>NC_091287.1:241923456-242523456 GCF_032444005.1 Ranitomeya imitator
TCTACATGTGGGTTCTGAGCCTGCAATGCAGTTTCACGTATACAAAATTCTCCCACTGATGGCAGTGTAAGCTCTGGTTCACAGCTTTAGCTGCTACCTGCAATGATAGAGATTGTGGGTTTTATTCTCAAGGAGACCCGAACTCAAGAAAATCATATTTTTATAATAGTATTATAAATATTTTTTAGTAATTTTATAGAAAATAAAATCTGACTTTATTCTCCCTCTAGAATACTAGAATACAAGTACATAAAAATACACTGCTATGAACAGATATATATATCTGTTGTATATATATATATATATATATATATATACATATATCTATGTACCAGTATAATTTGCCTTTGGGTTCACAGCCTGCAATGTAGCTTCAAGTATGCAAAATTCTCCGAGTGATGTTAGTGCTTGCTGTGGCTCAAAGCTTTAGATAGAGGTATATACTGTAAATTGTGCGTTCCATTGACAGATATCAAAAGGAGAAAATTTAATTAATGGAAGTGTGTACACAGATATACCGCCCCCCTGAGGAGAAGGCGCTATAAGCTGGTGAAGAGAAGACACCACGTAGACAGAAAGTGAGTATTAAAAGTATGGGGCAATGCACCGACATAACGGGACTGACCCATCAAATTGGCAGCTATGCTTTTTGTTTCACTAGGGGACTTAAAGTCACAATTTCCATATCGGCATGGGTTTATGAGGAATCGCTCCTGTCAAACCAATCTATTCAGTTTTTATGAAGAGGTAAGCTATAGACTGGACCAAGTCTATAGCTGAAGAGTTAAATTGCCACAATAAGTAGAAGTTAAAAGAGTCTGTATTTAAGATCATCAGCACCCGCCATGTATGTAGCGGACTCGGATAGATAAATGTACATCACTTTTTTTTTAATGGGTTGTCCATTTGAAATAAATTATCTTAATAATTATCTTGCTAGAAGATCGGTGATAACTTAATGATCGGTGGGTATCCCACTGCTTGCACTGATTAGTAACTGTGGAACTATTATGCCCAATGAGGAACATTTGTCCCCGTTATAGTGTAGTGCATTTGCTGCCCCATATGGAATGAATGAAGCAACAGTCAAGTATGCACACTGCCATCCATCTCTGGATGGATGCAGGTGCCTATGGTCGGAACCCCACCAATCAACAAGTTATCACCTTTCTCACAGGTACAGTAATGGTAAAAAGTGTTGTCACAGTTGCTATTTTTCAAGAAAATGAATTATTTCTTCCAGAAAGTTATTGCAATTAAACATTTTGTTGTGCACATGTTTATTTCCTTTGTGTGTGCTGGAATGCCAAAAAAGAGAAACAAATGGCAAATTTGATATCACTCCCCCCCCCCCCAAAAAAAAAAAAAAAATTAGCCTGGCAAAATTGTTGACAACCTCAACTTAATATTTGGTTGCACACCCCTTGAAATAAAAAACTGCAATCAATCACTATAACCATCAACAAGTTTCTTACACCACTCAAATGGAAATTTGGACCACTCTTCTCTGGCACACTGTTCCAGGTCTCTCATATTTGAAGGGTGACTTGTCCCAACAGCATTTTTATGAACTCTCCACAGTTGTTCAATGGTATTTAGATCCGAACTCATTGCAGGCCACTTCAGAACTCTCCAGCACTTTGTTTCCATCTATTTATGTGTGATTCTTGAAGTACTGTATGTTTGAGGTCATTTTGCTGTTGGAAGACCTATGACCTAGGATGCAAGTCCAGTTTTATGGCAATGGTACTACATTGTGACCTTTGGTAATCTTCAGATTTAATGATGCCTTCCCCACAGTCAAGGCACCCAGTGCCAGAGGCAGCAAAACTACCCCAAAACATCTTTGAACCTGCACCATATTTCACTTTAGGTACTGTATTCTTTTCTTTGTAGGCCTCATTCCATTTTTGGAAACCAGTAGAATGAGGTGCTCTACCAAAAAGTTCTATCTTGGTCTCATCTGTTCTCAAGATGCTTTCTGTTATGAACTGGTGATTCAGAACCACAATGGACCTAGTGGTTAAGAGCACACCAAGTGACCTGATAGTTACTATTAACATAGGACGAGCTCTGAGACGTGGGAACTCTGCTGACCGCAATCCCTAATCCTATCATACCACACTAGAGGTAGCCGTGGAGCGCTCCTGACCAGACCTAGGCACCTCGGGCACAGCCTGAGAAACTGAAGATAGAAAAATAAGCCTACCTTGCCTCAGAGAAATTCCCCAAAGGAAAAGGCAGCCCCCCACATATAATGACTGTGAGTAAAGATGAAAACACAAACACAGAGATGAAAAAGATTTTAGCAAAGTGAGGCCCGACTTACTGAATAGACCGAGGATAGGAAAGATAGCTTTGCGGTCAGCACAAAAACCTACAAACAACCACGCAGAGGGCGCAAAAAGACCCTCCGCACCGACTAACGGTACGGAGGTGCTCGCTCTGCGTCTCAGAGCTTCCAGCAAGCAAGAAAAACCAATATAGCAAGCTGGACAAGAAAAATAGCAAACAAAAGTAACATCAGCAAAACTTAGCTTATGCAGGGCAGACAGGCCACAAGAACGATCCAGGAGAGAGCAAGACCAATACTGGAACATTGACTGGAGGCCAGGAACAAAGAACTAGGTGGAGTTAAATAGAGCAGCACCTAATGACTTAACCTCGTCACCTGAGAAAGGAAACTCAGAAGCCGCAGCCCCACTCACATCCACCAAAGGAAGCTCAAGGACAGAACCAGCCGGAGTACCACTCATGACCACAGGAGGGAGCTTGACCACTGAATTCACAACAGTACCCCCTCCTTGAGGAGAGGTCACCGAACCCTCACCAGAGCCCCCAGGCCGACCAGGATGAGCCAAATGAAAGGCACGAACCAGATCGGCAGCATGAACATCAGAGGCAAAGACCCAGGAATTATCTTCCTGACCATAACCCTTCCACTTAACCAGGTACTGGAGTTTCCGTCTCGAAGTACGAGAATCCAAAATCTTCTCCACTATATACTCCAACTCCCCCTCAACCAAAACCGGGGCAGGAGGATCAACGGATGGAACCACAGGTGCCACGTATCTCCGCAACAATGACCTATGGAATACATTATGGATGGAAAAAGAAGCTGGAAGGGTCAAACGAAAAGACACAGGATTAAGAACCTCAGAAATCCTATACGGACCAATGAAACGAGGCTTAAACTTAGGAGAGGAAACTTTCATAGGAATATAACGAGACGACAACCAAACCAAATCCCCAACACGAAGTCAGGGACCCACACAGTGCCTGCGGTTAGCGAAACGTTGAGCCTTCTCCTGGGACAATGTCAAATTGTCCACTACATGAGTCCAAATCTGCTGCAACCTATCCACCACAGTATCCACACCAGGACAGTCCGAAGACTCAACCTGCCCTGAAGAGAAACGAGGATGGAAACCAGAATTGCAGAAAAACGGCGAAACCAAAGTAGCCGAGCTGGCCCGATTATTAAGGGCGAACTCAGCCAAAGGCAAAAAGGACACCCAATCATCCTGATCAGCAGAAACAAAACATCTCAGATATGTTTCCAAGATCTGATTGGTTCGTTCAGTTTGGCCATTTGTCTGAGGATGGACACTCCTCCTGGCGGTGGATACCGCGGAGATCCGTATTGTCTGTGCGCTGATCGGCATCCTTGTCTTTTCAGCAATAAGGTTCCTTCTCCTTTTCGTGGCCTACCCAATTTTTCATTGGACACTTCCATGCTACCTTGTCTGGTTCTAGTTTACCAGTATTACCTATTGATGCAATTTAGTTGTATTCCAATTTTGGGGCTCATTCATATATACAGATTGTAGCATGGCTAAAGGGTGTGTAGTTGATGGGAGGTATGTGCCACATAAGTGCCTTGTTGCTGTAATGTAGCCCGGAATATTGCGTTGTTTTATATAACCATATGTTTGTGTTTCAGGACCTGTGGTGATGTCAGACCACATGGCTAGTCATGTGATAGATTACTGGGTGTGGTTAGTCCTATATAAGACTGGCTAATCCTTTACACAAGAGATATGTGTGGAGGTGAAACCCTCCTGGGTGTGTTACGGCTTCAGGACTGAGCCGGATGAACTGGACACTTGTTTTCCTTTGCCTGAACCAAAGGCTATTTTGCTTTCTGTTGTTTTGCCACATGGTTTATGAAGCAATAAACCCAGTGAACTTTAAAGGAACACGTCTCCTGAGTGTCAGCCTTCGCAGCTGAGTGAGTGAAATCGCTACAATTGGTGGAGACCTGCGAGCAGCGTTCCCAGCGGAGACGTGAGTTTATTTTTGAATGTCCTGGGTCAAGGCTGTTGCAAGCCAGCAAGCATTGCCGGAGAAAATGGAGGACCTGCTGAAACACTTGGTCCAGCAGGAGCAAAGGCAGCAAGAGACCAACAGGCTGTTGATGCAGCAGATACAACAGAGCCAGCAGCAGATACAACAGAGCCAGCAGGAGCAACGGCAGAGTCAGCAGGAGCAACGGCAGCAGTTACAACAGAGCCAGCAGGAGCATCAGCAGCAGATGCA
The DNA here is from genome assembly GCF_032444005.1 of Ranitomeya imitator. Lineage (NCBI taxonomy): Eukaryota > Metazoa > Chordata > Amphibia > Anura > Dendrobatidae > Ranitomeya > Ranitomeya imitator. The sequence continues at coordinate 241,927,996 of NC_091287.1, forward strand.
GCTTCTGGCAACCGCCATCCAGGGCAAGGCGAGCGCCCCAACCCCAGGTTTGGCTGATGACACCCACGTCCGGAAGACGGTAAGACGTGCATTGCAGAAAATGACTCCCGGGGATGATGTTGAGGCCTTCCTGACGGTGTTTGAGAGGGTCGCTGAGAGGGAAAAACTTCCGCCAGAGCAGTGGGCAGAGGTACTTGCGCCATACCTGACGGGAGAACCCCAGAAGGCGTACTATGATTTGACCTTGCAGGATGCCAAAGAGTATCACAAATTGAAAGCCGAGATTCTCGCACGTCTGGGGGTGACACTGACTGTCAGGGCACAGCGAGTTCACTCCTGGGGCTATCACCGGGACAAACCACCTCGTTCCCAAATGTTTGATCTGTTGCACCTGGTCCAGAAATGGCTGCAGCCAGAGACCTCTGCGCCTGCACAGATGGTAGAACGGGTGATGATGGATCGGTTTGTCCATTCCCTCCCGAGGCCTATACAGTCTTGGGTTGCCCAGGGTGATCCCCAGAATGCCGACGAGCTGATCGGACTGGTTGAGAGATACCAAGGGTTGGAAGGCTCCTTCGGGAGGCAGCCCATGCCGTACTGGGGGTCCCAGAGGGCAGCTGAGTCCCAAAAAGGGGTGGTGCGTCCAAGGTCACAAAGGGCGGGGGAGGTGGTGCCCAAGGTCCCCACGGGTGATGTTATTTGTTGGAGGTGCCACAAGCCAGGACATATAGCTGCCCGTTGTTCCCAAACCACTGAGCAGATGGACTGCAGCATGGGACGCCGTTGTTCATACTATGCGTATCCAGCCTGTAGTGTGAACTCTCCATCCAACGAGGGACCTCAAGCGTGTCCCGTAAAGGTGAACGGTCGAGCAGTAACGGCACTGTTAGACTCGGGGAGCCTAGTGACCCTGGTGAGGGCCACTTTTCCTCTTCATCTGCTCCCAGGAAAGAAGGTCGGAGTGCGGTGCATACATGGTGATGCAAAGGACTACCCTATGGCCAGGGTGGACATTGAAACGGCATGTGGCACTGAATCCCACATAGTCGGCGTAGTTCAGGACTTGTTGCACCCTATAATTATTGGCCGGGATTTCTGTTTGTTTTGGGATTTGTGGGGAAAGGGTTCTGAGCTCCCTGGCAGGGAACCAGTGAACCCTGGAACGGTATCGCCACACCCAGAGGCAGACAGCTTTCCTTTTTGTGTTCTGGTTGGGGATGAGGAGGAAGTATCCCCTACATCTAACATTCTGGAGTTAGAGGTTACCGGTGAAAATTTTGGGACTGCCCAACATAGGGACCCCACTCTGAGGGAAGCCTTTAATAATGTCACAGTTATTGACGGGGTGGTACAGGAGCCGGGGGCAGACAAAAGATTTCCCCATTTTCTGTTGAGGGGGGAATTGTTGTACCGGGTCACGAAGATAAGGGAGGAGTTGGTAGAGCAGTTGATAGTGCCGGGTCCGTATAGACGGAAAGTGTTGGACATGGCCCATTCACACATCTTGGGTGGACACCTAGGGGTGGAAAAAACGCAGGAACGGGTTGTGCAGAGGTTCTATTGGCCTGGGTGTCACCGGGAAATAGTGAACTATTGCAGGTCCTGCCCTACATGTCAGCTAACTGCTCCTACTCCTCATTTCCGGAACCCCCTTGTGCCACTGCCCATTATTGAGGTACCGTTCGAGAGAATTGCCATGGACTTGGTCGGTCCCTTAGTTAAATCAGCTCGGGGCCATCAGTATATATTAGTCATCCTGGACTATGCCACACGCTATCCTGAGGCAATTCCCTTGAGGAATTCTTCCTCAAAGAGCATAGCCCGCGAGTTGGTCCATGTCTTTTCCCGGACAGGTCTGCCAAAGGAGATCCTGACTGACCAGGGTACACCTTTCATGAGCAAGGTGATGAGGGAGTTATGCAAAGCCCTGCAGATCTCCCAGTTGAGGACCTCGGTGTACCATCCCCAGTCAGATGGTCTTGTTGAGAGGTTTAACAAGACACTGAAGAGCATGCTGAGAAAAGCTATAGAGAAAGACGGTAGAGACTGGGATTGTCTCTTACCCTATCTGATGTTTTCCATTCGTGAAGTTCCACAGGCCTCCACAGGGTTCTCACCGTTTGAGCTTCTATATGGCCGACATCCACGAGGACTCCTGGATATAGCCAAGGAAACCTGGGAAGCCGAAGTCACGCCCCACAGAAGCGTCATTGAGCATGTGGCCCTGATGCAGCAGAGGATTGCAAAGGTGATGCCTATCGTGAAAGAACACCTTCTCCAAGCACAAGAAGCTCAAGCCAGGGTCTACAACCGGTCTGCAAGAGTGAGGCAGTTCAATTCGGGAGACCGAGTTCTGGTGTTAGTTCCAACGGTGGAAAGCAAGTTCTTGGCCAAATGGCAAGGGCCATATGAGGTTGTCGAGAAACTTGGTGAGGTAAATTATAAAATTCACCAACCAGGAAGACGGAAACCATTCCAAGTTTACCATGTCAACCTCATCAAGCCATGGCAAGATAGAGAGCCGACAGTTACTCCGTCATTGTTAAGCAACCCAGAAGGTGAGGTTGGAGCGGTTACTATAGCAGAGACGCTATCGAAAACCCAGAAACAGCAGTGCCGGGAGTTACTCCAGAAAAACAGGGACCTGTTTTCAGAATTGCCAGGATACACGAAGGTCATAGAGCACGAGGTCCTAACAGAGCCCCATGTGCGGGTGAATGTGAAACCTTATCGTATTCCTGAGGCTCGTCGAGAAGTTATCTCCAAGGAAGTGGAGCGTATGTTGAGGCTTGGAGTCATTGAGGAATCCAAGAGCGGTTGGTCAAGCCCAATTGTCCTGGTCCCAAAACCTGATGGAGAGTGGAGATTTTGCAACGACTATCGGAAGTTGAATGAGGTCTCCAAGTTCGACGCTTATCCCATGCCCCGTATTGATGAGCTCATCGAAAGGCTTGGGCACGCCAGATATATATCCACCTTGGATCTGACAAAGGGGTATTGGCAGATCCCCATGGCGCAGGAAGCCAAGGAGAAGACAGCCTTTTCGACACCTGATGGATGCTTCCAGTATGCCCGGATGCCGTTTGGCCTACAGGGAGCTCCGGCGACCTTCCAGAGGGCTATGGATAGAGTTCTTGCACCCCATAAGGCCTACGCTGCTGCGTACCTAGATGATATCGTCATCTTTAGCCCGGACTGGGAGAGTCATCTGGAGAAAGTCCAAGCGGTGTTGGACGCTATAAGAGAGGCCGGATTTACTATAAACCCAAAGAAGTGTGCCTTGGGTAAAGAAGAAGCTAAGTACCTTGGATACATAGTGGGTCACGGAGAAATAAAACCCCAAATCAGTAAAGTGGAGGCAATTCAAACGTGGCCAAAACCAGTTTCCAAGAAGCAAGTTAAAGCCTTCCTGGGAATCGTGGGATATTACAGGAGGTTCATCCCAAACTTCGCCACGATGGCTGCGCCTCTGACTGACCTGCTAAAAGGGACAAAACCAGTAATGGTTAAGTGGTCCGAAGAAACAGAGTCAGCCTTCCAAGAAATGAAAAACGCTTTGTGTAAGCAACCCGTTCTGATGGCCCCAAACTTCAAGAAAGAGTTTATTCTTCAGACAGATGCCTCAGATGTTGGGGTGGGAGCAGTCCTTTCCCAAGAACTACATGGGGAGGAGCATCCTGTTCTCTATCTGAGTAGGAAGCTGTCCTCATCTGAAAAGAACTACTCAGTCGTTGAGAAGGAGTGCTTGGCCATAAAATGGGCAGTGGACACATTACGGTACTATCTGCTGGGACGTAAATTTAGACTGATATCCGACCATGCCCCACTTAGGTGGATGAGGGAAACGAAGGGTAGAAATGCTAGGGTCACCCGTTGGTTCTTATCCCTGCAGGACTTCAGTTTCCATGTGGAACATCGGGCCGGAAAGCTGCACGGTAATGCGGATGCCCTATCAAGAATCCCTTGTTTAGTGGGAGAAAGTGCCAAGCCCCACGGCTTTAGGCAGAGGGGGGAGGTATGTAGCATGGCTAAAGGGTGTGTAGTTGATGGGAGGTATGTGCCACATAAGTGCCTTGTTGCTGTAATGTAGCCCGGAATATTGCGTTGTTTTATATAACCATATGTTTGTGTTTCAGGACCTGTGGTGATGTCAGACCACATGGCTAGTCATGTGATAGATTACTGGGTGTGGTTAGTCCTATATAAGACTGGCTAATCCTTTACACAAGAGATATGTGTGGAGGTGAAACCCTCCTGGGTGTGTTACGGCTTCAGGACTGAGCCGGATGAACTGGACACTTGTTTTCCTTTGCCTGAACCAAAGGCTATTTTGCTTTCTGTTGTTTTGCCACATGGTTTATGAAGCAATAAACCCAGTGAACTTTAAAGGAACACGTCTCCTGAGTGTCAGCCTTCGCAGCTGAGTGAGTGAAATCGCTACAAGATGTACTTAGCACACTGATGAAGGTCTAGAGTTGACCGAAACGTTTGTGACTTTGTATGTAATAAACCCCCTTATTTTGCATCACAATTTCCAGGAGTGTGCTAGTCACTTGTTTTCTATACGTTAAGGTTTGGGCACCTATTGACTGTGCACCTCCCCTCTCAGCTGTGCTTTGCATTTTCTATATCACCATCCTAGCACAAAAGGCTCGCCAAAACCTCGAAACAAACTGGGAACCTCTGTCAGAAACGATGTTCTCCGGAATGCCATGTAAACGAACCACATGCTGGAAAAACAATGGCACCAAATCAGAGGAGGAGGGCAATTTAGACAAGTATACCAAATGGACCATCTTTGAGAAGCGATCACAAACCACCCAAATGACCGACATCTTTTGAGAGATGGGGAGATCCGAAATAAAATCCATAGAGATATGTGTCCAGGGCCTCTTCGGGACCGGAAAGGGTAAAAGCAACCCACTGGCACGAGAACAGCAGGGCTTAGCCCGAGCACAAATCCCACAGGACTGCACAAACGAACGCACATCCCGCGACAGAGACGGCCACCAAAAGGATCTAGCCACCAAATCTCTGGTACCAAAGATTCCAGGATAACCAGCCAACACCGAACAATGAACCTCAGAGATAACTCTACTCGACCATTTATCAGGGACAAACAGTTTCTCCGTTGGGCAACGGTCAGGTCTATCAGCCTGAAATTTTTGCAGCACCCGCCGCAAATCAGGGGAGATGGCAGACAAAATCACCCCCTCCTTGAGAATAGCCGCCGGCTCAGGCAAACCCGGAGAGTCGGGCACAAAACTCCTAGACAGGGCATCCGCCTTCACATTTTTAGAGCCCGGAAGGTACGAAACCACAAAGTCAAAACGGGAGAAAAACAGCGACCAACGAGCCTGTCTAGGATTCAACCGTTTGGCAGACTCGAGATAAGTCAAGTTCTTGTGATCAGTCAAGACCACCACGCGATGCTTAGCTCCTTCAAGCCAATGACGCCACTCCTCGAATCCAAGTATACAATCAGGAATTTATCCAGGTACTCTCGGAAGATGTCATGCATAAAGGACTGAAATACTGATGGAGCATTAGAAAGCCCGAATGGCATAACTAGGTACTCAAAATGGCCCTCGGGCGTATTAAATGCTGTTTTCCATTCATCGCCCTTTTTAATACGCACAAGATTATACGCACCACGAAGATCTATCTTGGTGAACCAACTAGCCCCCTTAATCCGAGCAAACAAATCAGACAGCAGCGGCAAGGGGTACTGAAATTTGACTGTAATTTTATTTAGAAGGCGGTAATCAATACAAGGTCTCAGCGAACCATCCTTCTTGGCCACAAAAAAGAACCCTGCTCCCAATGGCGACGACGACGGGCGAATATGACCCTTCTCCAAGGATTCCTTTATGTAACTCCGCATAGCGGCGTGCTCAGGTACAGACAAATTAAACAGTCGACCTTTAGGAAACTTACTACCAGGAATCAAATTGATAGCACAATCGCAATCCCTATGCGGAGGTAGGGCACTGGACTTGGGCTCATCAAATACATCCCGGTAATCTGACAAGAACTCTGGGACCTCAGAAGGGGTGGATGATGAAATAGACAGAAATGGAACATCACCATGTACCCCCTGACAACCCCAGCTGGACACAGACATAGATTTCCAATTCAATACAGGGTTATAGACTTGTAGCCATGGCAACCCCAACACGACCACATCATGCAGATTATGCAACACCAAAAAGCGAATATCCTCCTGATGCGCAGGAGCCATGCACATGGTCAGTTGGGTCCAATACTGAGGCTTATTCTTGGCCAAAGGCGTAGCATCAATTCCTCTCAATGGAATAGGATGCTGCAAGGGCTCCAAGAAAAACCCACAGCGCCTAGCAAACTCCAAGTCCATCAAATTCAGGGCAGCACCTGAATCCACAAATGCCATGACAGAATAGGATGACAACGAGCAGATCAAAGTAACGGACAAAAGAAACTTCGACTGTACCGTACCAGTGGTGGCAGACCTAGCGAAACGCTTAGTGCGCTTAGGACAATCGGAGATAGCATGAGTGGAATCACCACAGTAAAAACACAGCCCATTCCGACGTCTGTGTTCTTGCCGTTCAGCTCTGGTCAAAGTCCTATCACATTGCATAGGCTCAGGTTTATGCTCAGATAATACCGCCAAATGGTGCACAGTTTTACGCTCACGTAAGCGTCGATCGATCTGAATGGCCAAAGACATAGACTCATCCAGACCAGCAGGCATAGGAAACCCCACCATGACATCCTTAAGGGCTTCAGAGAGACCCTTTCTGAAAATTGCTGCCAGAGCACATTCATTCCACTGAGTGAGCACAGACCACTTCCTAAACTTCTGACAATATATCTCTACCTCATCCTGACCCTGACACAGAGCCAGCAAGATTTTCTCTGCCTGATCCACTGAATTAGGTTCATCATAAAGCAACCCGAGCGCCAGAAAAAACGCATCAGTATCACATAATGCAGGATCTCCTGGCACAAGGGAAAATGTCCAGTCCTGAGGGTCGCCACGTAATAAAGAAATAATGATCTTTACTTGTTGAACTGGGTCACCAGAGGAGCGGGGTTTCAAAGCCAGAAATAGTTTACAATTATTTTTAAAATTCAGAAACTTAGCTCTATCTCCAGAAAATAACTCAGGAATAGGAATTCTTGGTTCTAACATAGGATTCTGAACCACTAAATCTTGAATGTTCTGTACACTTATAGCAAGATTATCCATCAAAGAGGACAGACCTTGAATGTCCATGTCTACACCTGTGTTCTGAACCACCCTGATGTAAAGGGGAAAAGAAAGACAAAACACAGTGCAAAGAAAAAAAAATGGTCTCAGAACTTCTCTTTTCCCTCTATTGAGAAGCATTAGTACTTTGGGCCTCCAGTACTGTTATGAACTGGTGATTCAGAACCACAATGGACCTAGTGGTTAAGAGCACACCAAGTGACCTGATAGTTACTATTAACATAGGACGAGCTCTGAGACGTGGGAACTCTGCTGACCGCAATCCCTAATCCTATCATACCACACTAGAGGTAGCCGTGGAGCGCTCCTGACCAGACCTAGGCACCTCGGGCACAGCCTGAGAAACTAGCTAGCCCTGAAGATAGAAAAATAAGCCTACCTTGCCTCAGAGAAATTCCCCAAAGGAAAAGGCAGCCCCCCACATATAATGACTGTGAGTAAAGATGAAAACACAAACACAGAGATGAAATAGATTTTAGCAAAGTGAGGCCCGACTTACTGAATAGACCGAGGATAGGAAAGATAGCTTTGCGGTCAGCACAAAAACCTACAAACAACCACGCAGAGGGCGCAAAAAGACCCTCCGCACCGACTAACGGTACAGAGGTGCTCCCTCTGCCTCTCAGAGCTTCCAGCAAGCAAGAAAAACCAATATAGCAAGCTGGACAACAAAAATAGCAAACAAAAGTAACACCAGCAAAACTTAGCTTATGCAGGGCAGACAGGCCACAAGAACGATCCAGGAGAGAGCAAGACCAATACTGGAACATTGACTGGAGGCCAGGAACAAAGAACTAGGTGGAGTTAAATAGAGCAGCACCTAACGACTTAACCTCGATACCTGAGGAAGGAAACTCAGAAGCCGCAGCCCCACTCACATCCACCAAAGGAAGCTCAAGGACAGAACCAGCCGAAGTACCACTCATGACCACAGGAGGGAGCTTGACCACAGAATTCACAACAGCTTTACCAAAAGAATTTTGACTTAGCTACATACATTTTGGCAAATTGCAGTCTAGCTTTTTTATGTCTCTCTGCGTCAGTAGTAGGGTCCTTCTGGGTCTCCTGCTATAGCGTTTCATTTTATTCAAATGTCGACGGATAGTTTGCACACTGAGCCTGCAAGACAGGTTGATTGGAGCTGTTTACCCACCATCCAGATGATCCTGTCTTGCAACCTTTCTTCAATTTCTCTCTGCTGCCCATGTCAAGGGAGATTAAATATAGTGCCATGAAAACTTCTTGATTATGTTGCACACTGTACTTTAGTTACGTAACATGAACATAATCAAGCTTTTAATTTACTTGCTTTTTTATCTGTTGTCATTATCCTGCAATGAGAGCTTTTATCTTCCCTAGTTTACATTTTGTTGCCAAGGTGATTAATAACCAAAGCCTGATTGAGCATGCATATTAGCTACAGGCAGAGGAGTACCTCAGGAGTACCCCCTTAGACACCAGACACCTTTCTCCAGCCCATTCAATTCTGTACAGCAGTTACAGTATCTGCTCACCTCCTTGTTGCTCCGTCTCAGCTCCCGATCTGGTATCAGTTCTGCAAAATCACCAACCCCAGCAGTCCAAATGCACTGTTATCTCTTTATGCAAATATAGTAATAACTGTATAGACTCCAGGACAAGGACTGACAGACTATTAATGTTTCACAGTATAAGAACAAAGCTCATTAGATGAAAATTGACCAGAATTGTCACTTAGGCTACGTTCACATTAGCGTTGCGCGCCGCTGCGTCGGCGACGCAACGCACGACGCACAAAAAAACGCGCGCAAACGCACGCAAAAACGCTGCGTTTTGCGACGCGTGCGTCGTTTGTTGACGAAAATCGGACGCACGAAAAATGCAACTTGTTGCATTTTCTTGCGTCCGACGCTAGCGTCAGAAACGACGCACGTGTCGGAAAACGCAACAAAAAAAATGCACGCGTCCCCCATGTTAAACATAGGGGCGCGTCGCCGCTGCGTCGCCGCTGCGTCGCCGACGCAACAGCGACGCACATTAGCGGAACGCTAATGTGAACGTAGCCTTAGTAGGAGTGCTTGCCCCACTAGCAGCAGAAAGTAAGGAGCCTGCTGAGCTGTCTCAACTGGACAATGCCCCTATAAGGATACTTTTTAAGAATAATTGTCTATTTTTTATTTCACTGTGACCATTCTGCTTCATATTTGAGAGACACTACCTATTTTTTTTTTAGATCACTTCACATAATCATCTCATCATCACACACAGGATTACAATAAAAGGTAACACCAATATCTATATATAGATAAAACAAGATCACACCATTAATAGTATTCTTAGCTGACATCCTCTCCGTACCGAACACACAGTGTAGCAGAAAAAAATAGAGGCATCCTCACCTAGTGTCCAAAGGAGCAGCTCTTCCCTGCACAAAGAGATAGCAGTGCAGAACTTGTATTACTGTGCTGTACTGTACAGAAATTCTACTAGACAGTCAATCAGTGCATGTACTGCCACAAATTAAAAACTAACATAATGCACTGAAAAATAGATGCTTCAACATTAACATGATGAAACAAACTACTTCTTACAGCTATTTACAAGCACAGAAGACCACTTTCTTTTTTTACAGCAGAGGCCAACATAAAGCCATATTCACACAATAGTGTCATTTTTGCATAAGTGTGGCTTCTGTGTGCATGACATTTTTTTCTCACTCCCATAGACTTGAATAGTTGTGCATGATTAGCAAAACTGTATGAGAATCGGATGTGCATTTACATTTTCTTTGATGGGGCACACTGATCCATTTTAAAAAATGGATATGTGAGTAGTGTTTAAATAATGTCTGTCAAGCTTACTGGAATCGTGGCTTCAGGGTGAAAATGAAGTTTTATTCTCTCTGCAGCTACTTGCTTCCAGTTATTGGGGCAGGGCTTAGAGCAGCTACAGTCACTGCTCACTGTACAGTCAGTGAGGTGTAATCATTCCCCAGCACTTTGGTTGGCAGCCTGCTCTGCATACAGGTGTATTTTTTCATCACCCTCACTATGTAGTGAGCGTTGACTGTAACAGGACCCTGTAATGCCACAATGACTGGAAGCAAACAGTTTCAGGGAAAAATAAAATTATTTTTTTCCTGTAACTGTTCTTCCAGTAAACCAATCTAACATGATCATATCATTTGTAGCAACCTGTCTTTACATTTTTCCCTGCTGTCCATGTCAAGGGGGATTAACTACAGTGCCAGAGGTTGAAAACTTCTTGAATATGTTGCGAACTGTGGACAAAGGAACATCAAGATTTCCGGAGATGGACTTGTAACCTTAAGATTGTTGATATTATTTAACAATTTTGGTTCTCAAGTCCTCAGACAGTTCTCTTCTCCTCTTTCCGATTTGAAAACATCAACACTCCCGGCTCCAAGACTTCTCACAAATTGCGCCAATCCTCTGGAATGCTCTACCTCAAGAAATTAAGACTTGCAACAACTTATACAGTTTTAGGCGTTCCCTAAAAACACATCTGCTTAAAGCTGTCTATCATGTTCCCTAATCAAAGTTCTTTTATATATAGCCCATTCATTATTTCTCTCACCATAACCATCGCTCAAACTCCACCGCACCCAAAAGCCACACAAATATTGGCTGGTGACTAGCTCATGCAGCCTATATCTACCCCCTAATCCCTCAAGATGGCTGGGCCATCATCGTAAATACACACGTGTACTTTGTGTCCCCCCACCTGATGTAGATTGTAAGCTTTTACGATCAGGGTCGTCATTTTGCTTTAATTATTGTATTATTTTTAACGTTGTTACTTATGACTTGTGTATGAATACTGTATGTTGGCGCTATATAAATAAAGACTATTATTATTATTATTAATAAATGATTTTTACCTGCAGATTAACTCCATATCTGTGGTTAAATAGCATTTCTGGAGGTGACAGGTTCCCTTTAAATCAAAAGTCTCCCACTACTCTGAAAAATGTGATCAATGCGTAGCGCAAGTTATACATAATCATAATAATATATGCTTTTATCTGATAGCAAAACTTTTAGCTCAAGTGTGGGTGTTATATGTTTTACGATGTAGTCTTGATATGCAAATTTCTTTTTTTGATTTTGAGTAAAAAATGTTAAATAGTCATTACAAAATGAGTAAAAATTGAATATCAAACAATAATGATAGAAAAAAATCGTTATCGCTGTCTTGAATTTGATTTTGTGGTTTGGGTTTCCTGTAAATCTGGCAAGCTTAAAGCGCTTGCAACCTAGATGTTGACATTATAAAAAGCTTTATTGTAAGAGTGACAAATGAGTTTCACATAATTTTCCACAACGCTCTGTGGAGTTTATTTTACTGCGTGTAATCATTTTGAAAAATATTTCAAATTAAGGTGATAACTGGCAAATACTTCGTCGCGTTTTGCGATTTTCTACATGTGATGACATATTTATGGGAAGAGCCTTTCCAGATCTAAGACGGCAGAAATCTCGAATGTACGTACATATGAAAATCTACAGTATAGTTTACTAGATAAGTATTTCTGAACTGAAATGTAAGAACTTGTATACTATAAATTCTATTCCAATAGTATTTTATTTCATGCCTATATTTTATAGATAAGCGTTAAGCCGATACATGACGCTCCTGAACTGTGGTGGTGCTCAAGAAGGGTTCCATTCTGTAGAAAAACAAATGAAGGCACTCCAATGAGAAATACACAACTCCTCCTTAGTGACTACGGTCGCATTACCCTAATATATCCTTTTACATGGACGCCTTAACAGTCCGTATCTGCTGAACGTCCAGATTTTGGGACCGAAACGTTATATGATTTCTGGATTGCCTACAATAAAATCCTGCTTGTATTTCTCATTGAAGTGCCTTCATTTGTTATACTTTATAGATAGTCATACATCAACACTAGACACTGCTCTAATTTTACCTTTCTAAACAAGTATAGTTTATTTTCAGAAAGATTATAAAAAGTACAGATTTGTCCCTTTTTTAATCTATTTTTTTAATGGAGTTTATTCCAAAAATGATGTTTCTAATTTTTTTTAAATCATATAATGGAAGCAAATAATCAGCAGTTGTTCCTTCTGATCTGAAAGTACAGGCAACGTGACCTTTCCTTTTTATTTTTGTCGTTAGACCACAATAGTAGGATACAGACCTGTTTATAATAGCTCGTTGGTCTGTATATGGGATAACACAAACTATACAGATTGTGTAATACTTTCTTTAGCCTGTTGGCAGGCATTCTCCAAACTGAAGTACCCAATTGCTGTTTATTTTAAGGATTCTTGTGATTGCTTTATTATTGTCTTTTATAGTAATAGCAGTGTCCTAAGAGTGTGAGTAGGTAAAAGTACACGTGTGAAGGTGAAACAAGACATTACTTTTCACTGACACTCTCTTAAAACTCTTCTAGCTAAATCCCAGAAAGTTAGCTAGCATTTCCAAAATTGTGATTTTTATCTTCACATAATTTACAAAAGATTAATGTTGTTCAATTACTAACACAAAAGCCCCACTTTACAGTATACAGGTACTGTACCAGTTTACAGCATCATATTTGCACAGTACAACTACAGCACCATTCCGATATTGTACAATCACATAAACCATTATGTATATTGTGCCACTTTACAACACCATTTCTATACTGTACTACTTTACAGCACAATGTAGGTGCGATGCCTGCACCTTATATCGGCATAATTGTGATGTACCACTTTATAATCTATGTGGTGTACCACTTTCCAGCACTACATCTATATAGTACCACAACACAGGACCATGTTTGTGCAGTAATACTTTGCAGCATCACAACTTTACTGCACTACTGTACAGCACTATACCACTTTATGGCATCATTATGCATGGTGTACTTTATGCACCATATTTGTACAGTCATTTTTTCAGCACCGTATCTGTGCTGGTTCTCCGAAGACCCGCATAAACTCCTACAGTTTCCCCTCACAAGTTGTGACTGATACAATTAAAAAAAATCTCACCTACCCCATCCCAATGAAGCTGCTCCGCTCCATGCAGTGTGTGGACTAAGGTGCGACCTAGAGACATCAACTCCCCTGTTGCACTCAGATGCATTGGTGGAGCCTTGTACTCAACTATAACTGCATCAAGAGGATGCAAATACCATTCAAGTTGAAATTTAAGCCGAGTGCGCATGTTTTTAGTAGATCGCTCCTATGTTGTGAACCATGCATGAAAAGAATGGAGAGTCATGAAGGAAAGAGATGAAGAATCCTGGCTGGACTGGGCACACTAGCTTTAGTACCACTACTCTGCAATGCCATGCACAAGGTTTCAGGTGGCGGATATTTTGAGCAGAGCAGCCAGAGGAGAGAAGAGGAAAGTCTTGCCCAAGTGTCTTATCATTTACATTCGGCCTTGCACGCTTATACTAGCTGTCAGCCTCAATGACAGTACATAGCGTTTTTTAGCTCTGTGTTGGAACCACCTATTTAGCTGTTAAAACAAAACCAGATCCTGTTTGTGGAATATTGGAAGACCTTTGTCAATGCTTTTGCTTGCATTCCCCCTGTGGGGATCCAGTTTTGCGTTTGAACTTGGAACTTGTCATATGATGCAAAACTGGAGAATCGGGTAAAAAAAACTCAAGAAGAGGCTAAACCATTTTCTTGACCATGTCCTGGTTTGACTATAAATATTAACAAAAAAATGTAAGGAAAAGAATTAAAGGGCGTGTCAGCCCAAACTGACAGTATAAAATAAGCACATAGCCTTGCAGGAGATACAGTCCCTTTAAAAATACCATCTTTAGTTTTCTAACCACTGCCTCCATTCTGCAGAAATAGACATTTAATCAAATATGCTAATTAGAGTGGTCAGTGCACCCTTGGTGTGGCCAAGAGGATCAGTTCACCATTCCACTCACTGTTTCTGTATGACCCAACCTCCTTAACTGATGATAGGCAGCATTGGATTATTTGGAGCCAGCTCATCAAACCAACATTGTCAATCGCCAGTGAGGGGAGTGGGGACATGAAAAATCAGTTCCTAAATATCTGAGTTTGAATATTGCTGTCTTTTATAGGGTCTTTTTTTATTGTCTTTTATAGGGTCTGCTCTGAGGTCTCAATGTTGGGGTTTGGTCTAGGGGTTAAATTTTATGCTTTGGAATAGCTTTAGGATTTGGGGTCTGGATTAAGGCATGTATCCAGGCATTTTAGATGCTTTGGCTTTGACAGCAAATAATGACCAGATCACTACTGCGGGCAATCTCTTCACTCTATACTGCCTACAATGTAAGGTTCTTATAATGAAGGCAATATAATACGGGAAATATGTGGGCAGAAATATATATTTTCTAAACACCACAGCCAACTAGGCTAAAGCTTCAAAGTAGAGGGGTCATACTGACATAATTTGTACCAAAGATCATCTAACAATGAAATGTTATTGCTTGGGTATGCTTTTTGGGGTAAACAGAGCTGGAATAATATTATGACAGACATTCTGTGACTTTGCAACATATAGTCATAATGTTATATAATGAGGAATGTGTGTTTCCATATGCTTTATCGATTTAATACATACGTAGAGATCTATTACATGCCCGTACATATGGATGACATATCTAAACAAACATGTTCCTCCCTGCAGCTTTAGACCTACTGTATGCAAAGAAAGAGTATTCTTTTTAGATTAGCTGTAAAATATGGAACTAATTAAAGTTTTTTCCCCATTTCTGAAAGCGATGGCATATTGATAGAATATGCCATCACTTTCTGACTGATGGGGGTCTGACTCAAAGTCCCTAACCAACAGATGTAAACCAGTGTGGCATACCCTTCATATTCAGCATTAGGGGTCCTGTCAGTTGGGCGGCCATCAATCAGTTCCATCACTCTATGAGATGTGAAAACCACTTTAATTACAACGTATAGCTCGTGGATGGTTCAAGCTGACTACCTTTTTGGCTGTCATTTTTCTTTTTATTTTATCGGACTGGAGTAGCCGTGTTATAACACTATAAAATAGTTTATTTTATTGAGTGATAAAATAACACATTTTTTTTCAGCAGTTGTGGATTAAGTTTGCTGCTTTACTAATGGAGTCAGTTATATTTATACTTACTAATGCCGTCACATCATTTCCAGAAACAGGCAACATTTTTTAAGTAGAATTCTCCTTGCTAGACACGCTTGACAATTATATTTCAGGTTTAATGTCGGATTGCCAAAAGTTTTGTATATGAGGTATACAATGTTGGTGTAATTACTATATGAGTTCATTTAAAGGAATTGTCGACTTAAGAAAATAATATGAAAATTGAAGCACTGAATACAACACACCAAGCAGTTCTACAAGATGAAACATTTTCCTGGAGTTTACAAGAAAACTTTGAAGTATGTTGTAAGATGTTGTAACTAAAAAAAAAACCTTTCCTCAAATTTTGAGAACCCATACTTTCATACAGCTTTTCTAGAAAAGATATCACATGAGACTTTTTGGTTGAAATGTTTGCAGTCATAGTTAGTATTCCAAAGTTATTTGGATTTGCTTTATGCAAGTTTTTATAGGTCTAAACCAGAAAATGTTTGAATCAGCAATCTAAAATGTTATTTATTTTTACCATTTATTTATTTCTGCATATATTTATTAATTTTGACACATCGTAATGATCAGACCTTTCATGCAATATGTGTTTTAATCACTTATTAACTCTAAACTTGTCAAAAATGACTTCAAGCTAAAAACATATCTGAAGGCTGAAGACATCTGGAACACATATTTTTAGTTGGTTGATAATGGCCCTTACTTTCTACAATGTCAGATTCTTATATCAGAACCAACCTTAACCCCTACCTTAATGGACCCCAGAAGACATATTTAAAGCGTTAATATAGCAATTCTTCAACTGTTAAAAATGGCTTGTATCCTTCAGCTTCAGAGGTTACATTTTGATGGATCTGTAGGCTTTGATGATGCTCTGAAAGTTTACTAGCTCCATGAAAGATAAGCATGAAAAATACAGCTCGAAACCCATGAACTGTAATACTGTATTTATACTGATGCATTAGATTTTACAGCCAAATTCACAACTGCTCAATGCAAACTTTTAATATCAATTATCCAACAGTTTATGTAGTTTAGTTCATGGGTAGGTGGACCGTGGATAGTCACACCTCCCACCTATTGATAGAATCCCTGGATTCTTATGCTTTATTATATATGTATATATCCTGTATGTATATATATATATATATATATATATATATATACTTCCTTCTGCTAATAAAATCATTCTTTGTAACAATTTTGACAGTCGATGGACAAACATAAAAAAGAAAAATCTCAACAATTTATATAATTTAAACACCTGGTGTGAAGTATTGTAAATCTTCATACAATATTTGCAGGCTTTAGTTTAGGGTTAAGTAATGATTTAATATTTGGGCATGCATTTTAGACATGTGTAATTTACATCATCGTGCCTTTTAATTCCTTGTGACCTGAGCTTACCTTGCATTAAAGTACCCCAATTATATCATATTCAACAATGATTGACTATAACACTAGTTTCAATTATTTATAATATTCATTTAAAACAATTTTTAAAAAAAAAAAAAAAGTCTGCTTCTATATAATTAATTCTATATATCGGAAAAGTTATATTTACTATGAATTTCCTAGGTAAAAATATAAAAGTCGTGTCATGTTGTTATTTATATTCTGCCCAGAAGAATTTACTATTTAGACACGTCAATACAATATATAGAGATACATGTAAGTAAATGTAGAAAGGAATGCTTAACTGTTTTTGTATGGGTTTTCTTCGCTTTCTCCCGGCGTACATGCATTCTCCAGGAGGAATCATAGTGGTCTAACCTGAAACAAGATAAGAAAAAGCAACAGGTGCATAAAGACGCATCTAGACCGAAGAAGTGGGAGTGTAACCGAATATCTCGCAGAGTGGTGTTGTGATTAAGCTGTAAGCCCGCACTGTGACACAGCGACAGGGTGAGCCATCAGAAAGTGATGCTCTCTGACAGAACATTTACTGTGTCACCGCATCCCACAAGAGGCTCCCGAAACACATACTTCAAAGAGATGGCTTCATCAACTATCAGAGCACGCCAACGACAGGAATCGCAGCTCGGTCTTAGCACCTGCTGCATTTCTCTCTCTATATATAATGTAAAAAACAAAAAATGCAAATACTAAAAATTGGTGTGCAGAAAGATATCAGGCCTGTTACTAAAATTGTAACATTGCAGTATTTTGTTTAAATTCGACCATAAAAACTTAGAACTGAACGGACAATATATTTCATTTCTATGGCGAAACCCGCAACATATTATTTCAAGCACTACAACTACACTTCAGTTTAACCAACAACGGCGTAACCTACTGCTAAATTATCTCGCTTAGTTAAAAAGTAGAAAAAAAAAAGATTTATTTGAATATAATAATTTCAAAAGAGCACTATTATTATTATTATTAGTAGTAGTAGTAGTATTAATAATAATAATAACAATAATAATAAAAGTTGAAAATCAGGGCAACCTGCATTGGTAGGGTTACGGTTTAAGGTGCAAGATAACATAACTAATAGAAAGTTCAATCTATAGAAAAGAAATGTATAAAACATGGTAAAAGTTACCGATAAACGTGATAAAGTTGGGCAAAGCATCTAAGAAAACGTTATGAAGAAACTGGAAATGTGCAGCATGCCATTTATTGCACATGGAAAGGGAACAGAACTCACCCCCGGCAGTGACACTTGTCCCAATCCTAGGAAATGAGGAGATACATCCAGGGTTGACTGTGATGCCGGGTCCAGGACTGCAGGCTGCCCTCTCCACCTCTGGGCACTTTGTGACTGGAGAGCTGTGACACTCTGTGTAAGTTTTATCATTGGCATATAATGTCACTGTGGTGCAGGATCACTGGTGACAGTGTCCCCCTTATGTTCTTGCGACTTTCTCTCACTTCCTTACGATTCAGGTGGCGAGCAAGAAAGTGAATGACAAGAACAGGCTCCACATGTGGCGAGAACTGGAGTCTTTTTTAGCAGGATTGTGAGCGCCATCTAGCGGCCAGTCTTATTCAGCCCAGTCATTGCTAATGAATGCGTTTTTACTAACATATAGCATAAAGTAGACACACCTAGAATTATCTATCTCTCTATGTAATTGTCAGGGTAGGTTCACACAAACGTATTTTCGATCCTAGTGTTGTAATTGAAAAATTGGACAGAGCACCGACAGCTCTCGGACCATTGTTGTTAATGGAGCAGTGCAGATGAGCTATTATTTCCATGAACCAAATGTGCTTGTCAAAAAAAAATGTCGGCATGCACTATTTTCTTCTGTATGTCCAGTAAGACTCACCCATTCAAGTCTATGAAAGGGCAGAAAAAATTGGATCACATATGGAGCCACAGTATAGCGATTCTGAAACAGAGGGAACTGTAAATGATTAATAGCTGCTGATGTCTAAAAAGGGATTGCATAGGAAGGACAAGTGAGAAAAAAATCATCCCAGTTTTCTGGATGAAACTCTATTTTTTATACCCTTGTGTGAACCTGGCATAAGACGGACGATGCAACTTTCAAAATTGAAATTTCGAGTAATGCAAAATAGTAAAAAGCTGTAATCTCACTGATACATTTCACTATGTTCACACAAGTGTAGAAGAAAATCATCCAAGTTTCACCCTTAAAACTCGAACAGTGTTTTTTCCTCATTTGTCATCCATCTGCAATCAATTCCTTTTTTTTTACATCATCGGGGATTAAAACGTTACCAAAGACAGTTTCCTATGTTAAAGAATTGCAATGTGCAGCCCTATTGAATAACATTGGTTTGAGTGCTGTACGTGTGTTGTCCGTTTTTATAAGGACAACACTTGGACCGAAAATATGGCTGTGTGAACCTGGCTTTCTGATCAGCATTTTCCAACAGTGTTTGTAAGCCAAAACCAGGAATGTGTTAGGTTCCGGGATTCTCCCACTGTACGGGGTAGATCCCAAGCCTTGTCTGCCTCTGCTGTCTCCCATTCTGCTCCGGCCACAGTAGGGGCTGCTCAGCAAAGACGTCGGGCTCAGCTTCTTGCTCAGACTAGGGCTATGGTAATCAGCAATAAGCAGCGGCAAACAGACGCTGCAGAGGCTAAGTCCAGAAATAACTCTGCTGAGCATGCTCATGAAGAGACGACTTCTCATTGGTGGTCGGTCGTCAGCTGCTCAGGTGAAGTGGCAGTTCTGGATTGGTCCTCGAGCAACATTCTTTCTCTCTGTCTGGACTTAAATGGAACGTATAAAAGGTTCTCTGGAGCGCACACTGGCATGCTAAAATCTCTTATGTCACATGTGTGTGTGGAACATTACAGTAGTGTGGACTTGTCTGCGTGGGCTCAGGGGAGGCACATAGCCTTTAGAATTTCGGCACCTCCAGAGAGGAGTTTGAGTGAATTCAGGGCAGGTGTATAGCCTTTAGAATTCCAGCACCTCCGGAGAGGAGTTCGTGTGTGTGCATACTCTGTGGTTGTGTCCACTACCTGTTTCCTTGCCCCTGACAGGGTTGCGTTTACCTATGAAGTAACAGGTAATTTCACATAGCGCCATTTTCATTGGTGTGGCATTAAGCTGGGCTACACTGTGTAGGGACAGCTGTATTTCCGTCTATACCCGTCTGTGAAGCTAACAGAGTTGGGTAATTAGTTTCAATTCACACAGGGTGACATTTAACCCAGTCTGTTTTCAAGATCACTTGCCGCACACTTCCGCCATTGTTTACTAGCTGCGGTTTTACATCTGTGCACGGTGGACTCTGGGTTGTGATCGCACTTCATCATAATTTTATATTTAATGCGATCAGCTAACCCTAACAGAATCTGTCACAAATGCATAATAATTATAAGTATTCCTATTAAAATTTCTCATTGCAAGTTCAATTTTTGGTTTTGCATTAAAAATACTGATTTAGAATACTGATTACTGATGTGTGAATGTGGCGTAAATTTTAACTTTGACACAATTGTAACTATTACGGTATGTTTGGAAATTGTATTCTGAGCAATACCCTAATTCAGTGTTATCATAATGTAAAGGAGTGGAAGAACTGTTGGCCCCACTTCTGAAAACATTTGTATTAATGTAACACAATGACCTGTTTATATGTGATTTTATATACCGTATATACTCGAGTATAAGCCGACCCGAGTATAAGCCGACCCCCCCTAATTTTGCCACAAAAAACTGGGAAAACTTAATGACTCGAGTATAAGCCTAGGGTGGAAAATGCAGCAGCTACCGGTGAATTTCAAAAATAAAAATAGATACCAATAAAAGTAAAATTAATTGAGACATCAGTAGGTTAAGTGTTTTTGAATATCCATATTGAATCAGGAGCCCCATATAATGCTCCATAAAGTTTGATGGGCCCCATTAGATGCTCCATATTAAAATATGCCCCATATAATCCTGCATAAAGGGTAATAAGGGCCCCATAAGATGCTACATAGAGATATTTGCCCTATATAGTGTTGCCCAAACGTTATGGCCTCATAAGATGCTCCATACAGTCACTTGCCCCATATAATGCTGCACAAGCGTTATGGCCCCATAAGATGCTCCATACAGTCACTTGCCCCATATAATGCTGCACAAGCGTTATGGCCCCATAAGATGCTCCGCACAGTCACTTGCCCCATATAGTGCTGCACAAGCGTTATGGCCCCATAAGATGCTCCATACAGTCACTTGCCCCATATAATGCTGCACAAGCGTTATGGCCCCATAAGATGCTCCATACAGACACTTGCCCCATTATAGTGCTGCACAAACGTTATGGCCCCATAAGATGCTCCATACAGTCACTTGCCCCATATAATGCTGCACAAGCCTTATGGCCCCATAAGATGATCCATACAGTCACTTGCCCCATTATAATGCTGCACAAGCGTTATGGCCCCATAAGATGCTCCGTACAGTCACTTGCCCCATTACAATGCTGCACAAGCGTTATGCCCCCATAAGATGCTCCGTACAGTCACTTGCCCCATTATAGTGCTGCACAAGCGTTATGTCCCCATAAGATGCTCCGTACAGTCACTTGCCCCATTATAGTGCTGCACAAGCGTTATGGCCCCATAAGATGCTCCGTACAGTCACTTGCCCCATTATAGTGCTGCACCAGCGTTATGTCCCCATAAGATGCTCCGTACAGTCACTTGCGCCATATAGTGCTGCACAAGCGTTATGGCCCCATAAGATGCTCCGTACAGTCACTTGCCCCATTATAGTGCTGCACAAGCGTTATGTCCCCATAAGATGCTCCGTACAGTCACTTGCCCCATATAGTGCTGCACAAGCGTTATGGCCCCATAAGATGCTCCGTACAGTCACTTGCCCCTTATGCTTTTGCTGCGATAAGAAAAAAAAATCACATACTCACCTCTCTTCGCTCAGGACCCCCGGCGCTTTCAATATTTACCTGCTCCGTCTTCAGCACTGACGTTCAGCAGAGGGCGCGCACTGACTACGTCACCGCGCCCTCTGACCTGAGCGTCACAGCCAGAGGACGATGAAGACAGAGCCGCACCGGAACGAGGAGCGGTAAATATCACGCAGCACAGCACTCCCCTCCCTGTAAACTCACCTACTGCTGGCACTGTGAAGTCCCTGCTTCTTCCAGCGCTGCATCTTCTTCCTGTATTGAGCGGTCACAGTTACCACTCATTACAGTAATGAATATGTGGCTCCACCTCTATGGGAGGTGGAGCCGCATATTCATTACTGTAATGAGTGGTACCATGTGACCGCTCAGTACAGGAAGAATCTGCAGTGCTGGAAGAAGCAGGGACATCCAGGGACTGCGCCAGGAGCAGGTAAGTATAATTACACAGCCCCCGCCCCCCCTCACCTGCCGACCCCGGGTATGACTTGAGTATAAGGGGAACTTTCAGCCAAAAAAAATGGGCTGAAAATCTCGGCTTATACTCGAGTATATACGGTAATCTGTATCTGCAACAGGTAATTAGCCTGGGACAGGATTAACTATTAGTGGCCAGCCCCTAGTGGGAGGGGTTAGGTGGGCTCAGGAAGGGAGTTCCTCTAGGTTAGGAATTGAAGAAAGTTACTGAAGGAGTAGGAAGCTTTGCTGTTGAAGAAAATTCTACAATAGTGGAGAGTGTGTTTAGTCCAAAATAATTAACGTTAGCAAGTTTGAGATAGGAGTAAACGTTTGGCAACTATTTCTCATATGATCAAAGTGCGGAGAAAAAAGGTGAACCAAGAAAGTATCCAAAAACAGACAGGAGTATAGCAAGTATAGTAAATCAGAGCTGTGAGAAACAAAATACCCCTATGCAGGTCGTAGGAGTGAGCTACAAGGGCATGGGAAGATAGTACTTTCTTTTCTAACCACAAGGGGACGTGGAAGTACATCTGAAGGTGTGGATAATAGAAATGAAGGCAGGAGCTTTATAAAGCTTGAGATGTACTCTGTAAGGATATCAGTACCATCGAAATGCCATATCTTATACACATAAGGTAGAAGCCTCTGTATGACACAGAAGATTTCTACCAAAAGCATTGCGAATGCTATCGTTTGTTGTAGTTTTAGTTTAGGAATTACAGTAAAGATATTTTTATCTCTTTACATTGGACTCTGGTCTTCCTGATTTGTCACATATTGTCAATGTCGTGATACCATCTAACCACATGTAGCCTGAACAGGGGCAGTCTTTGGGACCAAGAAGTTAACCTTGCCACAAATGGTTCCTTACGAGAACAAGATTGGGTTCACATGATGTGGTAGTTCATCAATTACTGATAAAGTAAGTAAAAACATAAAAAAGTAAAAACAGTGAAAACATAAGGTACTTAGCATTTTTTTAATCAGAAAATGTATAAGCTGTATATATGTACTAGCACATTTTTCACGTGCTTAGTAATAGTGTAATTCATCTAACCATTGTCACGATTCCACTCCTCAGTGTGCCTGGAATGCAGTTACTAATGGCTCAGCTGTCCAATCTGGTACAGTGGCGTGCTTTTGACCTTGGACTCCTTGACTATCCCGGCTCATGGCTTGTCCATGAGAAGTCACATTATGTCTGGCCCATACATTTTTCTTTTCTGCAGTATGGATCCTGTTCACCCGCTTAGTGACCAGATGACCAATTTAATGCAGATAACTCAGGATCTGGCCAATGAATGACAGTTGTAAGGTCAGATAGTTAATTTTATGTATATCTCCTATAGCCCTCCATAGTTGGCAGTGGCTGTGAAGTCAGTACTCTCTGATGTACGGTTGGCCTCTCTCAAACCTGTTATAGCCATCTCTGATAAATTTTTGGGAGAGAAAGACTAGTTTAGGGTATTTAGCGAGAGCTGTAGCTTGTTTTTTACCCTGTGCCCCGATCATCAGGGGATGAGTTCCAGCGGGTGAGAATAATCATGTCCCTACTGCGAGGGGGTCATTAGGTCTGGGCATTTTCCTTGTCCCCACACGCCTCAGCGCAGTCTTCTGTTTATGCCTTTTTTGACAATTTGGTCTGATTTATGAAGAACCTGACAGGATCCAGGTCACTGAGGCTAAAATCATGAACCTGGCACAGGGGGGTCGCACAGCTGAGCTCTCAGGTTCTAGTTCTATAAGGGTCTTTCTGAAAGACTTAAAGATACTCTGGTCCTTCCTGATGCTCCTTGTTCTCTGGCGGAGGCCATGACCCAGACCATATGAATGGACCGCAGAATCCATGAGAGACGTGGTAAACAGCAGGTTTCCCTTGATTCTTCCCGGAGCAGGTCCATTTCCCAAAGTCGGAGCCATTGGAGGCTAGAGTCGCCAGTCTTCGTGTTTTGGAGAAAAGACGTAGACAAGATTTTCAACTCTGTCTGTACTGTGATCTCTCTGGACATTTTCTCAAGAATTGCCAAACTCATCCTCAGACTAGCAAACCAACGTGAGAACGTCTGAGTCTGGGCAGACTCCCAGGTACCTTTTTCTTTCTCTGATAAAGTACTGATAAACACAGTATTATCCTTCAAGAACCAGGTGTTATCAACATTGGCGTTGATTGACTGTGGGTCTGCTGCTAACTTTATTCATTCGAGACTGGTTCTGAAGTTAAGGTTAGGGACAGTTTAGAAAATATCAATAAAATCTTCGCTTTTGACTAGGGTTGAGCGAAACGGATCGGACAATTTCAAAAATCGCCGACTTTTGGCAAAGTCGGGTTTCGTGAAACCCGACCCGGTCCTAGTGTGAGATTGGCCATGAGGTCGGCGATCTTTGCGCCAAAGTCGCGTTTCGTATGACGCTTTCAGCGCCATTTCTCATCCAATGAAGGTGGATGCAGAGTGTGGGCAGCGTGATGACATAGGTCTCGGTCCCCACCATCTTAGAGAAGGGCATTACAGTGATTGGCTTGCTTTCTGCGGTGTCACAGGGGCTATAAAGGGGCATGCACGCCGACCGCCATCTTACTTCTGCCGATCTTAGCATAGGGAGAGGTTGCTGCAGCTTCATCAGAAGAAGGGATATAGTTATGGAGGGAAGAGTAACCCCGAAACTGCTTGTGCTGTAGGGATTTCCACTGTCCAACACCACCTTTTGTTTGCAGGGACAGTGGAGTTTTTTTGGGGGGGCATCAGCGCTGTAGATTATTAGGCTGCCCTATAAGGCTCCATGACAGCTGCATTGCTGTTTGTATGCCGCCGCTGTGCAAACCGACTGCTTTTTTAAAAGCAAAAATCCTGTTGCTCCTTTCTGCACAGTTCTCTTGTTTCTTTGTCCACACTTTTGTGTGCAGCAGTCCTTTTTATTGCAGCCATACTTGTCCTTTTGATCATTGTAGGGAGATTGAAATTGTACTACAGCCCTTGTATTTTTTAATATATCTGCCAGTCACGTTGTGCCACTTACTTTGTGTAGTGTAATACACAGGGCCTGTTTTTTGCTGCAGTCATCCCCCCAAAAAAGTGAGATTTAAATTGCCAACAAGTTTCTATATGTCAGTTCTGTTGGTCGTATATCTGCCAGCCACGTTCTGCCACTTACATTGTGTAGTTTAATACACAGGGCCTGTTTTTTGCTGCAGTCTCCCCCCCAAAAAAGTGAGATTTAAATTGACAACAAGCTTTTATCCGTCAGTTCTGTTTGTCGTATATCTGCCAGCCACATTGTGCCACCTACATTGTGTAGTGTAATACACAGGGCCTGTTTTTTGCAGCAGTCTCCCCCCAAAAAAAGTGAGATTTAAATTGCCAACAAGTTTCTATACGTCAGTTCTCTTGGCCGTATACCTGCCAGCCACGTTGTGCCAGTTACATTGTGTGGTGTAATACACAGGGCCTGTTTTTTGCCGCAGTCTCCCCTCCAAAAAAAGTGAGATTTAAACTGACAACAAGCTTCTATCCGTCAGTTCTGTTTGTCGTATATCTGCCAGCCACATTGTGCCACTTACCGTACATTGTATAGTGTAATACACAGGGCCTGTTTTTTGCTGCAGTCTCCCCCCCCAAAAAAAGTGAGATTTAAATTGCCAACAAGTTTCTATACGTCAGTTCTCTTGGTCGTATATCTGCCAACCACGTTGGGCCAGTTACATTGTGTAGTGTAATACACGGGGCCTGTTTTTTGCCGCAGTCCCCCCCCTCCCCCCCCAAAAAAAGTGAGATTTAAATTGCCAGCAAGTTTCTATACGTCAGTTCTGTTGGTCGTATATCTGCCAGCCACATTGTGCCACTTACATTGTGTAGTGTAATACACAGGGCCTGTTTTTTGCAGCAGTCTCCCCCCCAAAAAAGTGAGATTTAAATTGCCAACAAGTTTCTATACGTCAGTTCTCTTGGTCGTATACCTGCCAGCCACGTTGTGCCAGTTACATTGTGTAGTGTAATACACAGGGCCTGTTTTTTGCAGCAGTCTCCCCCCCAAAAAAGTGAGATTTAAATTGCCAACAAGCTTCTATACGTCAGTTCTATTGGTCGTATATCTGCCAGCCACGTTGTGCCACTTACATTGTGTGGTGTAATACACAGGGCCTGTTTTTTGCTGCAAACTCCCCCCCAAAAAAGTGAGATTTAAACTGACAACAAGCTTCTATCCGTCAGTTCTGTTTGTCGCATATCTGCCAGCCACATTGTGCCACTTACCGTACATTGTGTAGTGTAATACACAGGGCCTGTTTTTTGCTGCAGTCTCCCCCCTAAAAAAGTGAGATTTAAATTGCCAACAAGTTTCTATACGTCAGTTCTCTTGGTCATATATCTGCCAGCCACGTTGTGCCAGTTACATTGTGTAGTGTAATACACGGGGCCTGCTTTTTGCCGCAGTCCCCCCCCTTCCCCCCCAAAAAAAAGTGAGATTTAAATTGCCAGCAAGTTTCTATACGTCAGTTCTGTTGGTCGTATATCTGCCAGCCACATTGTGCCACTTACATTGTGTAGTGTAATACACAGGGCCTGTTTTTTGCTGCAGTCTCCCCCCCCCCCCAAAAAAAAAGTGAGATTTAAATTGCCAACAAGTTTCTATATGTCAGTTCTGTTTGTCGTATATCTGCCAGCCACATTGTGCCACTTACATTATGTAGTGTAATACACAGGGCCTGTTTTTTGCTGCAGTCTCCCCCCCCCCCCCAAAAAAAAGTGAGATTTAAATTGCCAACAAGTTTCTATACGTCAGTTCTGTTGGTCGTATATCTGCCAGCCACATTGTGCCACTTACATTGTGTAGTGTAATACACAGGGCCTGTTTTTTGCTGCAGTCTCCCCCCCCCCCCAAAAAAAAAGTGAGATTTAAATTGCCAGCAAGTTTCTATACGTCAGTTCTGTTGGTCGTATATCTGCCAGCCACATTGTGCCACTTACATTGTGTAGTGTAATACACAGGGCCTGTTTTTTGCTGCAGTCTCCCCCCCCCCCCCAAAAAAAAGTGAGATTTAAATTGCCAACAAGTTTCTATACGTCAGTTCTGTTGGTCGTATATCTGCCAGCCACGTTGTGCCACTTACATTATGTAGTGTAATACACAGGGCCTGTTTTTTGCCCCAGTCTGACACCCCAAAAAGTGGGATTTAAATTGCCAACAAGCTTCTATACGTCAGTTCTGTTTGTCGTATATATCTGCCAGCCACGTTGTGCCACTTACATTGTGTAGTGTAATACACAGGGCCTGTTTTTTTGCCCCAGTCTGCCCCCCCAAAAAGTGGGATTTAAATTGCCAACAAGCTTCTATACGTCAGTTCTGTTGGTCGTATATCTGCCAGCCACGTTGTGCCACTTACATTGTGTAGCGTAATACACAGGGCCTGTTTTTTGCTGCAAACTCCCCCCCCAAAAAAGTGAGATTTAAACTGACAACAAGCTTCTATCCGTCAGTTCTGTTTGTCGCATATCTGCCAGCCACATTGTGCCACTTACCGTACATTGTATAGTGTAATACACAGGGCCTGTTTTTTGCTGCAGTCTCCCCCCCAAAAAAGTGAGATTTAAATTGCCAACAAGTTTCTATATGTCAGTTCTCTTGGTCGTATATCTGCCAGCCACGTTGTGCCACTTACATTGTGTAGTGTAATACACAGGGCCTGTTTTTTGCCCCAGTCTGCCCCCCAAAAAAGTGAGATTTAAATTGCCAACAAGCTTCTATACGTCAGTTCTATTGGTCGTATATCTGCCAGCCACGTTGTGCCACTTACATTGTGTAGTGTAATACACAGGGCCTGTTTTTTGCAGCAGTCTCCCCCCAAAAAAAGTGAGATTTAAATTGCCAGCAAGTTTCTATACGTCAGTTCTGTTGGTCGTATATCTGCCAGCCACATTGTGCCACTTACATTGTGTAGTGTAATACACAGGGCCTGTTTTTTGCTGCAGTCTCCCCCCCCCAAAAAAAGGTGAGATTTAAATTGCCAACAAGTTTCTATATGTCAGTTCTGTTTGTCGTATATATCTGCCAGCCACGTTGTGCCACTTACATTGTGTAGTGTAATACACAGGGCCTGTTTTTTGCCCCAGTCTGACCCCTCAAAAAGTGGGATTTAAATTGCCAACAAGCTTCTATACGTCAGTTCTGTTTGTCGTATATATCTGCCAGCCACGTTGTGCCACTTACATTGTGTAGTGTAATACACAGGGCCTGTTTTTTGCCCCAGTCTGCCCCCCCAAAAAGTGGGATTTAAATTGCCAACAAGCTTCTATACGTCAGTTCTGTTGGTCGTATATCTGCCAGCCACGTTGTGCCACTTACATTGTGTAGCGTAATACACAGGGCCTGTTTTTTTCCACAGTCTCCCCCCAAAAAAGGTGAG
Organism: Ranitomeya imitator; assembly: GCF_032444005.1. Classification (NCBI taxonomy): domain Eukaryota; kingdom Metazoa; phylum Chordata; class Amphibia; order Anura; family Dendrobatidae; genus Ranitomeya; species Ranitomeya imitator. Next base: position 241,956,549 of record NC_091287.1, read on the forward strand.
ATTTAAATTGACAACAAGTTTATATACACCTTCTACCTTGTTTTACAGTAACATATAATGGTTGTTATTTAGGTTAGATTTTCCCCAAAAATGAGGAAATCTGGTGGAAGAGGCCGTGGGTGGTCGTTGCCAGCTGGTACTGATGGTGGTGGTGGTGGAACATCTGGTGGTAGTGGGAAAAGCAAAATAGCACCTAAGGCTGGAAGTGTTGAGCCAGCGTCATCGTCTGGCTACACAAGGCCTCGAAGGCTCCCTTATCTGGGAGTAGGAAAACAGCTTTTAAAGCCGGAGCAGCAGGAAAAAGTGTTGGCTTTACTTGCTGACTCAGCCTCTAGCTCTTTCGCCTCCTCTTCAGAAAGTTCCAAATATAAAAGCAGCGAGTCGTCAGTGGATGCTCCTGGTCAGGACCAAGTCGCTTCCTTGTGTCCTTCACCCAAAGCAAAAGTGAATGATGTGGCAGGCGACACTACAGTTTACTCCATGGAGCTCATTACACATACCTTGCCAGGGTTAGAAAGAGAAATTGTTAACTCCCCATTACAAGATGAATCGGACATGGAGTGCACAGATGCACAGCCACAGCTAGATTATTATGCTGTTCCATTGACTCAGATCACTGCATTTCCCTCGCAGTGTACTGAGCCAGAATCTGACCCTGATGAGACTATGGTGCCCCATCCCGAACGCTATAGCACCTTACACGCTCACACAGAGGAAGGTGCACATGACATTGAAGAGGAGGTGATAGATGACCCAGTTGTTGCTGCAGACTGGCAGCCATTGGGGGATCAGGGTGCCGCCGTCAGTAGCTCTGAAGCAGAGGAGGATGATCCGCAGCAGGCATCTACATAGCAACAGCTTTCATCTAGCAGGCCCGTATCTTGCCAAAAACGTTTGACAAAACCAAAAAGACTTTTAGGACAGCGTGGCCATCCGGTGAAAGGAGAACAGTGTGCGATGCCTAAAAAGGTATTCGATAGTAGGAAGAGTGCAGTGTGGGAATTTTTTAACCAAGATCCGAATGATCCGCGTAAATTTATCTGTAAGAAATGCTCAAAGACCTTTAGCAGAGGGAAGAATGTCCAAAATTTAAATACAACGTGCATGCGTAGACATTTAACCAGCATGCACTTGCAAGCCTGGACTAACTACCAAACGTCCCGTACTGTTGGTGCACCTGCTCACAATGAAGGTAGTCAGCAACGTTACATTGCTTCCCTCACTGTAAGCCCACCGGTTAGGACACCACCAACAGCAAATGTGGAGATATCGTCGCAAGGCCAAAGCAGTCAGGGAATCACAAGGTTCTTGGTAGGAAACACTGTATGTAGGCCAACATCAAGAATACCATCACCAACCCTCTCTCAATCTGCCATGTACACCACCACCCCCGCTAGTTCCACCATATGCAGCTCTCCAGTCCAGCTCACCCTACAAGAGACTCTCGTTAGGAAAAGGAAGTACTCATCCTCTCATCCGTGTACACAGGGTTTGAACGCCCACATTGCTAGACTAATCTCGTTAGAGATGATGCCCTACCGGTTGGTTGAAAGCGAAGCTTTCAAAGCCCTGATGGCCTACGCAGTACCACGCTATGACCTACCCAGTTGACACTTCTTTGCGAGAAAAGCCATCCCAGCCCTCCACCACCATGTCAAAGACCGCATTGTCCATGTACTCAGGCAATCAGTCAGTAGAAAGGTGCACCTCACAACTGATGCATGAACCAGTAGGCATGGCCAGGGACGTTACGTGTCCACCACGGCGCACTGGGTTAATGTGGTGGATGCAGGGTCCACAGGGGACAGCCATATTGGGACTGTTCTGCCTAGCCCACGGACTAGGGAACAGTTGGCAGTAGGCGTTCGACACCCCTCCTCCTCCTCCGCCTCCAGAAGCGAAAGCTCATCCACAGCGTGCAGTTGCCCATCCGCAGCTGCCAGTGTTGCACACGAGGTGTCACATTATGGAACAGCTAGTGGTAAGCGTCAACAGGCTGTGTTGGAAACGAAGTGTTTGGGCGACAACAGACACACCGCGGAAGTACTGGCCGAGTACTTACGGCAAGAAACTCAGTCATGGCTGGGTAGTGTACATCTTGAGGCAGGCAAGGTAGTCAGTGATAACGGAAGGAATTTTATGGCTGCCATAGCCCTTTCAGAACTGAAACACATTCCTTGCCTGGATCACACCTTGAACCTGGTGGTGCAGTGCTTCCTGAAAAATTATCCGGGGTTGCCAGCCCTGCTCCTGAAGGTGCGAAGACTTTGCTCGCACATCCGCCGGTCGCCTGTACACTCCAGCCGTATGCTGAAACATCAGCGATCGCTGAAGCTTCCCCAGCACCGCCTAATAATCGGCGTTGCAACAAGGTGGAACTCCACACTGCACATGCTTCAGAGGCTGTGCGAACAGAGGCGTGCTGCAATGTATTTGTGGGAGGATACACATACACGGGCAGGCAGTTGGATGGCAGACATGGAGTTGTCTGGTGTGCAGTGGTCGAAGCTCCAAGACCTCTGTCAAGTCCTTCAGTGTTTTGAGGACTGCACACGGCTGGTAAGTGCAGACAATGCCATCATAAGCATGAGCATCCCACTAATGCGTCTGCCGATGCAAAGTTTGACGCACATTAAGGAGCAGGCGTCTGTGGCCGAGGAGGAGGGAAGCTTTGATGACGATCAGCCATTTTCTGCTCTAGGAACTCTCTTGGACGAGGTGACGGACGAAGAGGAGGAGGAGGAGGATGATGGGGATGAATATTTATGGGAGGAGGATGCTTCTAAGGGGGCAATAGAAACTGGTGGCGTTGCAAGGTCAGGTACAGTTTTTTTGCGGGAGAAAAGTGATGTTGATTTGCAAGAAAGTGCTCCTCAACCAAGCACAAGCAGTGAACTGACACCTAAAAAGGGACCCCCGTATTATAAAAATGATGACTGATGACGATTACTGGTTGACCTGCCTCCTGGATCCACGATATAAAGGGAAATTACAAAATATCATGCCACATGAGAACCTTGAGCAAATATTGGCTACCAAACAAGAACTCTTGTAGACCGTTTGGTTCAGGCATTCCCAGCACACAGCGGCAGTGATGGTTCTCACACGAGCTGTAGGGGGCAACATGGCAGAGGTCTTAGAGGTGCACAAATCAGAAGTGGCGTTGGACAGAGGGGTTTTATGACCAGGTTGTGGAGTGATTTCGCAATGACCGCAGACATGACAGGTACTGCTGCATCGAATCAAAGTGACAGGAGACAGCATTTGTCCAGTATGGTTACAAACTATTTTTCCTCCCTTATCAATGTTCCCCTCACAGGTCATTCCCCTTTGATTACTGGGCATCAAAAGTAGACACCTGGCCTGAATTGGCAGAATATGCATTACAGGAGCTCGCTTGCCCAGCTGCTAGTGTGCTATCAGAAAGAGTCTTCAGTGCTGCTGGTTCAATACTGACCAAAAAAGGACTCGTCTGGCTACCCGAAATGTTGATGATCTAACCTTCATTAAAATGAACCAATCATGGATTTCTAATTATTTTGCCCCACCTTCCCCTGCTGACACGTAGCTTGCCTGAAAAATGTCTTGCTTTTGGCCTCCTCTTTCTGACTGCTCCAATTCCTCCATTTGCAGCTGCTGAATGTCCACCATAGGCCATTTTTATACCTCCCTAAATGGGCTGACTCCCCCCAGAGGGCTGTGGTCACCACTTGGCGCAAGCACCCGTGCGAGTGCCGTTTGCCTGGACAGGTGGGTGTGACCACTTTTGAGCAATGGCACTGGCACAGGGCAGTGGCGTATCTGGGGGGGGGGCAGCCGGGGCATGTGCCCCAGGCGCAGCCGGCAGGGGGGCGCAGTCGGGCCGCCTAATTTGGCAGTCCGCAGTGTCTCCCCCGACAGCTGCATTCTGCCGCCCCCGGTCTAGTATTTTGCCCAGCGACGTAGTATATTGCCCAGTCACGTAGTATATTGCCCAGCCACGTAGTATATTGCCAGGCTACGTAGTATATTGCCCAGTCATGTAGTATATTGCCCAGTCACGTAGTATATTGCCCAGCCACATAGTATATTGCCCAGTGACGTAGTATATTGCCCAGCCACGCAGTATATAGCAGAGCCACGTAGTATGGTATATTGCCCAGTCACGTAGTATATTGCCCAGCCACATAGTAGATAGCAGAGCCACGTAGTATATTGCCCAGGCATGTAGTATATTGCCCAGCACAGAGCCACGTAGTATAGAGACTTAAAAAAAAATAAACATATACTCAACTTCCGAAGGCCCGTTGGAAGTCCTGCTATACTCACCATCCGTACCTTTCCCGCTCCTCGCCACCCTCCCGGGACCGCTCCATTGCAAGCGGCAGCTTCCGGTCCCAGGGCTGGTGTGAGCAGGACCTATGATGATGTCGCGGTCACATGACTGTGACGTCGCGGTCACATGACCGTGATGTCACGGCAGGTCCTTGTTGCACACCAGCCCTGGGACCGGAAGCTTCCGCTTGCAATGGAGCGGTCCCGAGAGCGTGGCGAGGAGCGGGAAAGGCGGCGGATGGTGAGTATAGCAGGACTTCCAACGGGCCTTCGGAAGTTGAGTATATGTTTTTTTTTTTTTAAGTCTCTATACTACGTGGCTCTGTGCTGGGCAATATACTACATGCCTGGGCAATATACTACGTGCAATGGAGCGGTCCCGAGAGCGTGGCGAGGAGCGGGAAAGGCGGCGGAGGGTGAGTATAGCAGGTTTTTTTTTTATTATTATTTTTAACATGACATATTTTTACTATTGATGCTGCAGAGGCAGCATCAATAGTAAATAGTTGGGGACACACAGGGTTAATAGCAGCAGTAACGGAGTGCGTTACACCGCGGCCTGTTACCGCTGCCATTAACCCTGTGTGAGCGGCGAGTGGAGGTGATTACGGAGCGGGCGCCGGGCAGTGAGTGCAGGGGAGTAGAGGAGGGACTAATCGGGCTGTGCCCGTCGCTGATTGGTCGCGGCAGCCATGACAGGCAGCTGCCAAGACCAATCAGCGAATGATGGGGATGGTGGAGGAGGAGAGGGCAATGATGGGGCTGACGGCGAGAGAGCAATGATGGGGATGGTGGAGGAGAGGGCAATGATGGGGCTGATGGGGAGAGGGCAATCATGGGGATGGTGGGGGAGGAGACGGCAATGATGGGGCTGACGGGGGGCATATGTCCTTGGGGAAGGCCAAAATGAATTCTTGCCCTGGGTGCCCGAAACCCTAGATACACCTCTGGCACAGGGTCCCTCATAGTACAATGAAATGTCTCTGGTGGTGGTGCACAACCAACGTCAGACACACCGTAGTAATATGAGGTGCCCTGTGCCAGTACCGCCGCCCATGAGAGAGTGTTCCCCCCCAGCTCGAACAGTGCTCTACCACTTGCAATACTTACCTCTCCCTGCTCCACCACTGTGTAGTCTGTGCTGTTAAATACTTCAATGGCACTGCCAATACAAATTTGTTGAAATGATAGATGATAGTAAAAATATACAGGGGCCCTGGCCTCCATTTAGACCAGTTAATACTTTGCACCAACTACCACTGTCTACTACTCAGCATAGGAGCCCACCCCTGTACCTAGCTATGCCACCAGTTTATTTATGAACATTTTTTTGGCTGACATTTAGCCCAGTTTATTATTTTGGCCTAATAACTGTATCAGCCAATTATTACAGTTGTCCTCCACTGAACAAAGCAATGCCGCCTGTGTACTCCTCTTACCTATTTTGAACTGCATTTAGCCTACTTTTTTATTTTAGGCCTACTAAGTCTGTGTGAGCCTCTCATAACAGTTGTCCTCCTCCGCTGAACAAAGCTATGCCGCCTGTGTACTCCTCTTACCAATTTTGAACTGCATTTAGCCTACTTACTTACTTTGGCCTAGTAACTGTGTGAGCCTCTCATAACAGTTGTTCTCCTCCGCTGAAAAAAGCTATGCCGCGTGTGTACTCCTCTTACCAATTTTGAACTGCATTTAGCCTACTTACTTACTTGGGCCTAGTAACTGTGTGAGCCTCTCATAACAGTTGTCCTCCTTTGCTGAAAAAAGCTATGCCGCCTGTGTACTCCTCTTACCTATTTTGAGCTGCATTTAGCCTACTTTTTTATTTTAGGCCTACTAAGTCTGTGTGAGCCTCTCATAACAGTTGTCCTCCTCCGCTGAACAAAGATATGCCGCCTGTGTGCTCCTCTTACCAATTTTGAACTGCATTTAGCCTACTTTTTTATTTTAGACCTACTAAGTCTGTGGGAGCCTTTCATAACAGTTGTCCTCCTCCGCCGAACAAAGCTATGCCGCCTGTGTACTCCTGTTACCAATTTGAACTGCATTTAGCCTACTTTTTTATTTTAGGCCTACTAAGTCTGTCTGCGTCACTCATAAGTTGTCCTCCTACACTGAACAAAGCAATGCCGCCTGTGTACTCCTGTTACCAATTTTGAACTGCATTTAGCCTACTTACTTATTTGGGTCTAGTAACTCTGTCAGCCTCTCATTACAGTTGTCCTGCTCCGCTGAACAAAGCTATGTCGCCTGTGTACTCCTCTTACCAATTTTGAACTGCATTTAGCCTACTTACTTACTTGGGCCTAGTAACTGTGTGAGCCTCTCATAACAGTTGTCCTCCTCCGCTGAAAAAAGCTATGCCGCCTGTGTACTCCTCTTACCAATTTTGAACTGCATTTAGCCTACTTTTTTATTTTAGGCCTACTAAGTCTGTGTGAGCCTCTCATAACAGTTGTCCTCCTCCGCTGAACAAAGCTATGCCGCCTGTGTACTCCTAGTACCAATTTTGAACTGCATTTAGCCTACTTACTTACTTGGGCCTAATAACTGTGTGAGTCTCTCATAACAGTTGTCCTCCTCAGCTGAAAAAAGCTATGCCGCCTGTGTACTCCTGTTACCAATTTTGAACTGCATTTAGCCTACTTATTTACTTGGGCCTAGTAACTGTGTGAGCCTCTCATAAAAGTTGTCCTCCTCCACTGAAAAAAGCTATGCCGCCTGTGTACGCCTCTTACCAATTTTGAACTGCATTTAGCCTACTTACTTACTTGGGCATAGTAACTGTGTGAGCCTCTCATAATAGTTGTCCTCCTCCACTGAAAAAAGTTATGCCGCCTGTGTACTCCTCTTACCAATTTTGAACTGCATTTAGCCTACTTACTTACTTGGGCCTAGTAACTGTGTGAGCCTCTCATAACAGTTGTCCTCCTCCGCTGAAAAAAGCTATGCCGCCTGTGTACTGCTCTTACCTATTTTGAACTGCATTTAGCCTGCTTTTTTTTTATTTTAGACCTACTAAGTCTGTGTGAGCATCTCATAACAGTTGTCTTCCTCCGCTGAACAAAGCTATGCCGCCTGTGTACTCGTCTTACCAATTTTGAACTGCATTTAGCCTACTTACTTACTTGGGCCTAGTAACTGTGTGAGCCTCTCATAACAGTTGTCATCCTTCGCTGAAAAATGCTATGCCACCTGTGTACTCCTCTTACCTATTTTGAACTGCATTTAGCCTGCTTTTTATTTTAGGCCTACTAAGTCTGTGTGAGCCTCTCATAACAGTTGCCCTCCTCCGCTGAACAAAGCTATGCCGCCTGTGTACTCCTGTTACCAATTTTGAACTGCATTTAGCCTACTTTTTTATTTTGGGCATACTAACTGTGACTGCGCCACTCATTACAGTTGTCCTCCACTGAACAAAGCTATGCCGCCTGTTTAGTCCTGTTACCAATTTTGAACTGGATTTAGCCTACTTTTTTATTTTGGTCCTATATCTGTGTTTCCTCCTCATCCTGCCCATTGCCCAGCCGCTGCTAGATAAGTCTGCTGGTACATTGACCCAGACCACTACATTCCCCTTGCACTCTACATAGCCAGAATCTGACCTGTTGTGAATTCTGTGGCTGAATTCACTCCTGTGGTCACAAGTGGTACTGCAGCTTCTGAGCTTCCTCCCTCAGGTGTTCTGGTGAGCTCGTTGGCTGCTTTGTTATTTAACTCCACCTGATTCTGTCTTCCTTGCTCCTTGTCAATGTTCCAGTGTTGGATCTGAGCTTCTGGATCTTTCCTGTGGCCTGCTGCTCTGCTTAGATAAGTGCTTCTTTGCTTTTGTTGCTACTTTTTCTGTCCAGCTTGTCAATTCGTTTTGCTGGTAGCTCTGAGACGCAAAGGGTGTACCGCCGTGCCGTTAGTTCGGCACGGTGTGTCTTTTTGCCCCCTTTGCGTGGTTTTTTGCTTTAGGGTTTTTTGTAGACTGCAAGGTTCTCTTTGCTATCCTCGCTCTATCTAGAATATCGGGCCTCACTTTGCTGAATCTATTTCATCCCTACGTTTGTCTTTTCATCTTGCTAACAGTCATTATATGTGGGGGGCTGCCTTTTCCTTTGGGGTATTTCTCTGAGGCAAGTCAGGCTTGTTTTTCTATCTTCAGGCTAGTCAGCTCCTCAGGCTGTGCCGAGTTGCATAGGTAGTGTCAGGCGCAATCCACAGCTGCCTTTAGTTGTGTTTAGGATAGGTTCAGGTATTGCGGTCTACAGAGATTCCACGTCTCAGAGCTCGTTCTATTGTTTTTGGGTTATTGTCAGATCACTGTATGTGCTCTGATTGCTGGCACACTGTGTCACTGGATTGCCTACATAACACTGACCCTGCTGAAAGTCAGGTTCCCCTTCCCGCATACTATACCACCTTACACGGGCACAAAGAGGAAGGTGCAAATGAAAGTGCAGGTTCCTTCATCAGGTAGGGGGAGTGTTGTGAATTCTGTGGTCAAGCTCCCTCCTGTGGTCATGAGTGGTACTTTGGCTGGTTCTGTCTATGAGCTTCCTCTGGTGGATGTGAGTGGGGCTGCGGCTTCTGAGTTTCCTTCCTCAGGTGACGAGGTTAAGTCGTTAGGTGCTGCTCTATTTAACTCCACCTAGTTCTTTGTTCCTGGCCTCCAGTCAATGTTCCAGTATTGGTCTTGCTCTCTCCTGGATCGTTCTTGTGGCCTGTCTGCCCTGCATAAGCTAAGTTCTGCTTGTGTTACTTTTGTTTGCTATTTTTTCTGTCCAGCTTGCTATATTGGTTTTTCTTGCTTGCTGGAAGCTCTGGGACGCAGAGGGAGCACCTCCGTGCCGTTAGTCGGTACGGAGGGTCTTTTTGCGCCCTCTGCGTGGTTGTTTGTAGGTTTTTGTGCTAACGGCAAAGCTATCTTTCCTATCCTCGGTCTATTCAGTAAGTCGGGCCTCACTTTGCTAAAACCTATTTCATATCTGTGTTTGTATTTTCATCTTTACTCACAGTCATTATATGTGGGGGGCTGCCTTTTCCTTTGGTGAATTTCTCTGAGGCAAGGTAGGCTTATTTTTCTATCTTCAGGGCTAGCTAGTTTCTCAGGCTGTGTCCGAGGCGCCTAGGTCTGGTCAGGAGCGCTCCACGGCTACCTCTAGTGTGGTGTGATAGGATTAGGGATTGCGGTCAGCAGAGTTCCCACGTCCCAGAGCTTGTCCTATGTTATTAGTAACTATCAGGTCACTTTGTGTGCTCTTAACCACCAGGTCCATTGTGTTTCTGAATCACCTGTTCATAACAGTACTGGAGGCCCAAAGTACTAATGCTTCTCAATAGAGGGAAAAGAGAAGTTCTGAGACCATTTTTTTTCTCTGCACTGTGTTTTGTCTTTCTTTTCCAATAGACATTTGGGTGGTTCAGGACACAGGTGTAGTGATGGACATTAAAGGTCTGTCTTCTTGTGTGGATAATCTCACTGCTAGAGTACAAAAAATTCAAGACATTATGGTTCAGAAATTTATGTTAGAACCTAGAATTCCTATTCCTGATTTATTTTCTGGAGATAGAGCTAAGTTTCTGAATTTCAAAAATAATTGCAAACTGTTTCTGGCTTTGAAACCCCACTCCTCTGGTGACCCTGTACAACAAGTTAAGATCATTATTTCTTTATTACGTGGCGACCCTCAAGACTTCGGCATTTTCCCTTGCGCCAGGAGATACTGCATTATGTAATATTGATGCATTTTTTCTGGCGCTCGGATTGCTTTATGATGAACCTAATTCAGTGGATCAGGCAGAGAAAAATTTTCTGGCTCTGTGTCAGGGTCAGGATGAGGTAGAGATATATTGTCAGAAGTTTAGGAAGTGGTCTGTGCTCACTCAATGGAATGAATGTGCGCTGGCAGCAATTTTCAGAAAGGGTCTCTCTGAAGCCCTTAAGGATGTCATGGTGGGATTTCCTATGCCTGCTGGTCTGAATGAGTCTATGTCTTTGGCCATTCAGATCGGTCGACGCTTGCGTGAGCGTAAAACTGTGCACCATTTGGCGGTATTATCTGAGTATAAACCTGAACCTATGCAATGTGATAGGACTTTGACCAGAGCTGAACGGCAAGAACACAGACGTCGGAATGGGCTGTGTTTTTACTGTGGTGATTCCACTCATGCTATTTCCGATTGTCCTAAGCGCACTAAGCGGTTCGCTAGGTCTGCCACCATTGGTACGGTACAGTCGAAATTTCTTTTGTCCGTTACTTTGATCTGCTCTTTGTCATCCTATTCTGTCATGGCATTTGTGGATTCAGGCGCTGCCCTGAATTTGATGGACTTGGAGTTTGCTAGGCGCTGTGGGTTTTTCTTGGAGCCCTTGCAGTATCCAATTCCACTGAGAGGAATTGATGCTACGCCTTTGGCCAAGAATAAGCCTCAGTACTGGACCCAACTGACCATGTGCATGGCTCCTGCGCATCAGGAGGATATTCGCTTTCTGGTGTTGCAGAATCTGCATGATGTGGTCGTGTTGGGGTTGCCATGGCTACAAGTCCATAACCCAGTATTGGATTGGAAGTCTATGTCTGTGTCCAGCTGGGGTTGTCAGGGGGTACATGGTGATGTTCCATTTCTGTCTATTTCATCATCCACCCCTTCTGAGGTCCCAGAGTTCTTGTCGGATTACCGGGATGTATTTGATGAGCCCAAGTCCAGTGCCCTACCTCCGCATAGGGATTGTGATTGTGCTATCGATTTGATTCCTGGTAGTAAGTTTCCTAAAGGTCGACTGTTTAATTTGTCTGTGCCTGAGCACGCCGCTATGCGGAGTTACGTAAAGGAATCCTTGGAGAAGGGTCATATTCGCCCGTCGTCGTAGCCATTGGGAGCAGGGTTCTTTTTTGTGGCCAAGAAGGATGGTTCGTTGAGACCTTGTATTGATTACCGCCTTCTAAATAAAATCACAATCAAATTTCAGTACCCCTTGCCGCTGCTATCTGATTTGTTTGCTCGGATTAAGGGGGCTAGTTGGTTCACCAAGATAGATCTTCGTGGTGCGTATAATCTTGTGCGTCTTAAACAGGGCGATGAATGGAAAACAGCATTTAATACGCCCGAGGGCCATTTTGAATACCTGGTTATGCCATTCGGGCTTTCCAATGCTCCATCAGTATTTCAGTCCTTTATGCATGACATCTTCCGAGAGTACCTGGATAAATTCCTGATTGTATACTTGGATGATATTTTGGTCTTCTCGGATGATTGGGAGTCTCACGTGAAGCAGGTTAGAATGGTGTTCCAGGTCCTGCGTGCAAATTCTTTGTGAAGGGGTCAAAGTGTCTCTTTGGTGTTCAGAAGGTTTCATTTAGGGTTTCATTTTTTCCCCTTCTACTATCGAGATGGACCCTGTTAAAGTCCAGGCCATTTATGATTGGACTCAGCCGACATCTCTGAAGAGTCTGCAAAAGTTCCTGGGCTTTGCTAATTTTTATCGTCGCTTCATCAATAATTTTTCTAGTATTGCCAAACCATTGACTGATTTAACCAAGAAGGGTGCTGATGTGTTCAATTGGTCTTCTGCTGCTGCGGAAGCTTTTCAGGAGTTGAAGCGTCGTTTTTCTTCTGCCCCTGTGTTGTGCCAACCAGATGTTTCGCTCCCGTTCCAGGTCGAGGTTGATGCTTCTGAGATTGGAGCAGGGGCTGTTTTGTCGCAAAGAAGTTCTGATGGCTCGGTGATGAAACCATGTGCCTTCTTTTCCAGGAAGTTTTCGCCTGCTGAGCGTAATTATGATGTTGGCAATCGAGAGTTGCTGGCCATGAAGTGGGCATTCGAGGAGTGGCGTCATTGGCTTGAAGGAGCTAAGCATCGCGTGGTGGTCTTGACTGATCACAAGAACTTGACTTATCTCGAGTCTGCCAAACGGTTGAATCCTAGACAGGCTCGTTGGTCGCTGTTTTTCTCCCGTTTTGACTTTGTGGTTTCGTACCTTCCGGGATGCCCTGTCTAGGAGTTTTGTGCCTGACTCTCCGGGTTTGCCTGAGGGGGTATTCTCAAAGAGGGGGTAATTTTGTCTGCCATCTCCCCTGATTTGCGGCGGGTGCTGCAAAAGTTTCAGGCTAATAGACCTGACCGTTGCCCAGCGGACAAACTGTTTGTCCCTGATAAATGGACGAGAAGAGTTATCTCTGAGGTTCATTGTTCGGTGTTGGCTGGTCATCCTGGAATCTTTGGTACCAGAGATTTGGTGGCTAGATCCTTTTGGTGGCCGTCTCTGTCGCGGGATGTGCGTTCGTTTGTGCAGTCCTGTGGGATTTGTGCTCGGGCTAAGCCCTGCTGTTCTCGTGCCAGTGGGTTGCTTTTGCCCTTGCCGGTCCCGAAGAGGCCCTGGACACATATCTCTTTGGATTTTATTTCGGATCTCCCCGTCTCTCAAAAGATGTCGGTCATTTGGGTGATTTGTGATCGCTTCTCTAAGATGGTCCATTTGGTACCCTTGTCTAAATTGCCTTCATCCTCTGATTTGGTGCCATTGTTTTTCCAGCATGTGGTTCGTTTACATGGCATTCCAGAGAACATCGTTTCTGACAGAGGTTCCCAGTTTGTTTCGAGGTTTTGGCGAGCCTTTTGTGCTAGGATGGGCATTGATTTGTCTTTTTCCTCGGCTTTCCATCCTCAGACAAATGGCCAAACTGAACGAACCAATCAGACCTTGGAAACATATCTGAGATGTTTTGTTTCTACTGATCAGGATGATTGGGTGTCCTTTTTGCCTTTGGCTGAGTTCGCCCTTAATAATCGGGCCAGCTCGGCTACTTTGGTTTCGCCGTTTTTCTGCAATTCTGGTTTCCATCCTCGTTTCTCTTCAGGGCAGGTTGAGTCTTCAGACTGTCCTGGTGTGGATACTGTTGTGGATAGGTTGCAGCAGATTTGGACTCATGTAGTGGACAATTTGACATTGTCCCAGGAGAAGGCTCAACGTTTCGCTAACCGCAGGCGCTGTGTGGGTCCCCGACTTCGTGTTGGGAATTTGGTTTGGTTGTCGTCTCGTTATATTCCTATGAAAGTTTCCTCTCCTAAGTTTAAGCCTCGTTTCATTGGTCCGTATAGGATTTCTGAGGTTCTTAATCCTGTGTCTTTTCGTTTGACCCTTCCAGCTTCTTTTTCTATCCATAATGTATTCCATAGGTCATTGTTGCGGAGATACGTGGCACCTGTGGTTCCATCCGTTGATCCTCCTGCCCCAGTTTTGGTTGAGGGGGAGTTGGAGTATATAGTGGAGAAGATTTTGGATTCTCGTATTTCGAGACGGAAACTCCAGTACCTGGTTAAGTGGAAGGGTTATGGTCAGGAAGATAATTCCTGGGTCTTTGCCTCTGATGTTTATGCTGCCGATCTGGTTCGTGCCTTTCATTTGGCTCATCCTGGTCGGCCTGGGGGCTCTGATGAGGGTTCGGTGACCCCTCCTCAAGGGGGAGGTACTGTTGTGAATTCTGTGGTCAAGCTCCCTCCTGTGGTCATGAGTGGTACTTTGGCTGGTTCTGTCTATGAGCTTCCTCTGGTGGATGTGAGTGGGGCTGCGGCTTCTGAGTTTCCTTCCTCAGGTGACGAGGTTAAGTCGTTAGGTGCTGCTCTATTTAACTCCACCTAGTTCTTTGTTCCTGGCCTCCAGTCAATGTTCCAGTATTGGTCTTGCTCTCTCCTGGATCGTTCTTTTGGCTGTCTGCCCTGCATAAGCTAAGTTCTGCTTGTGTTACTTTTGTTTGCTATTTTTTCTGTCCAGTTTGCTATATTGGCTTTTCTTGCTTGCTGGAAGCTCTGGGACGCAGAGGGAGCACCTCCGTGCTGTTAGTCGGTACGGAGGGTCTTTTTGCGCCCTCTGCGTGGTTGTTTGTAGGTTTTTGTGCTGACCGCAAAGCTATCTTTCCTATCCTCGGTCTATTCAGTAAGTCGGGCCTCACTTTGCTAAAACCTATTTCATCTCTGTGTTTGTATTTTCATCTTTACTCACAGTCATTATATGTGGGGGGCTGCCTTTTCCTTTGAGGAATTTCTCTGAGGCAAGGTAGGCTTATTTTTCCATCTTCAGGGCTAGCTAGTTTCTCAGGCTGTGTCCGAGGCGCCTAGGTCTGGTCAGGAGCGCTCCACGGCTACCTCTAGTGTGGTGTGATAGGATTAGGGATTGCGGTCAGCAGAGTTCCCACGTCTCAGAGCTTGTCCTATGTTATTAGTAACTATCAGGTCACTTTGTGTGCTCTTAACCACCAGGTCCATTGTGTTTCTGAATCACCAGTTCATAACAGGGGAGGCATACTCGTTGGCACTGGCACAGTGTCCCTCATAGTACGCAAAAGTGTCTCTGGCAGTGGGAGGCGCCGCCCGCTGTCAAACACACCGCCGTACTATGAGGGGCCCTGTGCCAGTGCCAACTAGTGGGCCCCCTGCTTGCTCATGATCACAGCACTTGCAAAGTTGAAATACTTACCTCTCCCTGCTCCACCGCCGTGACGTATTCCACGTTTCCTGGGCCCACGAAAATCTTGAGCCAGCCCTAACCCCCACAACTTTAGCCAAATAAGCCCCTGTTTTCAATGCCTAACTATTATTATAAAGTAAATTAAGATTGACAAGCTTAAGAAATAAGAATTGATGTTTTTGGCATTAAAATGGACACTGTAGGTGTTTTCCTGTCCTCCACTCACTGCCGACTTTGATTCCCCATTGACTTGCATTGGGTTTCGTGTTTCGGTCGGCCCCCGACTTATTGCAATAATCAGCCGATTTCACCCGACTCGACTTTTGAGAAAGTCGGGTTTCGCGAAACCCGAAACGGTCCTACAAAAGTAAAAGTCGCTCAACTCTAATCACATGTAATACATCATATGTGGTTTATTACCCTAAATGTAGATGTAACCTGATTTACATCGGACTGACCTCACGTGAGCTTCGCGTTCGAATACGTGAACATGTCAGAGATATTATGGCTGCCCAAGAGGAAACTGATGTCAGGGTATTAAAAACATTCCCAAGACATATTTTCGGGAAAAATATGATTATAACCCTAAGGATCTTAGAATTTGTGGTATAGATAAGATCCATATGGGAATTAGAGGGGGTGATTTGAAACGCCTATTATCTCAAAGGGAGTGTAGGTGGATTACGATCCTGGATACACTGGTTCCTAATGGACTAAATGAACAACTTAGCTTTACTTCATTTCTGTAGACTTATTTTCTCTGGATTCGGATTTTATTTCTGTGTGTCTGTTTTTTGATGCTTTGATTTTAAAATCTTGTAGATTGTGAGCCCTCGCGGGCAGGGTCCTCTCTCCTCCTGCACCAGTTGTGACTTGTATTGTTTAAGATTATTGTACTTATTTTTATTATGTATATGCGGCACCCCAGGGTCCTGGTTGTCGCAGTGGTATTGCTTTCCTCTCGGGGAGAGTGATGCTACGTTTGGATGCAAGGAAGGATAATTGCATCCAGGTACCACAAACATGCAACACATATTCACACTCCATGCCACCAGGGGGAGCTTCTGCTCCTATATATTAGGTCACTCTCTCTATATATATATATATATATATATATAACTGGTAGTCTGTAGGGAAAGTTAGTTAGTAGCTGGCTGAGCTGAGCTCAGTTAGTTCCAGACAGTGGTCTGAGGAGGACAGAGGGTCAATGGAGCTGTGCATGCCCTCAGAGCTGCAGCTCCCAGAAAGAGACATTGAAAGGCAGAATTGTATTGCAGCGAGCGTGAAGGAAGTCGAAGCAAAGGAGAGGATACCAGAAGGGGACCAGCCCCGCTCAGGCTGCCTCCTTCTGAGGCGCAAAACCCCGGTAGCCGGAACACCGAGGGAGTAAGGACCTCTACGCCTTATTTCAGAGACTGGTAGGACAGCTAATTGCAGGTTACCTGTCCGCATGTACACCCGGGAGGCACGGTGACACCTACAGAGCCGGGTTATCTAAGAGACCCTATATACAGGCTCAAGTCACCAGTCATATGGGTTTTGTCCTATTCTATATGGGGGACAGAGAGAGCGAAACACCACATCTGTGAGACCCTTATGTGAAGCCATAGGCAGTAAGGGGCTACACCACCGCAGCGCAAGGGAAGGCTACTGACTTCCACCTGGACAAGGAAACTCTGGACTTGCCTCCAAACCGGCCGGACTCTGCCTACCCTGTGATTTGGTGCCCTGGACTGTGGATGCTGAAGTCTTCAGTAAAGGTAAAGAGACTGCAACCTTGTGTCCTCATTCTTCTCTGCGCCTCTCACCATCCACCGTCTACACACCGGGAAGCCCTGGGGACATACTTCACCTGTGGGAAGGTATACCTTCTAGCTGCCATAATATCACCCAGGAGGACCCCTTAAAGCAGCGTTGGTCACCCTGACCGAACACCACAGGTGGCGTCATGAACATAAACTGTATCCCTTTAAAGACCTTTCCCTTTTACATGGGCGCACAGGGCCACAGACCGGGTCACAGCCACCGTGACATCCCCTGTGAAACAGCAGGACCCGGTACTGAGTACCCCATTGCCCGCGGGGCGACTCATATACCTCTCCTCATATGTAAAGCGCCATGGAATAAATGGCACTATAATAATAAATAATAATAATATATATTTTATATATATGTTTCTATCTAGTTAAAATCCTGATTAATTGCCTCTTTCTGCCATAACTTCGGATACATTAACCTTCTGAATGATGGTGTATGAAAAACTCAGGTCTATCTGAAGCTATGAACAGTATGAATATTGAAAGAAGGTGATTTGGAAGAGGATTTTTCTTAAATATATTTTATCTGTATTTGATGTTTAAAAATAAGGAATTTTGTTGTCATCATCTGGTACATCGCCGGGAACAAGTAATTTTCAATGATTTAACTATGTATGTTTTTTTATATATGTATAACTTATTTCACTGATATTTTGTATTTGCTATGTAAACGATTTATAGCATTTAATTTACATACATTTATATATATTTCTTTTTATATATGTGCAGCGCCCCAGAGTCCTGGTCGTTGCAGTAATGTCGTTCTTCCACCAGGGGGAGCGATGTTACGTCTGATGGCACCAAAGGAGTTCACCCTGCCAGGTATCACAGCCACACACACACTTCACACGCCGGTCCACCAGGGGGAGCTAAGGGTTCTATCTACTAGGCCACTCCTCACATAGGGTAAAACTGGTGGGTTGGTTAGGAAGTTAGTCAGTCAGAGTCAGAGAGTTGGAAGGAGAAGGAGAGGGAGAGAAGCAGACTGGGCTCGGCCCAGGGAATTCCTGTCAGGCAGACAGAGGAAAAAGGAAAGGACATCAGTGGCTCAGTGGGAAAGAAGGACACGGAGCTGCGCCTGCAACCCATGCGGCAGCCTCCTAAGAGAGGACAAGAAAGGAAGTGTGCTGTAGTGAGTCAGCACAGAAGTCATAGCAACAGGAGTGAAACATCAGTGGGAGACCAGCTAGAAGCAGGCTGCCTCCATCTGAGCGCAGATCTGGTGGCCGGAACACTGAGGGAGTAATAGACTCTACGCTTTACTTCAGAGACCAGCAGGGCAGTCGATTCCAAGTTGGCTGTCTGACCTAAACACCTAAGCAGACAAGGTGGCAACACGGAGGAGGGGCAACACTAGGGTCCCTATAAAATAGCCTCAGGCCACCACCGTCATACGGGTATGTCCTATCCAGACAGAGGGACAGAGAGAGAGAAGTAACAACAGTGAGGACCTTATGGTAGCTAATGCACGTAGGGACCTACTA
The DNA here is from genome assembly GCF_032444005.1 of Ranitomeya imitator. Lineage (NCBI taxonomy): Eukaryota > Metazoa > Chordata > Amphibia > Anura > Dendrobatidae > Ranitomeya > Ranitomeya imitator. The sequence continues at coordinate 241,974,618 of NC_091287.1, forward strand.
CGTTACTGTGCGCAAGGGGAAGGCTACTGATTTCCACCTGGATAAGGGGACTCTGGAATTGCCATCAGACCGGCCGGACCCTGCCTACCCTGTCATCCGGCACTCTGAACTGTGGATGCTGAAGCCTTCAGTAAAGGTAGAGAGACTGCACCCATTGTGTCCTCGTTATTCACCGCACCTTGCACCATCTACCATCAACATATACACTTCTGGGAAGCCCTGGGGATATACTTCCCCGGTGGGAAGGTGTACCATCTAGCTGCCATTCCATCACCCCAGCGGACCCCTAAGCAGCGTCGGTCACCCTGACCGAATACCACAGGTGGCGTCATGAACACTACCATTATCTACGAACTCTGCCTTTTATTGGGCACCCTTCATAGGGCCACGGTCCGGGTCGGGCCACCGTGACGTCCTCGCTGAGGGAACTGAAGGACCCGGTACCGAGTACCTCATTTCCCTTACGTGGGGGCTATCCAAATCTTGGCGTCACGAACAGGATCTACTTAAGCCTGAAGAATCGGGTCATGTGCGCCTTAGAACTGTGCCAGAATTGCGTTTGAACTGTTTCGGCTGAAAGGACTGTGTATTGCAAGTTACCGCCAAAAATTCCCGCCAAAACTGCCGCCGTTATCGCGCCACGAGGAGCGCAGAAGAAGAAGGGCGTGGAGTTGTGGGCGTGAACGAACTGAGAAGCGCGAAAAACAATGGCCGCCCAGTCCAAATATTATTGTGTTTTGAGGACGTGTCCGTCAGCAGCCGAGATCCGCCTCCTGATTCTCTATAGAGGGCAGGGGCCAAGGAGACAGGGCTGCCCCCGAAAGAGAGTGTGAGAGAAGAATGAAGAGGAGATAGGGACTGACATGGCGACCCCCAGGCGTCCACGTGGGAACGTTCCGGCCCAGCACGAGTCCTCGGCAGAGGAAGAGGACTTGGGCCCACCATCGCAAGAGGGGCCCGATAGCCAGCCCCTGGGCAGCAGGTCGACCATGGCCGAGGCCCGACGGCTGGTCTCCTGTTGGAGAAACGCTCAGAGGGGGACGCGACTGGCGTCACTGCTGGCTACGGTCTTCCCCTCTGCAGAGGACATCGACTGTGGCACAGTTTACCCCTGCGCGGATACCAGACCTGGCCGTACCTCGGAGATTCGCCTGTCTCCTGCATCCGCTCCGTTGTCTGCTGTGGCTGCGGGAGACTCGACTGCACTGCTACCCGGTCAGGAGTCACGAGGGCCGGACCTTAGGGCCTTTCCTTGGGTGGAGTACCGGCGGCACTGAACGGCGGAATGGAGGGAGGAAGCTGGAAATGAGATCGACAACGAGAGGACAAGAAAGAAAGTGTGCTGTAGTGAGTTTGCACAGAAGTCATAGCAACAGGAGTGAAACATCAGTGGGAGACCAGTTAAAAGCAGGCTGCCTCCATCTGAGCGCAGATCCAGTGGACGGAACACCGAGGGAGTAATAGACTCTACGCTTTACTTCAGAGACCAGCAGGGCACTCGATTCCAAGTTGGCTGTCTGACCTAAACAGCTAAGCAGACAAGGTGGCAACGCGGAGGAGGGGCGACACTAGGGTCCCTATAAAATAGCCTCAGGCCACCACCGTCATACGGGTATGTCCTATCCATCTGGGGGACAGAGAGAGAGAAGTAACAACAGTGAGGACCTTATGGTAGCTAATGCAAGTAGGGACCTACTACGTTACTGTGCGCAAGGGGAAGGCTACTGATTTCCACCTGGATAAGGGGACTCTGGAAATGCCATCAGACCGGCCGGACCCTGCCTACCCTGTCATCCGGTACTCAGGACTGTGGATGCTGAAGCCTTCAGTAAAGGTAGAGAGACTGCACCCATTGTGTCCTCGTTATTCACCGCACCTTGCACCATCCACCATCAACATCTACACTTCTGGGAAGCCCTGGGGATATACTTCACCTGTGGGAAGGTATATCATCTAGCTGCCATTCCATCACCCCAGCGGACCCCTAAGCAGCGTCGGCCACCCTGACCGAATACCACAGGTGGCGTCACGAACACTACCATTATCTACGAACTCTGCCTTTTATTGGGCACCCCTCATAGGGCCACGGTCCGGGTCGGGCCACTGTGACATCCTCGCTGAGGGAACTGAAGGACCCGGTACTGAGTACCCCATTGCCCTTACGTGGGGGCGATCCATATGCACCATGCACTTTATGGCTAATTTCACTGATATAATTCTCTAGCATCAACTTCTTCTAATCTGGAGATGTAATATAGTGCAGTTAATACTCACCTTTGATTCACTTCCTGTTCCCGAGCTTTGGACGTGTGCGCATGCCCGTGACATTTGCTTTCCGGAGCATCGTTGCCGGCGCCCGATACATGACGCTTACGGATCACGGTTGCCAGGGGTGTGACGCCCTGATGCCTCGAGTTATGTGGGAAGCTTGGTATTGATGCAATATCTGGGACTCGCGTCACGTGAGCAGGCGCCGTGTATGATGTCTGATGATTATGCACAGCTGTTACCACTATATAAATATACCTAGCTGACACACGTTAGTATGGCCCCCGAAGAAGCCTACGCGAAACGCGCGTAGGGGCTGCCAGTCCCTTGATACGCTACGACCATGAGGGGTGAGAATTCATCTTTCACTAGCCATTTTACTTGCTGCATTTAAAGGCACATACAAGTGTTCATTTTGTGATCTATTTGATCAAAGAACTTGTATTCTCTGGTCGGATTTATGCTGCTAGCGGTTTTCTAGGGACTTCTTTTTACCTGTGTCCTTCAGTAGTTTTGATATCTGGTTTAATTACCAGCTTATCTGTATTTATATCACTATATTTTATAGGTTATTGTTAATGTTGTTACTATGACAAATAAATTGTTTTTGTTTACTTGACATCATTGTTTGACTCCAATTGTTCTAATTTGATATATTTTCTATTGTAGGCAGCGGAGCTACAGGATCGCCCTATGTCTGGGGCCCGTGTGCCCCTAGAGGACTGGTCTACGAACAACTGGCCTGATTTCCCTAAAGCCACCAAAGCCCAGCTGGCATGGACCATTCTCCATCTCTGTTCTGCTATGTAGGTGCATCACTGGTATATCTGCTCCTACCTGGAACCTGCACAGAATGGAGAACTTTTACCCATTATAAAAATTGACCAGCAGGACAGAAGACAGTGGGTTACTGCCTGCAAGATCAAGTATATAAAATTCTCTCAGTGACATCACTGCAAACTCTAGCTCATTGTGTTATTTGCTGTCTGCAATTATAGGTTGTGAGTTCAAGTCCTGAGGGTGACGCACCAAAAAAAGAGAAAATGACCTTTTTGCAACAGTTTTTTTAATTATTTTTATTAGGTCTTTTTAGGAACAAAAAATATCTGACATTTTCCTCCCTTCTAGGATACAGGGACCTAGTGATACATTGCTATGTACAATGTATCTCTATGCATCTGCATAATCTGCTTCTGGTGTCACTGCCTGCAATACAACTCAAGATTAGCAAATTCTCCTATGTTTATAATTGTGGACTGTAGCTCATAGCTAGAGCTGCGCCCTGCAAACATGAGATTGTGAATTTGAGTCTTTGAGAGAAGAAACTTGTTAATTTAGTTTATGTCAGAGCAGAGAGATACGGCCCTGCCCCTAGAGGAGCAGCCAAGTTGAAATCAGAGAGAGGTGAGTATTAGAAGTCGGGAAAAATCCCTGATGTGTCAGGGCGACAGGACTGAGTCCTCAAATCAGGACGATTGGGAACTATGTTCTACAGACAAACTGTATAGCAGCTAGACAGCGACCCAATGTGATAGGAAGGAAGGGTGCTTTCACAAAAACATTTTAGAGTTGATAACTTCAAGTAATTCATTCACATGGGGATGAAATTTAATATTGAGGCAGACTACTCCATTTGCAAGATGTATCTTTTTACAGGCAGTAATGGATGAATTAAGTAATCATAAAAATTAGATTGAATAAACCTAAAAGTGGGAAACAGCACACAAAAGTTTAATTCCCTACAGAGGTAGAGTAGGAAAGTGCTGGTTACGCTCACCTGATGGATTTGTGACAGGCACCACTCCTATCTAGGCATGAAGAAATAAAGCTGCTCCTGCCCCATGGTTGGTGGATAATTCCTCCAGGAGATATTGGATCCAGTTAGATGAACATGTAGGTGGGCTGCACTTCTGGATTAAATCACTTCAGAAATAATGATGAGAATATAGTTTTTTATTCGCAATGTGTTTCAACGCCATACAGGCATCTTTATCAAGTGAAAAAACAAATGTGGAAAACATGACAACAGGTTTTTAAAGGCCCAAAATGGATGCCAATTACGTATGAAACACCCAGAGGAACACTTAAATCAATGGGGAAATTGGGAAGGGGAAGGAAGTTCAACTGGCAATTTCAAAATAATTAAAGTTAGAGAAAAAAAAGGAGGCCATATTTATTGATTATAAAATGTAAATACAAGACAAAGTGTTGAGGAGAAATGATTGGAATGTAGGAGTGTGATAATAATCCAGGATGGGCTAGTGTATAGAAACCAGAAAAAGAAATATTTAATAAAGGGGCACCCAGGCAGATCAGATAAAGGGAACAGAGGAAAAGAAGGAAACTATGCATATAAATAATAAGATACAAATAAAGGACAAGTTGTAGAAGAGAGATGATTTAAATGTAGGAGAAATGGGATTCGAAGCCGGGATGAGCAAGAGAATAGAAGCCAGAAAGATTTTTAACAGAGGAGCCACGTAGGTAGATGAGGGTAATGTGATACAGAAAAAGGAACAATACATATAAATAATAAAATATGAATAGATGAATAAAGGACAAAGTTTAAAAAGATTAATGCAGGAGAAATGGGATCAGAACCCAGGATGAGGATGTGTATAAGATTGAGAAAGAGGACATAAAACAGAAGAGCCACCTAGAGAGATGAGCTAGATGCACCAAGAAAAACAAAACAGAAAAAAAACGTGCATATAAATAGAAATAATATTAAGGGTAGGAAATCTCAGGACCGCGGACCATTTATGGCCTTCGATGACCCTTCATCTCCCCTCTAGGCAGATTCCAGGGGACAGCAGTGCTTGGTCCGTCAGCTGTATTTTGACGTCTGCCGTCTTCTCGCTTTGTGAGCACGCACTTGTAGTGTTCACTACTGAACGTAGAGGCACATGCAATGAAAGATTATAAATTGCAGTAAATTGATGAAAAAGGACAAAAGTGTTGAAAAGAAAGGAGTGGAGTGATTGGAGTTTGGAGTACAGTAGAAACAGGATTTGAACTCAGGATGAGCCAGTAAAAAAAACAAAAACCTTTTTCTCATCACCATTTCTCATTGATTTACTCCAGCAGTGCAGCCCACCTAGGTGTTGATCTAATGGGATTCAATGTCGTGCCCCTGACGCCAACCTCCCTGCTCCCTCTCTCTGGAGCACTCTGGAATGCCCGCTCAATCTGCAATAAGCTTCATGTGATTCATGACCTTTTTCTCTCTCACAAGCTTGCCTTCCTCAGCCTCACAGAAACATGGCTAACACCCTCTGACACTGCCTCCCCTGCTGCACTGTGCTACGGCGGCCTCCATTTCACCCATACCCTGGCAACAGACATGGTGGAGGAGTGGGTCTTCTCCTTTCATCTAACTGCACCTTAAACCCAATCCCAACTCTACCCTCCCTTATCCTCCCCTCTTTTGAAGTCCACTCTGTCCGCATCTACTCTCCCTCCAACCCCCAAGTGGCCATCATATACCAACCTCCGGGCCGGCCACTGCCTTTATTGACCAATTCTCTACCTGGATTCTTCACTTTCTTTCCACTGTCAGTCCCACTCTCATCATGGGTGAATTCAACATCCCCACTGATACCCTTCAGTCAACAGCCTCCAAACTTCTGTCCCTTACTTCATCTTTTGGACTGCTCAGTCACCCACACAGACGGACATACAATAGACCTGGTCTTCAACTGTCTCTGCTCTCTATCTAACTTCACCACTTCCCCTCTCCCTCTATCTGACCACCATCTACTCACTTTTTCATCCCTGTCCTCCTCACCTGTCACCCATGTCCAGCAACATGTGCACCCCCCAGAAACCTTACACACCTAGACACCCACACACTCTCTGACTCTGTTCTACCACTGGCATCCATATCCTCACTCTACAACACAGACAGTGCTACTGCTTTCTACAATGCCACTCTCGGTTCAGCTACTGACACGGTTGCCCCTCTCGTTCATGGCAGAGTGCAACATATCAACAGACAACCCTGGCACAATAACACCACTAAATAGCTCCAGCAAGTGTCAAGGGTTGGAGAGTAGCGTTGGAAGAAAACACATTCGCAAGACTACTTCATCGCATTTAAACAGGCAACACTCGCTTTCAAATCTGCTCTCACCTCTGCTAAACAGGCCTACTTCACAACCCTTGTATCTTCCCTATTCTACAACCCCAAACATCTATTCAAAACTTTTAACTCCCTCCTCCGCCCCTACTGCCCTCTCCAACCTCCCTCATCTCTGCTGAGGATTTTGCCACACACTTTAAAAATAAGATCGACTAAACAAGGCAAGTCTTCATTGTTCAACCACCCCAACCCCTTTGTATACCAGACCAATGCCCAAACCTCATAACCTCCCTATCACTGAAGGGGAGCTTAATTGTCTCCTATCCAAATCGCACCTCACCACCTGTGCGCTCGACCCCATCTCATCCCACCTCCTCCCCAACATCACTGCCACTCTTATCCCATCCCTAACCCACCTCTTCAACCTATCACTAACTTCTGGTACCTTCCCTTCTGCTTTCAAACATGCCACAATCACACCTATCCTTAAAAAGCCAACCATCGATCCAACTGCAATGTCCAGCTATCGCCCAATATCGCTGCTCCCATTCGCTTCCAAACTCCTGTAGCAGCACGTCCATGCTGAACTTTCCTCCCACCTCTCATCCAACTTGCTCTTTGACCATCTATAATCTGATTTCTGCCCCATTACTCAACTGAGACAGCCCTGACCAAAATTACTAAGGACCTTCTTACAGCCAAAGCTAGCAGACAATACTCTATATTCCTCCTCCTAGACCTGTCCCCTGCTTTTGACACAGTTGATCACTGCCACCTACTACATATCCTCTCCTCCTCTGGCATCAAAGACCTCGCCCTATCCTGGATTTCCTCATACCTTTCCAACCGCCCATTCAGCGTCTCCCACTCCCACACTACATGTTTCATGTGTATGATGTGTGCGCTGTACTTGTGTGCCATGCCTGATGTATGCCCTTTGCTTCTGTGATGTGTACGCTGGGCTTTTGTGCCATAAATGCCGTACTTATGCTATGTCTGCTTGTATTTATTGGGGGTCTGTGTGTACTGTGCTTCTGTATCGTCTGCTCTATATTTGTATAATGTGTATGCTGTCTTTGTGTAATATGTGCATTATACTTATGCTATTGCCAGGGACAATGGACACCTACCCTGTCCCTTGAGATACCAGAACCTTAGGCTATTACTGTTCCCCAGATTATTTCTGGTGGGTTTTGTACCTTGCTATGCTCTTATAATAACACTTCCCCCACCTAGGGACATATGGGACAGAAGTGTATACGATAATACAAACCAGACAGACAGGTGTAAACAGACAGTGATAAAAGAAAACTTCAATCATACAAATACACTCACAAAACAATCAAGTGGGAAACAGGGGAGGTGTAGGTGGGACAAACCAAATGGGAGAGGACAGAAAGATAAAGGCACAAACCAACTCACCACAGAAATCTCCTAAAATCGCTTCAAACCATATTAAACACCACCCCACTGCCCCAAAAGGAAGAAGTAGACACAATTCTTCCTCCCAAAAGGATTTTGGCCTGTAGAAAGAATTGCAACCTACCAACTGAGGAAATATGTACACCCAGGTCGCGAACCTACATGCAACCTGGACTTCTTAGTTCTCCGGCACCTGTTTGCAGTTACGTATGGATGGGCAGGTGCCAGCAAAATGACCTATCCCCCCTCAAAAACAACACACTCCCCTTTTGTGCTGAACTGCTGGTAGGACTGTGCAATGAATTGCCCCGCCTCTCTCTCTACTTCATGGGTTCCTCAGGGGACTCATGCCTAGGTTAATTAGACATATGACTCCCCAAAAATTGGGGTGTCTCTTTTAGGCTATGTGCACACATTCAGGATTTCTTGCAGAAAATTCCTGAGAATTCCGGACATTTTCTGCAAGAAATCCGCAAGAAAACCGCATGCATTTTTGCCGCTATTTTGCCGCGGTTTTGACACGTTTTTGCCGCGGTTTTGATGCGTTTTTGCCGCGTTTTTTTCCGGACACTTCCCAATGCATTTTGGAGTGGGAAATCCGCAAAAAAAACGGAAAATTAATGAATATGCTGTGTTTTTCACGGAAAAAAACGCATCATGTGCACAAAACATGCGGAATTCATTCTAAATGATGGGATGCTTATTGTATGCGGTTTTTTTGCGGTTTTATAGCGTTTTTATCGGGAAAAACCGTGAAAAAAACGCGAAAAAGCCGCAACGTGTGCACACAGCCTAAGTGTCTCTGAAATGACGGTCTACAAGGATCACTAAAGACATGGCAGTCTAGAAGGAAACAGGGTGTTATACAGGACAAATGCATCTTTTATGACTGCGGAGCATGGGATCATTCCACATAGTGTCCTTGGAACTGGTAGCAAAACTCCTCTGCTGGCTGGTCCCCCTGCTGAAGTTGACGTAATTTAGATTCAGACAGAGAGACATGGTCGGGAGCAAAATAAATGAGACCAAGAGCACTAAAAAGTCCCTTGACTGTCTTGAGTGACTGAGAACCAAACGGAATAGAAAATGTTCAGTCTTGGGGGCCCCCCTGGAGCAGGGAGCTGATTATCTCCACTTGTTGCTGCTTGGTATCTGTGGAATATGGATACAGCCTAACATACAATTTGCAGGCCCCCTAAACACCACAAACTTGTCCCGACCTCCAGAGAACCTATTCAACAAGGCTAGTCTAGGCTCAGATAGGTATTGCCTCGGAGCAGCGAACCCTAAACCTCCTAAAACAACTCCCCTAGGTCATTACTGTCCCCTGGATTACTCCTCATGGTAGAGACACCAAGGTCTCCTACATTGCTATGCTCCTATAATAACACTTAACTGCTCATTCTCCCACTCAGAGAGTTATAGGATAACACAAACCATACAGACAGGAGTAAACAGATAGAGATAAAAGAAAAATGCAATCACACTAATATTGTCACAAAACAACCGAGTGAGAAACAGGGGAGGAGTAAGTTGAACAAACCAAATGGGAGAGGAAAGAGAGAAAAAGGCACAAACCAAACACCTGCTACTATCACTGAACTTCTCCATTAATTCCAAGCCAGGAAGTGGAAAACTATCACTGGCATAGAAAGAAGCTAAGAGGTGGGTTCTTAAACCTGCATGGAGTAACAAACTCAGAACAGCTGTTACAACAAAGACTGGAAACTCCAGGAGTCCAACTAAGCATTTTAATCCTTGCAGCAGCAGAGAAATGAACACCAAAACTACTAATAGGACAGTGAATCTGTTATAAATACTGCAGGTGTATGTGTGGCACCCCAGGAGTTCGGGTACCACAGTGGTATTGCCTTCCTCTCGGGGAGGGTGATGTCATGCCTGGAAGTGACAAGGATCCCTTTAAGAGGTAACACATGCATGCAACATGTTCTGACTCCAGGCCAAAAGGGGAAGCTCTAGACCCGGTTTCATGGGAGCTTCCCTATATATGTTCTGGCTTGGAGGAGGAGTTAGTGCAGTCTGTAGAAGAGTGTAAGGGGAGAAGGAGCACAGGAGAAGTGAGGAGCTGGAGGGGAGCTGCGACTGAGCTCCCTCCATGCTGAAGCACAGGAACTGGACACCGGAAGTCTGAGGCTGTGTGGGACTGTTTTCCTCGCGGTCGCAGTAGCACCTATATGGCGGTTATCATATACTGAGTGGGTTTTTCCTATCCGGCTCTCTACCTATTGCAAAAGGACATTGTTTCTCTTGAAAAAGGCTTCACAGCCGAAACGTTGAGACTAAAAGGATTGATTATTGTGTCCATACAGAATATAAGAGATGTATTCTTAAAAAACCCCACCATTTTCTTGAAATATGATGATATGATGATATCTTTGATGGAAATTCACCGTTATTTTTGAAATAAATATTAATAATAAGAGACTTTCCGAGTGTCAAACAGTGTGCCGGAGTTTTTTCATATTATTGTTACTTGTTCCTGAGCACCTCTTACCTAGTTGTAATGTCCACACGGATCTAATTCTTATACATTACATCATCCCCTTTTTTTTATTTTTTATATACATATATATATATTAACCTAAAACAAATATTGACAATGTAACAATACGAAAATGTCCATGAAAAACAATATGTCTGTATTGTCTTATTCCCCCTTTTTTTAAACTATATCTCTTCAATAAGTCTCGATGGAGCCCTTCTTTCCCGTGTAGGGTAATGTCTGGGTTCATTGGGGGTGTCCAGTGCTGACGGATCAGTCACCTCTTGTTGGTCCTCTCCACCGACAGGTGTCAAATCTTCCACTGGTGGGAGTTCATTACCATTGTTCTGCGGTATGATTTTAAAATGTGAGGAATTTCGAGTGATGGAGTGTCCGTCTCGCTCAGCCGTGACCATACTGCCTTTTCTCTCAGTAACATTATATTTTGCAGGACTATATACAGCTGAGGTTTTGTTGGTTGATTTTTGACGCACAACAACCATATCACCTCTTTTGATGGCACATGGCTGTGCCCGTCGCCTTCTGTCTGCATAATGTTTCATGGCTTGCTTGTTAAAGAAATCCGTTGATCGCACTGAAGAGTCATTTGGTAAGGGATGACTGGTCACATCAGGGATCCGTGTACGAAGAGTTCTGCTGAACATTAGATGAGATGGCGCAGCATTAGTGGTGGAATGTGGCGTGTTGCGGTAATTGCGCAGGAATTTGTATAGTGACTGTTTCAGTGGGATGTGCTCCAGGCTAGCTGCCTTGATTCGTTTCCCCATGGTGTGCATGAAACGTTCTACGATTCCATTAGCTTGCGGCCAGCAAGGTGTGATTTTTCTGTGGCTGAACCCCAAGTATTCAGAAAACTGTGCAAACACATGTCCATTGAATGGAGGTCCATTATCTGTTTTGACCACTCTTGGAATGCCATATGCAGAGAATATGTCGTCCAGTTCTGGTATGACACTATTAGCAGACGTTGAAGAGATGAATGAAATGACAGGGTATCTAGAATATTCATCAATTGTTACTAGAATGTATTGGCCATTTGGTAATGGTCCATATATGTCGACTGCCACTTCCTCCCATACAGCAGTGGGTAACAGAAACATTTGTAATGGCTCTAGAGTTGATGATGGAGTAATTAATTGACAAGTGGAGCAATGTTCAATCTTCTCTTCCACCAATTTATCCATATTTGGGAACCACACTTTTTCTCTGAGTAACTTTTTTGTGCCAACAATTCCTAGATGACCTTCGTGTGCTATCTGTATGACTAGGTTGCGCAAGGCCTTAGGTACAACCAGTTTGGTACCACGAAGGATGAGTTGATCTTCAGTGACTGATAATTCCTCACGTACATTTGAAAATAGTTTTAACTCTTTCAGATCAATCCCATCTTCAGGAAATTTTTTCTTTTGAATTTCATGCCACCTTCTATTTTGGATAATTTGTATTAAGGCACAGAGTGTCTTGTCACTTGTTGTCGTATTCACAAACTGATCAACAGAAAGTGCTTTTGGCACAGCGTGAGCTGCAACAAAGTGGATGTATTCTTCAATGGAGGAATGCACAGGTAAATCATCATTCGTGGGATGTCTTGAGAGATAATCAGCCAGATTGCTGTATTTTCCAGGTTTGTGAACAATTTTGTAATTATAGTCCTGTAGACGTAGACCCCATCGTTCAATCCGTGCTGGCATTTTAGCTCGGGGATTTCCAAAAATTGTAAGGAGAGCTTGATGATCTGTGACAATAGTGAAGGGAGCGCCATAGAGAAATAAGTGAAAGTGTTCACATCCCCAGACGACTGCCAAGCTTTCTTTTTCAGGTTGTGAATACTTTCTTTCAGTGCTTGTTAAGCTTTTACTTGCATAGGAAATGATGTGGGGACTTTGATTGTCATCCTTGTATTGTGCTAAAATTGCACCCAGTCCCACAGGACTAGCATCCACAATCAGTTCAGTTCGAAGAGCTGGATCAAAATAGGCCATGGTGGTTGTTGAGCAGAGTTCATTTTTGATTGTTTCAAAAGAGGCCTGACAGTCTTGGGACCATTGAAAAACGCAATTTTGTTTCGTAAGTTCCCTTAATGGAGTGCTGATTGTCGAAAAATTTGGAATATATCTAGCACAGTAACTTACCATTCCAAGAAAAGAGCGCACTTCACTGGCATCCTGTGGAATTGAAGCTGCTCTGATGGATTCCACTTTCTTGGGATCAGGTCGTACTCCTTCCGCCGAGAAAATGTGACCATAGAACTCCAATGAATTTTTATCAAATTCGCATTTTTCTTTGTTTAAAGTGAGTCCAGCAGAGAGCAGACATTCAAAGATAGCATGTAGAGCACGATTATGTTCAGCTTGAGTTTTCCCAAAAACCAGTATGTCATCACTGTAATTAAAGGCATTTGGAATATGTTGAATGACGCTCCTTATCGTATCTTGAAAAATTTCTGCTGCTGAGCAGACCCCAAACGTCAATCTTTTGTATCTTCTGAGACCCACATGGGTGGAAAATGTTGTTAAGTATCTGGATTCTGGACTCAATTCTAATTGATGATAGCCCTTATTGAGGTCGAGCTTTGAAAAAACAGTTGCTCCATTTAACAAATTAATAATGTCATCAATTGTGGGTGAGATGTGTCTTTCCCTTTGAATAGCAGTGTTGGGCAGGCGCATGTCAACACACAGTCTTACCTGCTCTGGAGTCTTTGGTTTTGGAACTACCACAAGTGTAGAGACCCACGGAGTGGGACCAGAAACTGTTTCAATTACATCATCATCCATGAGTAATTGGAGTTCCTTTTCTACCTTCTTTCTCAGGTGAAATGGAATACGCCTGTGAGCCTGGGCTACTGGACGGACACTGTCATCCACATGAAGATGCACTTGAGAGTCCTTTAATTTTCCTAATCCACTAAATAGGGAGGGAAAACTGTTCACCATGGCTTGTACATCCAGGTCCGCAGGGTCGGTTATGGTATGAATAATCTGGATGAGTCCTAGCTTCAAGGCAGTGTGATAGCTGAGAAGACAGCCTCCTGATCCTTGTAATGTGTGAAAAGTGGTTTTCTGCCTATTTTCTTTATAGCTAAGTTCAGCATCAAATTGTCCCATTGTAACTAGAGGTGTTTTAGATCCATATGGGAAGATTTTAGTATGCACTTGCTGTAAGACTGGCTTTGTTTTCAACTGTTCATAAGTATTGCTGTCTATGATATCCACCGAAGCTCCTGTATCTATGGTAAAGGTGATATTCGTGTTGCAGATGGTGAGTGTAATACATGGAGATTGCACTGAGCCAGTGACAGAAGTTGTGAACACATAGTTCTCAGCCACAGACATTTCTCCTATATCCTGATTTACCATTTTTATATTTGCAGGCTTTGTCATTGGCAGAGGAGACTTGTTGGGCGCTGATTTGCAGACAACTGCAAAATGGTTCCCTTTTCCACATTTACTGCAAGTTTGTCCTATAGCTGGACATTTGTTCATGTGGTGAGGGAAATCTTGTCCACATCTATAACATTTCTTCTGTTGCGGGGCCTGCTTGCCTTGTGCACTGTTATGTTTGAGATTATGCACGTGTAAATTATCCCCACTCTCCATTGCACTTGCCTGATGATCTGCTATCTCTATAGCACGGGCCATCTTGAGTAAATCATGCAGAGAGAGATCCTGCTGCAGAGCTTTACGCCTTATGGTATTAGACGAGCAGGTGACAATTACTTGAGTTAGGCCGGCTTCACACTCAGCGTATGAAAATACGGTCCGTATATTACGGCCGTAATACGCTGAAATGTCCCGAAAATAGTGGTCCGTAGCTCCTCCGTAGGCAGGGTGTGTCAGCGTTTTTTGCGCATGGCATCCTCCGTATGTAATCCGTATGGCATCCGTACTGCGTGGTTTTCTCGCAGGCTTGCAAAACCAACATACCGCTATAGAAGTGATCCATGTGTCCCAAAAAGAAAAAAATATATATATATACTGTCTATATATATATATATATATATATATATGTCAGTAGACACATATATGTATATATATTAATATTTTTTCCAGCGCTATACAGCTTGAAAGCCGGTAATTCAATTACCGGCTTTTTCCTTCTCCTTCCTAAAACCCGACATGATTTGAGACATGGTTTACATACAGTAAACCATGTCTTCTCTCCATTTTTTTTGCAGATTCCACACTACTAATGTCAGTAGAGTGTATCTGCAAAATTTGGCCGTTCTAGCTCTTAAAATAAAGGGTTAAATGGCGGAAAAAATTGGCGTGGGCTCCCGCGCCATTTTCTCCGCCAGAGTAGTAAAGCCAGTGACTGAGGGCAGATATTAATAGCCTGGAGAGGGTCCATGGTTATTGGCCCCCCCTGGCTAAAAATATCTGCCCCCAGCCACCCCAGAAAAGGCACATCTGTAAGATGCGCCTATTCTGGCACTTGGCCACTCTCTTCCCATTCCCGTGTAGCGGTGGGATATGGGGTAATGAAGGGTTAATGCCACCTTGCTATTGTAAGGTGACATTAAGCCTAATTAATAATGGAGAGGCGTCAATTATGACACCTATCCATTATTAATCCAATTGTAGTAAAGGGTTAAATAAAACACAAACACATTATTTAAAATTATTTTAATGAAATAAAAACAATGGTTGTTTGAGTATTTTATTCTACGCCCAATCCAGTCACTGAAGACCCTCGTTCTGTGAAAGAAATAACATAATAAACCAACAATATACTTACCCTCCGCAGATCTGTAACGTCCAACGATGTAAATCCTTCTGAAGGGGTTAAAACATTTTGCAGCAAGGAGCTTTGCTAATGCAATGCTACTCCTCGCTGCAAAACCCCGGGGAATGAGTCTAAATATAGATCAATGAGCTATATTTAGCTTCATTTGCGGTGAGGCGCCCTCTGCTGGATGTTCATAGATCGTGGGAAATTACCTAGAAAGCTCCCAGGCTTTCTAGGTAATTTCCCACGATCTATGAACATCCAGCAGAGGGCGCCTCACCGCAAATGAAGCTAAATATAGCTCATTGATCTATATTTAGACTCATTCCCCGGGGTTTTGCAGCGAGGAGTAGCATTGCATTAGCAAAGCTCCTTGCTGCAAAATGTTTTAACCCCTTCAGAAGGATTTACATCGTTGGACGTTACAGATCTGCGGAGGGTAAGTATATTGTTGGTTTATTATGTTATTTCTTTCACAGAACGAGGGTCTTCAGTGACTGGATTGGGCGTAGAATAAAATACTCAAACAACCATTGTTTTTATTTCATTAAAATAATTTTAAATAATGTGTTTGTGTTTTATTTAACCCTTTACTACAATTGGATTAATAATGGATAGGTGTCATAATTGACGCCTCTCCATTATTAATTAGGCTTAATGTCACCTTACAATAGCAAGGTGGCATTAACCCTTCATTACCCCATATCCCACCGCTACACGGGAATGGGAAGAGAGTGGCCAAGTGCCAGAATAGGCGCATCTTACAGATGTGCCTTTTCTGGGGTGGCTGGGGGCAGATATTTTTAGCCAGGGGGGGCCAATAACCATGGACCCTCTCCAGGCTATTAATATCTGCCCTCAGTCACTGGCTTTACTACTCTGGCGGAGAAAATGGCGCGGGAGCCCACGCCAATTTTTTCCGCCATTTAACCCTTTATTTTAAGAGCTAGAACGGCCAAATTTTGCAGATACACTCTACTGACATTAGTAGTGTGGAATCTGCAAAAAAAATGGAGAGAAGACATGGTTTACTGTATGTAAACCATGTCTCAAATCATGTCGGGTTTTAGGAAGGAGAAGGAAAAAGCCGGTAATTGAATTACCGGCTTTCAAGCTGTATAGCGCTGGAAAAAATATTAATATATATACATATATGTGTCTACTGACATATATATATATATATATATATATATATATAGACAGTATATATATATATTTTTTTCTTTTTGGGACACATGGATCACTTCTATAGCGGTATGTTGGTTTTGCAAGCCTGCGAGAAAAC
This sequence comes from Ranitomeya imitator, assembly GCF_032444005.1. NCBI lineage: Eukaryota > Metazoa > Chordata > Amphibia > Anura > Dendrobatidae > Ranitomeya > Ranitomeya imitator. The sequence goes on from NC_091287.1 coordinate 241,990,926, forward strand.
CACGCAGTACGGATGCCATACGGATTACATACGGAGGATGCCATGCGCAAAAAACGCTGACACACCTATTCTATGTGTACACATTTATTCTACCTATTCTACTGTAAGCTGTCAGTGTGATTTTACTGTACACCGCACTGAATTGCCGGCTTTTCTCTCTAACAGCGCTGCGTATTTCTCGCAAGTCACACTGCTTGTCCGTGTGTAATCCGTATTTTTCACGCTTCCATAGACTTTCATTGGCGTATTTCTTGCGCAGTACGGTGACAAACGCAGCATGCTGCGATTTTGTACGGCCGTAGAAAGCCGTATAATACTGATCAGTAAAATACGGCAGATAGGAGCAGAGGCATAGAGAATAATTGTGCCGTATTTTTTGCGAGTTTTACGGACGTAGTTTCTGCGCTCTTACGTCCGTAAAACTCGCAAGTGTGAAGCCGGCCTCAGAATTTCATCATCTACGTCAGTAAATGCACACCCATGTGCTAGTTCTTTTAGCCGGGTGACATAGGTGTCTATGGATTCTTCTGGAAGCTGCTTACCAATCCTGAACTTGTATCTTTCATATCTGATGTTTTGTTTAGGGTTGAAGTAGTCAGTGAGAGCTTTGGAGCATTTGCTGTACGTGTCTGTCTCCGCTGCTGGTAATGTGCTATATATGTCATAGACTCCTGTGCCCGCACAATGCAGGAACACGGCTTTTTTTCTGTTCTCCTCTTTTATATCTATTGCTTCCAGGAAATTCTCAAATCGATTTAACCATTTTCTCCAGTTATGAGAGAGATTAGTGACATCAGTCATATCAAACTGTGGGAACATGTGCAAGTATTCAGCCATGTTGGAGTCTCTCAGTGGCGCTGGCGTGTGAAGCAGGAAAGCAGGGGTCAGTACTCACAGCAGCAGGTGATTCAATCCCATCCTCGTCGCCAGTTGTAATGTCCACATGGTGTAAGGAATTTAAGAGAGAGTAAGCTTTAACTGTAGTTTATTCTTCTCTTCTTCCTCCAGCACACAACATACAGCAGCATAAGATTTCCTCCTCAGGCCAGAACTGAAACTGAAACTACTCTCAACTCCCGCCCTCGCTTTCTTAAAGAGACAGATCTAATTCTTATATATTACACTAGTGAGCACCTTTTCTACCGTTATTTTTTTGCCTGTCCACAACTAAACCTGAAGGCACAGCAGCATATAGAGCCCGGAGTCGCCACAATAGTAACACCTGTAAAAAGGCTTGTGTTGCCTGCCATACAGGTACTGTCCTAGGACAGAGAGAGAGAGGACCTTGTGAGAAGCCTCAGGAAGCAAAGGACGCACATTACAGCGCAGTAAGGAAGGCTTCTAACCCCACGTGGCTATTCCAAATAGCTTCCATGCTGCCCGGATTCCAAAGACCGACTCTAACATGTGTACTGCAACTTCATCAGTAAAAGGTAAAGAGACTGCAACCTTGTGTCCTTCAATTCTTTCTGGCACTACACCATCTATCATCTTTCCCACTACATCGGGAGCTCTGGGGACTAAGCTTCACCTGTTTGAAACCATACCATCAATGCGGCAATAACATCATCCCCAGTGGACCCCTTTAAGCAGTGTCGGTCATCCCTGACCGAATACCACTGGTGGTGTCACGAACATTCTTTCATTTCTTTCAAAACAACCCCTTTAAAGACCTTCTTTTTAACTTTGACATCCAGGGCCATGGACCGAGTCACCGCCACCAATATGTTGGTATTGTGATGTGAATAGTTTATGCATTTTCTTTTACTACATCACTGAGGTTATTTCAGACTATTAACTAATATCTATTACCAGCATATGACGATGAGAAAAATAAAACGCTATCACCACTTTCAAAACAGAAAGTCAGCTATCCAAGAAGTATCGTTTCTCGTTGCAGAGACTGACATGCTGTAACAGAGTTTTCTATTCTCAGAAACCCTACTGTATTGGAAATGAGGAAACGAAACCAAAGCACAAGGGAACCACCTAGTGTTGTTATAGAGCTGCGCAATCCTCATTTCTGAGCACTTGGCGTCTTGTAACGGAGGGCTGACGGTCTCTGAGGTATGTGTGAGAAGAACACTGCAGAAGTACTGTGATAGGATGCTACTTAGTATAAGCTTTTAGCTCATTTTTCTAAATTGTTCGCTTTTCTCTCTCTATTAGTAAAACAAACAACTCATATGCCGTATATTCTGTTCATCCTGTATTTTCTAATAGATCTCTATGAACATGATATATCTGATACTCACTTGTCTACAGCCTCTCCAGAGTTGTGCTATGTAATTTATTAGCCAGGTCTTTAACCCCTTCACCACCTTGCAATTTTCCTTTTTTGCGCTTTCATTTTATGCTCCCCTTCATCCTAGAGCCATAACTTTTTTTATGTTTCTGTTATCATAGCCGTATGAGTGTTGTACGTTTGAAAGACACTATTGATTTCACCCTACACTGGAAAATGAGGAAAAATGCAAGTGCGTTGAAATTGCTAAAACATTTTTTTTTTTTTGTTTTTCTTTTAATTTGACATGTTCACTAAATGCCAAAACTGACCTGCCATTATGATTCTCCAGGTCGTTACAAGTTCACAGATACCAAACATGTCTAGGTTCTTTTTTATTTACCATAAGTGGTGAAAAAATATTCCAATTTTTTTATTGATGCCATTTTAGGTAGATATGATGTTTTGATCACCCATTATTGCATTTCATTACAATGTTGCAACCAAAAAAACTTAATTCTGGTGTTTTGATTTTTTCTTTTACTAATGCCGTTTACTGATCGGATTAATTAATTTTACATTTTGATAGATGGGCCATTTCTGAATGCAGTGACACCAAATATGTGAATTTTTTATTCTTTATTTACAGTGCATGCATATACACAGTAGTACACTGTAGCTTAGGCTAGTTTCACACTAGCGTTCGGCAGGGCTGTGGACGAAAGCCTTCTTCCTCCGTGAAGCTCCGCCCACTGCCGCGCCTCTTCCTTCAGCTACGTCTGCATGCGTCTTGTTTACCATATCTTTAATATTAGGTACACAGGCCATACGGATGTATGCGGATGCCTCCACATGCGTCATCTTGACGCTGCGCTGACCTGTGTCAAACGCAACATGTTAGATTTTGTTGCGGTTGGCACAGCTTCAAAATGACGCATGCAGAGGTAACCGCCTACATCAGCATGGCCTGCATACCCAATGTTAAAGATAGGGTAAGCAGGAAACATGCAGATGAAGGAAGAGGCGTGGCAGTGGGCGGGGCTTCACAGAGGAAGAAGGCTTTCATCTGCAGCCCTGCCAAATGCTAATGTGAAACTAGCCTTACTGAGCACAATCCTGCTGATAGCTTCTCTTTAACCCCTTTCCAACATCAGGTGTAAATGTACGCCGATGTTGGACTCCCTCCCTCTGATGTGGGCTTTGGCACTGAGCCCACATCTTTCTGGCACATGTCAGCTGCTTTGAACAGTTGACATGTGCCTCTAATAGTCGCGGGTGGAATTGCGATCAAATCGCGGCTGTTAACGCAATAAATGCCACTGTCAATCTCTGACAGCGGCATTTAACATGCGCTTCTGGCAACCGCTCTGGAAATCTTACCCATCACATGATCGGTTGGCATAACAACCAGAGATCTCCACCAGATCTCTATGGTTATCACTGCTTGATTGCTATGAGCACCAGCCAGTGCTCATAGCAAGTAAGCAATTCTGCTACATCTGATCATCGCCTGTATGTAGCAGAGCCGAACAGACATGTGCAGCTTCTAATCTCCCATGGAAACTATTGAAGCACGCAAAAAGTAAAAAAAAAAATCTTTTTAAAAATATTACAAAATTAAAAATATATAAAAGTGAAAATCACCCCCTTTGCCCCCATTCAAAATAAAACAATAAAAATAAATCAAACATGCAAACATGTTATATGGTCGCGTTGAAAATCGCCTGATCAATCAAAATAAAAAAAATAATTAACCCGATCGCCAAACGGCATAACGAGAAAAAAAGTTGAAATGACAGAATTAGGCCGGCGTCACACTAGCGAGTTTTACGGACGTATGAGCGCAGAAAATACGTCCAGAAAATACGCATTGCACACGGCCCAATGATTCTCTATGGGGCAGCTCCTATCTGCCGTATATTACGCATCCGTAATATACTGTATGTTGTGGGCGTAGAAAATCGCAGCATGCTGCGTTTGTCAGCGTATTGCGCAAAAAATACGCCAATGAAAGTCTATGAGGTCGAGAAAATTACGGATTACACACGGACCATGCATGTGACTTGCGAGAAATATGCCGCGGTGTTCTATAGAAAAGCCAGCAATTCAGCGTGGTGTACAGTAAAATCACACTGACAGAATAGAATAGGTAGAATAAATGTGTACACATAGTATAGGTATATATATATATGTCAGTGAGACACACATATATATATATTTATATTTAATTCAGCGCTAGATTGCAGAAAAGCCGGTAATTCAATTGCCGGCTTTTCCTAACTCCTTCACAAACCCGACAGGATATGAGACATGGTTTACATACAGTAAACCATCTCATATCCCTTCTATTATTACATATTCCTCTTTAGTAGTGTAAGATGTGTCTTTGTGTCAAATTTGGGGTCTCTAGCTATTAAATTAAAGGGTTAAATCCCAGAAAAAAATGGCATGGGCTCCAGCGCAATTTTCTCCGCCAGAGTGGGAAAGCCAGTGACTGAGGGCAGATATTAATAGCCTGGAAAGGGACCATGGTTATTGGCCCCCCTGGCTAAAAACATCTGCCCGCAGCCACCTCAGAAAAGGCACATCTGTAAGATGCGCCTATTCTGGCACTTAGCCTCTCTCTTCCCACTCCCCTGTAGCAGTGGGATATGGGGTAATGAAGGGTTAATGTCACCTTGCTATTGTAAGGTGACATTAAGCCAGGTTAATAATGGAGCGGAGTCAATTATGACACCTATCCATTATTAATCCAATAGTACGAAATGGTTAATAAAACACACACACATTATTAAAAAGTATTTTAATGAAATAAAGACTCTGGGTGTTTTAATATTTTATTATACACCCAGGAGCTCTGCTAATGCAGCTGTGCTCCTGACTGTAAAACTTGGTGAATGAATGGAATGCAGGGGAATGTACTGTAGTTACCTCGAGTCGCGGTGTTGCGCCCTCTGCTGGATGAACTCATATCAACTCAAGCCTGGGAACTTTTCAGAATATTTTCCCAGGTTCGAGTTCATATGAGTTCATCCAGCAGAGGGCGCATCACCGCGACTCGAGGCAACTACAGTACATTCCCCTGCATTCCATTCATTCACCAAGTTTTAGAGTCATTAGCAGAGCTCCTGGGTGTAAAATGATTTAACCCCTTCAGATGGATTTACAGCGTGGGACAAGACTGTAACGACGGAAGGTATGGAATATTGTTATTTGTTTTTTTAACTTTGTTTCAGGTGACAAGGGTCTTCAGGTGGATTAAGAGTATAATAAAATATTAAAACACCCTGTGTCTTTATTTCATGAAAATACTTTTTAATAATGTGTGTGTTTTATTAACCATTTCGTACTATTGGATTAATAATGGGTAGGTGTCATAATTGACACCTCTCCATTATTATCCTAGCTTAATGTCACCTTACAATAGCAAGGTGGCATTAACCCTTCATTACCCCATATCCCACTGCTACAGTGGAGTGGGAAGAGAGTGGCCAAGTGCCAGAATAGGCGCATCTTCCAGATGTGCCTTTTCTGGGGTGGCTGGGGGCAGATGTTTTTAGCCAGGGGGGGGGGGGGGGTCCAATAACCATGGTCCCTTTCGAGGCTATTAATATCTGCCCTCAGTCACTGGCTTTCCCACTCTGGCGGAGAAAATTGCGCGGGAGCCCACGCCAATTGTTTTCCGGGATTTAACCCTTTAATTTAATAGCTAGAGACCCCAAATTCGACACAAAGACACTTCTTACATTACTAAAGAGGAATATGTAATAAAAGAAGGGATATGAGATGGTTTGCTGTATGTAAACCATGTCTCATATCCTGTCAGGTTTGTGAAGGAGATAGGAAAAGCCGGCAATGATATTGTCGGCATTTCTGCTATCTAGCGCTGAATTAAATATAAATATATATATATATATGTGTCTCACTGACATATATATATACCTATACTATGTGTACACATTTATTCTACCTATTCTATTCTGTCAGTGTGATTTTACCGTACACCATGCTGAATTGCCAGCTTTTCTATAGAACACCGCGGCATATTTCTGAATACATGTTTTTAAGAATATTTGAGCCGATGGATCCATGATATGTCCATTTTGCAAGCCTGCGAGAAAAAAATCGCTGTACGGAAGCCATACGGATGCCATACGGATGACACACGGATAAATTTGTGCGTAAAAATCGCATCCTCGCATTGAAAACGGAACAGTGTTTTGGAACAATTACTTTGTATTATGGCCGTAAAAAACGGACTGTATTTACTTAACCTAGTCTAAGGCTTTTTTTGGTCACTGCAACATTGCATTATAATGCAATAATGGGCGATCAAAAGATCGTATCTGCAACAAAATGGTATCATTAAAAACGTCAGTTCAATGCACAAAAAATAAGCCCTCACCCAGCCCCAAATCACGAAAATGGCGCAATTTTTTTTAACAAACTTTGGAATTTTTTGCCCCATTTAGATAAAAAAGAACCTGGACATGTTTGGTGTCTATGAACTCATAATGACCTGGAGAAACATAATAGCAGGTCAGTTTTAGCATTTAGTGAACATGGTTAAAAAAAAAAAAAAACACGACTGTGGGATTGCACTTTTTTTTTTTGCAGTTTCACTGGATTTGGAATTTAGTTGCCGTTTTCCAGTACATAATATGTTAAAACCAGCAGTGTCTTTCAAAAGTACAACTCGTCCCACAAAAATCAAGCCCTCAAACAGCCATATTGACCAAAAAATATAAAAGTTATGGCTCTGGGGAGGAGAGCAAAAATGAAAACGCAAATACGAAAATACCTCCAGGTGTTAAGATGTTAAGGAGCTGCACATGGATAAACACAACAAATAGACTATCAGTTTTTTCTCTGGAATCTACTCAATTCCATACAGATGTATTTAAAAACAGCAAAACCTGGACCTGCAATAGCCTTGCACTAGTTTTTGGTGTCATGCCATCCAAAGTGGTCACAGGATTGCTGAATATGTATTTACATAATGCCAGCTCTGTCAGTGCTGCCTCAAGTTCAAGGGGTTTCAACATCTTCTAAACTGACGGCATAATTGTAGGATATGGCATATGTCATGGATTTATTATCAGACCGGGTCCATCCTTCGAGACCTCAATTAGTAGTGATAGCATGAATTGTTATTTTAGCTATGTGTCCTCTTCTTTGCCCCTACTGATGCCCCTGTCACATAGGGAACTATAGTGGGGCAATATTCAAATGAATGAGGATAGTTGCAACGTAACTTAGACCCTAAAAGCATGAACTTCCATTAAAATATGCATTTAAATGAAATCTACAATTGTCCATTTTAATTATAGCCTAAAGCATCAACCAAGGAATCATGGAAGAGGAAGAAGACAATGTGTGTGGTAAGGTCTAATTTAACTGAAATTGACGTATTTGCAATTTCAATATCTTTTTTTGTTCTCCTCTGATAAGACACTACTTATGGGATAAGCACTTTGGCAGACTAGATTAGAGAATTTAATATAGGTATGGCTTCCTATGTCGGATTCCTCTTTTGGGGCAGGTGCTCTGTTTCATAAAATAGGGTGAAATTAATTAGCCATTTAGCATTTATTAAAATATGTGTAACACCCCAGGTTCCTGGTTGTTACAGTGACATTGCTTTCCTCACAGGGAGAGTGATGTCACGCTTGGAAGTGAGGAAGGATCTCTCTTATCAGGTAATCAGGAGCATACAACATGTCCCTACTCCAGGTCAGAAGGTGGAGCTCTGATCCAGCTTGTGGGTGGCTTCCCTATATATACACTGTGTGCAGAATTATTAGGCAAGTTGTATTTTGATCATTTGATACTTTTTATACATGTTGTCCTACTTCAAGCTGTTCAGGCTTGAGAGCCAACTACCAATTAAGTAAATTAGGTGATGTGCATCTCTGTAATTAGGGGGGTTGTTGTCTAATGACATCAAAACCCTATATAAGGTGTGCTTACTTATTAGGCAACTTCCTTTCCTTTGGCAAAATGGGTCAGAAGAGAGATTTGACGGGCTCTGAAAAGTCCAAAATTGTGAGATGTCTTGCAGAGGGATGCAGCAGTTGAAATTGCCAAACTTTTGACATGTGATCACCGAACAATCATGCGTATCATGGCAAATAGCCAACAGGGTTGCAAGAAGAGTTTTGGGTAAAAAAGGTGCAAAATAACTGCCCATGAATTGAGGAAAATCAAGCGTGAAGCTGCCAAGATGCCATTTGCCACCAGTTTTGCCATACTTCAGAGCTGCAACGTTACTGGAGTAACAAAAAGCACAAGGTGTGCGATACTCCTGGACATGGCCAAGGTAAGGAAGGCTGAAAATCGACCACCTTTGAACAAGAAATATAAGATAAAGCGTCAAGACTTGGCCAAGAAATATCTTCAGACTGACTTTTCAAAAGTTTTATGGACTGATGAAATGAGAATGACTCTTGATGGGCCAGAGGCTGGATCAGTAAAGGGTAGAGAGCTCCACTCCGACTTAGACACCAGCAAGTTGGAGGTGGGGTACTGGTATGGGCTGGTATCATCAAAGATGAACTTGTGGGACCTTTTCGGGTTGAGGATGGAGTGAAGCTCAACTCCCAGACCTACTGCCAGTTTCTGGAAGACAACTTCTTCAAGTAGTGGTACAGGAAGAAGTCGGAAGCGTTCAATAAAAACATGATTTTTTATGCAGGACAATGCTCCATCACATGCCTCCAACTACTCCACAGCGTGGCTGGCCAGTAAAGGTCTCAAAGAAGAAAAAATAATGGCATGGCCCCCTTGTTCACCTGATCTGAACCCAATAGAGAACCTGTGGTCCCTCATAATATGTGAGATCTACAGGGAGGGAAAACAGTCCACCTCTCGGAACAGTGTCTGGGAGGCTGTGGTGGCTGTTGCCGCAATGTTGATCGTAAACAGATCAAGCAACTGACTGAATCTATGGATGGAAGGCTGTTGAGTGTCATCATAAAGAAAGGTGGCTATATTGGTCACTAATTTTGGGGGTTTTGTTTTTGCATGTCAGAAATGTTTATTTCTAAATTTTGTGCAGTTATATTGATTTACCTGGTGAAAATAAACAAGTGAGATGGGAATATATTTGATTTTATTAAGTTGCCTAATAATTCTGCACAGTAATAGCTACCTGCACAAACAGATATCCTCCTAAGATAGCCAAATCTAAAAAACCCACTCCAACTTCCAAAAATATTAAGCTTTGATATTTATGAGTCTTTTGGGTTGATTGAGAACATAGTTGTTGATCAATAATAAAAATAATCCTCTAAAATACAACTTGCCTAATAATTCTGCACACAGTGTATTCTGGTCTGGAGGGAAAGTGAGATGAGACAGTCTGTCAGAGGGACAGAGAAGAGAGCAGTCAGACAGTGAAAGTCAGGAAGACTGAAGGGGCCGTGCAGCCACAAGAAGTGCTGCAGCTCCTGACAAGAGACAGAAGAGAAGGAAGAACAGATTGTAGTGAGAGTGTAGGGGAAGTGGAGTGCAGGAGAGTGAAGAACTGGGGAGTTAACTGTGACGAGGCTACCTCAGTACTGAGCGTAGCCGGAAGACCGAGGTTGTGAGTGACTCCACGTCTCACAGCAGAAACCAGCAGGACAGCTGGATTACAAGTCACCTGTCCACCCTTACACCTGAGGACACAGTAGCGCATAGAGCCCGGGTCATGATAGAGACCCTGTAAAAAGGCTCGAGCTACCTGTTGTACGGGTAGTGTCCTATCAACCTGGAGGACAGAGAGAAGATATGAGGACCTTGTGAGAGGCTTAAGGCAGCAAGGGACTACACCACAGCGCTAGAGGGAAGGCTTCTAACCCCACCAGGTAAGGGGGACTCCCAACTTGCTTCCAAGCCGGCCAGACGATTGACACCTGCGATCCAGTACCCTTGACTGTGGCTGCCTGAATTCATCAGTAAACCAGGTAAAGAGACTGCAAACCTGTGTCCTCCGTTTCTTGCTATACCACCCACCATCTTCATCTATACAGCAGGAGTCCTGGCGATCTTTCTTCCCCTGTGGGAAGACATACCATCTTAGAGCTGCCATAACGTCACCCCAGTAGACCCCTTTAAGCAGCGTCGGTCATCCCTGACCAAGAACCAGAGGTGCCGTCACAAACAAACTTTATTCATAAAACCCCTTTTAGGACATTCCCTTTTACTTGGGCGCCCAGGGCCACGGACCGGGTCACCGTCTCCATGACACATCCCCTTTAAGTACCGGACCCGGTACCGAGCACCCCACGGCCCTGGCGGGCATTCCATATGCACCAACATTAAGGGTATATGCACAAGTATTTTGGAGCTCTGCGGATTTTTCCGCAGCAGATTTGTGAAATCCGCAGGTAAAAGGCACTGCGTTTTACCTGCGGATTTCCTGCGGAATTACTGCGGATTTATTGCGGAATTAGTGCGGATACCACTGCGCTTTTACACCTGCGGAATCCTATTGAGGAGCAGGTGTAAACCACAGCGGAATCCACACAAAGAATTGACATGCTGCGGAATATAAACTGCTGCGTTTCCGCGAGTTGTTTTCTGCAGTATGGGCACTACGGATTGCATTTCCCGTAGGTTTAACTTGTACCGTAAATGCATGGGAAACTGCTGCGGACCCATAGCTGCAGAACCGCAGCGGATCCACAGCAAAATCCGCAGCATGTGCACATAGCCTAACTTTAAGGCCAGGGTCACACTTGCGAGTGCAATGCGAGAATTTCGCCTTAATTCCCAGCACTGCTGCCGGCACTAGTGACCGGAGTGTGCGGCTGCATAGAAATACATGCTGCCGCACACTCCGGTCCCGAGTGCCTGCGGCAGTGCCGGGTATTGAGGCGAGAGACTTGCACAAGTTTCTCGCATTGCACTCGCAAGTGTGACTCTGGCCTAAGGGTCAGATTTAGCAATCTATTTTTTTTTTTTGCATATTATCTGACCTGTTTTCATATGTATTTGCAAGTTGTAAATTCAGGAAATGGTATCAAGCAGTGTTTTCCTTCCTGATGAATCTGCCACCAATTCAGAAAGGAACACCATGATCTGTGTGAGGACCCTTTTACATAGGTAGAATCATACCCAGCACAGATTGACAATACAGCAAGTCCACTGGCGCTCTTTCGCCTCCTGCACGATATGTGACTGGATGATCATTAGTCTTGCACACAGTTCCATGATTGTTGACAGCACATTCACTAATGTTTTTCTGTAAAAATGAGGTTTAAAAAAAGCATTTATACGAGTATAGTATTCTCCTGGTTTGCTGTATTTTGACTAAATGGGGCATAAGTCATCGCCAGCTCCTGAAAATCTCGCACATTTCAGCACCGTCACCGCACCTCTGCAACTGATTGCACACTTCCCGGCTTCAGAGGCATACTGCACATGACTGGAGCTGAGTCGCCCGCAGGTACCGGGTCCGGTCGCAAGGGGAATGTCACGGTGGCTGCGACCCGGTCCATGGCCCTGGGCGCCCATGTTAAAGGGAATGTCCTTAAAGGGGTTTTGAATAAAATTTGTGTTCGTGACGCCACCTGTGGTATTTGGTCAGTGGGGACCGACGCTGCTTAAAGGGGTCCTCTTGGGTAATGTTATGGCAGCTGAGATGGTATAACTTCCCACAGGTGAAGTATGTCCCCAGGGCTCCCGGTGTGTAGATGAAAGATGGCGAATGGTGCAGTAAAGAATGAGGACAAAGGTTTGCAGTCTCTTTACCTGGTTTACTGAAGAATTCAGGCAGCCACAGTCCAGGGCACCAGATCACAGGTACAGGCAGGGTCCATCCGGCTTGGAAGCGAATTCAGAGTCCCCTTTACCAGGTGGAGTTAAAAGCCTTCCTGATAGCACGGTAGAGTTGTAGTCCCTTACTGCCTATGGCTTCTTATAAGGTCCTCAGAGTCCTCTCTCTGTCCTCTATAAAGGTGGGACACAAACCCGTATGGCAGGTGACTCGAGCCTTTTTACAGGCTTTCTATCACGACTTGGGCTCTATGTGTCACTGTGCCTGTGTCACTGTGCCTCCTCGGTATTGGGCAGACAGCTGTCCTGCCGGTTTCTGCTGTAAGTCTTAGAGTCCCTCACAACCTTGGCCTTCCGGCTACCGGTAATTTGTGCCAGCCAGGGACGTAGCTAATTCACTGCTCTGCTCCACTGGTATCACTCTTCTGTGCTTCGCTCTCCTGCACACTTTCCACAAGCTGTCCTTTCCTTCTTAATTCTCTTTCTTTGGAGCTGTAGCACCTCTGGCTACATGGCTCCTTCAGTCCTTCTGACACTCAATGTCTGACTGCTCTCTCCTCTGTCCTCTGACAGACTGAGTAATCTTTCTTTCCCTCCAGACCAGAATATAGGGAAGTTCCACTTCATCTGGGTTCAGAGCTCCCCCTTCTGGCCTGGAGTGTGAACATGTTGTGTGTTATTGTGGAGACCCTTCATAGCTTCCAAGCATGACATCACTCTCCCCGTGAGGAAAGCAATGCCAATGTGATGACCAGGACCCTGGGGCGTCACACATGCAGCACACACTGCTCACAAATTATACAAGTGCAGAACACACGCTGCACTGTTCACATATTATACGCACACTCAGATATTATACTTATGTAGCACGCAAGTCAATTGTTATATAGTGCACACATGCAGCACACATATCACTCAAGCCTTGTCACTCCTGCAGTAGACATGCAGTGCTGTGCAATAGTTTTAGGCAATTGTGGAAAAAAATGCTGCAAAGTAAGCATGCTCTCAAAATAGAAATTAATATTATATTTTTAGCAGCTAACAAAATGCAAATTGAATGAACAAATGAGAAATCTATATCAAATCAATATTTGTTTTTACCACGCTTTGCCGTCAAAACTTCTTGTACAGTAGGTACCATTGCAAACAGTTTTTGAATGAGCTTAGTAGGGAGGCTCTTCCAAACATGTTGAAGAACCAACCTCAAATCTTCTGTGGATGTAGGCTTGTGCAAATCCTTCTGCGTCTTCATGCAATCCCAGACAGAATCGATAATGTTGAGATCAGGGCTCCGTGGGGCAAAAATTATCATTGTCATGACACACTGTTCTTCTCTATACTGTAGATAGTTCTTAAATAGGACATGTCAATAGGTCAAAAGTGGCCAATTTTTTTATTTTATGCTTGCTGTTCCGCCAAACTGACTTGTCAATTTTTTTTGTTATTTTTAATCCTCCATATGGTTTTAGAGACTTTTTATTTAGTGATAATTTTTATGGTCTAAGTTTGTAGTGATCACATGGTAACAATGAAGATCAGAGGGTAACAATGAAGAGCGGCCTAAAGACAAGCCCCCAGAGAATCCTGTGAAGAAAAACTCAGCAGCAAGAATCAGACCCTAGGGGCATGTTTACAGCTAGGCTTGGTTTTTCCTGAAATGTATCAGAAAAAATACACATTGAAGAATATACTTTGAAGAAATACTGTAAACTAACAATGGTTTTTCAAATGAGAAGGTTTAAAATGAATCTGTCGTCTGATTCATGCTGGTAAAACCACAGGCTGCGGGAATCAGAGCCAGACTAGTTCAGTTCCTCCTTGTGCACATTGGAAGGAACCTGTCAGTCACCTGGTGCAGCACTGGGAAAAGCCGGAGTAGTCTGGTCTCTAGCTATGGTGGTGACGCTGGGCTCTGATGTTTTTATTTTTATTGGGGTAAATCAAACTTGTATTTTTTTATTTTTTTTTACTTTTTCGTTGTCTTCATCTGTTATCTCCCGTCGGTCTCTGGCGGTTTGTGACGTGTCGGCTACTCCAATGTTTGCTGGAAAGAGTCGGAGGACACAACTCAATGCAAGTCTATGAGAACCTCGTTCTGGATTTCATAGACTCGCACTGAGAGCGTGTGATGTTTCCTCTGACTTCCAGCCAGTCAGAAGTTGTGCCGACAAGATGGCGCCACAAGACCAGAGCGACACCGAAAATAGGTGAAAAACGCCAGAAGATGAGTAAAAGACAGGGGATGGGGCAGGGGGCTTACATTAAAAGCACTGCTCCAGCACTGAAAAAAAACCACTGCAGTGGTGCCTTAACTGCTAACAGAGCTTCTGAAAGGGACCAACCACTTTCATTTATTGTGCGCAATATTGTTTCAAGGGTGTTAGTTCTCCCTTCCTCTGGGATAACACGCTACTAGCTGCCCCTTTCAGACTGGGAAATCCCAAAAATAATACAGCTGACTGCTAACATGACTCATGGGAAAATCCCTATCCTTTGGTAAACAGCACTTTGAGTCATGTAATTTATTGATATTATACCCAATGCTGCCCTCTTCTGGCTACCTATCAGAAAGTCACTAATAAGTACAGCCACATCTCCCTCTTTACAAATAGAATTGTATGAAACCTGTTTACTGAACCTCAATTAATCAATCTCTAACTCCTATATAAAGTAATTTCACCCCTATCTCCTCTTTTCTTGTTTCTTTTTAACTATAGCCCATTATCTTCTTCCATGACAAAAATATTTTAGGGACATTAAAATTTCCAAATATATGAGTACCTCCTCCAATTGCCACTTTTTCACTCATTCTGGAACAGTTTTCTTATTTGTGCCCATCTGTTCCAAAGTTATGCTTCCTAGTAACAAAGGTACAACCTTTCCCTTCATCCAAATAGGAATATATCAAGGAATTGCTGTCATACAGGAGAAAAAGGACACGCCACACACAGTTGGTTAAAGATTAAAAAAAAATTTTTATCAGGAGGCATAACTTTGCAACAGAAGGGCACAGAATTTTTTTAAAATATGTTCTAGAACCAGTGGAGCTGTGAGAAATGGAGGATGTAATTAGTTTAAATTTACAAAATCCTGCGGCAGGTCCTCTTTAAATGATACTTTTTTACGGTAGTGTGACACCCCAGGTTCCTGGTTGTCACAGTAGCATTGCTTTCTTCACAGGGAGAGTGAGGTCACGATTGGAAGCAAGGGAGGATCTCCTCTATCAGGCACACACAAGAATGCAACATGTTCGCACTCCAGGCCAGAAGGGGGAGCTCTGATCCAGCTTATGGGTGGCTGTGATATATATATTCTGGTCTGGAGGGAAAGTTAGTCAGTCTGTCAGAGACAAGAAAGGAGTCAGTCAGTCTGAGAGAAAGTTCCCGTCAGAGAGACAGAGGAGAAGGAAGCAGACGGGCCATGCATCTGCGATTAGTTCTGCAGCTCCTAGAGAAGGAGAAAGTCGAACAATTTGTAGAGAGCATGTTGGAGAAGTGAAGCACAGGAGAGTGAGAACTGGGGAGGACAGCTGCGACTGGGATACCTCCGTACAGAGCGCAGGCACCGGTAGCCGGAAGACCGAGGTTGTGAGGGACTCCAAGACTTACAGCAGAAACCGGCAGGACAGCTGGGACTGCACATCACCTGTCCACCCTAACATCTGGAGACACAGTGGCACATATGCAGCACCCCATGTGACCGGTTGCTGCAGTGATGTTGCTTTCCTTTTGGGGAGGGTAAAGTAATGCTCAGAGGCAATGGAGTTTTCTTTACCAGGTAAGGCACCCACACACAACATATTCCAAATCCAGGCCAGGAGGCAGAGCTCAGGACCCGGATTCAGGGGAGCTTCCCTAATATATATGTATCCTGACCTGGAGGAGGAGTTAGCCAGTCTGGGAGAGACAGTGGACAGAGACAGTTGGTCCAGGGAGACTGAAGGAAGTCTGGAACTGAGTGCAGACAGAGAGACCTGGCAGCCACGAGGGAGCTGCAGCCTCTGGAAGGAGTGAGAGAACCTGAAGAGTTGTTATATGTGGTGGAGCTACAGAGTAAAGGAGCAGAGGAGAGAGAAAGGGCTCAGAGGGGAACAGTGGAAGGACACCCTCAGAGCCAGAGCACAGTAGCCGGGTACCGGGAGCCCAACGTTTTTGTGGGACTCTAAGACACAGAGCAGAACCAGAGGGCCGAGAACTGTATGTAATTAGCCCACACAATGCCTGAGACGCAGCAGCACATGAAGAGCCCGGGGTATGATAGAGTCTCTGTAAAACGGCTCAAGCTGCCCATCATGCTGGTACCTGTCTCAGGAAAGGGGGAATAGAGGACTCTGCAGGAAGCTTCAGGCAGCAGGTACTTCATATACAGCAAGCGCTAGTTGGAAAGGCTCATGGACCTCAACTGGGAAGGAGATTCTCCCATTGCCTCTGAGCCGGACGTACCAACACCACCCGTGCCTGGTACCCTGGACTGTGGCCTGCCAACTACAGTAAACCAGGTAAAGACTTACAACTTGTGTCCTTTACTTATTGCCTGGCATACACCATTATACCTTACACCTTAGGACCTCTGGGGACCCCGCTTCACCTGTGGGAAGCGTTACCATCATTGCTGCGACAATATCCCCAGAGGACCCCTTAATGCAGCGTCGGTCCCACTATTGACCGAACACCACAGGTGGCATCTTGACAGACTTTACGACAATTCCCCTTAAAAGACGTTTCCCCTTTAATTGGACGCCCAGGGTCACGGACCGGGTCGCAGCCACTGTGACATCCCCTTTAATAGCTGACCGGACCCGGTACCGAGTACCCCGCTGCCCTGGCAGGGCACTCCACATAGAGCCCAGGTCGTGATAGAGACCCTAGAAAAAGGCTCAAGCCACCCGTCATATGGGTTAGTGTCCCACCTTTAAGGAGGACAGAGAAAACAGTGAGGACCTTGACAGAAGCCACAGGCAGCAAGGGACTACACCACAGGGCTAGTGGGAAGGCTTCTAACTCCACCTGGTAAAGGGGACTCTGAACTCGCTTCCAAGCTGGCCGGACCCTGCCTGTACCTGTGATCTGGTGCCCCGGACTGTGGCTGCCTCAAGTCTTCAGTAAACCAAGTAAAGACACTGCAAACCTGTGTCCTCCATTTCTTTCTGCACTACCCACCATCTCCATCTATACACCGGGAGCCCTGGGGACCCAGCTTCACCTGTGGGAAGCTATACCATCTCATCTGCCATAACACCACCCCAGTGGACCTTTAAGCAGCGTCGGTCACCTCTGACCGAGAACCACAGGTGGCGTCATGAACACAAACTTTAATTAAAACCCCTTTAAGGACATTCTCTTTTACATGGGTGCCCAGGGCCACGAACCGGGTCGCTGCCTCCGTGACATCCCCTTTAAGTATCGGACCCAGTACCGAGTACCCCATGGTCCTGGCGGGCGTTCCAGTAGCATGGTGGCTCAGTGGTTAGCACTGCAGTGCTGGGGTCTTGGGTTCAAATGCCACCAAGGACACAATCTGCAAGTAGCTTGTTTGTTCTCCCAGTGACTTTGTAGGTTTCCTCCCACACTACAAAGACATACTGAAAGGGAATTAGATTGTTAGCCCCAATGGAGACAGTGCCAATAATGTCTGTAAAGCGCTGTGGAATTAATGGCACTATATAAGTGAGTAAAATAAATAAATAATTACACACACCCTTTTGATATACAATCAGCGTCGGACTGTCAGGGGCCCACAGGAGGAATTGTTTCTAGGGGCCCACCCTACACTATACGCAAATACCTGTTAGCGGTTATTCCTGTTATAGTGGAGCATCAATTGAAAAACACAGGCGGTTCCTGCACATCTACTGTGCGCCACCATAACTGTGATGTATAATTATGGTAGTTTACATTAAAGGGGTTCTTTGGTAAAAAACAAACTGATCCATTGGCTCTACAGGATAGGTGATAACTTATTGAACATTTGGGTCCAATCATTGGAAACCTCACCTATCAGAAGAATTGGGAAGCTTTAACCCTGACAGGACACGTTCATCCCTATTTTAAAATGGAGTGGCAGGTGGGATGTCTGACCGCAGCTCCATTCATTCTCTTTGGGGCTTCCAGAAAAAAACAAGTGCGGGAAATGAATGTATCAGTGCTTAAGTCGCACATGCCACTCCACTCTAATCATGATAAAAGTTCCATATTCTGCCGATTGTTGCTGGTCCCAGCGGTTGGACCCCCACCAATCATTAAGTTATCACTTGTCCTGTGTAGAGGTGATTACTTATTTTCACTGGAGAACCCCTGTAAGTGCATCGTCTTACAAGTATTTAATCAGTAAAGGAAATAAGCTTCTCCTAATTAATATCAGATAGACCAAATAACCATCATACACAGCACAATCCAGTATACTAAGACCAATAATACCACGTATAAAGGAGAAATACCACCGCACCATGACTGGACTACATATTACCAGCATTACAAAGATGAATAATACCACATACAATGAGGAAATACCGCTACATCATAGCCATACAACACATTACCAGCATAAAGCGACCATATCTTTCCACAAACAAGGGAGAAATACCACCACACAATGACCAGACCAATAGTGACCGAATAATACCACATAAATGGAGAAATGTCACCACACTGTGACCATACCATATATTACCACCAGATCCAGATAGTGACCGAATAAAACCACATGCTATACAAGGGAGAAATACCGTCCCACTGTGACCAGTCCAGATATTACCAGTATATAGCGACCAAATAATTCCACATACAAGGGAAAACTACCGCCGACCAGACCACATATTGCCACCACATAGTGACCGAATAATGCCACATACTGTACAAGAGAGAAATACCACCACACCATGACTGCACTACATATTACCACCACATAGTTGTAGAATAATAGCACATACTGTTCACACCGTGAACATAACACATATTACCAGCAAATAAAGCGCAAATAATTCCACATACAAGGGAGAAATACCACCAAACCATGACTGACTACATATTACCACCACATAGTTATAGAATATAAATCCGAACCAAATAGAACACTAATTGTACAAAAATGCCAAATCGATACAAAACACAGTGTTTGTATCAATAGGCAACCTCATTAACGAGGACACTCCTAAATGCAATATTAACCAGAGAGAAAAAAGGAGTACTATGTCCAAGAATATAAAATATGTACAAATGTTATTAACAATCGTATAGTAACATGATGAATAAATCATAAAACACATCAAAATAGAGGGATCAGGTACCCATTGGTCACAGGTATCTCAGCATAAATGTCACAAAACAGTAAAGTGCATACTGCACTTTACTGTTTTGTGACATTTATGCTGAGATACCCGTGACCAATGTGTCCGAATAATACCACATATAGAGATAAATACCACCACACATGACTGGATCACATATTAACCGGACCGCATATTACAACATAGTGACTGAATAATACAATACTGATCATTAATAAAAACTACAATACTAACAACACTGTTATTACCACCAGTTACACTATACACAGGAGCTCTGTATATAGTATACAGTGTATATTGTAAGTGTAAAGGTAATACATTGACTCACCAAAGACAATATACACAGGAGCTCTGTATATAGTGTACAGCTAATACAATTATCACCAGTGACATTATACACAGGAGCTCTGTATATAGTGTACAGATAATACAGTGATCACCAGTGACATTATACACAGGAGCTGTTATGATCCGGTGACCTTGGAGCTGCATGAGAACTTTCACTGATGATGGTGGCCACTGTACTGACCGCAATCCTGAACTTAACACCGCAACTAGAAGTAGCCGTGGAGTGTACCTAACACACCTAGACACCTCGTCACAGCCGGAGGACTAATTACCCCTAAAGATGGAAATAGGAATACTATCTTGCCTCAGAGAAAATCCCCAAAGGATAGACAGCCCCCCACAAATATTGGCGGTGAGTCGGAGAGGAAAAAACATACACAGGCAGAAAACAGGATTTAGCACAGGAGGCCACACTAACTAGATAGGACAGGATAGGACAGAGTTCTGTGCGGTCAGTATAAAACCCTTCAAAAACATCCACAGCAGAAATTACAAAAACTTCCTACATCTAACTAATAGATGTAGGAGCGCAAATCTGCAACTCCAGTGAATCCTACTATCAGAGCAGGAATAAAACAGAAACAAGCACACAGCAGTGTACCACAGATACAAAAACCAAACACTTATCTTTGCTGAATTTGGCAGCAAGCAGGAGAAGCCAGAAAGTGATCCATCACTTCACAAGGAACATTGACAACTGGCAAGGGCTAAAGGATCCTGCACACTTAAATATCCCAGTCCGAATTGTGATCATCAGATACACCTGGCCAGGACTGTGACTCAGAGACAACTGCATTCCCACCTACAACCACCGGAGGGAACCCAAGAGCAGAATTCACAACAGGAGCTCTGTGTATAGTGTACAGGTAATACAGTGATCACCAGTTACATTATACACAATTGCCCTGTATATAGTATATAGTGTAAGTGTACAGGTAACACACTGAATTACCAGTAATGCCTCCAGTTGAAGTCTTTCATCTTCACTTTTCTTCTTTATCTGGCACAGACCGCTATCATTTCTTTCAGCCGGGACTCATATCGGCAGAAGATAAGACACAGTTATCTATAGCTGATCGCTCCTAGAGCATGTTCTGCAGCATTTTTTGGGGGGTCTGGGGTATCAGGGAGATGGGTCCAGAGGCATTGTTGACATTTAACATGCAGAGAGTAGAGAAAGAGTATCAAGGGGGCATGGCATATAAAAAAGGGGTGTGACAACTACTACGCCCTCCAGATGCCAACTTCGGAAAATTGACATCTATGGGTTAATCTTTTCCTAATAATAATATTTTTCTCTTTTAGAACATCCCAGCATTATAGATTCAGACACATCTTCAGAAAATCACACATATCAGGAAATAAGAGAGAATACAGATGTGGAGAATTTGACAGATACTGTCAAAATTAACAGCTGGCGATATAAAGGTATTTTGTCATTAAAGATGGTAGAACCTGCTGTATTTCAAATCTGTGAGTGGATGGATTTACTGTAATTATCCTCCTGGAAAATCAGTGGAGGAAGGAATGGGGAATTTGCTAATCTTTTACTTTTATGTCACAGGTGTATTATGTTTGTATTTGTTTTTACGTTCTTTTGTTGTATGGCATGTTTATCTCTTATTAGTATTTCATTTTTAAGTTCAACTACTTCCTACCACCTGCTGTACATGTACATTGGATGTCACCTGCACTTGGAGCTCTGGAGTAAATAGTGGCTGTGTTTTGCACTAGCCTCCAACAGCAGTGATCTGAGCTGTTTCTGATTGCTGCTGCTTAACCACTTTGTCAATCGCTGAAAGCAGCATTTAAGTAGTGTGATCTGAGGGGAAGGCACATTTTCTCTTCCAATGCCCTCCATAATATAATTGCAGGGTGCCGATGGGTTACCAAAGCGGTAAGTGGCCTACTGCAGGCCCCTATGCCTCCATCTGTGCCTTGGCTCCATAAGAAGTCGTTAATTTCACAATATATTGCAATACTAAAGGATCGCAGGTTCAAGTCTCCTAAGTGGGAGAGAAAAAATGTCAAAAGAAATATTACTTATTTTTTATTTTAAGACTTTTTGTTCTCACTGTGATGTACCGTCTGCTGCTGAGTGCTCCTCCTCTGGGATGCTTGGACAGATATCAGGGGCGTAGGTAGCTTGCACCTTGTTGCTCATTTAAGCTAGCCCCTGACCAAGGCTTATCACAGTCTGTGTGGGGGTTTGATGTTCTCCCTCACTCTTGTTCTCCACTTTCTGGCTGCATATTCATAGCTAGTATATGATATGTCATTTCGTTCTTCCTGCTTCTCCAGCTCTCACTCCTCGCTCCATGACAAGTCACGTACAAGCTGTAAAACCAATTGATGGCAGTGCTCCTTACGAAATTTCATATATAAGTTCTTAAATATGAAATATATATATATATATATATATATATATATATATATATACATGAGGCAGACTGAGTCTCTTTGGATTCTACAGTATTTGGCCATTTTTCTGGCGGTCTGTCTTTGTAGGGGTTGACAAAAAGTGATTACAGAAATTTAGCTGAAACCTGGAAAAGACTCCTTTACCTGCTAATCATAGTGTTGTTAATGATAATCTTGCAATGTTGTTAAACGTGAGTATATTCAACTTATTTGTAGACAACTTTGAAGCTGATAATACCAAACGAATTGAAAAACGTGGGTATCGTCCGACAAGAGATAGCGCGGGTAGGAGTGAATTGCCAGATGCCTACTCAATTGACAACTGGAGAAGTACAGGTAACGCAAATATATTAAAATCTGGAATAACAAATATGGCTATTTAGCTTTGTTCACCCAGTGCAATTTTAGTGATTTTCTTTTAAAGGGACTTTTTCAGCAGGTTTTTACTATATAATCTGAGAAAAGAGAGCCTGAGTCCAGTAATATTTCACTTACTAGGTGGTATTTTGCTGTTTTAGTACAGTCTGTGTTTTATCAGCAAGAAATTACCATTAGAGGAAAACTGCCTTGTGACTGCTAGTCCAACTATGCCTCCAGCAGTGATTAGCAGGTCTCTGTCACTATTACATAGAGACTGAGCTGTGTTCTGTGTGCTAGAAATACAGGAGAAAAAACTGTGAATATCATAACTACTGCATACAGTAAACTAAGTGTCACTTAAACACTTCCCAGCAGGTGACATGGGTGTGACTGCAAGGGTTAATTTATCTCCTCTCACTCAATTACAGGTGACTAAGTGAACATAAATCTCACCCCCAATACACACTAGAGACTCCGGATATGTAACACTCTGCCACCACTCCTCAAACACAGGGGGTGATGAGTCCCTGAAATATGTTACTATCAGGCAATAAAAAATACACTCTCTGAAAGGCTATGGATTCTTTAGAGCATACAAGGATCAGACTAATTAAAGATTTTAAGCTTTATAATTTACAGTGCTTACAATAAGAAATATAAAAAGGTCAAGATATTATGACACACAAATGTGCAAAACAGTTATAAATTAAAAAGAGAGAAATAACAGAAATACCTAAACGTTTCCGTCTACAGTTAACTTCTGTTTCCTTGAGGAAAGGAGAAATGAATTATGGATTCACGAACAGTAAACGCTGATCCCCACATCTGAACAACTTAACTATTGTGTCACCCATCTTTATATGCCTGGTCCTGGGCTCATATTTCTAGGACAGCCTGGATTGGACTATTTAAAAATTGCTGTTTGTGACTGAACGTTGGGCTAATATAGGGCCCAGGACCTTGCATTTAGAATATCCTGTATCTCTAGCTACCCCCTCCATACAGTACATAGGAAACATTCAGCTTGGTTATAATCACCACCTAGCCATGCTTTGAAGCTTGGCTCAATAGACTGAGATGTCACCATTGACACCTCTCAATATTCTTCCAGGAGACCCCCTATGGTTCTGCAAATACTGGTAAATCCAGTTTGTTCTTTTGTCAACTAAATGTAACTCTACTACTGTTATATATTCCCCCTACAATTATATTTTTCCTTCACACTAAGTGATACATCACTAGAATGTGTACCTTGCTAATGCTGTTGTCAGATTACATAGCGAACACCTGCTGATCAATTCCTTTTAATTAAAGATTAGGCTAGATTAAAAATATAAGACAATTCATATAAAAGAAATTGCATCATGTTTAATGTCTTCAACTATTATAGACTTATTCTCCCCATGAGCACTACATTTAGGAATTTATCGATCCCTCTACATCAGCTTCCTGGCATGAAAATGTCCCAAAGAACGTTTTGTCACAACAATTTTTTTTTTTAACGCCTGCATTCTTTCTTAAACATGGGTAGGGCTTAGAAATAAAGGAGACTGGCTTACTGAAAATTGTGAAAATGTGAAAGTTACTAAAACTATAATTATACTAATATTATTTAGTCTGTATGAGTAAAAGATGGAAAAAACACTAAAGTTGTTATGGCTGTAGCCATGTTGACCTGAAGAATAACGTTGACGGATCAATTATACTGCACAGTGAATTAGTAAAAATATAAAACAAAGTATAAACAACTCCTAATCTGCAGTTTATTTGTTCATTCTACTTTACAAAAAATAAGAATAATAGTATCCTCTCATTTATTCTGTGCTTTAAGCTGAGTACTTAAGCCAGGGTTTACGGCTAAATCTGCAAAAACATGATTCAGATTAAACCTTGATGGAAAAATTCAGTATTATGAAACAGGCCTAGTCACGGTGAATTCCAATTGACCATCTTTCTGTCAGTGTCTGTCTTTTTACGGGATCACAAGAAACATGGTCGACCATGGTTTTGTGCATCTGTCCCTACAAAATGGGGGTACTGCTAGAACAGAGGCTCAATGGAGTCTAAAATGACTTCATTTTCCTCATTAGAGTGAATGGTTCCATCTTCTGAATCTTCTGTATTTGGGATTTAGATGGAAACCCTAATGAAACAGATGAGAAGCTAGTCAGAACTTAACAACTCTGCAATTCACATACACAAGTGACAACCACTTGAGCAGGCAAAGTCGAATCCTGACAGTGCGCTTTATGTACAATCTGTAGTCACAAAGCGTGATTACAGAAATTAGCTGAAGTCTGGAAAAGACCCCTTTATCTGCTGATCAAAGTGCTGTTAATGATAATCTTACAATGTTGTAAAACGTGAGTATATTCAACTTATTTGTAGATAATTTTGAAACTGGTAATACCAAACAAATTGAAAAACATGGGTATCGTCCGACAAGAGATAGCGCGGGTAGGAGTGAATTGCCAGATGCCTACTCAATTGACAACTGGAGAAGTACAGGTAACGCAATTATATTAAAATATGGAACAACAACTATGGCTATTAAGCTTTGTTCACCCAGTGCAGTTTTGGGGATTTTCTTTTAAAGGGAATTTTTTCAGCAGGTTTTTACTATATAATCTGAGAACACCACGATGTAGAGGAAGAGAGCCTGAGTCCAGTGATATGTCATTTACTAGGTGGTATTTTGCTGTTTCAATACAATCAGTGTTTTATCAGCAAGACATTATGATTACAGGATTTCAGACTTCAAACTGCTAGTCCAACTATGTCTCCAGCAGTGATTAGCAGGTCTCTGTCACTATGCCATTTACATAGAGACTGAGCTGTGGTCTGTGAGCTAGAACTGCAGGAGGCAAAACTGTGAACATCATAACTGCTGCACACAATAAACGTAAACACTTCCCAGCAGGCGACGTGGGTGTGACAGCAAGGGTTAATTTATCTCCTCTCACTCAATCCAGCACTCATCTGATGTTACAGGCTTTTAAGTGAGCATAAATCACACCCCCAATACAGTCTACACACCCCAGATACCTAGCATCCTGCCACCACTCCTCAAACACACGGGGTGATGAGTCCCCAAAATATCTTACTGTCAGAGAATTTAAAAAAGCCACAAAGTGTTTGAAAGGCTATGGATCCTTTAGAGCATACAAGGATCAAATTAATTAAAGATTTTAAAGCAAACCTGTCAGCAGTTTTGGCTGATATAAGATACGGTCACTGCCATTCAAGGCTTATCTCCAGTATTCTATAATATATTAGATAAGCCAGTCTGACTTGGAAGATAAGAAAAAAAAAGTTTTATTATACTCACCCTGGGGGTGGTCTTATGCGGTCCGGTCCAATGGGTTTCGCAGGTCTGGGTCTGGCACCACCTATCTTCCACTGTCCTTCTGCTTGCATCATGGCTCCCTGGCATCGTGCTCCTGAGAAGGCATACTTATCTGCCCTGTTGAAGGCAGGTAAAGTACTGCAGTGCGCACGTGCTGGGCCTCTCTTACCTTTCCCAGCGCCTGCGCACTGCAGTACTTTGCTCAGCCCTCAACAGGGCAGATAAGTATGCCTTCTCAGGAGCGCGATGCCAGGGAGCCATGATGCAAGCAGGAGGATGGCATGGCAAGAAGATGGGAGGTGCCAGACCCAGACGCGCGACACCCATTGAACCGGACTTCCCCCCCACCGGGTGAGTATAATAAAACTTATTTTTCTTATCTTTCAGAAGGTATCGGGGGCTTATCTACAGCATTATAGAATGCTGTAGAGATAAGCCCTGAAAGGCAGTGGCCGCATCTTATATCAGCCAAAACTACTGACAGGTTTCCTTTAAGTTTTAATATAAAAATTTACAGTGCTTACAATGAAAAATATAAAAAAGGTAAAAATAATATGACACACAAATATGCAAAACAGTTATAAAATGAAAAGAAAGATATAGCAAAAATTCCTCAACGTTTTTATCGAAAGGTAACTTCTGTTTCCTTGAGGGAAGGAGAAATTAATTATGGATCACGATTAGCAGACGCTGATCCCCACATGACAACAATTTTCCTATTGTGTCACCCATCTTTATATGCCTGGTCCTGGGCTCATATATCCAGGACAGCCTGTACTGGATTATTAAAAAATTGCTGTTTGTGACTAGACGATGGGATAATTTAGGGGCCCAAGAACTTACATTTAGAATATCCTATATCTCTAGCTACCTCCTCCATACAGTACATAAGAAACATTCAGCTTGGTTATAATCACCACGTACCCATGCTTTGAAGCTTGGCTCAATAGACCGAGATGTCACCATTGACACCTCTCAATATTCTTCCAGGAGGCCCCCTATGTTTCCGAGATTATGCAATACTGGTAAATCCAGTTTGTTCTTTTGTCAACTAAATGTAACTCTACTGCTGTTATATATTCCCTTACAATTATATTTTTCCTTCACACTAAAGGTACCTTCACACTGAACGATATCACTAGCGATCCGTGACGTTACAGCGTCCTGGCTAGCGATATCGTTCAGTTTGACACGCAGCAGCGATCAGGATCCTGCTGTGACATCGTTGGTCAGAGCTAGAAGGCCAGAACTTTATTTCGTCGCTGGACCTCCTGCAGACATCGCAAAATCGGCGTGTGTGACGCCGATTCAGCGATGTCTTCACTGGTAACCAGGGTAAACATCGGGTTACTAAGCGCAGGGCCGCGCTTAGTAACCCGATGTTTACCCTGGTTACCAGCGTAAAAGTAAAAAAAAAAAAACACTATATACTTACCTTCCGCTGTCTGTCCCCCGCTGTGCTTCTCTGAACTGTGAGCGCCCTGTGAGCGCCGGCCAGCCGGAAAGCAGAGCACAGCGGTGACGTCACCGCTGTGCTTTCCGGCCGCTGTTCTTACACAGTGCAGAGAAGCAGAGCGCCGGAGGACAGACAACAGAAGGTAAGTATGTAGTGTTTGTTTATTTTTACTTTTACGCTGGTAACCAGGGTAAACATCGGGTTACTAAGCGCGGCCCTGCGCTTAGTAACCCGATGTTTACCTTGGTTACCAGGGGAATTCGCATATTTGGTCGCTGGAGAGCTGTCTGTGTGACAGCTCTCCAGCGACCAAACAGCGACGCTGCAGCGATCGGGATCGTTGTCTGGATCGCTGCAGTGTCGCTAAATGTGAAAGTACCTTAAGTGATATATCGCTAGAATAAGGGTTTGTGTACCTTGCTAATGCTGCTGTCAGATTGCATAGCGAACACCTGCTGATCAATTCCTTTTAATTAATGATAAGGCTAGATTAAAAATATAAGAAAATTAATATAAAATAAATTGTATCATGTTTAATGGCTTCAACTATTAGAGACTTATTCTCCCCCATGAGCACTACATTTAGGAATTTATCGATCCCTCTACATCAGCTTCCTTGCATGAAAATGTCCCAAAGAAAGTTTTGGCACTACAATTAGTTTTTTTTACGCCTGCCTTCTTTCTTAAACATGGAAAGGACTTTGAAATAAAAGGGAATGGCTTACTGAAAATTTGAAAATGTGAAAGTTACTAAAATGTTCGTCAGCATGGTACCATCTACAACCTGGCAGAGTTTGATGATATTTAGAAACTCCAATAAATAATTATCTATGCTCTTAAAACTGATTTGTACGGAGCTGGCCAGCAGCTTTCCCGAACCGAATGTGAAGGCTGCATAAAAATACATAACGTTGTCACCCTCTGTGCACTGTGTTCTCATGTCGGCCCGATTTATACAGCCATCTGACTGGGTCCTAAGTCTACATATCCCATCACATTCCTTTTTCTTTTTCCTTCTCTTTTTCTTCTGCCTCTCACTTTTTTTATTTCTCTTTTTATTTTTTCTTCTTTCTAGATTGAATTATAACTTTAAACAGACATTATTAACCCCTTACTGACATTGGACGTACTATTACGCCAATGTCAGTATCCCCCGCTTTGATGTGGGCTCCGGCGGTGAGCCCACATCAAAGCCAGGACATGTCAGCTGTTTTGAACATCGGATATGTGAGCGCAATAGCCGCAGGTGTAATCGCGATCCGCCCACAGCTATTAACTAGTTAAATGCCGCTGTCAAACTCTGACAGCGGCATTTAACAAGTGCTTCTGGCCATCCGGCCAGAAATACGAACACCAGGGACCTGCGTCACATGATTGCGGGTCACCAGTGTGTCGGCATAACAACCAGAGGTCTCCTAGAGTGGTCGGCACTCATAGCAAGTCTGCAATTCAGCTACATAGAGGCGAACTGAGCATTGCCTCTAAGTAGCAGAGCCGATTAAGTTGTGGCAGCTTGTAGCCTCCCATGGAAACTATTGAAGCATGCGAAAAGTTAAAAAAAATGTTTTTAAAAATATGAAAAAAATAAAAAAATATAAAAGTTCAAATCACCCCCCTTTTGCCCCATTCAAAATAAAACAATAAAAAAATCAAACCTACACATATTTGGTATCACTGCATTCAGTTTCGCCCGATCTATAAAAAAAAAGGATTAATCGCTAAACGATATAGCGTTAAAAAAATTTAAACGCCAGAATTACACTTTTTTCGCGGCAACATTGCATTAAAATTCAATAACGGGCGATCAAAAGATCATGTCTGCACAAAAATGATATAATTAAAAACGTCAGCTTTGCACGCAACAAAATAAGCCCTCACCTGACCCCAGATCACGAAAAATGGAAACGCTATGGGTCTCGGAAAATGGCTCAATTTGTTTGAAACTTTGGAATTTTATTTCACCACTTAGATAAAAAATAACCTAGACATGTTAGATGTCTATGAACTCGTAATGACCTGGAAAATCATAATGGCAGGTCAGTTTTAGCATTTAGTGAACCTAGCAAAAAAGCCAAACAAAAAACAAGTGTGGGATTGCACTTTTTTTGCAATTTCACTGCAGTTGGAATTTTTTTCCCGTTTTCTGTTACACGACATGGTAAAACCCATAGCGTCATTCAAAAGTACAACTTGTCGCGAAAAAAATAAGCACTCACATGGCCATATTGCCGGAAAAATAAAAAAGTTAAGGCTCTGGAAAGAAGTGGAGCGAAAAACGAAACACAAAACTGAAAAAAGCTCCAGTTATGAAGGGGTTAAAGAGACTTCAAGGTTTTCTGATTTACTACATCATTTTATAATATTGCACTTGACGTGGTTTAAATATTCTAATAGGTCTCATGAGATCTCCTATGTATCGTAAGCTATAGTGTTATGTGATTGTTTTTCCTTATATATTTCACAAATAACTTGCTTTATACAGTTGAAACTAGAAGTTTACATACACTACATAAAAAGACACATATGGATGTTTTTCTCAATATCTGACATGAAATCGGAATAAACCTTTCCCGTTTTAGGTCAACTAGGATTACCATAATTATTAATATTTGCCAAATGCTAGAACAATGAGAGAGACAGAGAATGTTTTATGGTATTTTTATTACTTACTGCAAAGTCCAAAGTTTACATGCATTTCATTAGTATTTGGTACCATTGCCCTTAAACTGAATGGAGTGGATCAAACGTTTGGGATATCCTTCCTCAAGCTTCTCACAATAGTTGGTCAGAATTTGGGCCCATTCCTCCTGGCAAAACTGGTGTAATTGATCCAGGATTGTAGGTCGCCTTGCTCGCACCTGCCTATTCAGCTTTGACCATAAATTTCCAATAGGACTGAGATCAGGACTTTGTGATGGCCACTCCAAAACAGATTTTGTCACCTCCAAAAATTCTCAGATGACTCAGTGATTGTAGGTGGCATTGTGGGGGGCCGGGGGGAGGAGGAATATAGAAGGGTGGTTTCTGACTTTGTGGATTGGTGCCGGACTAACTATCTAGAACTAAATGTAAAGAAAACCAAGGAGTTGGTGGTGAGTTATAGAAAGAAAAAGGAGGATTACTTAGGGATCTATATTGCTGGCCAGGAGGTTGCGATTGTTGAGAGCTACAAATATTTGGTTGTTCACCTTGACAGTAAACTCGATTGGAGGTGTCATACAGAAAAGGTTTACAAGAAGGGAATGAGCAAACTGTACTTTCTTCAGAAGCTCAGGTCATTCAATGCGTGCAGTAAAATGCTGGAAATGTTCTACCAGTCCGTTGTGGCAAGCGCCATCTTTTTGCTACCGTATGTGTGCGAGTAGCTGATGCTAATAAGCTCAACAAACGTATCAAGAAGGCAAGCGTGGTTATTGGCCTCCATCCCATCTGGACTCTTTAGAGGAGGTATTGGAGGATAGAATTCAGAAGAAGTGTAGGGCTGTAATGAATAATAATACACACCCACTATACGACCTGTTCTTGAAGCAGAAGAGCACATTCAGCAGCCATCTAATCCTACTAAGGTGCAAGAAGGAGAAATTCAGCAAATCATTTGTACCTACTGCTATGGGGATGTATAATAATTTCCTAAGGGTGGTAGACAATAATGACTGATTGCTGGTGTACTAATGTCAATTAACAGTGATTTATATACCTGAACCACCCACATTTATTTGTTATGTAATGTTGGTATACCTGTGCAAGATTTGTGTCCAAATATTTTATGTACTGCTGTTTGTATTGCTGCTGTAATACTGTAATTTCCCCCCGGGATCAATAAAGTGTATCATATCGTATCGTATAATTAGTATTGCCTTGTCCAGAATTACCTGCGCTATAAAACTGTCACATTATTAAACCTATACAGGGAACACTGCCGAAAGTATAAATAAAAAATACACCAAAAATGTAGCTTAAAAATCATGCAGACACAAAAAATAAAAAAAAAAGTGGCCAAAAAGTCATATGTAAAAAATAAATAAAATAGCATCATTCAAAACATCAAGTCATTCCACAGAAAACAAGTCCTCATGTGGTTCTGTCAATGGGATAATAAAGATATAGCTTTGCTTTTGCCGCAAATGTTTTTAACATGTAAATGTAGCAAACCATAAATAACCTCTATGCTGAAATTCTGATATCACTAATCATACAATCATACAATCATAGAATTTTAGAGTTGGAAGGGACCTCCAGGGTTTAGGATTCACTAAACCATCTCATGTCTGTCCAGCCTCTGTTTGAAGACGTGCATCGAAGGACAACTTACCACCTCTCAAGGCAGCCTATTTCACTCACTGATCACCCTCACTGTCAAAAAAGTTTTTTTCTAATGTCTAATCTGTATCTTCTTCCTTTCAGTTTCATTCCATTGGTGCTCGTGTCACAGGTATGTCAGAAGTTGCAGACAGTCGCACTGAATCTAGCAGAAGGTCTCTGCCTTTGGCTTTGCAGACACCTTCTTAACCCTTCTGACTCTTTGACCCAGTGGCAACCTCTCTCTGGCTCTAATTGACACACCTGGCCTTGGGTGTTTAGAGACTCCCAGCCTGCTGCTGGGACTTGCCGGTGATATTTCCATTTCCCCTGTTGAGGCTTGGAGCTATAGCAGTCAGCTTCCTTTTTGGTGTTGCAGGAGGATATCTGTGTTACATCTCTGAGTCTACGCAAGATAAGTGTTCCCCTTGTTTGTCTATCCCAGCTGTCATTAGTGGTAGTGGAGATCAAATTGTTGTGACCCCGTCATTCCCTAAGTAGGTGATTATTTCCAAGGTAAGGCAAGGATTAGGTTCCTGCTCGGCGATAGGTGCAGAACCTATATAGGGAAATTTAGGGCAGAAAAGGTGACTTTAGATCTGCCTAGGGGTCTCCACTCCCCCTTTCCTAGTGTTGGGCTCCCTTGCCTTCATCCCTTCGTGTTGCGTTTTGTCTTTCCTACTCTGTGTCTGACAGCACGTGGGAAAAAGGGTGATCCCTCTATTCTTTAAAATCCCTTCAGATATGTGTAGACAGATAATAAGTCTCCTCTTACCCTTCCTTTTTCTTAAAGTTAAACATTTCCAGATCCTTTACCCGTTCCTTATAGGACATAGTTTGAAGTCGGCTTACCATCCTGGTTGCTCTTCTATGTACTTGCTTCAGCTTTTGATGTCTGTTTTAAAATGTGGTGTCTAGAACTGGACACAGTATTCCAGATGAGGTCTAAACAAGGAAGAGGAGAGAGGGATAATTACTTTAACTCTATGCTTATCTTAATACATCCCAGAACTGTGTTTGCCTTTTATTGCTGTAGCATCACATTCTTGACTTATGTGCAGTATGTGATCTATTAGTATACCCAATTTTCATTTTCTCGCCCAGATGTAGAATTATGCTTTTCTCTCTGTTAAATACCATTCTATAAGTCGCTGCCCATTGTTCAATTGTTATCTACATAATTCTAAATATTTTCTCTGTCTTCTCTAGTGTTAGCTATCCCTCTTTGCTTTGCATTGTCTGCAAATCTGATTAGTTTACCTTCAGTTCCCTTACCTAGATCATTTACAAAAATGTTGAACAACACTGGGGCCAGGGCAGAGCCTTTTGGTACCCCACTTGAAATGCTCTTCCAATTGGATGTGCAACCATTTATTACCACTCTTTGAGTACGATCACTGAGACAGTTATGAATCCACCTATCTGTGGCCTTGTCAATCCCATACTTGGTTGTTTTTTCAATAAGGATAGTATGAGACACTTTACCAAATGCTTTGCTGAAGTCAAGATATACTATATCTACTGCATTCCCTTGATGGACCCTTGGTTTTTAGCATAGATGGAAATTAGATTAGTCTGTCATGACTTGTTTTCTACAAACCCATGTTGGCTCTGGTCCATTGTTGTATTCTTATCCAAGTACTTACATACATGCTGTTCAATAATTTATTGAATGATCTTCACAGGTATAGAAGTAAGGCTCATTTTCTGGCTTCATTTTCTTTCTTTTGTTGAAAATAAGGATAACACTTGCCCTTCTTCAATCTTCTAGGACTTCTGTTCTCCAGGAATTTTCAAAGATTCTGGCCAGTGTTTCTAAATTTCATCTGCTATCTCATTTAGTACCGTAGGACGTAGTTCTTTTGAACCAGGAGATTTAAATTAATTTAAATTAGCTAAGTGTTCTCTAACCATTTTCTGCTTATAGATAGTGTCAATTATTTTGCTCCTTCCATAGCACAGTGAAGATTAGTTGATGTTACAATTGCTTTCTTAGAGAACACAGATGCAAAATAGTAATAATTTTTGACCAATTCACTCTTTTCAACCTGTAAAAGTCCTCAAGCATCTTTCACTTTTCCTTTGCTTTTGACAACACCCCCCCCCCCCCAGTCCATTTCTATTGCTTTTGGTCTCCTTTGCAACCCTCACTTTATTACTGGCTTTAGAGCTTCTAATGCTTGCCTTGCATTCCCTGCAGACAGCATTATATTCTTCCTTCTTTTCATGATTGCTACTGATTGTGCAGTGAGAATTTAATTTATCAAAATCTCCCACCCTTTTTGGATATTTCTGTTCTTTAGAACATCCAGCCACTGAACCTTTCCTACCCCTTTTCCGAGTCCATTAAAATCTGCCTTTCCGAAGTCCCACCTTAAAGTCTTGAGTCCTCTCAGGTCTTCCTCCTCTTGCAAACCAAAATTTGAGGATAGCATGATCGCTGCCTCCTAAATTCCCAGCCACCTTTACTTCCTCAACCATTTCCTTTCTGTTGGTAAGAATGAGGACCAAGATGGCAGATCATCTTGTTCTCTCTTCTACCTTCTGAAAGATAATGTTGTCAGCAAGAGAAGATAGAAATTTTCCGGACCCACTACTTTTGCCTCAGAGAGAATCCCAACAATTATCTGTATAGTTAAAACAAACTGCCATGATCACTATGTCATAGTTTTTTGACAACAAAGACATCTGATGTAAAAAGAGTTCATCCATCCATTCATCAATCTGTCCAGGTGGCCTATAGTAAACATCCACAATAGTGTCCTTTCAATTCTTCCTCCTTGTATTCTTATCTAAACAGTTTCTACAGAGTTACCATTCTCTGAAGCTTGGAACTCTGTGGAGATATACACTTTCCTAACATACAATGTAACACCTCCTCCCCTATTGTTAAAACCGATTCTTATAAATAAGTTGTAGCCTTAGTAATCATACTGACAAGAAGAATCTAGTTGTCTTTTCACTTAAACCACATGATGGTTGTTGTTTTTAAAAAAAAATGAATAAAAACAATATATTTTGTTTCATTCAGTAGAATGAAGCAGACCTATACACCCTGGATTCCATTTGGCCATTTTTCTGGCAGTGTCTGTCTTTATAGGGGTTCACAAGAAACATGATCGACAATGGTTTTGTACATGCCACCCCACAAAATGGGGTACTGCTAGAATAGAGGCTAAATGGAGTCCAAAATGACTTAGTTTGTCTCACTAGAGCAAATGGTTCCATCTTCTGAATCTTCTGTATTTGGGATTTAGATGGAAACCTTAATGAGGCAGATGATAAGCTAGTTGGAAGTTAAAAAAAACTATTCAAATCACATAGAAAAGTGACAACCACTTAAACAAGCATCATAACAAAATTCTTACAGTGTGCATTAAGCAAAATCTGTAGCCACAAAGAATGATTATAGAAATGTAGCTAAAGTCTGGAAAAGACCCCTGTATCTATAATTCATAGTGTTGTTAATGATAATCTTACAATGTTGTATAACGTGAGTATATTCAACTTTATTGTAGAGAATTTCGAAACTGATAACACCAATCGACTTGAAAAACATGGGTATCGTCCGACAAGAGATAGTGCTGATAGGAGTGAATTGCCAGATGCCTACTCAATTGACAACTGGCGAAGTACAGGTAACTCAAATATATTAATATATGGAATAACAACTATAGCTATTAAGCCTTGTTCATTCAGTGCAGTTTTTGTGATTTGTTTTTTCAATCAAAGCTTAGGCTAAATAGCAAAAAAGAAAATAAGAACTGTTCAGGTTTCATATAAAAAAAATAAAAGTATAATCTTTAATGTCTTCAAATATTATAGACTTATCCTCCCCTATGAGCACTAGATTTAGAGGATTTATCGCTCCTTCTATGTCAGTTTCCTGGCATTAAAAAGTCACAAATGAAATATTTGCTCAACAATTTAAATTTTTTTTTTTGCCCTTTTACACCAGCCTCTATGCTTAAAAATGGATAGGGATTAGAACAAGGGACGTGCACCTCTTAATGTATCAGATGCACTTTACCACTCCCCTTCATTAAGACCAGTGTGAAAATAGCTTTTCTTGTTGAATCGGGGCTTAAGAGTTCAACCATGAGCCGCAAAGTATCTGCAAGAACCTTACTTATTTCCTTTACACTTCAAATATAAAAAATTGAATTTTGCATTAACCCCTTTACCCAGGGGTGTAACTAGAACTGGTGCAGGGGATGCAATCACACCCGGGCCCTGGAGCCAAGAAGGCCCTAAAAGTCCTTTTGGCCATAGAAAAAGACTATTGCTATTATAGATTTAACATATTTGGAGGCCCTGTTGGAGCTTTCGCATCAAGACCCATGAGTTTCAAGTTACGCCACTGCCTTTACCCCTAAGGGTAGTTTGCACTTTAATGATGGGCCAATTTTTACAATTCTGACCACTGTCACTTTATGAGGTAATAACTCTGTAATGCTTTAACGGATCCTGGTGATTTGATTCGGAGGCTGTTTTTTGTGACATATTGTACTTCATGATAGTGGTAAAATTTCTTCTGTATGATTTGCATTTATTTGTGAAAAAATTTAAATTTGGCAAAAATTTGGAAATTGTTGCAGTTTTCCAACTTTGAATTTTCATTCCCTTAAATCACAGAGATATGTCACATAAAATACTTAATAAATAACATTTTTCACATGTCTACTTTACATCAGCACAATTTTGGAGACAACTATTTTTAGTTAGGAAGTTATAAGGGTTAAAAGTTGACCAGTGATTTTTCATTTTTCCAACAAAATTTACAAAATCATTTTTCAGAGACCACATTACATTTGAAGTCACTTTGAGTGGTCTATATGATAGAAGATACACAAAACTGAAATAATTCTAAAAACTTCACCCCTTAAGGCGCTTAAAACCACATTCAAGAAGTTTATTAACCCTTTAGGTGCTTCACAGGAATGAAAAAAAAAATGACATTTAACTTTCTTTCACAAAAAAATTGACTTCAGATCCAGTTTTTTTTATTTTAACAAGTTTAACAGGAGAAAATGGACCCCAAAATTTGGTAATTTCTCCTAACCAAGCCGGAAACCCATATGAGGGAAAAAACCACTGAGCGCACGGCAGAGCTTGGAAGGGAAGAGCACTATTTGACTTTTTGAATGCAAAATTTGCTGGAACAATTAGCGGATGCCATGTCAAGTTTGTTGAGACCCTGATGTGTTGTGAATTCTGTGGCAGAGCTCCCTCCTGTGGTCACAAGGGGTACTTCGGCTGATTCTCTCTGGGAGCTTCCGTTTGTGGAGGAAACTGGTACTGCTGCTTCTGAGTTTCCTTCCTCAGGTGTCTGGTGAGGTCGTTAGGTGCTTCTCTACTTAACCCCACCTAATGCTTTGATTCATGCTTCCTGTCAATGTTCCAGTGTTGGACTTGTGTTTCTCTGGATCATTCCTGTGGCCTGCTGCTCTGCATAGCTAAGTGCTTCTTTGCTATTTGTTGCTATTTTTTCTGTCCAGCTTGTCTATTTGTTTTGCTGGAAGCTCTGGGACGCAAAGGGTGTACCTCCGTGCCGTTAGTTCGGTACGGAGGGTCTTTTTGCCCCTTTGCGTGGTTTTCTTTAGGGTTTTGTGTAGACCGCAAAGTTATCTTTCCTATCCTCGTTCTGTCTAGAATATCGGGCCTCACTTTGCTGAATCTATTTCATCCCTACGTTTGTCTTTTCATCTTACTCACAGTCATTATATGTGGGGGGCTGCCTTTTCCTTTGGGGTATTTCTCTGAGGCAAGGTAGGCTTATTTTTTCTATCTTCAGGCTAGTTAGTTTCTCAGGCTGTGCCGAGTTGCATAGGGAGCGTTAGGCGCAATCCACGGCTGACTCTATTTGTGTTGGAGATGATCAGGAATTGCGGTCTGCAGAGTTCCCACGTCTCAGAGCTCGTTCTATTATTTTGGGTTATTGTCAGATCACTGTATGTGCTCTGACCTCCATGTCCATTGTGATACTGAATTGCCTTTCATAACAGTACAGGAAGCCAAAAGTACTAATGATTCTCAATAGGGGGAAAAAAGAAGTTCTGAGACCATTTTTTTTTCTTGGCTTTGTGTTTTGTCTTTTTTTTCCCCTAGACATTTGGGTGGTTCAGTACACAGGTGTAGCGATGGACATTAGAAGTCTGTCTTCATTTGTGGATCAGCTCTCGGCAAGAGTACAAAAGATTCAAGACACTATTGATCAGAAATCTATGTTAGAACCAAGAATTCCTATTCCTGATTTGTTTTTTGGAGATAGAACTAAGTTTCTGAGTTTCAAAAATAATTGTAAGTTATTTCTGGCCTTGAAACCTCGTTCCTCTGGTGATCCAGTTCAACAGGTTTTGATTATTATTTCTTTTTTGCGTGGCGACCCTCAGGACTGGGCATTTTCTCTTGCGCCAGGAGATCCTGCATTAAGTAATATCAATGCATTTTTCCTGGCGCTCGGATTGCTGTACGATGAGCCTAATTCAGTGGATCAGGCAGAAAAGAATTTGCTGGCTCTTTGTCAGGGTCAGGATGAGATAGAGGTATATTGTCAGAAATTTAGAAAATGGTCAGTGCTCACTCAATGGAATGAATCTGCGCTGGCAGCTATGTTCAGAAAGGGTCTCTCTGAAGCCCTTAAGGATGTCATGGTGGGATTTCCTATGCCTGCTGGTTTGAATGAGTCTATGTCTTTGGCTATTCAGATCGGTCGACGCTTGCGTGAGCGTAAATCTGTGCACCATTTGGCGGTATTACCTGAACTTAAACCTGGGCCTATGCAGTGCGATAGGACTTTGACCAGAATTGAACGGCAAGAACACAGACGTCTGAATGGGCTGTGTTTCTACTGTGGTGATTCCACTCATGCTATCTCTGATTGTCCTAAGCGCACTAAGCGGTTCGCTAGGTCTGCCACCATTGGTACGGTACAGTCAAAATTTCTTCTGTCCGTTTCCTTGATCTGCTCTTTATCATCATATTCTGTCATGGCGTTTGTGGATTCAGGCGCTGCTCTGAATTTGATGGACTTGGAATATGCTAAGCGTTGTGGGTTTTCTTGGAGCCCTTGCAGTGTCCTATTCCATTGAGAGGTATTGATGCTACGCCTTTGGCCAAGAATAAGCCTCAATACTGGACCCAGCTGACCATGTGCATGGCTCCTGCACATCAGGAGGATATTCGCTTTCTGGTGTTGCATAATCTGCATGATGTGGTCGTGTTGGGGTTGCCATGGCTGCAAGCCCATAATCCAGTATTGGATTGGAAATCCATGTCGGTGTCCAGCTGGGGTTGTCAGGGGGTACATGGTGATGTTCCATTTTTGTCAATTTCGTCATCCACCCCTTCTGAGGTTCCAGAGTTCTTGTCTGATTACCGGGATGTATTTGATGAGCCCAAGTCCGATGCCCTACCTCCGCATAGGGATTGTGATTGTGCTATCAATTTGATTCCTGGTGGTAAATTCCCAAAAGGTCGACTGTTTAATTTATCCATGCCTGAGCACACCGCTATGCGCAGTTATGTGAAGGAATCCCTGGAGAAGGGGCATATTCGCCCGTCATCGTCGCCATTAGGAGCAGGGTTCTTTTTTGTAGCCAAAAAGGATGGTTCGCTGAGACCTTGTATAGATTATCGCCTTCTTAATAAGATCACTGTTAAATTTCAGTACCCCTTGCCTTTGTTATCTGATTTGTTTGCTCGGATTAAGGGGGCTAGTTGGTTCACCAAGATTGATCTTCGTGGTGCGTATAATCTGGTGCGAATCAGGCGAGGCGATGAATGGAAAACTGCATTTAATACGCCCGAGGGTCATTTTGAGTATCTAGTGATGCCATTCGGACTTGCCAATGCTCCATCAGTATTTCAGTCCTTTATGCATGACATCTTCCGAGAGTACCTGGATAAATTCCTGATTGTGTACTTGGATGACATTTTGATCTTCTCGGATGATTGGGAGTCTCATGTGAAACAGGTCAGAACGGTTTTTCAGGTCCTGCGTGCTAATTCTTTGTTTGTGAAGGGATCAAAGTGTCTCTTTGGTGTGCAGAAGGTTTCATTTTTGGAGGTTCATCTTTTCCCCTTCTACTATCGAGATGGATCCTGTTAAGGTCCAAGCCATCCATGATTGGACTCAGCCGACATCTCTGAAAAGTCTGCAAAAGTTCCTGGGCTTTGCTAATTTTTATCGTCGCTTCATCTGCAATTTTTCTAGTATTGCCAAACCATTGACCGATTTGACCAAGAAGGGTGCTGATTTGGTCAATTGGTCTTCTGCTGCTGTGGAAGCTTTTCAAGAGTTGAAGCGTCGTTTTTCTTCTGCCCCTGTGTTGTGTCAACCTGATGTTTCTCTTCCGTTCCAGGTCGAGGTTGATGCTTCTGAGATTGGAGCAGGGGCTGTTTTGTCGCAGAGAGGTTCTGATTGTTCAGTGATGAAACCATGCGCTTTTTTTTCCAGGAAGTTTTCGCCTGCTGAGCGGAATTATGATGTGGGCAACCGAGAGTTGCTGGCCATGAAGTGGGCATTCGAGGAGTGGCGTCATTGGCTTGAAGGAGCTAAGCATCGCGTGGTGGTATTGACTGATCATAAGAACCTGACTTATCTCGAGTCTGCTAAGCGTTTGAATCCTAGACAGGCTCGTTGGTCGCTGTTTTTCGCCCGTTTTGACTTTGTGATTTCGTACCTTCCGGGCTCTAAAAATGTGAAGGCGGATGCTCTGTCTAGGAGTTTTGTGCCCGACTCTCCGGGTTTATCTGAGCCGGCGGGTATCCTCAAGGAAGGAGTAATTGTGTCTGCCATCTCCCCTGATTTGCGACGGGTGCTGCAAAAATTTCAGGCTAATAAACCTGATCGTTGTCCAGCTGAGAAACTGTTTGTCCCGGATAGGTGGACAAATAAAGTGATCTCTGAGGTTCATTGTTCGGTGTTGGCTGGTCATCCTGGAATCTTTGGTACCAGAGAGTTAGTGGCTAGATCCTTTTGGTGGCCATCTCTGTCGCGGGATGTGCGTTCTTTTGTGCAGTCCTGTGGGATTTGTGCTCGGGCTAAGCCCTGTTGTTCTCGTGCCAGTGGGTTGCTTTTGCCCTTGCCGGTCCCGAAGAGACCTTGGACACATATCTCTATGGATTTTATTTCAGATCTTCCCGTCTCTCAAAAGATGTCAGTCATTTGGGTGGTCTGTGATCGCTTTTCTAAGATGGTCCATCTGGTACCCTTGTCCAAGTTGCCTTCCTCCTCTGATTTGGTGCCATTGTTCTTCCAGCATGTGGTTCGTTTGCATGGCATTCCAGAGAATATCGTTTCTGATAGAGGTTCCCAGTTTGTTTCAAGGTTTTGGCGAGCCTTTTGTGGTAGGATGGGCATTGACTTGTCTTTTTCCTCGGCTTTTCATCCTCAGACTAATGGCCAGACCGAACGAACCAATCAGACCTTGGAAACCTATCTGAGATGCTTTGTTTCTGCCGATCAGGATGACTGGGTGTCCTTTTTGCCTTTGGCTGAGTTCGCCCTTAATAATCGGGCCAGCTCGGCTACCTTGGTTTCGCCATTTTTCTGCAATTCTGGGTTCCATCCTCGTTTCTCTTCAGGACAGGTTGAGTCTTCGGACTGTCCTGGTGTGGATACTGTGGTGGACAGGTTGCAGCAGATTTGGACTCATGTAGTGGACAATTTGACCTTGTCCCAGGAGAAGGCTCAACGTTTCGCTAATCGCAGACGCCGTGTGGGTCCCCGACTTCGTGTTGGGGATCTGGTTTGGTTATCTTCTCGTCATATTCCTATGAAGGTTTCCTCTCCGAAGTTTAAACCTCGTTTCATTGGTCCTTATAGGATTTCTGAGGTTATTAATCCTGTGTCTTTTCGTCTGACCCTCCCAGAGTCTTTTTTCATACATAACGTCTTCCATAGGTCATTGTTGCGGAGATACGTGGCACCTATGGTTCCATCTGTTGACCCTCCTGCCCCAGTTTTGGTGGAGGGGGAATTGGAGTTTATTGTGGAGAAGATTTTGGATTCTCGTGTTTCAAGACGGAAACTCCAGTATCTGGTTAAATGGAAGGGTTATGCTCAGGAGGATAATTCCTGGGTTTTTGCCTCTGATGTCCATGCTCCCGATCTTGTTCGTGCCTTTCATGTGGCTCATCCTGGTCGGCCTGGGGGCTCTGGTGAGGGTTCGGTGACCCCTCCTCAAGGGGGGGGGGGTACTGTTGTGAATTCTGTGGCAGTTCTCCCTCCTGTGGTCACAAGTGGTACTTCGGCTGATTCTCTCTGGGAGCTTCCGTTTGTGGAGGAAACTGGTACTGCTGCTTCTGAGTTTCCTTCCTCAGGTGATCTGGTGAGGTCGTTAGGTGCTTCTCTACTTAACCCCACCTAATGCTTTGATTCATGCTTCCTGTCAATGTTCCAGTGTTGGACTTGTGTTTCTCTGGATCATTCCTGTGGCCTGCTGCTCTGCATAGCTAAGTGCTTCTTTGCTATTTGTTGCTATTTTTTCTGTCCAGCTTGTCTATTTGTTTTGCTGGAAGCTCTGGGACGCAAAGGGTGTACCTCCGTGCCGTTAGTTCGGTACGGAGGGTCTTTTTGCCCCTTTGCGTGGTTTTCTTTAGGGTTTTGTGTAGACCGCAAAGTTATCTTTCCTATCCTCGTTCTGTCTAGAATATCGGGCCTCACTTTGCTGAATCTATTTCATCCCTACGTTTGTCTTTTCATCTTACTCACAGTCATTATATGTGGGGGGCTGCCTTTTCCTTTGGGGT
This sequence comes from Ranitomeya imitator, assembly GCF_032444005.1. Lineage (NCBI taxonomy): Eukaryota > Metazoa > Chordata > Amphibia > Anura > Dendrobatidae > Ranitomeya > Ranitomeya imitator. Next base: position 242,033,179 of record NC_091287.1, read on the forward strand.
ATTTCTCTGAGGCAAGGTAGGCTTATTTTTTCTATCTTCAGGCTAGATAGTTTCTCAGGCTGTGCCGAGTTGTATAGGGAGCGTTAGGCGCAATCCACGGCTGCCTCTAGTTGTGTTGGAGAGGATCAGGAATTGCGGTCTGCAGAGTTCCCACGTCTCAGAGCTCGTTCTATTATTTTGGGTTATTGTCAGATCACTGTATGTGCTCTGACCTCCATGTCCATTGTGATACTGAATTGCCTTTCATAACACTGATGTGCCTAAACTGTGAAAATCCCCCACAAGTGAAACCATTTTGGGAACTGATCTAGTTGTGTGGTGAGCACATTGAACGCTCAGGTGCTTCTCAGAAGTTTATAATGTTGAGCTGTAAAAATTTAAAAAAACAAATTTTCCCCACAAATATGTATTTAGCACAAAATTTTTCATTTTCATAAGGGTAACAGGAGAAATTGCACCATACAATTTGTAGTGCAATGTCTCCTAAGTACGCCGATATCTCATATGAGGGAAAAAACTACTATTTGGGCGCACGGCAGGGCTCAGAAGGGACGGAGCATCATTTGAGTTTTTGAATGTAAAATTTCCTGGAATCATTAGTGGGCGTCATGTCCCATTTGAAGAGCCCCTTATGTGCCTAAACAGTGGAAACCCCCCAAAATTGACCACATGTTGGAAACTAGACCCCTCAAGTAATGTATTTAGATGCATGGTAAGCACCGTGAACCCCCAGGTGCTTCACAGAAGTTTATGATTTTGAGCCGTGAAAATAATAACCACATTTTCCCCACAAAAATGTTATTTTGGCCCCAAATTTTGCATTTTTATAAGGGTAACAGAGGAAATCGCACCATACAGTTTGTTGTGCAATTTCTCCTGAGTACGCCGATGCCCCATATTGTGGGGGAATACTACTTTTGAGGCACAGTGCAAAGCTTAGAAGGGAAGAGGCGCCATAATGGAGTTCAGATTTTGTCAGAATGGTTTGAGGGTGCCAAGTCGCATTGGCAGAGCCCATGAGGTGCCAGAATAACAGAAACCCCCTATATGTGAACTCATTTTACAAACTACACTCCCCAATTAATTTATCTAGTGGTGCAGTGATCATATTGACACCACATGTGCCTCACAGAATTTAATACCACTGAGCTGTGAAGAAAGAATAAATTACATTTTTATCACTAAAATATTGTTTTAGCCCCAAGCAGGGCCGTCGTTAGGGACAGGCAGACCAGGCGGCTGCCTAGGGCCCCTGCTCCTCCAGGGGTCCCCAGCCAGTGGCATGCCACTAATAGTGGCACACCACATGGCCACTATGGGGCCCATAAGCGGGGCCCAGTATCGCCCCCCATCACATAGTAACATAGTTATTAAGTATGAAGGAAGACTTTAAGTCTATCTAGTTCAACCTATAGCCTAACCTAACATGCCCTAACATATTGATCCAGAGGAAGGTAAAAAAAACCATGTGGCAAACAGTATGCTTCAATTTGGGGGAAAAAAAATCCTTCCCAACTCCACATACGGCATCATAGATGCTCATACAGTTGAAACAGTGATGGAGGAGAGTGCATCCGATGATGCTCCCTCTCCCATCATCCCCCTCTGCTTGTGAGTCACCGGGTGCGCAATGACATCACTTGATCGTGCACCACGCTGTGCCAGCAGTGGAGCTAATGGGACCGGAGCAGAACTTGGAGCAGCGCGGGGAACAAAGAGGAGGGGTGAGTATTGTGTGAGTGTGAATGTATGCATTACAGTGTGTGTCTACACTATACTGTGTGTGTGACTGCACTATACTGTGTGTGTGTCTGCACTATACTGTGTGTGTGTGCACTATTCTGTGTGTGTGTCTGCACTATAGTGTGTGTGTCTGCACTATACTGTGTGTTGGGGAGCTGCACTGTACTATGTGTGTGGGGAGCTGCACTGTACTATGTGTGGGTGGGAACTGCACTGCAGAGCTGCCACTAGAAATTTCGGGGCCCCATACTGGCAAAATTTTCGGGGCCCCCTTGAGACTCCGCCCAGGCTCCACCCCAGCCCCGCCTCCACGCTCCACCCCTCGAACTGTTCACAGTACCACCTCTCTCTCTTGGAAAAACTCCACTTCTCAGCTATCACACATTAACAGTTCCCATCACCAGATCACATACATAGCCAGCAGCTTTTGTTTTGGCCAAAAGATTTTTTAAGCCGCCACCATAACACGGTAGACACTTTTGGCCGGGCCCTACTCTACTGTAACCTATTAAATATTTGTTAAAATATGCAATACAATTTAGGTATATTTTTATTTATTTTTCAAATTTTAAAATGACAAATAATATCACATAAAAAGAACAAATACCGCTACACCATGACCAGATGACATATTACCACCACAGTGATCGAATAATATCACATACAAAGAACAAATACCGCTACACCATGACCAGATGACATATTACCACCACAGTGATCGAATAATATCACATACAAAGAACAAATACCGCTACACCATGACCAGACCACATATTACCACCACATAGTGACTGAATACTACAATTCTGATCAGTAATTTAAAAAAAGCACCATACGATCACCATAAGTGCCATTATGCACAGGAGATCTGTACTTAGTATGCAGAGTCTGTGTACAGATAATACAGTGATCACTAATTAAATTATACACAGGAGCTCTGTATATAGTATTCAGTGTATAATGTCAGTGTATAGGTAACACACTGACTCACCAGTGACGTCTCTAGGTGAAGTCCTTCATCTTTCATCCAGCACAGACCGCCATCATTTCATCCAGCCAGGACTTCTCTCTGCAGGAAATAACACAGTTATCTCGAGCTCCGCTTGTAGAATACATTACTTAATTTTTCCCAACTTCTACATTACACCACATGCAGAAAAAGAGGCGACATAGTGTCACTCTACACAGTAACAGGACCGCCCCCCCCCCCCATTCAAAACCATGTCCTCAAAAAATAAAATAAATACGGTACATCACTGCAGTAATAATATCCCTAAATTAGCCCCTATGGTAATAATATTCCCCATCCTGGCCACCGTGTGTCTCATTCCTGGCGTCAGCCATATGTTCTCCCATCTTGCCCTCATGAGTATCCATTCTGCCCCATATGATCTCCCCATCCTGCCCCATATGATCGCCCCATGTGATCTCTCCATCCTGCCCCATCTGTCTCCATCATATCCATCCTGCCCCATGATCCTGCACGATCTGTCTCCAATTCTGCTCCCAGTGTCTCCAATCATGCCCCATGTCTCCATTCTACCCATGTCTGCAATCCTGCCACTTGTCTCCAATCATGCCCCCTGTGTCTCCATTCTGCCTCATCTGTCTCTAATCCTCCCCCATCTGTCTCCAGTCATGCCCCTTGTCTTTCATCCTGCCCCGTGTCTCCAATCATGCTCCGTATCTCCATTCTGCCCCGTGTCTCGCATTCTGCACCAATGTCCAGCATTCTGCCCCAATGTCCAGCATTCTGCCCCCGGTCTCACAGTCTGCCCCTGTGTCTAGCATACTGCCCCTGTTACTGTGTCCAGCATTCTGCCCCTGTCACTGTGTCCAGCATTCTGCCCCTGTCACTGTGTCCAGCATTCTGCCCCACTGTCTCCAGCATTCTGCCCCAGTCTCTCCAGCATTCTGCCCCAGTCTCTCCAGCATTCTGCCCCCAGTCTCTCCAGCATTCTGCCCCCAGTGTCTCCAGCATTCTGCCCCAGTGTCTTGAGCATTCTGCCCCAGTGTTTCCAGCATTCTTCCCCAGTGTCTCCAGCATTCTTCCCCAGTGTCTCCAGCATTCTGCCCCCAGTGTCTACAGCATTCTGCCCCCAGTGTCTACAGCATTCTGCCCCCAGTGTCTCCAGCATTCTACCCCTGTGTCTCCAGCATTCTGCCCCCAGTGTCTCCAGCATTCTGCCCCTGTGTCTCCAGCATTCTGCCCCTGTGTCTCCAGCATTCTGCCCCAGTGTCTCCAGCATTCTGCCCCCAGTGTCTCCAGCATTCTGCCCCCAGTGTCTCCGGTGGTCCCCCGCTGGCGCTTGCCTCTTCTCTGCCGTCTGGTCCTCCGCCGGTCCCCCGCTGCCGCCTGCCTCTTCTCTTCCGCCGTCTGGTCCTCCGCCGGGTCCCTCGTCGTCCGGTGGTCCCCCGCTGCCGCCTGTCTCTTCTGCTCCCTCTGCCATCTGCTCCTCCGCTGTCTGTAGGCGCAGCCACGTGTGTGACGTCACGAACTTGCGGCCCATGATGCACCGTGGGCCCGGCCGCCTTATAGCTACAGGGCTCATTTAGGCACAGTGCCAGCCGCGCAGCCGCAGCCTGAATAAAAATGTCAGGGGGGGCCCGAGCAGAGCGCGGACCAGACCGGCTGCCAGCGTGCTCACTCGGGCCCCACTTTTTGCTCCTCATCACCGGGCCCCATACTAGAGTGATGCCTGTAATGCCCTGATGGCGGCCCTGCTGCACTGTACTGTGTGTGGGGCAGCTGCACTATACTGTGTGTTTGGGGAGCTGCACTATACTGTGTGTTGGGGGAGCTGCACTATACTGTGTGTTGGGGAGCTGCACTATACTGTGTGTTGGGGTAGCTGCACTATACTATGTGTTGAGGGAGTTGCACTGTACTATGTGTGGGGGGAGCAGCACTATACTGTGCATAGGAGAGCTGCACTATACTGTGTGTGTAGGGGGGCTGCATTATAGTGTGTGCGGAGATGCATTATACTGTGTGTGAAGTGGGGCTGCATTATACAGTGTGTGTGGAGAAGGGCTGTATTATACTGTGAGCAGGGGGCTGCATTATACTGTGTTTTAAAAAAAACGTGAAAGATTTTACCCACAGTAGAAGGTAAACTTAGCAGCCCATAATTTCCAGGTTCAGTTTTCATCCATTTTTTAATATTGACACCACATTTGCTATGCGTCAGTCCTGTGGTACAGACCCAAGCTTTTCTTAGCAAGCAGTAAGTGAAAAACATAGTACATAGATGCAACATGAACGTCATCCACATGCTGTCCCCTTTAACTTGAATGGGTGAGTCTTGACCGGCAAAATAAACCAGGATAGCAAAATTCTCCATTTCTTTGAGGACTATCGGTCAGCAAAAAAATACCTATATGTAAGAACCCAATATGTTAGTGACATACTAGAAAACCTACTGTGTGAATGAGCCTTTGGAAGAATACCCTAGACTAGTGTTTTTCAACAATCCCAAGCCAAGCAACCTCTACTAACACAAGATTTATCAGTAAGTAACCCAAAGCTGTGATTATACAGTGGGTACGGAAAGTATTACATTCTTATCTCTTTGTTTCATTACAGCCATTTGGTAAATTAAAAAAAGTTCATTTTTTTCTCATTGATGTACACTCTTCACCCCATATTGACTGAAAAAAACAGAAATGCAGTAATTTTTGCAAATTTATTAAAAAGAAAATCTGAAATGTCACGCAGTCATAAGTATTCAGACCCTTTGCTCAGTATTGAGTAGAAGCACCCTTTTGAGATAGTACAGCCACAAGTCTTCTTGGGAATCATGCAGCAAGTTATTCACACCTGGACTTGGGGACCCTCTGCCATTCTTCCTTGCAGATCCTCTCCAGTTCCGTTAGGGTGGATGGTGAATGTTGGTGGACAGCAATTTTCAGGTCTCTCCAGAGATGCTCAATTGGGTTTAGGTCAAGTCTCTGGCTGGGCCAGTCAAGAATGGTCACAGAGTTGTTCTGAAGCCACTCCTTTGTTATTTTAGCTGTGTGCTTAGGGTCATTGTCTTGTTGGAAGGTGAACCTTCAACCAAGTCTGAGGTCCACAGCACTCTGGAAGAGGTTTTCATACAGGATATCTCTGTACTTGGCCGCATTCATGTTTCCTTCAATGACAAACAGTTGACCTGTCCCTGCAACTGAAAAACACCCCAATAGCATGATGCTGCCAACACCATGTTTCACTGTTTTAATTGTATTGGGCAGGTGATGAGCAGTGCCTGGTTTTCTCCACACATACCGCTTAAAATTATCACTAAAAAGGTCTCTCTTCATATTATCAGACCAGAGAATCTTATTTCTCATAGTCTGGGAGTCCTTCCTGTGTTTTTAAGCAAACTCTATGCGGGCTTTCATATGTCTTGCACTGAGGAGAGACTTCCATTGGGCCACTCTGCCATAAAGGCCTGACTGTTGGAGGGCAGCAGTGATCGTTGACTTTGTGGAACTTTCTCCCATCTCCCTACTGCATCTCTGGAGCTCAGCCACAGTGATCTTAGGTTTCTTCTTTACCTCTCTCACCAAGGCTCTTCTCCCACGATTGCTCTGTTTGGCTTGACGGCCAGGTCTAGGAAGACTTCTGGTGCTCCCAAACTTCTTCCATTTAAGGATTATGGAGGCAACTTTGCTCTTAGGAACCTTGAGTACAGCAGAAATTATGTTGTCACCTGGGGCCAGCTCTGTGCCTTGCCACAATTCTGTCCCTGATCTCATTGGCCAGTTCCTTTGACCTTATGATTCTCCTTTGGTCTGACATGCACTGTGAGCTGTGAGGTCTTAAATAGACAGGTGTGTGCCTTTCCAAATCAAGTCCTATCAGTTTAATTAAACACAGCTCGCCTCCAATGAAGGAGTAGAGCCATCTCATGGAGGATCACAAGGAAATGGACAGCATGTGACTTAAATATGAGTATCTGAGCAAAAAGTCTGAATATTTATGACCATGTGATATTTCAGTTTTTCTTTATTAAATTTGCAAAAATGTCTACATTTCTGCTTTTTTTCCGTCAAGATGGAGTGCAGAGTGTAAAGGGGTCTGAATACTTTCGTACCCACTGTACATTGTTCTACCTATTGCAAGCAAAGCATAAACACAACTTAAGGGCTGCAAAGAGATTGTGTACTTTCATACCCTGGCAGAATTTTTGCTTTCTTGGCCTTTTTCAGAGAATATGAATGATAACACAAAAGCTTTTTCTTCACTCATGGTTAGTGGTTAGGTGAAGCCATTTTTTTCAAACTACTGTGTTTTCTCTTGTTATATCATAATGACAACCCAAAACAGCCAAATGACCCTGACTGAAAGTTTATATAACGCCATTTCTTAATACCGTGTATTGCCCCCTCTCACATCAATGACAGTCTTTTGTGGTAGTTGTGGATGAGGGTCTTTATTTTCTCACATGGTAAAGCTGCCCAGTCTTCTTGGCAAAAAGCCCCCAGTTCCTGTAAATTCCTGGGCTGTTTAGCATGAACTGCAAGCTTGAGATCTCCCCACAGTGGCTCAATGATATTGAGGCCAGGAGACTTAGATAGACACTCCAGAACCTTCACTTTATTCTGCTGTAGCCAATGACAGGTCGACTTGGCCTTGCGTTTTGGATCGTTGTCATGTTGGGACGTACAAGTACGTCCCATGGGCAGTAGTATTTGCTGATAACATGCTGCATTAATCTTTCCTTCAACTTTGACCAAGTTTCCTGTGCCTTTATAGCTCACACATCCCCAAAACATCAGCGATCCACCTCCATGCTTTACAGTAGGAATGGTGCTCCTTTCATCATAGGCCTTGTTGATCTCTCTCCAAATGTAACGTTTATATTTGTGGCCAAAAAGTTCAATTTTATTTTCATCACTCCAAATTACGTTGTTCCAGAAGTTTTGAAGCTTGTCTCAGTGCTGTTTTGCTTATTGTAGGCGAGATACTTTGTGGCATTTGTGCAGTGATGGCTTTCTTCTGGCAACTCGACCATGCAAGTACCTCCTTATTGTGCATCTTGAAACAGCCAAACCGCTAGTTTTCGGAAAGTCCAGTATTTCAGCTGATGTCATTTGGTTTTTTTTCTTTGCATCCCAAAAAATTTTCCTGGCAGTTGTGGACAAAATTTTTGTTGGTCTACCTAACCATGGTTTTGTTTTTAACAGAGCCCCTGATATTCCATTTGTTAATCACAGTTTGAATGCTGCTGACTGGCATTATCCATTCCTTGGATATATTTTGTATCCCTTTCCTGTTTTAGGCTGGTTTCACATTTGCGTTTTTTGCCGCTGCGTTTTAACGCATATAAACGCATGCGTTTTTTTCCCCTATATTTAACATTAAAAATGCATGCGTTTTTTTTGTATGCGTTTTGCCGCGTTTGACGATGCATGCATCGTTTCTATGCTTGCGTTTTGTTGCGGAAATGCAACATGTAATAATTTCTAGAGCCATTTTTTTGCCGCAAAAAAACGCATGCTTTTTTTGTGGCAAAAAAACGTATTGCTGTCTATGTAAACGCATGCATTTTTAAGCACATGCGTTTGGTTGCGTTTTTAAACGCATGCGTTTCAATAGAGAAAAACAAGTCTACACACTGATAAGCCACCCCCCACCATCAAGGTGATAAAGGGATCCAAACCCTAACCCTAACCCATCAAGGTGATAAAGGGATCCAAACCCTAACCCTAACCCATCAAGGTGATAAAGGGATCCAAACCCTAACCCTAACCCATCAAGGTGATAAAGGGATCCAAACCCTAACCCTAACCCATCAAGGTGATAAAGGGATCCAAACCCTAACCCTAACCCATCAAAGTGATAAAGGGATCCAAACCCTAACCCTAACCCATCAAGGTGATAAAGGGATCCAAACCCTAACCCTAACCCTAGGGATCCAAACCCTATCCCTAGGGATCCAAACCCTAACCCTTACCCTAGGGATCCAAACCCTAACCCTAACCCATCAAGGTGATAAAGGGATCCAAACCCTAACCCTAACCCTAGGGATCCAAACCCTAACCCTAACCCTAGGGATCCAAACCCTAACCCTAGCCATTTCTATTTATAGTGGGTTTTCTAGTTGATTTTTATGATTGGCAGCTGTCACACACTAAAGATGCTTTTTATTCCCAAAAATATTTTTTGCGTTACCACATTTTGAGAGCTACAATTTTTCCATATTTTGGTCCACAGAGTCATGTCACACGCCCTCTGTAGTCCCATTGGCGGTGTCTGGATCTTGATTTTTCTCTTGTGAAATTTCTCATCATGCTTTTAAAAAAACGCAAACGCGGTAAAAAACGCATGTAAATGTGTAAAAACGCTGCGTTTTTTTTTACCGCATATGAAAACGCATGCGTCTAAAAAACACAGCTTTTGTACGCCTTTACATGCATTTTTTTCACCACCTGCGGATGCGTTTTAAACGCTGCGTTTTTAAACGCAAATGTGAAACTAGCCTTATACAGTTCAGCTACTTTTTCCCGTAGAACCAATGACAATTCTTTTGCTTTCCCCATGACTCAAAATCCAGAAATGTCAGTGGCTGGATGAAAGATGCAAGAGTCAGTCTGGATCCCAGAAACTCACTCAGCGTTAATGCACACACACTGATTACAAGCAAACAGGTCACAGGTGAGGATGTTACCTTTGGTAGCCAGTAGTGATGAGTGAGTATACTCGTTCCTTAGATTCTCCTGAGCATGCTCGGGTGATCTCCAAGTATTTGTGACTGCTCGAAGATTTAGTTTTCCTTGCCGCAGCTGCATGATTTGCGACTGTTAAGACAGCTTGATTACATGTGGGGATTCCCTAGCAACCAGGCAACCCCCACATGTACTCAGGCTGGCTAGCAGCCGTAAATCATGCAGCTGCATCAACAAAAACAAAATCTCCGAGCAGTCACAAATACTCAGAGATCACCCCAGCATGCTCGGGAAAACCCGAGCAACGAGTATACTCGCTTATCACTAGTAGCCAGTCAAACCCATTAGTGTCAACTTCTGTGCATGTTGTCAGGCCAAAAACACCAGGGTATGTAAACTTTTGATCAGGGTCATTTGGATGTTTTGGGTTGTGAATATGATTTAAAAAATTAAAAAGAGAAAACACAGTAGTTTGACAAAAAATGGCTTCACCCAACCACTAACCATGAGTGGAGAAAAAGTTTTCGTGTTATCATACATATTCTCTGAAAAAAAGGCCAAGAAAGCAAAAATTCTGCCGGGGTATGTAAACTTTTGAGCACAAATGTATAGCACAATCTAATAATACCCTCCCTTGCTTCCAATCTTCTCTCCCTTCCCTACATTACCCTGTATGTACCCCTTTCTCATGTACAGCACAATGGAATTAATGGTGCTATATACAGTGGGGCAAAAAAGTATTTAGTCAGTCAGCAATAGTGCAAGTTCCACCACTTAAAAAGATGAGAGGCGTCTGTAATTTACATCATAGGTAGACCTCAACTATGGGAGACAAACTGAGAAAAAAAAATCCAGAAAATCACATTGTCTGTTTTTTTATCATTTTATTTGCATATTATGGTGGAAAATAAGTATTTGGTCAGAAACAAACAATCAAGATTTCTGTCTCTCACAGACCTGTAACTTCTTCTTTAAGAGTCTCCTCTTTCCTCCACTCATTACCTGTAGTAATGGCACCTGTTTAAACTTGTTATCAGTATAAAAAGACACCTGTGCACACCCTCAAACAGTCTGACTCCAAACTCCACTATGGTGAAGACCAAAGAGCTGTCAAAGGACACCAGAAACAAAATTGTAGCCCTGCACCAGGCTGGGAAGACTGAATCTGCAATAGCCAACCAGCTTGGAGTGAAGAAATCAACAGTGGGAGCAATAATTAGAAAATGGAAGACATACAAGACCACTGATAATCTCCCTCGATCTGGGGCTCCACGCAAAATCCCACCCCGTGGGGTCAGAATGATCACAAGAACGGTGAGCAAAAATCCCAGAACCACGCGGGGGGACCTAGTGAATGAACTGCAGGGAGCTGGGACCAATGTAACAAGGCCTACCATAAGTAACACACTACACCACCATGGACTCAGATCCTGCAGTGCCAGACGTGTCCCACTGCTTAAGCCAGTACATGTCCGGGCCCGTCTGAAGTTTGCTAGAGAGCATTTGGATGATCCAGAGGAGTTTTGGGAGAATGTCCTATGGTCTGATGAAACCAAACTGGAACTGTTTGGTAGAAACACAACTTGTCGTGTTTGGAGGAAAAAGAATACTGAGTTGCATCCATCAAACCCCATACCTACTGTAAAGCATGGTGGTGGAAACATCATGCTTTGGGGCTGTTTCTCTGCAAAGGGGCCAGGGCGACTGATCGGGGTACATGAAAGAATGAATGGGGCCATGTATCGTGAGATTTTGAGTGCAAACCTCCTTCCATCAGCAAGGGCATTGAAGATGAAACGTGGCTGGGTCTTTCAACATGACAATGATCCAAAGCACACCGCCAGGGCAACGAAGGAGTGGCTTCGTAAGAAGCATTTCATGGTCCTGGAGGGAGTGGCCTAGCCAGTCTCCAGATCTCAACCCTATAGAAAACCTTTGGAGGGAGTTGAAAGTCCGTGTTGCCAAGCGAAAAGCCAAAAACATCACTGCTCTAGAGGAGATCTGCATGGAGGAATGGGCCAACATACCAACAACAGTGTGTGGCAACCTTGTGAAGACTTACAGAAAACGTTTGACCTCTGTCATTGCCAACAAAGGATATATTACAAAGTATTGAGATGAAATTTTGTTTCTGACCAAATACTTATTTTCCACCATAATATGCAAATAAAATGTTAAAAAAACAGACAATGTGATTTTCTGGATTTTTTTTTCTCAGTTTGTCTCCCATAGTTGAGGTCTACCTATGATGTAAATTACAGACGCCTCTCATCTTTTTAAGTGGTGGAACTTGCACTATTGCTGACTGACTAAATACTTTTTTGCCCCACTGTAAATAAATAAATAAATTAATAATAATAATAACATTACCATTTTTTCTTCTTTTTTATTTATTCCATGAATATTTATTCGTACTATTGGTATTTCAGGGGATCAGCAAAATGCTGACGAGAAACTATCCGATGAAGCAAAATATCCAACAAATTATCAAACTGCTAGAGGAGATCTGAGCAACAACTGGAGAGCCAAAGGTAAAATGTTTTAATCAGTTAAAGGGCCTCTGTCACCCCGCCTCCCCCCCCCCCCCTTCCCAGGCGTTAGAAACTAAAAGAGCCACCTTGTGCAGCAGTAATGCTGCACTCTGGCAAGGTGGCTCTTTTAGTTAGTGGTGCAGTCAAAGCAGAAATAAAGCGTTTTATAATTTCTCAAAATTACCTGTCTTTAGTCCTGGAGGCAGGTCTTAACCCCCCTGCTGCACACGCCACACTGCGGTCACTCAAGGTTCTTCGGGGGCGCCGCCCCCTCCGCGCTGTTTTCAAATCGAATCCGGCGCCTGCGCTCTTTTGTTCTGGCTGGGGCAGGTGCAGTGAGCGCTGCCCGTCTGACCTCAGAGGCAGTCTCGCAGACTGCGCCTGTGCGGCCACCCTGCTTGTGAATCCCAGCCCCGCACTGTGAATAAAGCATAACACACTGCGGGGCTGGGATTCACAGCAAGAAACTGGTTCCGTGTGAGTGCACAGGAGGTAACTATGACCTTGTGAATACACCGGAGTTGCGGTTTGCTTTTGACCATTTGATTAGTATTTACAACTTGGGTGCCAATTAGTATTTTAGTATCTTATGGTTTGGCTATATTATAATGGATTAACCTTGGTATATAGGAGTATACAAGCCGTGCAAGTTCTTTTGACTTAATATCTACAGTGGGGCAAAAAAGTATTTAGTCAGTCAGCAATAGTACAAGTTCCACCACTTAAAAAGATGAGAGGCGTCTGTAATTTACATCATAGGTAGACCTCAACTATGGGAGACAAACTGAGAAAAAAAAATCCAGAAAATCACATTGTCTGTTTTTTTAACAATTTATTTGCATATTATGGTGGAAAATAAGTATTTGGTCAGAAAAAAAATTTAATCTCAATACTTTGTAATATATCCTTTGTTGGCAATGACAGAGGTCAAACTTTTTCTGTAAGTCTTCACAAGGTTGCCACACACTGTTGTTGGTATGTTGGCCCATTCCTCCATGCAGATCTCCTCTAGAGCAGTGATGTTTTTGGCTTTTCTCTTGGCAACACGGACTTTCAACTCCCTCCAAAGGTTTTCTATAGGGTTGAGATCTTGAGACTGGCTAGGCCACTCCAGGACCTTGAAATGCTTCTTACGAAGCCACTCCTTCGTTGTCCTGGCGGTGTGCTTTGGATCATTGTCATGTTGAAAGACCCAGCCACGTTTCATCTTCAATGCCCTTGCTGATGGAAGGAGGTTTGCACTCAAAATCTCACGATACATGGCCCCATTCATTCTTTCATGTACCCGGATCAGTCGTCCTGGCCCCTTTACAGAGAAACAGCCCCAAAGCATGATGTTTCCACCACCATGCTTTACAGTAGGTATGGTGTTTGATGGATGCAACTCAGTATTCTTTTTCCTCCAAACACGACAAGTTGTGTTTCTACCAAATAGTTCCAGTTTGGTTTCATCAGACCATAGGACATTCTCCCAAAACTCCTCTGGATCATCCAAATGCTCTCTAGCAAACTTCAGACGGGCCCGGACATGTACTGGCTTAAGCAGTGGGACACGTCTGGCACTGCAGGATCTGAGTCCATGGTGGCGTAGTGTGTTACTTATGGTAGGCCTTGTTACATTGGTCCCAGCTCTCTGCAGTTCATTCACTAGGTTCCCCCGCGTGGTTCTGTGATTTTTGCTCACCGTTCTTGTGATCATTCTGACCCCACGGGGTGGGATTTTGCGTGGAGCCCCAGATCGAGGGAGATTATCAGTGGTCTTGTATGTCTTCCATTTTCTAATTATTGCTCCCACTGTTGATTTCTTCACTCCAAGCTGGTTGGCTATTGCAGATTCAGTCTTCCCAGCCTGGTGCAGGGCTACAATTTTGTTTCTGGTGTCCTTTGACAGCTCTTTGGTCTTCACCATAGTGGCGTTTGGAGTCAGACTGTTTGAGGGTGTGCACAGGTGTCTTTTTATACTGATAACAAGATTAAACAGGTGCCATTACTACAGGTAATGAGTGGAGGAAAGAGGAGACTCTTAAAGAAGAAGTTACAGGTCTGTGAGAGCCAGAAATCTTGATTTTTTGTTTCTGACCAAATACTTATTTTCCACCATAATATGCAAATAAATTGTTAAAAAAACAGACAATGTGATTTTCTGGATTTTTTTTTCTCAGTTTGTCTCCCATAGTTGAGGTCTACCTATGATGTAAATTACAGACGCCTCTCATCTTTTTAAGTGGTGGAACTTGCACTATTGCTGACTGACTAAATACTTTTTTGCCCCACTGTATATACTGTAAGTATGCACATGGGCAGTTGGATATATAGTTGGACCATATTTGAAATGGGTTAACTGGTATATATCATTATACAAGCCTTATAGGCTGTTGGAGAAAACAGTTATATATCTATGCACATTGGCACTTTAGCATGGTCTATTCCTTCCTTTTTTAGGCAAATCATTTGGCATGGTGCCCATCAATAACTGGGGAATAAGCTATTTTAGACTTACCTCATTATATACCACTAGATGGTGGCCCGATTCTAACGCATCGGGTATTCTAGAATATGCATGTTCACGTAGTATATTGCGCAGCGACGTAGTATATTGCCCACCCACGTAGTATATTGCCCAGCCACGTAGTATATTGCCCAGTCACATAGTATATTGCCCAGTCATGTAGTATATTGCCCAGCTACATTGTATATTGCCCAGTCACGTAGTATATTGCCCAGTCACGTGGTATATTGCCCAGTCACGTAGTATATTGCCCAGCCACGTAGTATATTTCCCAGCCACGTAGTATATTGCCCAGTGACGTAGTATATTGCCCAGCCACGTAGTATATTTCCCAGCCACGTAGTATATTGCCCAGTGACGTAGTATATTGCCCAGCCACGTAGTATATAGCAGAGCCACATAGTACGGTATATTGCCCAGTCACGTAGTATATTGCCCTGCCACATAGTATATAGCAGAGCCACGTAGTATATTGCCCAGTCACGTAGTATATTGCCCAGCCACATAGTATATAGCAGAGCCACGTAGTATATTGCCAAGCACAGAGCCACGTAGTATAGAGACTTAAAAAAAAAATAAACATATACTCACCTTCTGAAGTCCCGTTGGAAGTCCTGCTATACTCACCATCCGCGGCCTTTGCGGCTCCTCGCCACGCTCCCGGGACCGCTCCATTGCAAGCGGCAGCTTCCGGTGGTCCCAGGGCTGGTGTGAGCAGGACCTATGATGACGTCGCGGTCACATGACCGTGACGTCACGCAGGTCCTTGTCGCACACCAGCCCTGGGACCGGAAGCTGCCGCTTGCAATGGAGCGGTCACGGGAGCGTGGCGAGGAGCGGCAAAGGCGGCGGAGGGTGAGTATAGCAGGTTTTTTTTAATTATTATTATTTTTAACATGACCTATTTTTACTATTGATGCTGCATAGGCAAATAGTAAATAGTTGGGGACACACAGGGTTAATAGCAGCGGTAACGGAGCGCGTTACACCGCAGGCCGTTACCGTTGCCATTAACCCTGTGTGAGCGGTGAGTGGAGGGGATTACGGAGCGGGCGCCGGGCAGTGAGTGCAGGGCAGTAGGGGAGGGACTAATCGGACTGTGCCCATCGCTGATTGGTCGCGGCAGCCATGACAGGCAGCTGCCGAGATAAATCAGCGAACGAATAACCATGACAGAAGGACAGACAGACAGACGGAAGTGACCGTTAGACAATTATATATATAGATGCACTGCGCATGACAGGAAGTCTCTCAGCTCTGGTAACCCTGATGTCATTATGACAACATCGGGTTACCATGGAAGCGATCAGGACCCCTTGTCATGCCGTGGGGTCTCTGATCCAAAGACAGAGCGCGGCTGATCGCATTGGACGTATAATTCCGTCCATGGGGATTAAGTCCCAGGTCACATGGACGGAATAGTATATCCAATGCCAGAAATGGGTTAACAGTGGAAACCCTCACAAGTTATCCCATTTTGGAAACTAGACCCCCTCAAAAAATGTATCTGCGTAGATGTGTGGTGAGCACCATGAAACTTCACAGAATTTATAACGAGGAACCGTAAAAATAAAAAAATAATCACATTTTTCCCACAGAAATGTTCTTTTTTGCATTTTCGCAAGGAGTGACTGCAGACCTGATATTCTAGACTGGGCATCCACTTTAAAGGTCGTCTGTTAGCCCAAACTGGCAGTAAAAATTAAGCATAAGGTGTTGTAGGGGATATTGTCCATATAAAAATTTCAGTCTGCATGGGTATTTCAGTATTAGTGGTTACACAAGCCTTAGGTAGAGATGTAGGCACAGTCCTACACTTCAATCACAGCTGCTTATCCAGAAGGACTGCTAAAATCAAGGCTGATTCAAGGGAGTTTAGAGGAGGAAACTATACTACCAATTCTTTGATGTAGTCAGAAGGTCCAGCATGGAACTGATTTTAAAGGGCCAAGTAATTCCACTGAAAGTCCATGGGCCAATGCAAATTTTAGTACAGAACTCTTCAGCAGTACATCTCCTTGGTGTAGAGCTGCTAATTTACTTTCTGCTACTGCTACATAGTCAGAGTCATCATAGAAGATACCAAGGGTCACAAAGAATAAGTCAGTTGTGGTGAATTCTGGAGCATCACGTAGAGCTGTCCTGCAAGATACTGACCCATTTCAGCCTGGCCTTGATTTGGCCAACCACAGCCTGCTAGCTGTCCATATAGTAAAGTTATTCTCTTAAAGTGAACCTGTCAGCTGATATACAGTTAGGGCCAGAAATATTTGGACAGTGACACAATTTTCGCGAGTTGGGCTCTGCATGCCACCACATTGGATTTGAAATGAAACCTCTACAACAGAATTCAAGTGCAGATTGTAACGTTTAATTTGAAGGGTTGAACAAAAATATCTGATAGAAAATGTAGGAATTGTACACATTTCTTTACAAACACTCCACATTTTAGGAGGTCAAAAGCAATTGGACAAATAAACATAACCCAAACAAAATATTTTTATTTTCAATATTTTGTTGCAAATCCTTTGGAGGCAATCACTGCCTTAAGTCTGGAACCCATGGACATCACCAAACGCTGGGTTTCCTCCTTCTTAATGCTTTGCCAGGCCTTTACAGCCGCAGCCTTCAGGTCTTGCTTGTTTGTGGGTCTTTCCGTCTTAAGTCTGGATTTGAGCAAGTGAAATGCATGCTCAATTGGGTTTAGATCTGGAGATTGACTTGGCCATTGCAGAATGCTCCACTTTTTGGCACTCATGAACTCCTGGGTAGCTTTGGCTGTATGCTTGGGGTCATTGTCCATCTGTACTATGAAGCGCCGTCCAATCAACTTTGCAGCATTTGGCTGAATCTGGGCTGAAAGTATATCCCGGTACACTTCAGAATTCATCCAGCTACTCTTGTCTGCTCTTATGTCATCAATAAACACAAGTGACCCAGTGCCATTGAAAGCCATGCATGCCCATGCCATCACGTTGCCTCCACCATGTTTTACAGAGGATGTGGTGTGCCTTGGATCATGTGCCGTTCCCTTTCTTCTCCAAACTTTTTTCTTCCCATCATTCTGGTACAGGTTGATCTTTGTCTCATCTGTCCATAGAATATTTTTCCAGAACTGAGCTGGCTTCTTGAGGTGTTTTTCTGCAAATTTAACTCTGGCCTGTCTATTTTTGGTATTGATGAATGGTTTGCATCTAGATGTGAACCCT
This sequence comes from Ranitomeya imitator, assembly GCF_032444005.1. Lineage (NCBI taxonomy): Eukaryota > Metazoa > Chordata > Amphibia > Anura > Dendrobatidae > Ranitomeya > Ranitomeya imitator. Next base: position 242,050,824 of record NC_091287.1, read on the forward strand.
TTGTATTTACTGTCATGGAGTCTTCTCTTTACTGTTGACTTAGAGACAGATACACCTACTTCACTGAGAGTGTTCTGGACTTCAGTTGATGTTGTGAATGGGTTCTTCTTCACCAAATTAAGTATGCGGCGATCATCCACCACTGTTGTCATCCGTGGACGCCCAGGCCTTTTTGAGTTCCCAAGCTCACCAGTCAATTCCTTTTTTCTCAGAATGTACCCAACTGTTGATTTTGCTACTCCAAGCATGTCTGCTATCTCTCTGATGGATTTTTTCTTTTTTTTCAGCCTCAGGATGTTCTGCTTCACCTCAATTGAGAGTTCCTTTGACCGCATGTTGTCTGCTCACAGCAACAGCTTCCAAATGCAAAACCACACACCTGTAATCCACCCCTGACCTTTTAACTACTTCATTGATTACAGGTTAACGAGGGAGACGCCTTCAGAGTTAATTGCAGCCCTTAGAGTCCATTGTCCAATTACTTTTGGTCCCTTGAAAAAGAGGACGCTATGCATTACAGAGCTATGATTCCTAAACCCTTTCTCCGATTTGGATGTGGAAACTATCATATTGCAGCTGGGAGTGTGCACTTTCAGCCCATATTATATATATAATTGTATTTCTGAACATGTTTTTGTAAACAGCTAAAATAACAAAACTTGTGTCACTGTCCAAATATTTCTGGCCCTAACTGTATGCCCAATCCATGTTCAGCATGTATCAGGCACTGGCATTATGAACTCAGACAAGTATGTTTTGACTCTGAAATGCTGTGGTGTTTCAGAGAATAACATACCTTAATAGCTGCCAGGGACCAAGACCACGCTGTACAGTAGTTGGACAGGCGGGTCCCTGCCGGCTGACATGGATTGACAGGTCTCTGCCTATGTCTGTGTTTAGGCAGGAAGATATAGTGCTTACCACTTTGTCTAGCAGGTTAAGAACACTGGCCATCCTATGCAGGAATCTGAACTTACTATGGGCTTCCTGGGTTGCATATGGAGTAGATGCTGGCTGTAGGAGCGAGTTTAAGACAATGATTGTCAAATGAAGCTTGATCATTTCATTATCAGTAAAAACGAAGTCAAGAAGACAACTGGGTCATATACCAGGTGGTCAGTGACAGCAAAGTCAGGTTTGCTGGGATCAGGATCAAGATAATAATAGGTGTATCCACAAAAAATAAGAATAAAACCAAGCAATAACTGGAAAATCACAACATACTGCTGAAAGTTTAAGTTAAGTGTATTACTGTCCTAATGGCCAAAGCAGGGAACTGATTATTTCTGAGGAGCTGCTGCACAGAAGAACACACATTCATTCTGCCTGATTGAGGAATAACAGATGCCATCCAAGCCAGTATCATTGACTGGACAGAGCTTAATGCGCCCCGTGATATTGGCCATGATGTCTCCACCATCACCAAGTTGAATGCAATGGCAGCTGCGACAGTGCCAGATGTCTCTGGAGCAAATGTGGGTAGAGATGTTACAATTACTTTTTCTTGCAACAATATGCCTTAGTATGCACTAATTTAGTTTTATTTTTTTTTTAGTTTAAGACATCTACTGTAATTGGGAGAGGCTTTTAGAATGTCTACTAAACATTTAGCACTTGTAAACGTTAACATTTATTTTACATAGCTGTTTCAGAGGAGCAGTACGAAGAGTCTGAAAAAACTGACAAGCCAATATATGATTTTACCAGACAAACCAAAGGAGCAAGGTTTTCCTCGCAGTTTGGCTACAATATAAGCAGGACAACTAGAGGTACTTTTTTCCTGACACTAATCACAGTTTATTGATTGTTCACTAGAAAAATATCTTTCAATTAGATGTAAATTACCGGTAATATAGGAAATGTTTCTTCAAAAAATGTGATATTTTGTAAAAGGGGCCTTTCCCATAAGTATCATTTTAGACAGATTCAACAGAGTAATCTCATCCTTAGAGGGCATAAGATTTAAATAGGTTGTCCAAGAGTTTAAAAAATTGTAATAAGCTGGTCTTGGCTGGTCTTTCTTTACTTTTGTGGAGCAATGACATGCCATATTAGCATGGGACTGATGCAGTCAATTACTGACCAGTGATTTTCTGCAATGGTTAATTCATCACTCTAGGAAAAATGATTAAAGACTTGCAGGGACCATCTTGGTTTGGGCGTGACAGGGAATTTTCCGGTGATTACTGTTTTTTTTAAAGTTATAAATTTCCTATTAGTTTATTATCCTGAACCTCTTTATTAACAAATGATCTATTGTACAACTGAAGACCTAGATCCATAGCCATTTCTATTGCCTCTCCCTGGTATCTGGGGGAGAAGGCTCTGCACTGCGAAATGTTTCATTATTTCCAGGATCCAAGAAGTATCGTTTCTCCTTGCGGAGAGTGACATGATAAGCATGTCGAGGTGAGGAGACTTAAAGCCACTCTGGGAAATATGCAAATTGTCTCTTCAGAGAGGAAGAGGACTAGAACTCTAGTGCCACCTCTAGTGCCTCTGAAGAGACAATTTGCACATTTCCCAGAGGAGCATTGCGGCTTTAAGTCTTCTCACCTCGACATGCTTATCATGTCACTGTCCGCAAGGAGAAACGATACTTGGATCCCGGTCTGACGCCTCTCAATCAGCCAAACCAGATCTCCACTTTGCACTGAAGAGTGGCAGCACCCCGAAACACAGTGTCTGCAAATTGAGATTCTGGTTTGGCTATTATCCTATGTCATGTGACAAGGCTCGTTAAAGAGTCGACATTGACTGTTAGGATTGCTACTTCCAATAGGTGGCACTAGAGTTCTAGTCCTCTTCCTCTCTGAAGAGACAATTTTCATTATTTCCATTCATTCAGTTGCTATTCTATGCTGCTTTCTATAGTTTATTAGAGTGGTGGATGCAGACAGCATAGGTTCCTGTGCGAGGACTGTAAATGGGTCCTTTCCAGTCCAATAGCTCATCATAATTCACAATTCCAAATGCTTTTGAGGTAGAAGTGGACCAGCCTAACTCTTGGACCCCTGTGCGGCTGCACAGGTTGCACCAATGATATGTCTGCCCTTAGTTCACAACACAGTTTCTTCACAGTCTAGAATTCATAGGAAATGTTTACACAAGAATTATTTACATTTTAGAGAAACTAGTTCAGATATGACAGATTTACTATGACTCATTAGCATTATGTTAAAATTGAGAGTCCTCAGTGGCTAACTGAAAAGATGGTAACTATTTGCAAGCTTTTGAGACTACACAGGACTCTTCATCAGGAAAAGACTAAAAGAAATTCTGAAGAATCACATAGTTATGCACAACATAGCACAGAAAAAACGCCATTGATAAGACTTCTCTTATTGTATGGCGATGAGAGTTCATCCTTGTTCTCAGTTTCTGCCCTGTCTCGCCAACATACAGACCCCCAGTTGGACATTTAGTACAAATAATTAGGTACACCATATTAGAAGTGACGGGGCAAGTTCCTTAGTTGATGTAAAAAGACATAAATCCGTGCGACACGTTCATTCTTGCAGTGAGACTGTCAAAGTCTCACTGCAGGAATGAATGTGTCGCACGGATTTATGTCTTTTTACATCAACTAAGGAACTTGCCCCTCAGACTATGAGGGGTCATCACAACAGAACCAGACCCCAATCAGAGGACAATAAAACAATCCTTATCCCAATATTTATGGACATAACTGTTTATCACTCATGGTAATTCTGCTTCATGTCACCTGTCTTATCCATGGTTTTCCCCCTTTTTTTTCTCTGTTGTGCATAAATATGTGATTCTTCAGAATTTCTTTTAGTCTTTGCTTGATGAAGAGACGTATGTAGTCTCGAAAGCTTGCAATTTGTTACCGTCTTTTCAGTTAGCCATTAAAAGGTCTCAACCACTGAGGACTCTCAATTCTAAATATTTTTCTATCTACTGGCTAACACAGTACCAAGATACATATCTTTCCTGTACCATTATGTTAAGGGATGATGCTCTGTTGTAAATGGAAACCATGCCACAGTACAGGATTAATCTCTGACATACACAGTATGCACAATTATTAGGCAATTTGTATTTTTAAGGATTCATTAAATTATATAACATCTGTCGGTCAATCCAATTGGTTAATAAAGCTGAAATCTGAATATGTTAGAAAGTAAAAGAAAAGTTTGGCCTCTTGTAAGAAAATATCTGTGTGCAGAAATATTATGCAACTAAATGAAAAACATACATTTTTCTATCTCAATTGTTTATTTTAATCTGTTAAACTGAGAATAATAACCAAACAGCTCAAAATGTACAAAAATACATTAAAAAAATATCACCAATATAGATATGACCAATACTGCCATCCTTCCTTTCAATAACAGTCATAAACTTGCATCCATTGAGTCTATCAGTTTCTTAATCTGTTGACGATCATCTGTTTGGGCAGTACCAACCACAGCCTCCCAGACACGGTTCAGAGAGGAGTACTGTTTTCCTTCTCCATAAATCTCCCGTTTAAGAAGGGCCAACAAGTTCTTAATAGTTTTCGGTCAGGTGAGGAAGCGGGCCATGTCTTTCATCTTTAAGGCCTCTACTGGCTAGCCAAGCAGTGAAGTACTGTGATGCATGTACAGGAGCATTGTATTGCATAGGAATCATGATTTTCTTTGAAAGATGAAGACTGTTTCCTTTTTAGAAGACACTTGAACAAAGTGTCTTCTAAAAACCTGCACAAGATTTGGGAGTTGATTTTAAGCCCTTCTTCAAATTAAAATCAAATCAAAATAATTCCATTAGCTCATCTTTATTAATTCCACCTTGCTGGTGACTGAGCTGAAGTGGAGGTCTGTGCCCTTCATTGATCCAGCCACAGGCCCATCCATCTGGTCTGTCAATAGTCACTCTCATCTCATCAGTCCTTAATAATTGTGAAAAATCTATCTTCAGATATTTCTTGACCCAGTCTTGATGTTTCAATTTAAGTGTCTTATTCAGTTGTGGTCGAGTTTTAGCCCTCCTAACCTCAGCCATGTCTATGAACACTGAACACCTTGTACTTCTGGTAACTCCAAGGAGGTTATTGTTCTGGACAGGACTGAAAGATGACAGTTCCCGGTCGCTTCACATTTGATTTTTCTCAAATCTTTGGAAGTTAATTATCACGATTTCTCCACTCAGAGAATGGTTGCTATGCTGTTGTATGCAACCTGTCTTGCTAAGCTGTCTGTCTAGACTGACAGCTTGGTTGTCCAATTCTGTGATGCCCTTGCTGGGCTGCTGGTGCCTTGATTGACAGCTCTGCTGTCCAATCTGTGACTGGGGTGTGATGGAGTTTCTGCATGTCTTCAGTGTTCTGGTAATCGCATAGCTACTTAACTGAGCTGTCTACCCGTTTTTCTTATCCTGCTTTTGCTCCGCTATATCTTGTTATTGACCCTGGACTGTGACCTGTCTTTGTCTTTTCCCTTGGTTATCTATGTACTTTCTCGATATTGACCCCGGAACGTCTGACTCTTCTGCCTCATGGCCTGTCCGTGAGTAGTGACTAGTGTCACATTAATTTTTTACTTTCCAGAGTCAATTAAATCTCTTTTCTTATCCCTTTTGCACACTTTGATAAAGCGTGTTAATATTCTTAGGCCGCCCTTTTCCCCATTACACAAATACACATTATCTGATCTGCTTCATCCAATAAGAATTCAAGTTTATACAGCTTCTAGTCGGAAAATATGCTTAACAATGATCAAAATACTTGCCTAATAATTGTGCGCACAGTGTACATAGCTAGTTCCCCTTTCAAAAGGGACAGACTAAACAAAGCTGTACCTGGATTAGCATATCACTGAGAATACATATGTTGAACTCCACTCATATCTGCAAAATTTAACTATTTTTTTTCTTACAGAAGATCATTATAATGAAGAATCTAAACAAACTGAAAAATCAAGATATGGGTTTACAAGACAAAACAAAGGAGCAAGATTTTTTTCAAAAACTGGTTTTGATAGCAGATATACTAGAGGTAATTTAAATGATTTGATTACTGATTTCCATGCAACCAGTTACAATTCTTTGGATGGTCACTAGTTAAAAGGGAATTGTACATTCAAAAAAATTTAATTATATAGGTAAATATAATGAAACTTTGAAATATACAGTCATGGCCAGAAGTTTTGAGAATGACACCAAAATTATATTTTCACATGATCTGCTGCCCTCTGGTTTTTATTACTGTTTGTCTGTTGTTTATATCACATAAAGAAATATAATTGCAATCATATTATGAGTACCAATAGGTTATATTGACAGTTAGGATGAGTTAATGCAGCAAGTCAATATTTGCAGTGTTGACCCTTCTTCTTCAAGACCTCTGCAATTCTCCCTGGCATGCTCTCGATCAACTTCTGGACCAAAGCCTGACTGATAGCAGTCCATTCTTGCATAATCAATGCTTGCATTTTGCCAGAATTTGTTGGTTTTTGTTTGTCCACCCGTCTCTTGATGATTGACCACAAGTTCTCAATGGGATTAAGATCTGGGGAGTTTCCAGGCCATGGACCCAAAATCTCTATGTTTTGTTCCATGAGCCATTTAGTTATCACCTTTGCTTTATGGCAAGGTGCTCCATCATGCTGGAAAAGGCATTGTTGGGCACCAAACTGCTCTTGGACGGTTGGGAGAAGTTGCTCTTGGAGGACATTCTGGTACCATTCTTTATTCATGGCTGTGTTTTTAGGCAAGACTGTGAGTGAGCCGATTCCCTTGGCTGAGAAGCAACCCCACACATGAATGGTTTCAGGATGCTTTACGGTTGGCATGAGACAAGACTGGTGGTATCGCTCACCTCTTCTTCTCCGAATAAGCTGTTTTCCAGATGTCCCAAACAATCGAAAAGGGGATTCATCAGAGAAAATGACTTTGCCCCAGTCCTCAGCAGTCCACTCCGTGTTCCTTTTGCAGAATATCAGTCGGTCCTTGATGTTTTTTCTGGAGAGATGTGGCTTCTTTGATGCCCTCCTTGAAACCAGGCCTTGCTCAAAGAGTCTCCGCCTCACAGTGCGTGCAGAAGCACTCACACCAACCTGCTGCAATTCCTGAGCAAGCTCGGCACTGCTGGTAGTCCGATCCCGCAGCTGAAACAGTTTTAAGATACGGTCCTGGCGCTTGCTGGTCTTTCTTGGGCTCCCTGGAGCCTTTTTGACAACAATGGAAGCTCTCGCCTTGAAGTTCTTGATGATGCGATAGATTGTTGACTGAGGTGCAATCTTTGTAGCTGCGATACTCTTCCCTGTTAGGCCATTTTTGTGCAGTGCAATGATGGCTGCACGTGTTTCTTTAGAGATAACCATGGTTAACTGAAGAGAAACAATGATACCAAGCACCAGCCTCCTTTTAAAGTGTCCAGTGATGTCATTCTTACTTATTCATGACTAATTAATCGCCAGCCCTGTCCTCATCAACACCCACACCTGTGTTAATGGATCAATCACTAAAACGATGTTAGCTGCTCCTTTTAAGGCAGGACTGCAATGATGTTGAAATGTGTTTTGGGGGTTAAAGTTCATTTTATGGGCAAATATTGACTTTGTAAGTGCAGTAATTGCTGTTAAGCTGATCACTCTGACATTCAGGAGTATATGCAAATTGCCATTAGAAAAAATGAAGCAGTAGACTTTGGAAAAATTAATATTTGTCTCATTCTCAAAACTTTTGGCCATGACTGTATATTATCAGAGAAATTTGCTCCTTTCTCCACTGATCAGCCACGTCTGTAGTGAATTCTGTGGCAGAGCTCCCTCCTGTGGTCACAAGTGGTACTTCGGCTGATTCTCTCTGTGAGCTTCCGTTGGTGGAGGAAAGTGGTACTGCGGCTTCTGAGTTTCCTTCCTCAGGTGATGTGGTGAAGTCGTTAGGTGCTGCTCTATTTAACTCCACCTGGTGCCTTGATCCTGGCCTCCAGTCAATGTTCTAGTATTGGACCTGTTTCCTCCTGGATCGTTCCTGTGGCCTGCTGCTCTGCATAGCTAAGTTCTGCTTTGCTATTTTGTTTGCTGTATTTTTCTGTCCAGCTTGTCTATTTGTTTTTTTCTGCTTGCTGGAAGCTCTGGGACGCAGAGGGTGTACCTCCGTGCCGTTAGTTCGGTACGGAGGGTCTTTTTGCCCCCTTTGCGTGGTTTTTGTAGGGTTTTGTGTTGACCGCAAAGTTTCCTTTCCTATCCTCGCTCTGTTCAGAAAGTCGGGCCTCACTTTGCTAAATCTATTTCATCTCTACGTTTGTCTTTTCATCTTAACTCACAGTCATTACATGTGGGGGCTGCCTTTTCCTTTGGGGTATTTCTCTGAGGCAAGGTAGGCTTATTTTCTATCTTCAGGCTAGCTAGTTTCTCAGGCTGTGCCGAGTTGCATAGGGAGCGTTAGGCGCAATCCACGGCTGCCTCTAGTGTGGTTGGAGAGGATTAGGGATTGCGGTCAGCAGAGTTCCCACGTCTCAGAGCTCGTTCTATGTTTTTGGGTTATTGTCAGGTCACTGTATGTGCTCTGACCTCTATGTCCATTGTGGTACTGAATTACCTTATCATAACAGTACTGGAGGCCAAAAGTACTAATGATTCTCAATAGAGGGAAAAAAGAAGTTCTGAGACCATTTTTTTTTCTCTGCGCTGTGTTTTGCCTTTTTTTTCCCCTAGACATTTGGGTGGTTCAGGACACAGGTGTAGCGATGGACATTAAAGGTCTGTCTTCATGTGTGGATCAGCTCACGGCAAGAGTACAAAATATTCAAGACTTTGTGGTTCAGAATTCTATGTTAGAACCGAGAATTCCTATTCCTGATTTGTTTTTTGGAGATAGAACTAAATTTCTGAGTTTCAAAAATAATTGTAAACTATTTCTAGCTTTGAAACCTCGCTCCTCTGGTGACCCAGTTCAACAAGTTAGGATCATTATTTCTTTTTTACGTGGCGACCCTCAGGACTGGGCATTTTCTCTTGCGTCAGGAGATCCTGCATTAAGTAATATCGATGCGTTTTTCCTGGCTCTCGGATTGCTGTATGATGAACCTAATTCAGTGGATCAGGCAGAGAAAAATTTGCTGGCTCTGTGTCAGGGTCAGGATGAGATAGAGGTATATTGTCAGAAATTTAGAAAGTGGTCCGTACTCACTCAACGGAATGAAGGTGCGCTCGCAGCTATTTTCAGAAAGGGTCTCTCTGAAGCCCTTAAGGATGTCATGGTGGGATTTCCTATGCCTGCTGGTCTGAATGAGGCTATGTCTTTGGCCATTCAGATCGGTCGACGCTTGCGTGAGCGTAAATCTGTGCTCCACTTGGCGGTATCACCTGAGCTTAAACCTGAGCCTATGCAGTGCAATAGGACTTTGACCAGAGTTGAACGGCAAGAACACAGACGTCTGAATGGGCTGTGTTTCTACTGTGGTGATTCCACTCATGCTATCTCTGATTGTCCTAAGCGCACTAAGCGGTTCGCTAGGTCTGCCACCATTGGTACGGTACAGTCAAAATTTCTTCTGTCCGTTACCTTGATCTGCTCTTTGTCATCGTATTCTGTCATGGCATTTGTGGATTCAGGCGCTGCCCTGAATTTGATGGACTTGGAGTATGCTAGGCGTTGTGGGTTTTTCTTGGAGCCCTTGCAGTGTCCTATTCCATTGAGAGGAATTGATGCTACGCCTTTGGCCAAGAATAAGCCTCAGTACTGGACCCAGCTGACCATGTGCATGGCTCCTGCACATCAGGAGGTTATTCGCTTTCTGGTGTTGCATAATCTGCATGATGTGGTCGTGTTGGGGTTGCCATGGCTACAAGTCCATAATCCAGTATTAGATTGGAAATCCATGTCTGTGTCCAGCTGGGGTTGTCAGGGGGTACATGGTGATGTCCCATTTCTGACTATTTCGTCATCCACCCCTTCTGAGGTTCCAGAGTTCTTGTCTGATTACCGGGATGTATTTGATGAGCCCAAGTCCGATACCTTACCTCCGCATAGGGATTGTGATTGTGCTATCGATTTGATTCCTGGTAGTAAATTCCCAAAAGGTCGACTGTTTAATTTATCTGTGCCTGAGCACGCCGCTATGCGGAGTTATGTGAAGGAGTCCTTGGAGAAGGGGCATATTCGCCCGTCATCGTCGCCATTGGCAGCAGGGTTCTTTTTTGTAGCCAAGAAGGATGGTTCGCTGAGACCTTGTATAGATTACCGCCTTCTAAATAAGATCACGGTTAAATTTCAGTACCCCTTGCCGTTGTTATCTGATTTGTTTGCTCGGATTAAGGGGGCTAGTTGGTTCACCAAGATAGATCTTCGTGGTGCGTATAATCTTGTGCGTATTAAGCGAGGCGATGAATGGAAAACTGCATTTAATACGCCCGAGGGCCATTTTGAGTATCTAGTAATGCCATTTGGACTTGCCAATGCTCCATCAGTGTTTCAGTCCTTTATGCATGACATCTTCCGAGAGTACCTGGATAAATTCCTGATTGTGTACTTGGATGACATTTCGATCTTCTCGGATGATTGGGAGTCTCATGTGAAGCAGGTCAGAACGGTGTTTCAGGTCCTGCGTGCTAATTCTTTGTTTGTGAAGGGATCAAAGTGTCTCTTTGGTGTTCAGAAGGTTTCATTTTTGGGGTTCATCTTTTCCCCTTCTACTATCGAGATGGACCCTGTTAAGGTCCAAGCCATCCATGATTGGACTCAGCCGACATCTCTGAAAAGTCTGCAAAAGTTCCTGGGCTTTGCTAATTTTTATCGTCGCTTCATCTGCAATTTTTCCAGTATTGCTAAACCATTGACCGATTTGACCAAGAAGGGTGCTGATGTGGTCAATTGGTCTTCTGCTGCTGTGGAAGCTTTTCAAGAGTTGAAGCGTCGTTTTTCTTCTGCCCCTGTGTTGTGTCAACCAGATGTTTCGCTTCCATTCCAGGTCGAGGTTGATGCTTCTGAGATTGGAGCAGGGGCTGTTTTGTCGCAGAGAAGTTCTGATTGCTTGGTGATGAAACCATGCGCCTTCTTTTCCAGGAAGTTTTCGCCTGCTGAGCGAAATTATGATGTGGGCAATCGAGAATTGCTGGCCATGAAGTGGGCATTCGAGGGGTGGCGTCATTGGCTTGAAGGAGCTAAGCATCGCGTGGTGGTCTTGACTGATCATAAGAACTTGACTTATCTCGAGTCTGCCAAGCGGTTAAATCCTAGACAGGCTCGTTGGTCGCTGTTTTTTGCCCGTTTTGACTTTGTGATTTCGTACCTTCCGGGCTCTAAAAATGTGAAGGCGGATGCTCTGTCTAGGAGTTTTGTGCTCGACTCTCCGGGTTTATCTGAGCCGGCGGGTATCCTCAAAGAGGGAGTAATTGTGTCTGCCATCTCCCCTGATTTGCGGCGGGTGCTGCAAAAATTTCAGGCTAATAAACCTGATCGTTGCCCAGCGGAGAAGCTGTTTGTCCCTGATAGGTGGACGAATAAAGTTATCTCTGAGGTTCATTGTTCGGTGTTGGCTGGTCATCCTGGAATCTTTGGTACCAGAGAGTTAGTGGCTAGATCCTTTTGGTGGCCATCTCTGTCGCGGGATGTGCGTTCTTTTGTGCAGTCCTGTGGGATTTGTGCTCGGGCTAAGCCCTGCTGTTCTCGTGCCAGTGGGTTGCTTTTGCCCTTGCCGGTCCCGAAGAGGCCTTGGACACATATCTCTATGGATTTTATTTCAGATCTTCCCGTCTCTCAAAAGATGTCAGTCATTTGGGTGGTCTGTGATCGCTTCTCTAAGATGGTCCATTTGGTACCCTTGTCTAAATTACCTTCCTCCTCTGATTTGGTGCCATTGTTCTTCCAGCATGTGGTTCGTTTACATGGCATTCCAGAGAATATCGTTTCTGACAGAGGTTCCCAGTTTGTTTCGAGGTTTTGGCGAGCCTTTTCTGGTAGGATGGGCATTGACTTGTCTTTTTCCTCGGCTTTCCATCCTCAGACTAATGGCCAGACCGAACGAACCAATCAGACCTTGGAAACATATCTGAGATGCTTTGTTTCTGCTGATCAGGATGACTGGGTGTCCTTTTTGCCTTTGGCTGAGTTCGCCCTTAATAATCGGGCCAGCTCGGCTACCTTGGTTTCGCCGTTTTTCTGCAACTCTGGGTTCCATCCTCGTTTCTCTTCAGGGCAGGTTGAGTCTTCGGACTGTCCTGGTGTGGATACTGTGGTGGACAGGTTGCAGCAGATTTGGACTCATGTAGTGGACAATTTGACCTTGTCCCAGGAGAAGGCTCAACGTTTTGCTAATCGCAGATGCTGTGTGGGTCCCCGACTTCGTGTTGGGGATTTGGTTTGGTTATCTTCTCGTCATATTCCTATGAAGGTTTTCTCTCCTAAGTTTAGACCTCGTTTCATTGGTCCGTATAGGATTTCTGAGGTTCTTAATCCTGTGTCTTTTCGTCTGACCCTTCCAGATTCTTTTTCCATACATAACGTATTCCATAGGTCATTGTTGCGGAGATACGTGGCACCTATGGTTCCATCTGTTGATCCTCCTGCCCCGGTTTTGGTGGAGGGGGAGTTGGAGTATATTGTGGAGAAGATTTTGGATTCTCGTGTTTCAAGACAGAAACTCCAGTATCTGGTTAAGTGGAAGGGTTATGCTCAGGAAGATAATTCCTGGGTCTTTGCCTCTGATGTCCATGCCCCTGATCTTGTTCGTGCCTTTCATGTGGCTCATCCTGGTCGTCCTGGGGGCTCTGGTGAGGGTTCGGTGACCCCTCCTCAAGGGGGGGTACTGTTGTGAATTCTGTGTCAGAGCTCCCTCCTGTGGTCACAAATGGTACTTCGGCTGATTCTCTCTGTGAGCTTCCGTTGGTGGAGGAAAGTGGTACTGCGGCTTCTGAGTTTCCTTCCTCAGGTGATGTGGTGAAGTCGTTAGGTGCTGCTCTATTTAACTCCACCTGGTGCCTTGATCCTGGCCTCCAGTCAATGTTCTAGTATTGGACCTGTTTCCTCCTGGATCGTTCCTGTGGCCTGCTGCTCTGCATAGCTAAGTTCTGCTTTGCTATTTTGTTTGCTGTATTTTTCTGTCCAGCTTGTCTATTTGTTTTTTTCTGCTTGCTGGAAGCTCTGGGACGCAGAGGGTGTACCTCCGTGCCGTTAGTTCGGTACGGAGGGTCTTTTTGCCCCCTTTGCGTGGTTTTTGTAGGGTTTTGTGTTGACCGCAAAGTTTCCTTTCCTATCCTCGCTCTGTTCAGAAAGTCGGGCCTCACTTTGCTAAATCTATTTCATCTCTACGTTTGTCTTTTCATCTTAACTCACAGTCATTACATGTGGGGGCTGCCTTTTCCTTTGGGGTATTTCTCTGAGGCAAGGTAGGCTTATTTTCTATCTTCAAGCTAGCTAGTTTCTCAGGCTGTGCCGAGTTGCATAGGGAGCGTTAGGCGCAATCCACGGCTGCCTCTAGTGTGGTAGGAGAGGATTAGGGATTGCGGTCAGCAGAGTTCCCACGTCTCAGAGCTCGTTCTATGTTTTTGGGTTATTGTCAGGTCACTGTATGTGCTTTTCAAAAACCTGACCTGCACATCCAAACATAGACTGAGTGTGAACAGGTGCTGAACCCAGAGTCGCCAACTCGTATATAGTTAAATAAATAGGGCAGCACACTGCAGCGCCAAAACATGTAAACTTGAAAAAACGAAATTTAAACTGCATTACTGTACTAGAAATATGAAAAATGAGAGCTTTTAGCGCACAAAAATGGCCAATTTTATGTGTACCTCGTAGCCACGTTAAGGCATCTCTCTTATACGAGGTCCTAAGTTTGACCTACCTCACTGAGAATAAACGTCTCCATCTGAATGGGTACATGCAAAAACCTCGTTTTTTCAAGTTTACATGTTTTGGCGCTGCAGTGTGCTGCCCTATTTATTTAACTGTATGTGCTTTGACCTCTATGTCCATTGTGGTACTGAATTACCTTATCATAACACACGTCTACCCCTTCCCACTGCCTCCTGAACTTATCAGACAGGCTGAAAAAGAAACAGTTCAACTTGAGCTAGATGGACTGCCAGCACAGGGATTTGCCATGTTAAACAGTCTATTACAGTCTATGGAGAATGGATGCGGAATGAGAAATGAGGAACAGAGTGAGTAAACAGAAGGAGACACAGAAAGATTGTGCTAAACTTTCCATCAAATCATTAACCTCATCCCAGAATTGGATTCACTTCTCCAGTGATCTCTAGTGCTGCATAATCACCTCCATACTTCTGCTGCTCCTGTATTACCTAAATAATGATGAGCAGGAAGATCTCTGTGTGCTCTTTTGTGTCGCAGAGACATCATAGTAACTAGTGTCCTCCCACCAGCTCCGAGTCAATTGCAAATTAAGAGAGAGAGCCTTGGAGATGCAAAACCTGGTGACATTGCAGGGCACAAAAAATGACAATAAATAGTATTATTCCTCATGTTCACACACATGACAACTAAGTCTGAAATGCTACTTGAAAGTGCAGTTCCAAAATGTCTCCTTATGTGGAAATCGCATGATTTCTCCTTATAAAATGTAAATGTATACTTACGTAATTAGAGTAGTTCATTATGCTTTATAGTATAAACTATATATATAGTATTAATTTACATATCATATGTTTCTGCAGCTCATCTGTTAGCTTTGCTGTGTAGTTGGGATCAACAGAGTTAACTCATTTTCCTACAGGGATTGCAGTGGATTTGCAATTCTAAGGTCAATAAAAGAAACAATTGTGCAGCAGAATCTGGTGCTAGATTGGAATTGGCACTGACAGAAGTAGATTTCTAAACATACAACAGATTATATTTTTTAATCAATTGTGTAACTATAAGAAGTACAGAAGTTACAGCCTGGGTCACTATAGGATGAAGGATTATTAGTGCACATAGCCTTAAACAAAACAGTTAGCAAGGCGAAAAAATATTCTGTCAGAATAAATCCCCAGATGTACGTCCTTCTAAAGATCGTAATCACTGTAAGATACAATATTGTTACGCTCCAGGAAGACATCCAGGCCTCTCTTGAACCCCTCGACTGAGGTCGCCATCACCACCTCCTCAAGCAAGGAATTCCAGATTCTCACTCCCCTAACAGTAAAGAATCTTCTTGTATGTTGGTGGAAAAACCTTCTCTCCTCCAGACATAGAGAATGCCCCCGTGTGACCGTCACCTTCCTTGGTATAAACAGATCCTCGCAGAGATATGTGTATTGTCCACTTATATAATAATAATAATCTTTATTTTTATATAGCGCTAACATATTCCGCAGCGCTTTACAGTTTGCACACATTATCATCACTGTCCCCGATGGGACTCACAATCTAAATTCCCTATCAGTATGTCTTTGGAATGTGGGAGGAAACCGCAGTGCCTGGAGGAAACCCACACAAACACGGAGAGAACATACAAACTCTTTGCAGGTGTTGTCCTTGGTGGGGTTTGAACCCAGGACTCCAGCAATGCAAGGCTGCAGTGCTAACCACTGCGCCACCGTGCCACCCATACTTTTACATGGTTATTAGATCGCCCCTCAGTCGTCTTTTTTCTAGACTAAATAATCCTAATATTGCTAATCTTTCTGGGTATTGTAGTTCCCCCATCCCCTTTATTAATTTTGTTGCCTGCCTTTGTATTTGCTCTAGTTCCATTATATCCTTCCTGAGCACTGGTGCCCAAAACTGTACACAGTACTCCATGTGTTGTCTAAACAGAGATTTGCACAAAGGCAGTATAATGCTCTCATCATGTGTATCCAGACCTCCTTTAATGCACCTCATGATCCTGTTTGCCTTGGCAGCCACTGTCTGGCACTGGCTGCTCCAGGTAAGTTTATCATTAACTAGGATCCCCAAGTCCTTCTCCCTGTCATATTTACCCAGTGGTTTTCTGTTCAGTGTGTAATGGTGATATTGTTTCCTTCTTCCCATGTGTATAACCTTACATTTATCATTATTAAACTGCATCTGCCAACTTTCGGCCCAAGTTTCCAACTTATCCAGATCCATCTGTAGTAGAATACTATCTTCTTTTGTATTGACTGATTTACATTGTTTTGTATCATCTGCAAATATTGATATTTTACAGTGCAAACCTTCTACCTTCTACCAGATCGTTAATAAATATGTTGAAGAGAATAGGTCCCAACACCGACCCCTGCAGTACCCCACTGGTCACAGCGACCCAGTTAGAGACTATACCATTTAGAACCAACCTCTGCTTTCTATCACTAAGCAAGTTACTTACCCATTTACACACATTTTCCCCCAGACCCAGCATTCTCATTTTGTGCACCAACCTCTTGTGTGGCACGGTATCAATTTTTTGGAAAAATCAAGATATACCATGTCCAATGACTCACCTTGGTCCAGTCTATATCTTATCTCTTCATAAAAGCTGATTAGATTTGTTTGACAGGAGCGATTCCTCATAAACCCATGCTGATATGGAGTTAAACAGTTATTCTCATTGAGATAATCCAGAATAACATCCCTCAGAAACCCTTCAAATATTTTACCAACAATAGGGATTAGACTTACTGGCCTATAATTTGCAGGTTCACTTTTAGAGGCCTTTTTGAATATTGGTACCACATTTGCTATGCGCCAGTCCTGTGGAACAGACCCCGTTGCTATAGAGTCCCTAAATATAAGAAATAATGGTTTGTCTATTACATTACTTAGTTCTCTTAGTACTCATGGGTGTATGCCATTCAGACCTGGCGATTTATCTATTTTATTCTTATTTAGCTGGTTTTGCATCTCTACTTGGGTTAGATTGGTGACCCTTAATATAGGGTTTTCTTTGTCTCTCAGCATTTCACCTAGCATTTCATTTTCCACCGTGAAGATCGTATTATTTAGTGTAACCGTTAAACTATGTCAAGCTCATAATATGTTAAAGAATCACTCTGTCATGATCCGGACCGGGTTTTGAGTCCTGTCTTCCCCTTTGTCCTATCTGGTCATGTCAGGGGTTAACTTTCTCAGCCTCAGTCTGGTCTCAAGTTTGCTATTTACCTCCGCTGTGTCCTGCAGACCATGTCAGTTAAAGTTTCTGCCTACAGCGTGTGTAGCTGACTCCATTTGCCCTGATCAATCCGGCTGTTTGCTTACTGAACCCGTGTCTGTTTATCCCCTCTGCCCTTTCCAACTCTGTGTTCCCCTTTTGTGTATTAACTCACTGGTTTTGACTTGGCTTGGACCTTCACCTGTTGTTTTGTCTCTTGTCTTTGGCATATCTGCTCCTGACTGGTACTGACCCATTTTGCTTTTTATTGACTGTCACGGTCAGCTGCAGCCGCCGATGCGGCCCAGCTCATAGACGCCCCCAAGCTGACCAACCTCAAAAGGCATTGCGCGTGAGTCCCCTGGGGACGCAATATGGACCCCTTATACCGCAGAGGGGGACCCGGGCCTACCCAAACTAGGGGAAGGCAAAGACTGGGGATCTGTGGCAGCTGAGCATGTGGACAAGGAAAGAGACACGTAGGACTTGATTACACCGCACAACTTCAGGTATAAAGAAATTAAAGTTTACTCAAGTAAAGTCACACAGTACATAAACAAAACATAATAATGTCAGGCTCCCGATTCTATACCTCCAGAAGAGTACCACCCAGTGGACCCCAAGGCACCAACAGATCACCGAGGCGCATATAGGCGGGACATCAGGACACAGGCAGGTCATCAGGACATCAGGAAAGACATCAGGACACAGGCAGGGCATCAGGACATCAGGAATACCGGATAGACATCTGGGACACTGACGTGGCAGCCCAGGTCGTCGGCTGGGACACTGGCGAGGCACCCCAAGGCATCAGTTACATCAGGACATCAGACACAGGAAGGACATCAGGACATAGACAGGGCATCAGGACATCAGGAATACCGGATAGACATTTGGGACACTGGTGTGGCAGCCAGGTCGTCGGCTGGGACACTGGCGTGGCAGCCCAGGGCATAAGTTACATCAGGACATCAGACACAGAAAGGACATCTGGACCCAGGGTCACCGGCAGATATCAGACAGGAGTCATTTGGTTCCGGACATCCGACACGACCTACAGGCACCACCAGTCATCAGGCTCTAAGCTCCAGGCAGCGGTCATCAGGTTCCCGAAGGCGGTCATCAGGCTTCGGGCATCGGACCTAGGAAGGAACTCAAGCATGATGGTGCAAGCACCACCGTACTGGACCTGGGCCATACGGGGCTAGCACCACATGGTAGTCAGAGCACAGAAACACCGGTTACTAGCGACTCAGTCACTGGATGCAAGGCTCCAGATACAGAGGGATTTCAGGAGCATAATCACAGCAGACACAGTTCAGGCAGGTTCAAGTACAGGACAGGTACAGGATCAATTATTCGGGCCTGGATATACCGCCTCCAGGACAGGCGCCAGAACAGGACAAAACAGGAATCAAGGCAAGGACTTTGGTACCAAAACTGTTGTGAATTCTGTGGTCAAGCTCCCTCCTGTGGTCATGAGTGGTACTTCGGCTGGTTATGTCTATGAGCTTCCTCTGGTGGATGTGAGTGGGGCTGCGGCTTCTGAGTTTCCTTCCTCAGGTGACGAGGTTAAGTCATTAGGTGCTGCTCTATTTAACTCCACCTAGTTCTTTGTTCCTGGCCTCCAGTCAATGTTCCAGTATTGGTCTTGCTCTCTCCTGGATCGTTCTTGTGGCCTGTCTGCCCTGCATAAGCTAAGTTTTGCTTGTGTTACTTTTGTTTGCTATATTTTCTGTCCAGCTTGCTATATTGGTTTTTCTTGCTTGCTGGAAGCTCTGAGACGCAGAGGGAGCACCTCCGTACCGTTAGTCAGTGCGGAGGGTCTTTTTGCCCCCTCTGCGTGGTTGTTTGTAGGTTTTTGTGCTGACCGCAAAGCTATCTTTCCTATCCTCGGTCTATTCAGTAAGTCGGGCCTCACTTTGCTAAAATCTATTTCATCTCTGTGTTTGTATTTTCATCTTACTCACAGTCATTATATGTGGGGGGCTGCCTTTTCCTTTGGGGAATTTCTCTGAGGCAAGGTAGGCTTATTTTTCTATCTTCAGGGCTAGCTAGTTTCTCAGGCTGTGTCGAGGCGCCTAGGTTTTGGTCAGGAGCGTTCCACGGCTACCTTTAGTGTGGTATAGGATTAGGGATTGCGGTCAGCAGAGTTCCCACGTCTCAGAGCTCGTCCTATGTTAGTAACTATCAGGTCACTTTGTGTGCTCTTAACCACTAGGTCCATTGTGGTTCTGAATCACCTGTTCATAACAGGACTGGAGGCCCAAATACTAATGCTTCTCAATAGAGGGAAAAGAGAAGTTCTGAGACCATTTTTTTTTTCTGTACTGTGTTTTGTCTTTCTTTTCCCCTAGACATTTGGGTGGTTCAGGACACAGGTGTACTGATGGACATTAAAGGTCTGTCTTCTTGTATGGATCATCTCACTGCAAGAGTACAAAATATTCAAGACTTTGTGGTTCAGAATTCTATGTTAGAACCAAGAATTCCTATTCCTGATTTGTTTTCTGGAGATAGAGCTAAGTTTTTGAGTTTTAAGAATAATTGTAAACTGTTTCTGGCTTTGAAACCCAGCTCCTCTGGTGACCCAGTTCAACAAGTTAAGATCATTATTTCTTTATTATGTGGCGACCCTCAAGACTGGGCATTTTCCCTTGCGCCAGGAGATCCTGCATTATGTAATATTGATGCGTTTTTTCTGGTGCTCGGATTGCTGTATGATGAACCTAATTCAGTGGATCAGGCAGAGAAAAATTTGCTGGCTCTGTGTCAGGGTCAGGATGAGGTAGAGATATATTGTCAGAAATTTAGGAAGTGGTCTGTGCTCACTCAATGGAATGAATGTGCGCTGGCAGCAATTTTCAGAAAAGGTCTCTCTGAAGCCCTTAAGGATGTCATGGTGGGATTTCCTATGCCTGCTGGTCTGAATGAGTCTATGTCTTTGGCCATTCAGATCGGTCGATGCTTGCGTGAGCGTAAAACTGTGCACCATTTGGCGGTATTATCCGAGCATGGACCTGAGCCTATGCAGTGCGATAGGACTTTGACCAGAGCTGAACGGCAAGAACACAGACGTCAGAATGGGCTGTGTTTTTACTGTGGTGATTCCACTCATGCTATCTCCGATTGTCCTAAGCGCACTAAGCGGTTTGCTAGGTCTGCCACCATTGGTACGGTACAGTCGAAATTTCTTTTGTCCGTTACTTTGATCTGCTCTTTATCATCCTATTCTGTCATGGCATTTGTGGATTCAGGCGCTGCCCTGAATTTGATGGACTTGGAGTATGCTAGGCGCTGTGGGTTTTTCTTGGAGCCCTTGCAGTATCCTATTCCATTGAGAGGAATTGATGCTACGCCTTTGGCCAAGAATAAGCCTCAGTACTGGACCCAGCTGACCATGTGCATGGCTCCTGCGCATCAGGAGGATATTCGCTTTTTGGTGTTGCAGAATCTGCATGATGTGGTCGTGTTGGGGTTGCCATGGCTACAAGTCCATAACCCAGTATTGGATTGGAAATCAATGTCTGTGTCCAGCTGGGGTTGTCAGGGGGTACATGGTGATGTTCCATTTCTGTCTATTTCATCATCTACCCCTTCTGAGGTCCCAGAGTTCTTGTCGGATTACCGGGATGTATTTGATGAGCCCAAGTCCAGTGCCCTACCTCCGCATAGGGATTGTGATTGTGCTATCGATTTGATTCCTGGTAGTAAGTTTCCTAAAGGTCGACTGTTTAATTTGTCTGTGCCTGAGCACGCCGCTATGCGGAGTTACGTAAAGGAATCCTTGGAGAAGGGTCATATTCGCCCGTCGTCGTCGCCATTGGGAGCAGGGTTCTTTTTTGTGGCCAAGAAGGATGGTTCGCTGAGACCTTGTATTGATTACCGCCTTCTAAATAAAATCACGGTCAAATTTCAGTACCCCTTGCCGCTGCTGTCTGATTTGTTTGCTCGGGTTAAGGGGGCTAGTTGGTTCACCAAGATAGATCTTCGTGGTGCGTATAATCTTGTGCGTATTAAACAGGGCGATGAATGGAAAACAGCATTTAATACGCCCGAGGGCCATTTTGAGTACCTGGTTATGCCATTCGGGCTTTCTAATGCTCCATCAGTGTTTCAGTCCTTTATGCATGACATCTTCCGAGAGTACCTGGATAAATTCCTGATTGTATACTTGGATGATATTTTGGTCTTCTCGGATGATTGGGAGTCTCACGTGAAGCAGGTCAGAATGGTGTTCCAGGTCCTGCGTGCGAATTCTTTGTTTGTGAAGGGGTCAAAGTGTCTCTTTGGTGTTCAGAAGGTTTCATTTTTGGGTTTCATTTTTTCCCCTTCTACTATCGAGATGGACCCTGTTAAAGTTCAGGCCATTTATGATTGGACTCAGCCGACGTCTCTGAAGAGTCTGCAAAAGTTCCTGGGCTTTGCTAATTTTTATCGTCGCTTCATCAATAATTTTTCTAGTATTGCTAAACCGTTGACTGATTTAACCAAGAAGGGTGCTGATGTGGTCAATCGGTCTTCTGCTGCTATGGAAGCTTTTCAAGAGTTGAAGCGTCGTTTTTCTTCTGCCCCTGTGTTGTGCCAACCAGATGTTTCGCTCCCGTTCCAGGTCGAGGTTGATGCTTCTGAGATTGGAGCAGGGGCTGTTTTGTCGCAAAGAAGTTCTGATGGCTCGGTGATGAAACCATGCGCCTTCTTTTCCAGGAAGTTTTCGCCTGCTGAGCATAATTATGATGTTGGCAATCGAGAGTTGCTGGCCATGAAGTGGGCATTCGAGGAGTGGCGTCATTGGCTTGAAGGAGCTAAGCATCGCGTGGTGGTCTTGACTGATCACAAGAACTTGACTTATCTCGAGTCTGCCAAACGGTTGAATCCTAGACAGGCTCGTTGGTCGCTGTTTTTCTCCCGTTTTGACTTTGTGGTTTTGTACCTTCTGGGCTCTAAAAATGTGAAGGCGGATGCCCTGTCTAGGAGTTTTGTGCCCGACTCTCCGGGTTTGTCTGAGCAGGCGGGTATTCTCAAAGAGGGGGTAATTTTGTCTGCCATCTCCCCTGATTTGCGGCGGGTGCTGCAAAAATTTCAGGCTAATAGACCTGACCGTTGCCCAGCAGAGAAACTGTTTGTCCCTGATAAATGGACGAGTAGAGTTATCTCTGAGGTTCATTGTTCGGTGTTGGCTGGTCATCCTGGAATCTTTGGTACCAGAGATTTGGTGGCTAGATCCTTTTGGTGGCCGTCTCTGTAGCGGGATGTACGTTCGTTTGTGCAGTCCTGTGGGATTTGTGCTCGGGCTAAGCCCTGCTGTTCTCCTGCCATTGGGTTGCTTTTGGCCTTGCCAGTCCCGAAGAGGCCCTGGACACATATCTCTATGGATTTTATTTCGGATCTCCCCGTCTCTCAAAAAATGTCGGTCATTTGGGTTGTTTGTGATCGCTTCTCTAAGATGGTCCATTTGGTACCCTTGTCTAAATTGCCTTCCTCCTCTGATTTGGTGCCATTGTTCTTCCAGCATGTGGTTCGTTTACATGGCATTCCGGAGAACATCGTTTCTGAGAGAGGTTCCCAGTTTCTTTCGAGGTTTTGGCGAGCCTTTTGTGCTAGGATGGGCATTGATTTGTCTTTTTCCTCGGCTTTCCATCCTCAGACAAATGGCCAGACTGAACGAACTAATCAGACCTTGGAAACATATCTGAGATGTTTTGTTTCTGCCGATCAGGATGATTGGGTGTCCTTTTTGCCTTTGGCTGAGTTCGCCCTTAATAATCGGGCCAGCTCGGCTACTTTGGTTTCGCCGTTTTTATGCAATTCTGGTTTCCATCCTCGTTTCTCTTCAGGGCAGGTTGAGTCTTCTGACTGTCCTGGTGTGGATACTGTGGTGGATAGGTTGCAGCAGATTTGGACTCATGTGGTGGACAATTTGACATTGTCTCAGGAGAAGGCTCAACGTTTCGCTAAGCGCAGGCGCTGTGTGGGTCCCCGACTTCGTGTTGGGGATTTGGTTTGGTTGTCATCTCGTTATATTCCTATGAAAGTTTCCTCTCCTAAGTTTAAGCCTCGTTTCATTGGTCCGTATAGGATTTCTGAGGTTCTTAATCCTGTGTCTTTTCGTTTGACCCTTCCAGCTTCTTTTTCCATCCATAACGTATTCCCTAGGTCATTGTTGCGGAGATACGTGGCACCTGTGGTTCCATCCGTTGATCCTCCTGCCCCGGTTTTGGTTGAGGGGGAGTTGGAGTATATAGTGGAGAAGATTTTGGATTCTCGTATTTCGAGACGGAAACTCCAGTACCTGGTTAAGTGGAAGGGTTATGGTCAGGAAGATAATTCCTGGGTCTTTGCCTCTGATTTTCATGCTGCCGATCTGGTTCGTGCCTTTCATTTGGCTCATCCTGGTCGGCCTGGGGGCTCTGGTGAGGGTTCGGTGACCCCTCCTCAAGGGGGGGTACTGTTGTGAATTCTGTGGTCAAGCTCCCTCCTGTGGTCATGAGTGGTACTTCGGCTGGTTCTGTCTATGAGCTTCCTCTGGTGGATGTGAGTGGGGCTGCGGCTTCTGAGTTTCCTTCCTCAGGTGACGAGGTTAAGTCGTTAGGTGCTGCTCTATTTAACTCTACCTAGTTCTTTGTTCCTGGCCTCCAGTCAATGTTCCAGTATTGGTCTTGCTCTCTCCTGGATCGTTCTTGTGGCCTGTCTGCCCTGCATAAGCTAAGTTTTGCTTGTGTTACTTTTGTTTGCTATATTTTTTGTCCAGCTTGCTATATTGGTTTTTCTTGCTTGCTGGAAGCTCTGAGACGCAGAGGGAGCACCTCCGTACCGTTAGTCAGTGCGGAGGGTCTTTTTGCCCCCTCTGCGTGGTTGTTTGTAGGTTTTTGTGCTGACCGCAAAGCTATCTTTCCTATCCTCGGTCTATTCAGTAAGTCGGGCCTCACTTTGCTAAAATCTATTTCATCTCTGTGTTTGTATTTTCATCTTACTCACAGTCATTATATGTGGGGGGCTGCCTTTTCCTTTGGGGAATTTCTCTGAGGCAAGGTAGGCTTATTTTTCTATCTTCAGGGCTAGCTAGTTTCTCAGGCTGTGCCGAGGCACCTAGGTTTTGGTCAGGAGTGCTCCACGGCTACCTTTAGTGTGGTATGATAGGATTAGGGATTGCGGTCAGCAGAGTTCCCACGTCTCAGAGCTCGTCCTATGTTAGTAACTATCAGGTCACTTTGTGTGCTCTTAACCACTAGGTCCATTGTGGTTCTGAATCACCTGTTCATAACACAAAACATAGACAGGAGAGGTGCAGGAGCACAAACACACATAGAAAAGTTCAGGAGCTTTGTGAGCAGCTCTGACCCCGCCCATAGGAGCTGCCTCTCAGCAATTGGCTGGGGACAGCATTTCAAGTACACACCCTAACCCTGATAAAAGCAGGTGAGGTGTGGCCGTGCACACCATAAGCACAAACAGAAACCATTACAGCACAATCAGTGCAGGAACTGCACGCACTGAATTACGTGGAAAGTCATGCACCAGCTGCAAATGACCTCGCAACATGAGGACAGCTTCCACACGGCAACCAGAGACCGCACATGCGGATGGTCGTGCAGCAAAGCAAAGACCTAACCACCCATGTACGGCTGCGCAGCAGAGCAGGGAACTGAGAAGGCTCCATACAGGTAACAGCCAACAGTATCCCAGCTCAAATTAGAGGGAAAGGAGCAAAGGGTTAAAGCAAAGACATGCATTGTGGCTACAGAACAACCCCAAAGCATATTTGAGCCACCCTCAAGCTAATGGTTAGAGATACATGTATATTTTCCTGAAATTCAGTGCTTTTTTTACACACAAACCTATGATCATTGTGGCCAAAGAGTACTATTTCAACCTCATCGGTCCACAGGATTTGTTTTCAAAATGCATCAGGTTTGTTTAGATGTTCTTTTGCATACTTCTGATGCTGAATTTCATAGTGAGGATGCAGGAGAGGTTTTCTTCTGAAGGCCATATTTGTACAGGTGTCTCTGAAAAGTAGAACAATGTACCACAACTCCAGAGTCTGGTAATTCTTTCTGATGGTCTTTTGCAGTCTCACTGAAATTTTGCTTGCTTTCCCAGACCTTTCTGGACCTCCACTGTTCCTGATAACTGACATTTCTTAATTTCATTTCAAACTGAGAAAAGAGCAACATGAAAAAGCTTTAGTATCTTCTTATAGCCTTCTCCTGCTTTGTGGACCACCACCATTTTCATTTTCAGAGTGCAAGGCAGCTGCTTAGAATAGCCCATGACTGTTGTATTTTGGCACAAGGTTAGAGGTGGCTAGGTTTTTATAAAGCTGGGAAATTTGCATCAACTGCCCTTTCCTAACGATGATAGTAAACAAGCCATAACTCTAACAGGCTAATTAAGGTCTGAAACCTTGGTCAAAATCATTTTAGCACAGAAATATCCAAGGGAGCCCAAACCTTTGCATAGGCCCATTTTCCTTTTTGTAATTTTTAAAATGTAAAAAATGACAATATATTTTATTTTTTTGCCTAAAATACAAAGGAAATGTGTTATCTTTACCTTTAGGCCTTTTAGAGATCATTTAATCTTCAACTTGCTTAACTGTTCACAATAACAGTAATTTTGACCATGGGTGCCCAAACTTTTACATGCCACTGTATATAGCACTGTGTACTTACAATTGCTCATTTATCATTTAGAATTTGGCATTCCCCTCTTCATCTTCTGACCCAGCTGTTCCACTCCCCCTGCCATTGACTTTTGCAGTGACATGACTCATACAGAGAAAATTGACCTCCTGTTTCTACATAGAGCTTAGAAGGACTCAGCTAGTCAGTTTTAATCACATGAAGTCATAGACCTAATGGAAAAGAGAATTAGCTGCATAAAAGGGCAAAATGAGCTATTGTAAGTATGTAATGAGGAAGACCGGACTGTGGGTACTTATGCCAGACCGGGTCCGGAACTGCTGAGGCTGCGTCCCATGTTGTCCAGGTAAGGCAAAAAGGCCCGGACAGGTTCCTTGACCCGGATGCTGGGGGCGTGGTTATAACTAAAAGCGAACGCAGCATCGGGCAGTTTCCCACCGGTGGTAACAGAGGCAAGGTGCGGGCTCCGGGGGTGCGCAGTTGGGCCACAACGACATGCAGCAGATCCAATGCCGGGACAGTGCTGGAGCCCTTTGCACTAATAGGGAAAGAGCTGGGAGCCCTGTTCAGCTAAGCGCCGTACAACAGCCTACGAGCCAGGGCAGAGTTCAGGACTGTTCTCTGCTGCCCTTGTCGCCGGACTGTGGTCTGCAGGACCTCATTGGAGAAACATTGCGCCAGCTGTTGTCAGCGCTTTAGTCTTGGCGGGAACAGGCAGCTTGCAGCACAGAAAGAGAATTGCAGCATGCCCGGTAGCTGGCAGAGAGCGAGGTGCTATGTGCTTCGTGATCGTGAGTGCAGCGCACGTGCTGCACAGAGAGTACTGGGTTTCAGCCCACCTTACTAGCATATATCTTTCCGCCCACAGGAGACCCTAATCGTGCTGCAGCCTTATTTGCTCTGGCCCCATATGTTCCGGGCAGCCTGGAAGCAACTCAGGATCCTCCTAACCAGGTGGGGTTGGAGGACTCCCTGCTGCGCTGTTCTCTGGGTGCCTGATGTTTTAGTTCTCCTCAAGTCCTTCTCTCAGTCTGTCCACTAAGTGAAGCACTACCCGCATGGCAGGCAACTTGAGCCTGTTCCAGGTGTCACTCCCTCTTTGTGACTCCGGGCTCTCATATGCTGCTGTGCCTTCGGGTGTCCATTGGGGCCAGGAGACCTGCAATCTCCTGTCCTCCAGATTTGGCTGCAGGACCTGCAGTTCCCACACAACCATGGACTTCGTTGTCCAATCTTCCTCGCTTAGTCCTGGGGTGAGCTCAGTCGCAGCTCCTGTCCCACAGATTCTCCTCACTTGCCTCTTCCTCCTTCTCTGTCTGCTCCCTCACACACACTAACTAACCCCGCCTCCAGGCCAGAACTTATAAGGAAGTTCCCCTCAAAACCGAGTTTAGAGCTCCCCCTCTGGTCTGGAGTCAGGAAAGGTGTTGCATGCTGACTGTATTACCTGCTAAGGGGATGCCTCTTGCTTCCAGGCATGGCATCACCCCCTCTGAAGAAGGCAATGCCACTGTGGCAACTGGACTCCTGGGGTGCCACATTAACCCTTGCTCTGCCTTCTGTCTGTCACTGCATCCAGCAACCTGCTTACAAGTACACAGTGCTATATAATATGATGACTGCAATATATTAAGAGAAGAATTTTAATGGGACTTCTTTTTTAAGCAATCTGCATTTTTATGTTTTTTTCCCATCACGCCATTTAAATAGCCATTTTTTTTAGTTTTTCCTTGACATAGCTTTTAAGGGCTTTTTTTGGGGCACGATATGTTGTATTTTTTAATGATACTGTTAGATTACCAGTGAGACTAGGAGGATCAAATGCATGGCTGACATAAGTGCCTTTTTTAAACTTTCAACTTCCGTGGCAATCCATAGGGGTGGGGAAACCAATGGGCTCACATACTGGCCCAGCTGCCGAGTTCTACTATCTATATGCCATAATAATGTAGCCTGATGTTGGATTACAGTCAATCATCACACCATAGTGTTATGCAAAAAATAAATTATGTTTATGCTAAATTACTCTATATTACATATAGGCCCTCAAAAATAAACTTGGAAATTATGACGTGGTGTAAGAGACGTATACTGAATGTAGCACATACAACTGGTATAAGATCTATGCATCCCTACTAGAAGTGAGTGGTAGTAAAGGATTTAATGCTAGCATTTCCAATGGTTTTGGGTAGTGAAACTGTTGATGAGAATATCACTGGTGGTCAGTCTATGGTATTACTTAATATTAAAAGTTCATACTAAATGTATAATACAATTGCAAAACCTATATAAATATATATTAGATGGTGGCCCGATTCTAACGCATCGGGTATTCTAGAATATGCATGTCCACGTAGTATATTGCACAGCCCACGTAGTATATTGCCCAGCCACGTAGTATATTGCCCAGCCACGTAGTATATTGCCCAGTCACGTACTATATTGCCCATCGACGTAGTATATTGCCCAGCGACGTCGTATATTGCCCAGCCACATAGTATATTGCCCAGCCACGTAGTATATTGCCCAGTCACGTAGTATATTGCCCAGTCACGTAGTATATTGCCTAGCCACGTAGTATATTGCCCAGCCATGTAGTATATTGCCCAGCCACGTAGTATATTGCCCAGTCACATAGTATATTGCCCAGCCACGTAGTATATTGCCCAGTTACGTAGTATATTGCCCAGTGACATAGTATACAGCACAGACACGTAGTATATTGCACAGCGACGTAGATTACAGCACAGAGCCACGTAGTATATTGCCCAGCCACATAGTATATTGCACAGCCACATAGTATATTGGCCAGTCACGTAGTATATTGCCCAGCTACGTAGTATATTGCCCAGCCACATATGTCACAGGTTAAAAAATAAAAAATAAACATATACTCACCTTCCGAGGGAGCCGTTGTAGTCATGTCGCCTGTGTGCGGTGCACTCGGCAGCTTCCGGTCCCAGGGTTGGTAGCGCAGGACCCGTGATGACGTCGGTCACATGAACGTGACGTCATGGCAGGTCCTTCTCGCGCATACCTGCCACTTGCATGGAGCGGTTACCGGAGCGTCGCGAGGAGCGGGAAAGGCGTCTGAAGGTGAGTATATAATGATTTTTTGTTTTTTTATTACTTTTAACATTAGATCTTTTTACTATTGATGCCGCATAGGCAGCATCAATAGTAAAAAGTTGGGGACACACAGGGTTAATAGCAGCGGTAACGGAGTGCGTTACCTGCGGCTTAACACGGTCCATTACCGCCGGCATTAACCCTGTGTGAGCGGTGACTGGAGGGGAGTATGGAGCGGGCGCCGGGCAGTGACTGCGGGGAGTAAGCAGCGGCCATTTTTCCGCCGGACTGTGCCCGTCGCTGATCAGCGACTTGAATTTCCATGACAGACAGAGGCCGTGACCAATGAATATCTGTGACAGAAAGACAGACAGAAAGACGGAAGTGACCCTTAGACAATTGTTGGAGCGCCCCCCCAGTAGGGCAATGGGGTACTCAGAGCCGGGCCCTTCTTCTGTTCTCAGTGGGAATGTCATGGTGGCTGACCCGGTTCGTGGCCCTAGGGGAACGTCCGTTGTAAAATGGGGGAAAGGTCTTTAAAGGGATAAAGTTTGTGACGCCACCTGTGGTATTCGGTCAGGGTGACCGGCGCTGCTTAGGGGTCCCCTGGGGTGATGTTATGGCAGCTAGATGGTATACCTTCCCACAGGTGAAGTATGTCCCCAGGGCTTCCCAGAGTGTAGATGGTGGATGGTGGATGATGTAAGGTGCAGTGAATAACGAGGACACAAGGTTGCAGAGTCCGGCCGGTCTGAAGGCAAATCCAGAGTCCCCCTTATCCAGGTGGAAATCAGTAGCCTTCCTCTAGTGTCTGGGCATTGTAGTACCTCCCTGCTGAGCAACTCGGTAAGGTCCTTGCAACTATTGTAGATGTTAAGTCTCTTCTCTCTGTCCCGCTGACGGATAGGACAAACCAGTATGAGTGGAACCCACTCCAACCAGCCTCTGCCAAACGCGGTCGGGACTCACTGACTATCTCCTTCTCCCTCCAGTCAGCTTCTGTCTGACTTCCTAACCAACCTACCAGTTTTACCTAAGTGTGAGGAGTGCCCTAATAGATAGAAGCATGGCTCCCCCTGGCGGACTGGAGTGTGAAGTGTGTTTTGTGGTTGTGATACCTGGACAGAAGATCTCCTTCATTGCCTTCAGACGTAACATCACTCCCCCTGGTGGAAGAATAACATTACTGCAACGAACCAGGACTCTGGGGCGCACAATTATATAGTATATATATATATACAGTGGGGCAAAAAAGTATTTAGTCAGTCAGCAATAGTGCAAGTTCCACCACTTAAAAAGATGAGAGGCGTCTGTAATTTACATCATAGGTAGACCTCAACTATGGGAGACAAACTGAGAAAAAAAAATCCAGAAAATCACATTGTCTGTTTTTTTAACATTTTATTTGCATATTATGGTGGAAAATAAGTATTTGGTCAGAAACAAAATTTCATCTCAATACTTTGTAATATATCCTTTGTTGGCAATGACAGAGGTCAAACGTTTTCTGTAAGTCTTCACAAGGTTGACACACACTGTTGTGGGTATGTTGGCCCACTCCTCCATGCAGATCTCCTCTAGAGCAGTGATGTTTTTGGCTTTTCGCTTGGCAACACGGACTTTCAACTCCCTCCAAAGGTTTTCTATAGGGTTGAGATCTGGAGACTGGCTAGGCCACTCCAGGACCTTGAAATGCTTCTTACGAATCCACTCCTTCGTTGCCCTGGCGGTGTGCTTTGGATCATTGTCATGTTGAAAGACCCAGCCACGTTTCATCTTCAATGCCCTTGCTGATGGAAGGAGGTTTGCACTCAAAATCTCACGATATATGGCCCCATTCATTCTTTCATGTACTTGGATCAGTCGTCCTGGCCCCTTTGCAGAGAAACAGCCCCAAAGCATGATGTTTCCACCACCATGCTTTACAGTAGGTATGGTGTTTGATGGATGCAACTCAGTATTCTTTTTCCTCCAAACACGACAAGTTGTGTTTCTACCAAACAGTTCCAGTTTGGTTTCATCAGACCATAGGACATTCTCCCAAAACTCCTCTGGATCATCCAAATGCTCTCTAGCAAACTTCAGACGGGCCCGGACATGTACTGGCTTAAGCAGTGGGACACGTCTGGCACTGCAGGATCTGAGTCCATGATGGCGTAGTGTGTTACTTATGGTAGGCCTTGTTACATTGGTCCCAGCTCTCTGCAGTTCATTCACTAGGTCCCCTCGCGTGGTTCTGGGATTTTTGCTCACCGTTCTTGTGATCATTCTGACCCCACGGGGTGGGATTTTGCGTGGAGCCCCAGATCGAGGGAGATTATCAGTGGTCTTGTATGTCTTCCATTTTCTAATTATTGCTTCCACTGATGATTTCTTCACTCCAAGCTGGTTGGCTATTGCAGATTCAGTCTTCCCAGCCTGGTGCAGGGCTACAATTTTGTTTCTGGTGTCCTTTGACAGCTCTTTGGTCTTCACCATAGTGGAGTTTGGAGTCAGACTGTTTGAGGGTGTGCACAGGTGTCTTTTTATACTGATAACAAGTTTAAACAGGTGCCATTACTACAGGTAATGAGTGGAGGAAAGAGGAGACTCTTAAAAAAGAAGTTACACGTCTGTGAGAGCCAGAAATCTTGATTGTTTGTTTCTGACCAAATACTTATTTTCCACCATAATATGCAAATAAAATGATAAAAAAACAGACAATGTGATTTTCTGGATTTTTTTTTCTCAGTTTGTCTCCCATAGTTGAGGTCTACCTATGATGTAAATTACAGACGCCTCTCATCTTTTTAAGTGGTGGAACTTGCACTATTGCTGACTGACTAAATACTTTTTTGCCCCACTGTATATACAACCTACACTTGTACTATACTAACATGCATCTTATCTCGTCTTCTTCCTTCTTTAGGAAATTATAAAGACAAAGTGAACAAATACTCAATGCTTAAAACTCACGGCACTGCAGACTACGAGGAAGAGAGTAAGAATGAAATCAGAGCACATAAGACAAGAAAGCTTGGTATTCAGGAACTCAGCAAAATGGAAATGCGTGAACCTTCTGAGATCATACTGAAACTCGCTGCACCTGGTAGTGGCCTCAAGGAGCTGGTAAATGAAGCAAGTATGACTCCTGAGTTGGTGAAGAAACTTCTTGCCGTCTTAAGTAAAGCCATTGAGTGCAGATCAAGTTGCCAAAATTTAATCCATATCTTAAGCCACATCCTCAATTCGTTGTTTCTAAAGAGCACCCTCTGTTCCTACATTATGCAGTGTGGCAGTAGTCTACAGAGCGAAGACTTATGCTCTGTGGTGGATCACTTGCTTACCGTGCTGACTGAGATTCTAAGCATTTTCCCATCTAGTTCTTTTGCAGATGTAACTATAATCAAAACTGTCCTTGAAAATCTTGTGAGACAGATGGAAGCGGATAGTGTTACCATTTCGGAGAAGACAAAACAAAACATGGAGACACTAAATCTTTTTCTACAGCATTTACAGGACAAAAAACAAGAAGGGACACTCAAAGCTGATAATTATATCTATGCAGCCGGAAAAAAGGGACTTGTGCTTGGTGATGACTTTCGTGGAGTCTCCGTGTTTCCAACACATGATGATATTTGTATGAAAGGCAATCCTCGGTTGGCCCCAAATATCATAGATGGATCTTATCCCGATGTTACATCCTACCTTAACACTCACTTTTCTTTATTAAGAGAAGACTTCATCGGTCCACTACGAGATGGTATTTCTCAATATTTAAGAGCTCAGAGTGATGAGTATGTTAATGACATACGCTTATACTTCAATGTATCTATTTTGGAGTCTTTTTGTGTCCAATCAGGCATAGTTTATCAGGTTAAATTTTCAACCCAACAACTGAAACATATTATGTGGGAAAATTCACAGCGTTTGCTTTATGGTTCTCTTGTCTGTCTGTCAAATGACAACTTCAATAGCATGTTATTTGCTACTGTAGCAGAAAGAACTGTTGCTGATCTCCATCAGGGAATCATAACCTTGATGTTCGAGGAAGAAAGTCGTCAACAGCTAGCAAAGGAAGCTGACAATGAATGTCCGTTTGTGATGGCTGAGACCACTGCGTACTTTGAAGCCTATTGTCATACCCTGCAGGGGCTCAAAGAAATGAAAGAATCTGATGTTCCATTCCAGAATTACATTGTACACTGTAAAACAATGATGTCTCCTCCTGCTTATTTATTAAATGATGGCTCGTCATTCACCTTAAGCGAGCTGGAACACAAAACATCCTCAGACTCTTCAGTTGAAGAAACATACTGCAACATTAATAAAAATAAAACTACAAAGCCAGAGCTTAATATACTTGATTTTGAAACTTGGCCAACAGAAGAAGAGCTTGGATTTGATGAGTCTCAGTTTGAAGCATTCCAGAAAAGTCTAACAAGTGAGCTGTCCATTATTCAAGGTCCTCCAGGAACAGGTAATTTCTGTTAGTATAGCATTTAAAATAATTTTCCGATAAGTATAACGGTATAAACTTCTAACCTGTGTGCTTTACTGTTGTAGATGCCAGCTAAATTAAGTAGCCAGCATCTAAGTCTAACAGCTACAGTACGAGTTGAGCTGTGCACGCTGCTAACCATTTAGATGCTGCTGTCAATCTCTGACAATTGATGGTGCTTGTGGAGCGCCCACCAGGGCCATGGGGTACTTGGTACCGGGCCGGTACTTAAAGGGATGTGTCATGGTGGCAGTGACCCAGTCCGTAGCCCTGGGCATCCAAAAAAAAGGGAAAGGTCTTTAAAGGGATTGTTAAATAAAGAATGTTTGTGACGCCACCTGTGGTATTCGGTCAGAGATGACCAACGCTGCTTAAAGGGGTCTTCTGGGGTGATGTTATGGCAGTAAGGATTGTATGGCTTCCCACAGGTGAAGCTGGGTCTCCAGGGCTCCCGGTGTACAGATAAAGATGGTAGATGGGGTAGCAAGAAATGGAGGACACAGAGTTGCAGTCTCTTTACCTCTTTACTGGTGTAAGGCAGTCACAGTCCAGGGTCCCCGATCACAGGTGCTGGTATGGTCCGGCCGACTTGGAAGCGATTCAGGAATCCACCTAACCAGGTGCTTGTAAGCCTTCCTCTATGCACTGTATTGTAGTCTCTTGCTGCCTTAGGCCTCTCACAATGTCGCTGTCACCCTTTTGGTAGTTCACTAACCTGCATGACAGGTAACTCGAGCCCTTTTACAGGGTCTCTTGGGATGACTCCGGGCTCTATCTGCTACTGTGTCTTCAGGTGTTAGGCTATGTGCACACCTTGCGTCGGGTCCCTGCGGGTTCTCCCGCAGCGGATTTGATAAATCTGCAGGGCAAAACAACTGCGGTTCTCCCTGCAGATTTATCGCGGTTTGTTCCGCGGTTTCCGCTGCGGGTTTCCGCCTATACTATTGATGCTGCATATGCAGCAATATGCAGCATCAATAGTAATGTTAAAAATAATAAAAATTGGTTATACTCACCCTCTGATGTCCGGATCTCCTGGGCGCTGCACCCGGCGGTCCGGTTCCAAAGATGCTGTGGGAGAAGGACCCTTCGTGACGTCACGGTCATGTGACCGCGACGTCACCGCAGGTCCTGGTCGCACAGCAACTCTGACCGGACGGCCGCGTGCAGCGCCCAGGAGCTCCGGACATCAGAGGGTGAGTATAACCAGATTTTTTATTTTTTAACCCCAAATATGGTTCCCAGGGCCTGGAGGAGAGTCTCCTCTCCTCCACCCCGGGTACCACCCGCACATTATCCGCTTACTTCCCGCAACGTGGGCACAGCCCCATGCGGGAAGTAAGCGGTTCAATGTATTCCTATGGGTGCAGAATCGCAGCGATTGACATGCTGCGGGTTGTAAACCGCTGCGTTCCCGCGCGGTTTTTCCCGCAGCATGTGCACAGCGGTTTGCGGTTTCCATAGGGTTTACATGTTACTGTAAACGCTATGGAAACTGCTGCGGACCCGCAGCATCAAAATCGCGGCGGTTCCGCGGTAAAAACCGCTAAGTGTGAATATAGCCTTAATGGTGGACAGGTGATTTGAATTCTAGCTGTCCCCTGGTTTCTGCTGTTGGGTATACAGTCCCACACAGCCTTGGTCTCTGCGCCGGAAACCAATCGCAGCTCTCCTCCAGCTTCTCACTCTCCTTTGCTTCTCCCTAGAGGAAGTCAATAGCAATGTAACAACCAGGAACCTGGGCTGTTACCCTCCCCCCGTTAAATCCAGTACTCCCAGACCGGGAAAACAAAAAAAAATAATAACAGGTTAAAGATACGTGCAAAACATTTTTGATATGCATATCAACAGGTACAAAACTTTTCTTCCCTTTATGGGGGGCTGTTTCCTTGAACATTGCAAAACTTTAATACAGGGTAGAAAATAACTTTTTCAAAAATAGAACTTTCTATGACACTAAATATTAAATATGAAATGACGATCACCCTTTACAGGTATACTATCTTTAGCAACATCAAATACTAGCACTTGCTCTAGTAAAGTGCAACAAAGTCAAGACATTGTCAGGAACTGAGGTAGTGCAGCCTTTATAAGTGCAAACAATATTCAAGTCTTTCAATATCACATCAATAACATACTCATTCAGCAAATGGTGAGATCTTTCTCACCAACAACAGCAGTGACGCACTGGGACCCGTTTTAAACCCCCAACGTAGGCTTTGGGCGGGTTGCAATGCATTAGTGGTCTCCTTTCTGGACCGCTTTTTCAGCCACGGTTTCTCTCCTTATACGATGCCTGCCGAGCCAGGGATTGCTGTCTCTTCTGCCTCTCCCGCCGTCTCAAATGCTCCCGCCATGTTATAATGGGGATTTCTCTTTGGAGCGCTATCTTGTCTTCCTCCACGGGTCCCTCCTCAAACACCATGGGTTCAGTACAGTTAACCTGGGGTCCACAGGTTGGAATTAGCGGGGCTGCCATCTGACCCAAGTTACCATCTCCTGGTCCCAGTGTAGTCGATGGCCTTTTCCTCTGGGCCTCAGAATCGGCAGAGTCAGTTGGGAGCCCACCATGGTGTCATCTGGCGCAGGGGTTGCAGCCGGACTTAAGGCCAGGGTACCCTCGGCATACGGTGACATTTCACCAAGGGACCCAAAACCCTGGTCGGGTGTGTACAGCGGTGGGGGTGATTCGGGCCTAGCCATTGGACCTTCCACCGCCAGGGTCAGGGTCATACCCCGCAGTTTCACTCCACTACACCTGCCTTCGTGGGCAGTTCTTCCTCTTCTTCCTGCCATCCCAGATCAGGAGGTGGACTCCTCTAGTTAATGGGCATACTTCTCTCACATAGTAGTATTGATGAGGGGTGGCCATAACTTTTGCGACGTTCCTCCATGCTCTGCACATAACAAGATGCCCTTCTCCTCCTGCACGCCACATGGTGCTATAACGGCTGCAGTTTTGGCGGAAATTAGCAGTTCAATAATCTCTCAACAAATCACAGTCTCTTAGGCGCACAAAACCCAGCTTGCTGGCTCAGTCCATCCTGTTCGTGATGCAAAGTTTGGAGCGCCCGGCAGGGCCGTGAGGTACTCGGTACCGGGTCGGTACTTAAAGGGATGTGTCACGGTAGCAGTGACCCAGTCCATGGCCCTCGGAGTCCAAATAAAAGAGAAAGGTGTTTAAAGGGATTTTTAAATAAAGAATGTTCGTTACTAGTTATGAGTGTACTCGTTGCTCGGGTTTTTCCGAGCACGCTAGGGTAGTCTCCGAGAATTTGTAACTGCTCGGAGATTTCGTTTTTGTTGACGGAGCTGCATGATTTACAGCTGCTAGCCAGCCTGAGTACATGTGAGGGTTGCCCGGTTGCTCGGAAATCCCCACATGTATTCAAGCTGTCTATCAGCTGTAAATCATGCAGCTGAGGCAACAAAAAACTTAATCTCCGAGCAGTTACAAAAACTCGGAGACCACCCGAGCATGCTCGGGAAAACCCGAGCAACCAGTATACTCGCTCATCACTGTTCATGACACCACCTGTGGAATTTGGTCAGGGATGACCAATGCTGCTTAAAGGGGTCTTCTAGGGTAGGACACTAACCCGCATGACAGGTAACTCAAGCCTTTTTACAGGGTCTCTCAGGATGATTCCGGGCTCTATCTGCTACTTTGTCTTTGGGTGTTAATGGTGGACAGGTGACTTGAAATCTAGCTGTCCCCTGGTTTCTGCTGTGGAGCATACAGTCCCACACAGCCTCGGTCTTCCGGTCACTGGTATCTGCGCTTCAGCTTGGAGGGAATCAAATCGCAGCTCTCCTCCAGCTCCTCACTCTCCTTTGCTTCTTTTCCTCCTTCATGCTCTCTACAACTTATTCCGTCCCTTTCTCTTTTTTCCAGGAGCTGCAGAACTCGGTCTGCACACCCCTGCTTTCCTCTCTCAGACTCTCACACAGACTCCTCTCACTCACTAACTACTTTCCCTCCAACCAGAATATATATATAGGGGAGCCACCCACAAACTGGATGAGATCTCCACCTTCTGACCTGGAGTAAGAACATGTTACATGCTTGTGATACTTGTTAAAGGGATCCTTCCTCGCTTCCAAGCATGGCTGTTATGATCCGATGACCTTGGAGCAGCATGAAAACTTTCACTGGAGTAGGTGGTCACTATACTGACCGCAAATCCTGATCTTAACACCGCAACTAGAAGTAGCCGTGGAGTGTACCTAACCAATCCTAGACACCTCGTCACAGCCGGAGGACTAAATACCCCTAAAGATGGAAATATGAATACTATCTTGCCTCAGAGCAGAACCCCAAAGGATAGACAGCCCCCCACAAATATTGGCGGTGAGTCGGAGAGGAAAAAACATACACAGGCAGAAAAACAGGATTTAGCACAGGAGGCCACTCTAGCTAAAATAGGATAGGATAGGACAGAGGTCTGTGCGGTCAGTATTACAACCCTTCAAAAATATCCACAGCAGAATATACAAAAACTTCCTCCATCTAACTAAAGACGTAGGAGCATATATCTGCTATTCCAGCGAATCCTACATTCAGAGCAGGAATATAATCAAAAACAAGCACACAGCCTGTGTGCCACAGAAAAAGAAACAGACACTTATCTTTGCTGAAATGGCAGCCAAGTAGGAGAAGCCAGACAGAGATCCATCATATCCCAAAAAAACATTGACAACTGGCAAGGACTAATGAGTCCTGCAAGCCTAAATACCCCAGTCAGAACTGCAATTAGCAGATACACCTGCCCAAGACTGCAGCCCAGGAACAACTGCATTATCATCTACTACCACCAGAGGGAGCTCAAAAGCAGAATTCACAACACATGGCATCACCTTCCCCATGAGGAAGGCAATACACTGTAACAACCAGGAACCTGGGGTGTTATACTTGTGCTTACTGGCTTCCGTCAGTTCTTAATAGAATACTCGACAGTATGACTGTCTGTAATTTTCCCTTTAGTGTGGCATATAGCATATAATCTACTTTGTATCTAGTTGCGTGTTTGTCCTTTATAGCTGTGATTTGTCTAAAATAACAAAGCATAACAAACACCCACTTAAAGTTACACTCTTCTGCCTTTAAATGACTATGTGTTTTTTTTATAATATTCTATATGGTGACTTTAATAGATTTTGATACTGAATAAATGTTGCAACTTTTATACTAAAAAGACAGTTTTTCTGACTCCATTTTCTAATTATATATATATATATTGCTGGGAGTTTTCTGTTTTGGTTTAAATTGAGTTATCGCTGCTCTGATCTATTTAATTATATACTCTTCTGCCTTTGCCTATAGGAAAAACATATGTTGGACTGAAAATTGTTCGTGCTCTTTTGAAAAATGGAAGGATTTGGAGGCAAGGATGCAATCCGATACTGATTGTCTGTTACACAAACCATGCCCTTGATCAATTTCTGGAAGGTAAAATAATGCTGATAAATATATCAAGGCAATGACTACGTCACCAGGCGGAAGCTATTTTAAAATAAAAAAAAACACAACAGCAATATGCTACCGACAATACCCCTCAGTCGAGGGGTTCAAGAGAGGCCTGGATGTCTTCCTGGAGCAGAACAATATTGTATCATACAATTATTAGGTTCTGTAGAAGGACGTAGATCTGGGTATTTATTATGATGGAATATAGGCTGAACTGGATGGACAAATGTCTTTTTTCGGCCTTACTAACTATGTTACTATGTTACTATGTTACATCACTTGTTAACATAAGGCACTATGCTGACACCGATGATTTCAGTATCAGCATAAGGCCGGGATCACACGCAGCGAGATACGGCCAAATCTCGCAGGTTAAAA
This sequence comes from Ranitomeya imitator, assembly GCF_032444005.1. Lineage (NCBI taxonomy): Eukaryota > Metazoa > Chordata > Amphibia > Anura > Dendrobatidae > Ranitomeya > Ranitomeya imitator. Next base: position 242,089,865 of record NC_091287.1, read on the forward strand.
CCAAGCTCTGGCACCGGCACTCCGGAGCGGAGCGTGCGGCCACACAGCAATACATGGAGCCGCACGATCCACTCCGGAGTGCCGGTGCCAGAGCTTGTTTTTAACCTGCGAGACTCGGCCGTATCTCGCTGTAGTGTGACTCCGGCCTAAAAGATGCAATCAAAGACATATGAGTGAATGGTCTTTGTCATTTGATCAATGGACAAGTTGACATCAGACAATGATTGGGAATGAACACTATAATTGGGGCAACCATTGTGCACTATTACCTAAGAAATGGCGCTTGCGTTGTGTTTAACAGCTAATTACTGTGCTGCACAGATGACCGATGATGGCTCTGTAAAACAAGTGGTATGAAAATAATTTAACGAGTAGAAGCCTCGACCCTAAAAGCTTTATTGTGAAATGTCACCAACCAACTACAATACCAAATTATTAAAAAAAACAAACAAGGAACAGAAAACATAATGTGCATAGCATAGGTGCAGTATTCAAAAGTCAGCACCATTTTTGTTTTTTAGGGATATATAAATCCAGCCAGTGCAAAATTGTTAGAGTCGGATCAAGGAGCAACAGTGAACTTATGAAGACGTTTTCTTTGAATGTTCTGAGAAGGTCTAAAAAATCATCGATATTTCTAAGGCGGAAATTCAATGATCTCTCAGATTCTGATGACCTGGAAGATGAGGAGGAGGAGGAGGTGGAAGACATAGAAGACACAGTAAGATGAGTCTTGATACTTTCATTAATGTTTTATATCCAAATTCTTTCGTTAAAAATAAAAAAATGATGTACTCTATAACATAAAAATTGAAACATACTGTGGATAAATCGGAAGGATCAGTGAGCTCCCCAAGGGAATATTATTTGAGATGTGAAAGTTAGTTAGTGTTGTAGGACTGCTGCCGCTTCTTGCGGAGCACCACCTGGGTCTAGATAAGAAAAAATGGCATTCTGTGGAGAATGGAATAAAATCCACTTATTAAAGGTACTTTAAAACCATATTAAACAATAGTGGTAAAGTCACAAAAATGGAGGCTGTGAATGAACGCGTTGCCAATACAGTGCTTGGATCTTCATGTTCATACTGGGCTTTCTCTACTTCACCGGTTACATGTAGTGATGAGCGAGTATACTCGTTGCTTGGGTTTTCCCGACCACGCTTGAGTGATCTCTGAGTATTTGTTAGTGCTCGGAGATTAAGTTTTCATCGCCTCAGCTGAATGATTTACAGCTACTAGCCAGCTTGAATACATGTGGAACCAGGCAACCCCCACATGTACTCAGCCTGGCTACTAGCTGTAAATCATTCAGCTGTGGTGATGAAAACTAAATCTTCGAGCACTAAAAAATACTCGAAGACCACCCAAGCAACGAGTACACTCGCTCATCACTAGTTACATGCTATTTTTGGGGCATAAAATTGGAGTTAAAACGTTAAAAGTGTCAACATGGCAGATACCTTGTGCTAAATATAGATATCTATTAGGTTTTATGTGTGTGTATGCTTTATTACGCATAATCCCTGGAAAGCTGGTTATTTCTTTATAAACATGCCATATTTTTCTTCCACCAATAGATGTCACTGTTGTAGTGGAGGTGGTAACTTACAGGCAAGAGTTGAAATCTTGTCATCCACTTTTTGCTGCTGAGAAGTCAGGATGTGTATCTGGATTATTTCTACTGCCTCACCATCCCTGGGCTTGTAAGGTTGCAGATAGCAGATCCAATACATGTTCTGTATTGCTATACATAATAAGTACAAGATCCAAGGATAAACCTCATAGATGTCTATATGCAGCAAGTATATCTGGTGTAAAAGTTTCATTCGTTTTTTTTACAGTTCAGATACCGCTCTGAAAAAACATTCCCACGTAACTATGAGATAAATATCGTGTAAGCTGCACATAATATTTTTGTTCGGCTTCCACTATTCCATCTAGTTGTAAAGTTATCCATAGTAATAATTAACTTTGCATATTTATGGGTTTTGTTTTCTAATTGTCCTTTTAATCATGTGCAAATTCACGTTACCAAATGGGTCCGATCCTCATATAAGAGGTCGGTGGTGGCAGCATAGTTTTCGTATTTATGTGGTGTTGGGGGACTTGGTGGTGACTGGATCGAGGTATATATAAGTTCCCGTCAGGAACCGGTGGTATATATACATCCAGTCACAACACGTGCCGCAATACTCGGTATAAATTAGAGCATCTGCGCCCTTTTTTATCCTCTGTCAATACCCTTATTGGCCAGCAGGGTAGGGGGGCACCAGAGAGCTGCAAGTCCCTGACTAGAAGCAAAGTTGTTTCTTGACAAATTGGTAATAAAAAAAGCAACAAAACCACATGAAAAATAGACAATAACATCTCCCTATCAGTCTAGCGTTTAGTAAGCACCAGGCTATCGAGGTTACTAATATTATGTGATTTTTGCCTGAACCTTGGTTATGTCTGTCCTAGAAGATGACATTTTAATAACCAAGGATCGTATTACACTTGCTATTCACCTTTATCCTAACATTCCCTAGTTGCAGAGAGAAGTAGACACTCTGAAGCGCACAATTTTGTCCAGAAAAGAGATCATGGAGAGCGCCTATAATACAGTTATGGAAGAATACGAGATGAAGACATATATGAACGATGAAACGTTCCGGAACTTCATCTCTAACCAGGTATCGCTGTGCCCATTCGCTCATCCTGCTTCTGCACACTGATGGTCTTATAACGGTGACCCGCCATTGAGCATCTTTTTGTTTTCAGTTTGTAATAGTTTCACAATTCCTTTTCATTGGTAAGGTATAGTGATGAGCGAGTATACTCAATGCTCGGGTGGTCTCCGAGTATTTATGACTGCTCGGAGATTTAGCTTTCATCTTGGCACCTGAATGATTTACAGTTGCTAGACAGCTTGAATACATGTTCCTAGCAACCAGGTAACCCCCACATGTACACAGGCTGGCTAACAGCTGTACAGTAAATCATGCAGCTGCATCAACAAAAACGAAATCTCCGAGCACTAAAAAATACTCGGAGACCACCTGAGCATGCTCAGGAAAACCCGAGCAACGAGTACACTCGCTCATCACTATTAAGGTAGTTAGCGCATCATTTGATGATGACGTTAATTAACTGGGCGCTAAGGTGTGTATAGCATTGTATGATTGAATGCAGTTACTAAACAGTTTGCAGTATGCTCTTAAACATAATCTGTCAGCAGGTTTTTGATTTGAAACCTGATAGCAGTATGATGTAGAGACAGAGACCCTGATTCCAGTGGCATAGCACCTACTGGGCTGCTTACTGTAGTTTTGATAGAATGCCTGATTTGTCTGATGTAGATGTAGCAGAGCTAAGATTCTAGGCTGTGTATTACCTGACTCACACCCCTGAGTGGCAAATTCCTGTGTACACTGTGCATTATGTGAAGCTGCTACTCAGTGATAGGGATACACAGATGAGCATGACTGGCCTGCATGAGGAAGATATAAGATCGAAACATGCGTTAAGGGACATACTGGACCTGTATATATATATATATATATATATATATATATATATGGAGTAACTATAACAACCTTGTATACTTTACATCTGATATTTTTTTGTCTCAATATTTGGGTACTTCAAAGTTATGGTGTGTACATTCTCATTGGTCATTTAGCCTGATACAGTACTATATTATCAATGGTATTTACTTAATGTGTACTGTTTTATGCCCTTGGATATATGATAGCCACACAAATTAATCTAATCATTTTTTGCACTATGCACTTTATATTTTGTGCTTAGTTTTATCTGCACTTTGATTTATATTGAGTTTGTGGTCTTTTATATGTGGTGTATCCTATATATATATATATATATATATATATATATATATACACCGCCCTATTTTAGATCTAATCATACTACCTAATGTCCAGCGTTTGCATTTTTTCCATCACATGTATGGTCTACTGGTATCTCCTATTTTTAATTGTTCTTAAAAATTTTCTTGTATCTGAATAAAAAATTCATCTATACTCAAGTTTACTGGTGTTGAAGGACTTTGCTCTTTCTTTCATTCTAGCTGCCATTGTAGCAGTTATAGCCGGATGGGACTAGTAGTCCCATCGGACGATGCCTGCCTACATACAGCCCCGCACACACACAGCCCCGCACACACCCATTCACACCCACACAGACACACACAGCCCCGCAGACCTCCGCACAGCCCCGCGATCCCCGCAAGCCCCGCAGACCCCGCACACAGACACACACACACAGCCCCGCAGACCCCCGCACACAGACACACACACAGCCCCGCAGACCCCCGCTGATCCCCACACAGCTCCGCACACAGGCACACACACACAGCCCCGCAGACACACACAAACACCCGCACACAGACATGCACATCTTCTCTGCACACACACAATCTCTGCCCACACACTCTTCCCCCTCCCGATCTGCAGCGTTTCACGCACACAACTCCACAGCAAAACCGCAGATCCGGCAGTTTTGCAGCAGATTTGACTGAATCAATGGAAGTCAATGGGTGCAGAAACGTTGCAGATCCGCAAAAAAAATTGACATGGTCCTTTTTTTAATCTGCTGCGTTTTCAGTGCGGAGTTTTCCGCACCATTAGCACAGCATTTTTTCCCCCCATTGATTTACATTGTACTGTAAATCACTTGCGGATCTGCACCTCTTCTGAGCGGAAAAAAATGCTGTGGATCCGCAGGAAATCTGCAACATGTGCACATACCCTAAGCGCTCCTATTAATGTTTACAGCAAGAGTGTTACCAGGTGACTTTTTTTGTCAAGACAGGAAACATTTTGAGCTTTGCATCACAAATAGCTACCATAAAGATACAGTTGTGCTCAAAACTTTACATACCTCGGCAGAATTTTTGCTTTCTTGGCCTTTGTTTCAGAGAATATGAATGATAACACCAAGACTTTTTCTCCACTCATGGTTAGTAGTTGGGTGAAGCCATTTATTGTCAATCTATTGTGTTTTCTCTTTTTAAATCATAATGACAACCCAAAACATCCACATGACCCTGATCAAAAGTTCACATACCCCATTTCTTAATACCGTGTATTGCCCCCTCTAACATCAGTGACAGCTTGAAGACTTTTGTAGATGAGGTTGTACTGTCATAATTCTGGACAGGATCATTGCAAACTACTGTCAGCCTGTTCTAATTATGTTCCATATATATAATAATAACACAAATTGCTGGAGCTCTTGAAATGTTGCCATAATGAATATTGTGTTGTAATCTAGACGCTGTCCTTGACAAGTACGGTATATACTCTGATAGACAGATCATTACATCTGCATTAAGCTATAACATATGACATGTAAAGATATTCTTTTATATGTTTCTACGATGTTTAAGAGTATCTTGTATTGCTTTAGGAACTCAAGAGGTCATCCTATATCCTATATGACTGGCTGGGTTTATCACTCCTGTATCACACCAACTATGAAAAAACAGAAAACCTTTTCAAAGAAAAAGGTATTTCACATGCTAAAGTTTTAAGATTAAGATTTCATTGAAAGGAGGAAAAAAATGGAGATTTACTAAACTTAAACGTACCACAAATTTAAATGACCTTGCACCAAAATCTGTCATACACATTTAGCCTGTGTTTCACACACTTTTTCCTAAATGCTAGACAAGAAGGCCTATCAGAAAGGAGACATGACCTAAATTGTGACAGCACGTGCCAATATTGCACCAACATAGGACAATTATTAGGTGGCTTAATCTTAGGGAAAAATTTATCATTCCACAGTTTTCTACAATCAAAAAGTGGCTACATTGGCTGAAGGGGCATTTGCTGGCTTAACCGTAGCTGAAATCTATAATAATAATCTTTATTTTTATATAGCGCTAACATATTCCGCAGCGCTTTGCACACATTATCATCACTGTCCCCGCTGGGGCTCACAATCTAAATTCCCTATCAGTATGTCTTTGGAATGTGAGAGGAACAACAATTTTCAGGTCTTGCCACATAGTCTTAGTGGGCCTTAGGTCTGGACTCTGACTGGGTCAGTCAAACACATGAATATGATTTATTCTAATCCCTCCATTGTAGCTCTGGCAATATGTTTAAGGTTGTTGTCCTGTTGGAAGCTGAACCTACACCCCAGTCTCAATTTCCTCCAGAATTGCCCCATATTGAGTTCCATCCATCTTCCCATCAACTCCCACCAGCTTTCCTGTCCCTGCTGAAGAAAAGCATCTCCACAGAATGATGCTGCCATCACCATGTTTGACAGTGGGGATAGTGTTTTTAGGATGATGTGCAGTGTTAGTTTTCTGCCACAAATTGCGTTTTGCATTTAGCCCAAAACTAACTACTTTGGTCTCATCTGACAAGATTACTTTCTTCCACATGCTAGTTGTATCCCCTACAGGACTTTTTGCAAAAATGGAACTTCTTGCTTGCTATCAAAAATGGCATTCTTCTTGCCACTCTTCCATAAAGCCCAGATTTGTGGAGTATATGACTAATATTTACCCTGTGGACATATTCTCCCACCTGAGATGTGGATCTCTGCAGCTCCTCCAGAGTGACCATGGGCCTCTTGGCTGCTTCTCTAATTAGTGCTCTCTTTGCTTGGGAAGTCAGTTTATGTGGACGACTATGTCTTGGAAGGTTTGCAGTTGTGCCATACTCCTTCCATTTTTGGATGATGGATTGAATAGTTCTCCATGAGATCTTTAGAGCTTGGACTATTATTTTTTTATCATCTAACCCTGCTTTACTCTTCTCTATAACTTTATCCCTGACCTGTCTAGTGTGTTCCTTGGTTTTCATGATGCTGTTTGATCCCTAATGTTCTCACACAAACCTCTGAGTCCATCACAGAACAGCTGTAGTTATACCGAGAATAAATTACACACAGAGGGACTCAGTTTACCAATTATGTCACTTCTGGAGGCAACTGGTCACTCAGGATTTTATTTAGGGTTATCAGACTACAGGGGACTGAATAAAAAATGCAAATCACAATTTTTAGATTTGTTTTTTCAAAATAGATAGAAAACTACATATAATTTCCCTTGCAATTCACAAATACTTGGTACTTTGCATTGATATATAGCACATAAAATTCCAATAAAATGCATTTAAGTTTGTGCGTGTAACATGAAACAATGTAAAAAAGTTCACGGGGCATGAATAATTTTTCAAGGCACTATAGATCTCATTTCATTTTCTGGTGTACAAGCAAATCTTACACATTTTTGATGTGGACTAAAACCAAACTGCAATGTGATTGCATATCCTGTAACCTTAGCAATTTAGAATCATATATCTAAAAATCTTGCACCATGTCAGCCTCACATAGGAAAGGACATTATTGTAATAATTTTGGGGGGAGATGCTGAAGTACTACGGGTTAGGACATGGTGTAATACACAGGTAAGGCATCATATTGGCATCATACATATGCCATTATGTCTCCATTGAGAAATTATTATGCAACCAAGCAAATATAATTGAGCTTCTACATCCTTCATTTTTAGAAAATTCCATGTGTTCAAAATTGCAAAAATAAAGCTATGATTTTTTTTTTAGAAAAATTGGTAGATTCTACAGACAACAGTGAGAGCCCCGAAAATAAAGAAGAGAACATTGAAGTTATAAAAGAGCCTGAAATTGCATTACTTGAGCGTCAACTTGATGGTGACAATATAAGTGATGAGTTAGCACAAATAAGAGCAAGTAAAAGTAAAGACCCGACTTCTAAACCTATAACAGCTGATCAAACTTCTGAACACCAGAATGATGATCCTCGCTGGAAGGTAAGTTCAGCAGTTTGGCACAGTTAGCACTGAACATAAACATGAATTTCACAGACTTAACTTTTTATTTTGTAGTTTTTTTCTGTATCTACTGTATATACATATGTACTGTTCTTGTATATTCATATGTGTACAACCCTAGTTAAAAAAAAGCTGAGAAGCTCTTACAATGTAAAGAGAACAAGGAAGCAATGATTTGGAACTCTCTTGCAGCCATGTTTTTTCACAGCAGAGCATAGAACTCAGATCAGATGTTGAAAATGAATTATTTTTCATTTCATTTAAAACAAATAACTGTGTAGCATCACCTCTTCCTTTTACAACAATCTGTAAACCAAGGAGGTGGCCAATTGCTGGAGTTTTGGGGGAGTTATGTTGTCCCATTCTTGTCTGATGTAGGATTCTAGCCGTTCAAAAGTATTGGGTCTTCTTTTCTGGATTTTTCGTTTCATAATGCCCCAAATGTTTTCTATTGGTGATAGGTTCATGACCCAAACTCTTCTTTTGTAAAACCATGCTGTTGAAATGGATTCAATGAAGCAGACATTGCCTGAATGGGAGAATATGTGTCATTATTATGCCACATTCTGCTAGGACCTGTCTTACATCGGAGGTTAGAAGATTGCGGCGATTAGCTGAACAAAGGTCTGCTTTAAATCTTCACGGTCATTCATGAGTTAACAGATTTCTTGTTGCATGGAAAGGGATTAGAGTTCCTTGTGGTCTATTGGCTATGCTGCTTATTGGAATCACACTATTCTATTTAACCTGGGTCTGGTTTCTCTCCATGCGAGCAATAAAATCTTCATTCTGTTCTTGGCTGCATTAGAGAAGGCGGTCTGGAGTGTCGCTCTTGTTGTCCTGAAATTGTTGTATGCGTTTTGTTGTGAATACCTCTTCCTTCCCATTTTTTGCCGTTCTTTCGTGTTGCTTTTCTGCCTCATTACTGTGCACCCATTTTCCCTTCGTATTTTATCCTGTATACCTGTTGTTTGATTGTGCCTTGATTTTCCCGTTTGTCCAGGCGGTGTTATCCCTTGTTATACCTGAGTAAGGTGGGAGCTGCATAGGATTTTGAGAGCAGCATAGAGAGGTAGGGCTTCCCTACATTAAGGGACAGTATAGGGTCCTTCTTTCCCAACTTTCCTATGGTCACAGCGTGAGAGTTACATCGTGACAATGTTTTTCTAAACCCTCTATAAAATGCTCAGTTTTGATAGTGCCCTTCAAGATAGATGTGTAAGCTGCCCCATTCCAAAGGTACTAATAAAATCCCATCCCATCAGAGATAAAAGTTTTTTTTATCTGTGTGCTGATAACAAGCTGGTTGGTCCCTCTCCTCTTGAGTTCACAGGACACAGCGTTAGGGGTTTTCATATAGAATTTAAAATTTGAATTCATCTGACAGCAGGACAGTTTTCCATTTTGTCTCAGTACTGTCATGATTCCTCTGCTCAGAGTGTCTGGGACTCAGTGATGGACAGCTCTGTCATCCTATCCTGTTCTGAGGCGTGCTGAGCTGTCAGTGCTTTGATTGACAGCTCGGTTGACCTATCTGTGACTGGGCGGTGCAGAAATTTCCTCAGGTGCCACCTGTTCTTGGTAATTACCTGCTATTTAGGTAAGCTGTCTGGTCCAGATCACTGCCAGTCAAAAGCTTGTGCTCTCTGGTGTGTGTTTACCAGATCCGTGTGCTGTAAATTCTGATCTTCTGCTTCTGACCTTTGGACCGTGTTCTGATTACCTGTTTGTTACTTCTCTGGTATTCTGACCCTGGAATGTGACCTAACTTATGACTTCGTATTTTCCCTTGCCTTACTACGTGCTCTTTTGGTATTTAGCCCGGAACGTCTGACTACCCTGACTCATGGCCAGTCCGTGGGTTGTGACTACTGCCTCTGTACAAATCCCTAGTTAGACCGCACATGGAGTACTGTGTCCAGTTTTGGGCACCGGTGCTCAGGAAGGATATAATGGAACTAGAGAGAGTACAAAGGAGGGCAACAAAATTAATAAAGGGGATGGGAGAACTACAATACCCAGATAGATTAGCGAAATTAGGATTATTTAGTCTAGAAAAAAGACGACTGAGGGGCGATCTAATAACCATGTATAAGTATATAAGGGGACAATACAAATATCTCGCTGAGGATCTGTTTATACCAAGGAAGGTGACGGGCACAAGGGGGCATTCTTTGCGTCTGGAGGAGAGAAGGTTTTTCCACCAACATAGAAGAGGATTCTTTACTGTTAGGGCAGTGAGAATCTGGAATTGCTTGCCTGAGGAGGTGGTGATGGCGAACACAGTCGAGGGGTTCAAGAGAGGCCTGGATGTCTTCCTGGAGCAGAACAATATTGTATCATACAATTATTAGGTTCTGTAGAAGGACGTAGATCTGGGTATTTATTATGATGGAATATAGGCTGAACTGGATGGACAAATGTCTTTTTTCGGCCTTACTAACTATGTTAGTGTCACAAGTCGATTTTAATTGAGCTCTGGCTCAGAGAAGATGGCAGAGCTTTTAGATTGTGTTGATATTTTTTGCATAATAGAACTTTAATTTTCATTTGTGGAATGAACAGCAAACTGTATTCATATAATGGTTTCTGGAAGCGATTTGATTACCCGAATCATGCCTGTTTTTAATAGTGCCACCTTAGGGCCTGTTGATCACGAGCATCTGGAAAGCCCTACAGGGCCGTGGGGTACTCTGTACCGGGTCCAGTACTTAAAGGAGATGTCACAGTGGTGGTGACCCGGTCCGTGGCCCTGGGCGCCCAAGTAAAAGGGAAAAGTCTTTAAAGGAGTTATGAATAAAGTTTGTGTTCGTGACGCCACCTGTGGTATTTGGTCAGGGTGACCGACGCCGCTTAAAGGGGTCCTCTAGGGAGATGTTGTGGCGGCAGTGATGGTATGGCTTCCCACAGGTGAAGCTGGGTCCCCGGGGCTCCCTGTGTATAGATAAAGATGGTGGGTGGTGTAGCAAGGAAACGGAGGACACAGGTTTGCAGTCTCTTTACCTGGTTTACTGATGAATTCAGGCAGCCACAGTCCAGGGCACCAGATGACAGGTACAGGTAGGATCCGGCCGGCTTGGAAGTGAGTTGGGAGTCCCCTTTTCAAAGGTGGAGTTAGAAGCCTTCCTTCTAGCACTGTGGTGTAGTTCCTTGCTGCCCTAGGCCTCTCACAAGATCCTCATGTGTTCTCTCTTTCCTCCTTGTAGGTAGAACACTAAGGCTGGGTTCACATTGCGTTAGTGGCAGTCCGCTAACAGGATCCGTTACATAGCGCCACTAACGCAATGTAACGGATCCGTTAGCGCACCCATTGACCGCAATGTATCTAACGCATCGCTAACGTATGCCATTTTTTGCATGCGTTAGCGATGTCCCGTTATTTTATGATGGACCTCGAACGCTGCTTGCAGCGTTTTTCGGTCCGTTCTCGCTAGCGCAGATCGAGCATCTGCGCTAGCGGAATCGCTAAACACAATCCCTTTTTGTACATTGCGTTAGTGCATTCTGTTAGCGTATGCGCTAAACGGATTGCACGAACGCAATGTGAACCTAGCCTAACCCGTATGACAGGTGGCTCGTCTTTTTACAGGGTCTCTATCCCGACCCGGGCTCTATGCGCCACTGTGTCTCCTTGTGTCAGTGTGGACAGGTGACTTGTAATCCAACTGTCCTGTCGGTTTCTGCTGTGAGCCATGGAGTCCCTCACAACCTTCTGTCTTCCAGCTACCGGTGTCTGCGCTCTGTAGGGAGGTAGCCCAGTCTCAGCTATCCTCCCCAGTTCTCACTCTCCTGCGCTTCACTTTTCCTACATGCTCTCTACAATCCATTTGGCTTTCTCTTTCTCTCTTTCTAGGAGCTGCAGCACTTCTCGTGGCTGCACGGCCCCTTTGCTCCCTTCTCCTCTGTCTCTCTAACAGGAACTAACTGAACCTTTCCCTCCAGACCAGAATATATATATAGGGGAGCCACTCACAAGCTGGATCAGAGCACCCCCTTCTGGCCTAGAGTGTGAACATGTTGCATGCTTGTGTTTACCTCATAAAGAAGATCCTTCCTCGCTTCCAAGCGTGACATCACTCTCCCCGTGAGGAAAGCAATGCCACTATGGCAACCAGGAACCTGGGGTGTAACACATACACTATTGACCATTGGCCATGTCCTTTTTTGCACATGGATTTCTTAAGTATCTCTGAATCCTTAGATCATACTGTTCACTGTAGATGGTAGATTTACAATGCCTATGCAATTTTATGTTGAGGAACATTTTTATAAAGTTATTCACAATCTTTAGACGCTGTTGTTCACAAATTAGTGAACCTCGAACCATGTTTGCGTCTCTGCCGCTCTAAACTGCTCTTTTCATGCAGAATCATGTGAGTTGAAAACTGACCCTTCCAACATTTTGTTAGTCCTCTCCCAACTTTTTGAAAATGTGTTGTTGCCATCAATTGTTAAATTATTCATTTTTTTAAATAAAATGGAAAAGTGTCTAGCTTTCAACTTCTGATCTGTGTCCTATGTTCTGTTGTGAATAAAATATTTCTAGAAGTGATTTCCAAATCACTGCATTATTGTTTTCTTTATTTTTACACAGCCTCACTGCGTGCTTAGTATTGGGATTGTAAATCTATATACTCATCAACACTGAAATTGCAACACCAAGTCGCAAACTACATGGAATCATGGAAATAACAGGATAGATAGACATGTACCGTAAATTATGAAAAAATTGAAAAAAGTTTTCAAAACATGTTGATTTATTCAGTATCGAGTATGAGCGACACCCACAAAAATGCATGGACTTACATACCTTTGCATGCTATCAATGAGATTATTAATTATTGTCTGAGGAATGTTCTGCCACACTTGGGCACTCAGATCATCATGATCCGCTGCTGGCAGCTTTCTTTACATATGCCGACCAATGACGTCCTATACTGTATGTGTTTGATGGTAGATAAGTACAATGATGCTGCTGGCATTGGTAATACATTTAAGGCACACAGGCTGTACACTGATGCATGAGCAACATGCAGCCTGGTTTTATCATGTAGAAAAAAAACTCCTAGAACAATTTGGAGATAAGGCCATAGCAATGGTTTTATGATTGATTTATTCTGTATTACAAGTGAAGTGATTGAGCTCAGTGGGTCATGACGTCTTCTTCAGCAGAGCCACAGAACGTAGTGATTGGTTGCAGCAGTGATATGAGCTGTAGTCATGACATTACTGCTGCAGCTATATTACAGACACTAAAGTAGGAGAAACTGCGCTGGACCTGGCGAGAGTGAGTAATGTCTGTTTTGTTTTTTTTTTACAAACATCCAATTTTTAGAAGACCACTTTTTATAGTTTATAATTCCATTAAGTCTCACACCATGGGGGGACCACAAATATGTTAGGGAACCAGTTGTTTGAATGTGGAAAACCCCTTTAACAAATGAGTATGGGTTATTTTTTTATTTTATCACATGTTGCTAGAATTTTAAAACCCTGGAAGGCCTCTTTAATTGAGCAAAGGAGTCTTTCAAGTCTCAATATATTAATGAGCTTTTTTTAGGTAGGTTGTCTTGTGAAGCCTAACAATGCTATCCTGGCTTCTCAAAAACTTGGCAATCAGTTATTATTAACATCGTAGCAACCATATAAAACATGTTGCCGATTCAGAACCAAAAAACATTCCTTCTTAATCCCTTAAGGTCCACGTTTCTAGAGCCATCATTAGGGGTCTTCAGTTCTTAGCTCCTACTTTTTACGACTTTGCCACAACTGAACATATAGGCCGGCGTCACACTTGCGAGTTTTACGGACGTAAGAGCGCAGAAACTACGTCCGTAAAACTCGCAAAAAATACGGCACAATTATTCTCTATGCCCCTGCTCCTATCTGCCGTATTTTACTGATCAGTATTATACGGCTTTCTACGGCCGTAGAAAATCGCAGCATGCTGCGTTTGTCACCGTATTGCGCAAATAAAACGCCAATGAAAGTCTATGGAAGCCCCAAAAATACGGATTACACACGGACCAGCAGTGTGACTTGCGAGAAATACGCAGCGCTGTTACACAGAAAAGCCGGTAATTCAGTGCGGTGTACAGTAAAATCACACTGACAGCTTACAGTAGAATAGGTAGAATAAATATGTACACATAGAATAGGTATATATATACAGTGGGGCAAAAAAGTATTTAGTCAGTCAGCAATAGTGCAAGTTCCACCACTTAAAAAGATGAGAGGCGTCTGTAATTTACATCATAGGTAGACCTCAACTATGGGAGACAAACTGAGAAAAAAAAATCCAGAAAATCACATTGTCTGTTTTTTTAACATTTTATTTGCATATTATGGTGGAAAATAAGTATTTGGTCAGAAACAAAATTTCATCTCAATACTTTGTAATATATCCTTTGTTGGCAATGACAGAGGTCAAACGTTTTCTGTAAGTCTTCACAAGGTTGCCACACACTGTTGTTGGTATGTTGGCCCATTCCTCCATGCAGATCTCCTCAAGAGCAGTGATGTTTTTGGCTTTTCGCTTGGCAACACGGACTTTCAACTCCCTCCAAAGGTTTTCTATAGGGTTGAGATCTGGAGACTGGCTAGGCCACTCCAGGACCTTGAAATCCTTCTTACGAAGCCACTCCTTCGTTGCCCTGGCGGTGTGCTTTGGATCATTGTCATGTTGAAAGACCCAGCCACGTTTCATCTTCAATGCCCTTGCTGATGGAAGGAGGTTTGCACTCAAAATCTCACGATACATGGCCCCATTCATTCTTTCATGTACCCGGATCAGTCGTCCTGGTCCCTTTACAGAGAAACAGCCCCAAAGCATGATGTTTCCACCACCATGCTTTACAGTAGGTATGGTGTTTGATGGATGCAACTCAGTATTCTTTTTCCTCCAAACACGACAAGTTGTATTTCTACCAAACAGTTCCAGTTTGGTTTCATCAGACCATAGGACATTCTCCCAAAACTCCTCTGGATCATCCAAATGCTCTCTAGCAAACTTCAGACGGGCCCGGACATGTACTGGCTTAAGCAGTGAGACACGTCTGGCACTGCAGGATCTGAGTCCATGGTGGCGTAGTGTGTTACTTATGGTAGGCCTTGTTACATTGGTCCCAGCTCTCTGCAGTTCATTCACTAGGTCCCCCCGCGTGGTTCTGGGATTTTTGCTCACTGTTCTTGTGATCATTCTGACCCCATGGGGTGGGATTTTGCGTGGAGCCCCAGATCGAGGGAGATTATCAGTGGTCTTGTATGTCTTCCATTTTCTAATTATTGCTCCCACTGTTGATTTCTTCACTCCAAGCTGGTTGGCTATTGCAGATTCAGTCTTCCCAGCCTGGTGCAGGGCTACAATTTTGTTTCTGGTGTCCTTTGACAGCTCTTTGGTCTTCACCATAATGGAGTTTGGAGTCAGACTGTTTGAGGGTGTGCACAGGTGTCTTTTTATACTGATAACAAGTTTAAACAGGTGCCATTACTACAGGTAATGAGTGGAGGAAAGAGGAGACTCTTAAAGAAGAAGTTACAGGTCTGTGAGAGCCAGAAATCTTGATTGTTTGTTTCTGACCAAATACTTATTTTCCACCATAATATGCAAAAAAAATGATAAAAAAACAGACAATGTGATTTTCTGGATTTTTTTTTCTCAGTTTGTCTCCCATAGTTGAGGTCTACCTATGATGTAAATTACAGACGCCTCTCATCTTTTTAAGTGGTGGAACTTGCACTATTGCTGACTGACTAAATACTTTTTTGCCCCACTGTATATATGTCAGTGAGACACATATATGTATATATATTATTACTTTATACAGCCGCGATATAGCAAAAAGCCGGTAATTCAAATACCGGCTTTTGCTTTCTCCTTCCTAAAACCCGACATGATATGAGACCTGGCTTACATACAGTAAACCATCTCATATCACCATTTTTTTTGCATAATCCACACTACTAATGTTAGTAGTGTGTATCTGCAAAATTTGGCCGTTCTAGCTCTTAAAATAAAGGGTTAAATGGCGGAAAAAATTGGCGTGGGCTCCCGCGCAATTTTCTCCGCCAGAGTAGTAAAGCCAGTGACTGAGGGCAGATATTAATAGCCTGGAGAGGGTCCATGGTTATTGGCCCCCCCCTGGCTAAAAACATCTGCCCCCAGCCACCCCAGAACAGGCACATCTGGAAGATGCGCCTGTTCTGGCACTTGGCCACTCTCTTCCCATTCCCGTGTAGCGGTGGGATATGGGGTAATGAAGGGTTAATGCCACCTTGCTATTGTAAGGTGACATTAAGCCTAATTAATAATGGAGAGGCGTCAATTATGACACCTATCCATTATTAATCCAATTGAATGAAAGGGTTAAAAAAAAACACACACATTATTAAAAATTATTTTAATGAAATAAAAACAAAGGTTGTTGTAATATTTTATTTAACGCCCAATCCAATCACTGAAGACCCTCGTTCTGGAAAAGAAAAAACATAATAAACCAACAATATACTTACCTTCCGCAGATCTGTAAAGTCCAACGATGTAAATCCTTCTGAAGGGGTTAAAACATATTGCAGCAAGGAGTTCCGCTAATGCAGGCTGCTCCTCGCTGCAAAACCCCAGGGAATGAAGGTAAAGTAGGTCAATGATCTATATTTAGCTTCATTTGCGGTGAGGCGCCCTCTGCTGGCTGTTCATAGATCGTGGGAACTTTCCTAGAAAGCCTGGGAGCTTTCAAGGTAAGTTCCCACGATCTATGAACAGCCAGCAGAGGGCGCCTCACCGCAAATGAAGCTAAATATAGATCATTGACCTATATTTAGCTTCATTCCCCGGGGTTTTGCAGCAAGGAGCAGCCTGCATTAGCGGAACTCCTTGCTGCAAAATGTTTTAACCCCTTCAGAAGGATTTACATCGTTGGACTTTACAGATCTGCGGAAGGTAAGTATATTGTTGGTTTATTATGTTTTTTCTTTTCCAGAACGAGGGTCTTCAGTGATTGGATTGGGCGTTAAATAAAATATTACAACAACCTTTGTTTTTATTTCATTAAAATAATTTTTAATAATGTGTGTGTTTTTTTAACCCTTTCATTCAATTGGATTAATAATGGATAGGTGTCATAATTGACGCCTCTCCATTATTAATTAGGCTTAATGTCACCTTACAATAGCAAGGTGGCATTAACCCTTCATTACCCCATATCCCACCGCTACACGGGAATGGGAAGAGAGTGGCCAAGTGCCAGAATAGGCGCATCTTCCAGATGTGCCTGTTCTGGGGTGGCTGGGGGCAGATGTTTTTAGCCGGGGGGGGCCAATAACCGTGGACCCTCTCCAGGCTATTAATATCTGCCCTCAGTCACTGGCTTTACTACTCTGGCGGAGAAAATTGCACGGGAGCCCACGCCAATTTTTTCCGCCATTTAACCCTTTATTTTAAGAGCTAGAACGGCCAAATTTTGCATAGACACACTACTGACATTAGTAGTGTGGATTATGTAAAAAAAATGGTGATATGAGATGGTTTGCTGTATGTAAACCAGGTCTCATATCATGTCGGGTTTTAGGAAGGAGAAAGCAAAAGCCGGTAATTGAATTACCGGCTTTTTGCTATCTCGCGCTGTATGAAGGAATAATATATATATATATATATATATATATATATATGTGTGTCTACTGACATGTATATATATATATATATAGACAGTATATATGTTTTTATTTTTTTTTTTAACACATGGATCCCTTGTATAGGCGTATGTCGGTTTGGCAAGCCTGCGATAAAAACACGCAGTACGGCTGCCATACGGATTACATACGGAGGATGCCATGCGCAAAAAACGGTGACACACCCTGCCTACGGAGGAGCTACGGACCACTATTTTCGGGACTTTTCAGCGTATTACGGCCGTAATATACAGACCGTATTTGCATACGCTGAGTGTGAAGCCGACCATACAGTGGGTAAAATAAGTATTTGATACACTGTCGATTTTGCAAGCTTTCCCACTTAAAAAGAATGGAGAGGTCTGTAAGTTTTATTGTAGATACACTTCAACTGGAGAGACAGAGTGTAAAAAAATCCAGAAAATCACATTGGCTGATATTTACATAATTATTTAGCATTTTGTTGCATGAAATAAGTATTTGATACAATAGAAGAATCTAATATTTGGTACAGAAACCTTTGTTTGCAATTACAGAGGTCAGACGTTTCCTGAAGTTTTTCACTAATTTTGCACACATTGCCGTAGGAATTTCGACCCACTCCTCCATTCAGATCTTCTCCAGATCTGTCAGGTTTTGGCGATGTCACTGGGCAGCATTGAGTTTCAGCTCCCTCCAAAGTTTTTCTATTGGGTTCAGGTCTGGAGACTGGATATGCCACTCCAGGACTTTGAAATGCTTCTCAAGGAGCCACTCCTTAGTTGCCTGGCTGTGTGTTTTGAGTCATTGTTATACTGGAAGACCCAGCCACAACCCATCTTCAATGCTCTTATTTAGGGAAGGTGGTCGATGGCCAAAATCTCACGATAAATGAATCCATCCATTCCTCCTTCAATATGGTGCAGTTGTACTGTCCTCTTTGCAGAAAAGAACCCCTAAAATATTATATTTCCCCCACCGTGCTCAACTGTTGGGATGGTGTTCTTGTGGTTGTACTCATCCTTTTTCTTCTTCCAAACATTTTGAGTGGAGTTGTTACCAAAAAGTTCTATTCATCTGACTACATGACCTTCTCCCATGCCTCCTCTGGTTCATCCAGATGGTCATTGGTGAACTTCAAACTTGCTTAGACATGTCCTGGCATGAGCAGGGGGACATTGCATGTCCTGCAGAATTTTAATTAATGACGGCGTAGTGTGTTACTAATGGTAATGTTTGAGACTGTGATTCCAGCTGTGGACCTCCCATGTAGTTCTGGGCTGATTTCCGACCTTTCTCAGAATCATCCTTAGCATATGAGTCGAGAATCTATATCTAGAATGAGTCTAAATTCCCTATCAGTATGTCTTTGGAATGTGGGAGGAAACCGGAGAACCCAGAGGAAACTGACGCAAATACAAGGAGAACATACAAACTCCATGCAGATATTGTCCTGGGTGGGATTTGAACCCAGGACTCCAGCGCTGCAGTTCTAACCATTGAGCCACCATGCTGCCCCTATGAAGTGTTGAAGTGTACCTACTAGAGTTGAGCCTTCCGATGCTGCAAGTATCGGTTATCGGCCGATATTTGCTGTATCGGAATTCTGATACCGAGTTCCGATATTTTTGTGATATCGGAAATCGGAATTGGCATGTGCGGTGCGTATGGTTCCAAGGGTCTGGAGGAGAGGAGATTCTCCTTCAGGCCCTGGGATCCATATTCATGTAAAAAATAAAGAATAAAAATAAAAAATATGGATATACTCACCCCTCCGGCGAACCCTGGCTGTCACCGCTTCTAGCGTCTGCCTCCGTTCCTAAGAATGCAGTGAGTGAAGGACCTTCGATGCCGTCACGGTCACGTGAGCGGTCAGGTGACCGGTCACCTGACCGCGACGTCATTGGAGGTCCTTCACTCACTGCATTCTTAGGGACGGAGGCAGACGCTAGCAGCGGTGACAGCCAGGGTCCTTCAAAAGGGTGAGTATATCCATATTTTTTATTTTTAGTCTTTATTTTTTACATGAATATGGATCCCAGGGCCTGAAGGAGAGTTTCCTCTCCTTCAGACCCTGGGAACCATCCAGGATACCTTCCGATATTTGTGTTCCATTGACTTGCATTGGTATCGGGTATCGGTATCGGCGATATCCGATATTTTTTGGATATCGGCCGATACCATCCGATACCGATACCTTTGAATATCGGAAGGTATCGCTTAACACTAGTACCTACGATAAAAATTACAGACCTCTCCATTCTTTGTAGGTGGGAAAACTTGCAAAATTCGCAGTGTATCAAATACTTATTTTTCCCACTATAGGCACCAAATGTGAACATATAAGTGAATAAATACATTAAATTATGCCTATGGTGTAGCTGTTTCTGTTGTATTTCCTTCAGAGAATGTGCATCCACCTATGATATAGACTAAAAGTGAATCTGACAGCTGATACACATTGCGTGATCTACAGGCGGCATGCATCAGGCACGGGCTGTATGTTGGACTAGACAGGTGTTACCCACAGTCTTCTCTCCGCTCGCTGCCAGTGACGGACAGGTTTCTCTCTATACACACAAGCAGGAATACTGTCAACTTGTCAGTCATTGGCAGCGGGTGAGGAGAAACCACTAGGTCACATCTCTCTGACTACTCCACCATGTGGCTCAGTCACTGGCGACTTTTCAAATATGCTCTCTGAAATCCTGCACAGGCAGTAATATACAGGTCCTTCTCAAAAAATTAGCATATAGTGTTAAATTTCATTATTTACCATAATGTAATGATTACAATTAAACTTTCATATATTATAGATTCATTATCCACCAACTGAAATTTGTCAGGTCTTTTATTGTTTTAATACTGATGATTTTGGCATACAACTCCTGATAACCCAAAAAACCTGTCTCAATAAATTAGCATATCAAGAAAAGGTTCTCTAAACGACCTATTACCCTAATCTTCTGAATCAACTAATTAACTCTAAACACATTCAAAAGATACCTGAGGCTTTTATAAACTCCCTGCCTGGTTCATTACTCAAAACCCCCATCATGGGTAAGACTAGCGACCTGACAGATGTCAAGAATGTCATCATTGACACCCTCAAGCAAGAGGGTAAGACCCAGAAAGAAATTTCTCAACAAATAGGCTGTTCCCAGAGTGCTGTATCAAGGCACCTCAATGGTAAGTCTGTTGGAAGGAAACAATGTGGCAGAAAACGCTGTACAACGAGAAGAGGAGACCGGACCCTGAGGAAGATTGTGGAGAAGGACCGATTCCAGACCTTGGGGAACCTGAGGAAACAGTGGACTGAGTCTGGTGTGGAAACATCCAGAGCCACCGTGCACAGGCGTGTGCAGGAAATGGGCTACAGGTGCCGCATTCCCCAGGTAAAGCCACTTTTGAGCTACAGAGAAGCAGCACTGGACTGTTGCTAAGTGGTCCCAAGTACTTTTTTCTGATGAAAGCAAATTTTGCATGTCATTCGGAAATCAAGGTGCCAGAGTCTGGAGGAAGACTGGGGAGAAGGAAATGGCAAAATGCCTGAAGTCCAGTGTCAAGTACCCACAGTCAGTGATGGTGTGGTGTGCCATGTCAGCTGCTGGTGTTGGTCCACTGTGTTTCATCAAGGGCAGGGTCAATGCAGCTAGCTATCAGGAGATTTTGGAGCACTTCATGCTTCCATCGGCTGAAATGCTTTATGGAGATGAAGATTTCATTTTTCAGCACGACCTGGCACCTGCTCACAGTGCCAAAACCACTGGTAAATGGTTTACTGACCATGGTATTACTGTGCTCAATTGGCCTGCCAACTCTCCTGACCTGAACCCCATAGAGAATCTGTGGGATATTGTGAAGAGAAAGTTGAGAGACGCAAGACCCAACACTCTGGATGAGCTTAAGGCCGCTATTGAAGCATCCTGGGCCTCCATAACATCTCAGCAGTGTCACAGGCTGATTGCCTCCATGCCACGCCGCATTGAAGCAGTCATTTCTGCCAAAGAATTCCCGACCAAGTATTGAGTGCATAACTGAACATTATTATTTGTTGGTTTTTTTGTTTGTTATTAAAAAACACTTTTATTTGATTGGATGGGTGAAATATGCTAATTTATTGAGACAGGTTTTTTGGGTTATCAGGAGTTGTATGCCAAAATCATCAGTATTAAAACAATAAAAGACCTGACAAGTTTCAGTTGGTGGATAATGAATCTATAATATATGAAAGTTTAATTGTAATCATTACATTATGGTAAATAATGAAATTTAACACTATATGCTAATTTTTTTAGAAGGACCTGTATGTACTTTAAAGAGATTGTCTGACAAAATGTTCTCATGGGAGGTTAGATTTTGTAAAAATAACAAACTAAATTATATTCCCTTGAAGTCAGCCTCCTGTATCCAGTGCAGACTGGTCTGTGGTCTGCACCAGCAGCAATAATGTCACCATTCTACCATGGCCAGGCAGAGGACTACTGTAGCTTGTGATAGGATGCAGGGGTCAGGTGACTAGAATTACATGTGTCACAAGCTGCAGCAGTTGGGTGACTGATAGAATGGTGACATAATTAATTTTGGTGCAGACCACAGGGCGGCCTGCACTCAATCCAGGAGGGTGACAAAAGGTGAGTTGTGATTTATTTTGTTATTTTTACAGAATCTGGCCTCCAGGTAATGAGTCCTTTAGTCCAGGGGTCCCCAACTCCAGTCCTCAAGGCCCACCAACAGGTCATGTTTTCAGGATTTCCTTTGCATTGCACAGGTGATGCAATTATTACCTGGGCAAGACTAAGGAAATCCTGAAAACATGACATGTTGGTGGGCCTTGAGGACTGGAGTTGGGGACCCCTGCTTTAGTCCACACAATCCCTTTAATAAACTTTTAAATACTCATGTTTCTAGCTCCTCGCAGCTCTAGTGTGGTATTCCCTGATCCTTCTATTTACAATGGCTGCAGATGTCACAGCCCAAATGCCCAATGTGACATCTGCAGCCAAGCACTGGCATCATGGTCTTGAGCCATATACCACTGATAAGCTGCAAAAGACATTTAGGGCATCAGGTTGTGCCATCTACTGCCAACGTAAATAGAAGCATTGGAGACATGGCACTGGAGCGACTGCAAACTAGAAGGGTGAATAAGTATTGCTGCCTGTGTGCATCATTTTCATTATTTTAAACAACTCCTTTATGAGAAGATTATGGGAGCTGTTAACAGCCATCATCTGACTGCGAACTATATACTCCCTGACAGAAGTTATGTCGCTTTTGTCTTGCCTAAATCTGACCATTCTGTGTCCATTAACTGATCAATATTTCTGCATTGATGCCAGTTTATTTTCTTAACCTAAACCACATTTCGGAGGGTTTCAGCTTTCAAAAGAATAAATTATACAACCAATGGATGAATTTAACGTCAGGTTATTAGCTTTTATTTACATAACATGAATAAGCGACATAACTTCTGTCAAGGAGTGTACAGGAATCACAGTACTGATGAGACGTAGTCAGTATTACAAATAAACATTTACAGTCAGATGCCTTTATAGGTGACACCTTCTTTGATTTGAGTCGCTTTCTTTAATTTCTTTTCCATCTTGTCCAGACAACATGATGACTTTTCACATTCGCAGATCATCTCTGCAGACTTCCATATTCTCCAGTTTTCTGCAGCACACCCCGACATGTTGTCCTTAAAAATAAAACTATAATGTCCCTGAATATAAATGCCTGCCCTATGTTGTGCGCCTGAATAATTTATTGCATCTCACTTCGATCCCGCCATAAAACATGATCCGTACACTGTCTTATGGTACGTGCCTACACACTGTCCTTTCCTATAAAATATTGCATTCTCCTTTATGAAATATAACTACCACTCTTTGCCCTTCTGAACTATAACTATTACTTCCACACTGTCCAACCTTATTAGCTATAACTGCCACACTTCCCACCATTGGTAGTTATAATCGCCATACTGTCTGCCCTTATTAGCTATAACTGACACATTGCTGATTAACAATGGCACCCCTGTGCTGGCTGCACCCGAGGCAAATGCACCTGGACAGGCACTTTAAAATCTCTTCAAAGGTAAGTAGAGCCATAAGATTTATAGGTTTTGTAAACTTTGTTGAAAAAATTAAAATTTGATGCTAAAGTTTTAACATCCTAACAAAATAAACCGAAGTTTGAAATATTATGCTGATGCATGGTAGAGATATGGTAAATAATAGTAAATAGTATTAACATTTTTTGCGTGATATGTTTAATTTCAAATATTTTCATAAATAAGTGCAAAACATATATACCAATGTACCACGAATACAACCTTTGATGTGTAAGGAACAAAATAACCTCAGAATCTCTGAATTACAGTTGTGCTCAAAAGTTTACATACCCTGGCAGAATTTTTGCTTTCTTGGACATTTTTCAGAGAATATGAAGGATAGCACCAAAACTTTTTCTCCACTCATGGTTAGTGGTTGGTTGAAGCCATTTATTGTCAAACTACTGTGTTTTCTCTTTTTAAATCATAATCACAACCCAAATCATCCAAATAACATTGATCAAAAGTTCACATACCCCAATTCTTAATACCATATATTGCCCCCTCTAACATCAATGACAGCTTGAAGTCTTTTGTGGTAGTTGTGGATGAGGTTCTTTATTTTCTCAGGTGGTAAAGCTGCCATTCATTTTCTCTGCAAAAAAGGCCAAGAAAGCAAAAATTCTGCTGGAGTATGGAAACTTTTGAGCACAACTGTATCCATAAGCAATTACCTCATGAAGTGACAAGTCAGATTTGAAAAATGGGTTTTGGTCATAAAGACCTAAATTTTTTCTGTCTCTAAGGGGTTAATAAGGACAGGGGATGACTTCATGACCTAACCATTTTAATAAAACAATGGTGAACTTTAAAGGACAATATACTGTATTGCTCCACACAGTGTCACAGGTTTACAGCGATAGACAGGAGCCAGAAGACCACAGCATTTGATTTCTCCTACCTCTGCACTGATTAGAAGCACTTCATCTTCATATTAAATCGTGTAAATTGATTTTAGCAATGCAGGGGTTAATCTGCTCAGTTGAGATCTCCTGGAAGCTTTCCTGAGTTAAGGCTCTCAGCTGTGCACTGTTAGCCACTCCCATCTCCTATATAATCTGGGTCCTGGCTAGCACTCATTGCCAAAGTAGCTTCTGCACAGGCTACACTCCGCTGCCCTGAACTACTGTAAGTGCTCTAATTTATATTTATTTTAATTAAATCTAATTAATCTTATCTTTCTCTCAGATAAAAGAAAAAGAAATTAAAGTCCGTCAGAAAATGAAAGTAGAGCTGCTAAAAACGGATTTCATGAGTGAAGAGGAATATAAAAAGATCTCAGATATTTGTGCTATTCCGATTTATAAGCGTTGGGAAATGTACAGGTTTGGACGACTTATTTCTAATACAAACGTCAGAGTAACAAAGAAGCTTAATTAATACACATTATATGTGTGAATATTCACTATTTCATTATATAAATCCTATGTGAATAGACATTGGAATGTTGAATAAAAAACATTTTTATTAACACAAAAAAATGAAACCATGTATAAGCGAAAACTATTAAAAGGCATATAGGAGGGGGAAAAAAGTCCTATACAGGAAAATTACACGAAAATGTGTAGGAAGTGGGTATAGTAAAAAATGGTATTTTCCCTCAATAATGTTAAAGGGACACTGTCACCTGAATTTGGAGGGAACAATCTTCAGCCATGTAGGCGGGGTTTTTGGGTTTTTGATTCACCCTTTCCTTACTCGCTGGCTGCATGCTGGCTGCAATATTGGATTGAAGTTCATTCTCTGTCCTCCGTAGTACATGCCTGCACAAGGCAATCTTGTCTTGCGCAGGCGTGTACTATGGAGGACAGAGAATGAACTTCAATCCAATATTGCAGCCAGCATGCAGCCAGCAGGTAAGGAAAGGGTGAATCAAAAACCCCGCCTCTATGGCTGAAGATTGTTCCCTCCAAATTCAGGTGACAGTGTCCCTTTAAAGAGTAACCAATATAGATGCAGCAGAAAGGTCCATGTATAAATGTATTGTTACAAGTGAATTAATACATAAATAATCATATACAGACAGCACAGCAAATGTACCATAATAACTATAGATAATACAGGGAAAATTAGTTACGAAATATGAGGACTCTGTAACGCCAACGTACTTTCTCAAAGAGTATGTGAGTATTTGCTGTGTTGTCTGTATATTGTCTGAAGTAATAATAGTGTATAAGGGCAGATTCATCAAGCAATTTTCATCAGAATTCTGGTGTAAAACTGCTTAAAATGTCTCAAAATCTTGACACAACTGGAAATTGTGCAAAATGTTGGCATCTTTGCACATGTCCCAGCCAATACCTTTTTCACGCAGGGCTGAACAGCATTTTACTTTACTAAATGCAATCAGTTTACATTCAAATGCATCAAATATTCAAAAATGTAATAAGTTGGGATGAAGAAAATAAATTTTTCATTGTAACCTCTGAATGATTGTTAATAATCAGTTATTGTAATGGATGTAAAGGGATATCACCAAAAGCGCTATTTACCAGCAGATATTGAGTTATCCTTCAGGTAAATAGCGTTAAAACACTGAGGAGCTGGCTGACTTGAAGTGCGGCAACACAGAGAAAATTAAGTTTTAAGCACATTGCAATCTTCGTATAATGGCTCTCTGCGAGTCACCGCTCAGTATAGTGGGAGCGCCTCTGTAATCATGGACAGATACTTTGAGGCTCCTCCATGCTGTGTCATAAAAGACGCTGTTGAACCGTGCATTTTTGGGTATCTTTTTCCCATATACGCATTTCTTTTTTTTTTTTTTTGCAAAATCTTAACATGTTTGCAATAAAGAATGTATAAAACATTATGTGGCAATTCTCACCAAAATAATCATTACAAACCAGTTTTGAGTTCTTGGGTGGAGACAAAAGGGTATCATGGCAACATAGCCTAAAATTTATGGTTTTGTGCTCTGATTCAGGTAACGACAACGAAACCGCTTCAGACACGGAAATTTTATGGAGTAACACAGCAGGTTCCACTTCTGGTAATATCTAGAAAACTCCATTTGTAATAGTTCGATGTGAATACTTTTCTGCCCAATGATGACAGAAGTATTCTAGGAGTGATACCTTTATTGGCTAACCAGAAAATAATATGTTTGCAAGCTTTCAGAGCACAGTGGCTCCTTCTTCAGGCAGGATTACAAATAGATCTTGCCTGAAGAAGGAGCCACTGTGCTCTGAAAGCTTGCAAACATATTATTTTCTGGTTAGCCAATAAAGGTATCACTCATAGAATACTTCTGTCATCATTGGGCAGAAAAGTATTCACATCGATTTTTCTGGCTAACACAGTACCACAATACAATTTGTTATTTTACATCATTTGTGATAGTTAGAAGTCCAAATGTGGAGTCTTAAAAGCAGATGGTATTATTACTGGAACAAATAGTGCAGCATTAACTCATGATGGTGTCTGTCAAGGTGCTCAACATATTCACTGGAACAGTGCAGAATGCTGAGTTATTTTTCTCTGGTAAAATGACTGGCATCATGTCTAAGTTCTGGCAGATCACATTATAAATAAATGGGGTCCGTTGGTGTCCATCATGTGGCAGATCCGTTCCAGGCATGTAGTTTATTACTCTCTTCCTAATACAGCAAGTACAGAATATTAAATTTCAGAAGGCTAACTTGTACCTACCCATAATGTCCCCGTTCACATTAGACTAATGTCGACCGAACCCACTGATAGATTCGACCAACAGTCTAATGTGTATGGGGGCACCGCCAACTTGTATTCAGGTTAGATGTGGAACGCGTATGTCTGATTTCAGAAAGTCAATCACATTGCTTTCCCAGAGAAAAGATGGAGATTGACGTTTCTTTTGGCAGCTTTCTGATGAAAAACACAAGAACACAGGAGTGCCCAGCCGATTGAGTTCTCCTGTGTATGGATGAGTTTTCTTAGAAGGTTGTCATCTGAACGATCGACAGAAGCACCGTTCGCCCAATATCCATTAAATGTGTATGGCCAGCATAAGACTTGTCATGTAATCAGAGCTTCCTGTATTCATTGTGTAGCCAATTTGTAAATACCAGTGTCAAACACATAACTATATTCCTAATTAGAGCTAACTATACTTTCAGTGTGATTGCATCAGTCATGTTTTATTCCTCCTATAGAATGTGGAGACAGACAGTTTTGAAAGCTATTCGCTCAGACATTTTTAAACTAGAAGATGAGTACCAAATACTAATCAATCGGCTGGCTGAACTGAGGAACCAGCAGGATTGTGATATACTGCAACGGACTGACATAATAGGAATGACTACAACAGGTGAATCACAGTCACTATCTGTACAGTCTCCCACTGTCCTCCTGGTTTTATATCTATTACATGTCTGATCATCAATATAATTTTGTGTACTATAATTAATAATGTCTAATTAGTGGATGTTTCTATCTCTTGACTATTTTTTTGTGACAGATACTAAGGTGTAAAGTTTCTCCTTGTGGAGTGCTCCAAATTGGTGTAGAGAGACTTATATGCCATGTGATGCTCCACTGGGAATTTAAAGGAGTTGTCCGGTTTAACAACACAACTCTGCAGTCACTATTTGTGACTGCAGACTTGTGAAT
The DNA here is from genome assembly GCF_032444005.1 of Ranitomeya imitator. Classification (NCBI taxonomy): domain Eukaryota; kingdom Metazoa; phylum Chordata; class Amphibia; order Anura; family Dendrobatidae; genus Ranitomeya; species Ranitomeya imitator. Next base: position 242,118,048 of record NC_091287.1, read on the forward strand.
CCTCGCATCATGTGCATCGGGCCCTGTGAGGATCCTCCAGTGATGGGAGAGGAGGAGACATGATTACAAGTATGCAATTTGCAAGCATGCGGTCACATGCCATCTAGACTCTAATAGGTGTCTCCCCACATGAGTGTATAGGGAGACACCTGTCAGTAATTCTCAAGGGGTGGTTAGAAACTGCTGGCGACCAGCCTAGCCAACTAGTCTCCCTGCCTCAACCCACATGTACTGTGACATATAGAGATGAGCAAATATTTAAATGTTCGGTTCAGATTATGAACGCCGAATTTGCAATATTCGCCGATTAATTTGTTGAACATTCGCCAAACATAACCGAACGCCATTATAGTCAATGGGAGACAAAAACAAATGCATGCACAACACCTTATAACAGCTCCAAATGCAGCCAAAACACATCAAATGAGGGACAGACACCAGGAAAGTGGTCTCAATTCACCCACAGCACAAATTGCATCATGGCACTGCAGCAATCAGCCAGATATGAGGTATTGGGGTTTGGGACAGCATTTACTGCTTTCAATTGAAGTTCACAGTAAGACGAGGTGGGTGAGGGATCGGTGAAGGCCCTCTTTGCTGGGAGTCCTGATACCACATGCAACACCTCGACCTGCTTTCATGCTGAGCGACACTCAGGTGGCACAAATATCAGTTTTATAGACTACCATTGTCAGAAAAATTTAAGAATAGTAACAAGGGTAGTTGAGTCCAAGAAAGTGGAGGCCTGACAGTCTCGGAGGCCTACTGCTACAGCAAAAACGCATGAAGGAGACCCAACCATTAGTGTTCACATTTCCAAAAATTATTGTCAGACACCATCAAAGTGGCATCAATTTCACCACAGTAGAAATAGTATAATAAGGACCTATAGTTCTTCCACTACATCCAATCCTGCAGATGGACACCCAACCAGGAGTGTTCACATTTAAACAAATGAGGAGGGCCTTACACCACAGAAGTGGCATCAATTTCACGAGAGTAGAAATAGTATAATAGGGACCGACAGGTCTTCCACTGCACCTAATCCAACAGATCGACACCCAACCAGGAGTGTTCACATTTCCAAAGATTATTGGCAGACACCACAAAAGTGGCATCAACTTCACGAGAGTAGACATAGCATAATAAGGACTGACAGGTCTTCCACTACACCCAATCCAACAGATGGACACCCAACCAGGAGTGTTCATATTTAAACAAATGAGGGCATAGAAATAGTGTAATAGGGACCACCAGGTCTTTCACTACACCCAATCCAGAAGATGGACACCCAACCAGGAGTCTTCACATTTAAACAAATGAGGGCCTTACATCACAGAAGTGGCATCAATTCCACGAGAGTGGCTCAGGCCACTTATTCATTTTGGAAGATCAAAATGTGAAAGGGTGCAAACCCTCCCTAATTTATTTATATACAGTTCTTGATACTCCTGCACCATTCTCTCCATTTTTTCGCCACGTGTAAGACTTGGACTTGTTGTGCTGGTGCAAGAGTTAGTCTAAAAAAAAGTGTCAAAGGACACTTGCTTCCTCCTCTAATTGTGGGACCACCATCTCCTCCCGCAGGCTACTCAAACTCTGCTCCAGCATATAGATGACTGGAATAGTGATGCTGATGACAGCGTTGATCATCTTAGTAGCCATTTTGAAACTGTGTAGAATGGTGCAGAAGTCATTAATCTGTGCCCACTCTGTAAACGTGATAAGCACCACGTCTGTACTGCATTGGCCCAAGCTATACAACATGACATACTGTGTCAGAGCTCGTTGCTACTGCGACAGTCGCTGCAACATGTGCAGAGTGGAATTCCACCATGTTGGCACATTGTATATCAACCTGTTAACTGGCATGGAAAAAAACTTCTGTATCGATGCAAGTCAATGACCAGAGGTGTGCGAATGTGGGAAATGAGCAAATTGCTTACGTGCTATCTGGAGCAGCTCGCCCAGGCCAGGATGGTGGCGGAAAAAATGCTGTACCACCAGGTTGAGGACGTGACCATGCAAGGCATGTGTGTGAGCTTGCCTCATCATAGGGCCACCAGGTTTCCACCATTATCGGACACAGCCTTCCCTAGATGCAGGTTCGGTGGAGCCAGCCATTGATCAATCTCAGCCTGGAGAGCTGTCCACAACTCTTCAGCTATATGACTGCGATCTCTAAGGCATATCAATTTTAATACTGCCTGATTGTGGTGAGCCCTTGCTGAGCAGTACAGAGGTGGTAGGGATTCTCTCTGCACTGTTGGAATGTGTGTCTTGCTAAGGCAGAAGTTGAGGGCACAGGTGGAGGCCCTAGAGGAGATAGAGGAGGCAGAAGCAGTGGAGGAAGTGTTAAATGTAGAGGTTTGTCCTGCAAACCTTGGATATTCCAAGACTTGTGGAGCAGCGCCTGTCCCTACAGCCACCGGAGTCACCCATTGCGCAGTCAGCAAGATGTAACGCCCTTGGCCATGCTTACTTGTCCAAGTGTCTGTGGTGAAATGCACCCTGGCAGACAGAGATTTAGTCATAGAATGGGTGATGTTGTCTGCAACATGCTGGTGTAGGGCAGACACAGCTTTCTTGGAAAAGTAATGGCAACTGGGCAATTGGTACTGGGGGATTGCGACAGCCATCAGCTCCCGGAATCCGTCTGTGCCTACCAGGCGGAAGTGCATTTCCTTGGCCAACAGATTGGAGATGGTGAAGTTCAATCTTTTAGCTTTGTCATGCATAGGAGGGAACAGTCTTTTACGTGACCACAACTGTAGAATGGTGGGCTGGCTGCAGTGCTGAGAGAGGGCAGAGTACAGTGAACCGGACAAACTGTTGGACCATGAGAGAGGTGCAGGTGAAGATGTTACGGTGGATTGAGAAACTTGTGGTGTGCTCGTTCTTTGAGATCAGTTAAAAACAGCAGGCATGTCCGCTTCCGTTACAGCTGACAGCGGGCTCTCAGCCAGCATAACAGGAGCGGGTAAAGAACCCGAGGCTCTGCGGTCGAAGACCTGCATCTCAATAGTTGGCACGGTAACAGAGCAGGAGGAAGAAGCAGCAGATGTGATTGTTGGGGCAGCTAATTGTTGTTGAGGTCCGCTGGTCCACATTTTTGCACTGTGGGATTCCCAAAGTGAAGCATGTTGAGTGGTTCATACACGTAGTAGTGACATTATTGCACTTTTTACCTCGACTCAGTTTTTTTTTTTGCAACGTTGGCAGATGATGATGCATTGCTTGTTGTAGCTGCATCACTATTTGTCTGCGATGTACGGCACAATGTAACCTCCTCGTCTTCCTCCTCAGAGGACCTACTCAGCTGTGTGCCTCTATGTTTACGCCAACTGGAATCTAACACCTCATCATCATCATCCTCTGTGTTATCACATTCCTCTCCCTTGGAGTCACCCTCTTCCTTTTCTTGCCCTGACAACACAGTACAGTCCCCGTGAGCCTCAGATATCTGAGTCTAATCAGGATCACCTCCCCCAGGGGTTAACGTCTGATGACGAGAGTCAGGTTGTTGTTCGTACCCTACTTTTTCCTGCCCCAGATCCAAGCTAAAAAAGTGTTGGACATTTCCTCCTCTTGACTCTGCAAAGCTTTTGTGTACACTTCTGATGACCATTGCATAGAATGTGTGAACAGCTCTTAAGACTCACCCATCTGTGGTTCCGTACAGTCAGTTGTACGGTTGGAGAGTTGGGATGCGGGGGGAAGCAAGGAGAATTTGGGTGCCACATCTGTGGACTGTACTGGGTGTGATGTTGAGGTGGACGAAGAGGAGGAGAGTCCACTTGAAGTTGCACTTGCCATCCACTCGAGTGCATGCTCTTTCTGGGTATCATCCACAAGGCCAAAGAAAAGTAGTGGTGTAGCCTGTCCAGTAACAGAAGTTGTCATTTGTCTTTGCATAGGGCAAGACATTGCTTCACTAGTGCTTTCACAAACATTACCACCTACCCCACGTACACCTTGAACACCAAGCCTAGTTCCCCTTCCACCACGGCCTCACTTTTTCCCAGTCATGTTGCTCAGATAGTGTGGTAGGAGCGCAGTATTAGCAACAAAAAATTAGATTTTAAACTCTGCACCATCACTGCAAACAGCTGAATTTCAGCAACAGTAAATTCCAAGTTGAAATATGGCATGCTGTATCGTGTTAGTCACAGAAAAAAAAATGTTTGAGTGTGGATGAGGCCTGTATGACAAAGAAGTTATGCTACAAATAATTTTAAAGTCAGGTCCCCTACTATATGACACTAGGAACACAAGAATTTTTTGGTGTCCTTTTGGATCAGGCCTCTATAACACACTAGATGCTACAAACTATTTTAAAGTGAGGTGCCCTATTGTATGACACTAGGAACAGAATCATTTTTTGTGGCCTCTAAATCAGGCCTCTACAGCATAATTTCAACCCAACAAAATGACAAAGTGTGATACAGCAGGCTGTTTCACATTTAGCAACAGAAAAAATTATATCTTTTTTTAATGTGCCTTAGGTCTGCAGACAGTTTCATATCACCACTGCCTTAAATGACAAGGTGGGATACAGCAGGCTGTTTCACATTTAGCTAGTGAAAAAATATTAATTAGAATGCTATACTCGTGCATGGAGCACAATAGAAGCAGTGCACAACACACTTGTAGGACATGTGCCCTGCTGGCTTTGTCTATGGACCTCAGCAATGGCCAAAAAAAGTTATGGAAGGTAAATTTAAGAGCCATACTGGACACTACCTAGCTACACTATCTGACTGATATACAACCGCCTAACTAACTAGCTAAAATCTTGTTAACAGTGCCAGCATTAGGAGCAGCCTCTCTGTGCTGTTGCAGTGTCAACATGGTGCTAAAACAAGATGTCTGCTATTTATATGGAGAAGGACATGTGATTTCAGCAGTCAATCACACAACCCGTTGTGTGAGGACATTGAGGGTGTTTCCTTCGCTCTGATTGGCTAGCCGCAATGTGCAGAGGTAAAGCTAGGGGGGGAAAAGACAGTTTACAAGAACACCCAGGGCCGTATTTGCCTCAAGGCACTTGAGGGCACGTGCCTAGGGGCGCCAGGATGCAGGGGGCGGCACCTGAGCAAGGGGTTTTTTTGTTTTTTTTTTAAGTCCTTTTCAGCCTGCCCACCCACCAACAATCATTACTGAACTTTGCAGCCTGACCCCGGAAACAGCCCGCTCCTTCCCTGCCCGTGTTCCCCAGCCGACAGCAGCTCCACGCCTCTGTGGGCACCGCAGCTACTTACATGTCCTTGGCCGGTAAGTTGAAGTTCTTCCCTTCCACTACCAGAGTGAAGAGGGGGCTCCGACTGGCCATGGCTGAGTGCAGACAGTTCAGCAGCCCGCTCCCATCCTCGTCTCCCTCCATATTAGTCCTAAAGGCTCCGGTTAGCAGGTACTGCTGTGGCTGCAAGGAGCAGCCAGCGGCAGAGGAGGAAGAGGGGGCTGGGGGTGCTCATGAGCAGGACCTAGTCTCTACCGTTCTCCTGGGAGCTGCTGGAGTTCTGTGGCAGGGTCTTGACCTAGGGTCAACCTGCAGAGTGAATGGAAGGAGCGCTCACTGCGGCCTTCTGGCTGCAGAGACTTATGGCCTTTTATATGCGAATGCACTGATTTCGCTCAGTGTAAATCACAAGCTGCTCACTTCAGACTAAAGAGCTGGTCAGTTCAGCTACCTATACATGTTTCATTTGTTACTGTTTGTATGGAATGTGGAGAACAGAACAAATACAGCGTAAGGCAGCTTTCCCCCATACAAGTCAGTATCCACTCAGCTTTCCCCCATACATGTCAGTATCTACCCCACTCTCCCTCATACAAACCGCTATTCACTTGGCTTTCCCCTATACAAACCATTATACACCTACAAATACCGCCACAAATACCGCCACACCATGACCAGACCACATATTGCCACCACATAGTGACTGAATATTACAATACTGTAAGGAGAGAATGGAGACCCAGAGACTGCCCGTCCCAGTCTTTGCAAGTAGCCTGGAGCCCTCATTATCGTAGGAATATGTCAGTTAATAAATTGTTTTTCTAAAGCTTTAGGGTATGTGCACACGTTCAGGATTTCTTGCAGAAATTTCCTGACAAAAACCGGACATTTCTGCCAGAAATCCGCATGCGTTTTTTTTTTTTTCGCATTTTTTCCCAATGCATTAAATAGCGGGAAAAACGTGAAAAATCTGCAAAATTAATGCACATGCTGCTTTTTTTTTTTGCGGAAAAAAAAACGCATCATGTGCACAAAAATTGTGGAATGCATTCTAAATGATAGGATGCATATGTATGCATCTTTATCGCGTTATCACGAAAAAACGCGAAAATTCCTGAACGTGTGCACATACCCTTATAGTGTAGTTTTAGGTCAGAGAGGGATGGTTAGGGATGAGCTAGCAAGGTGCAGGGACAGGTAGTGATGGCTACTTGCGGATATGTGCAGCACTTGCGTGCGGTGAGACAAAAAAACACTGCTAGCAGCTTTTTTTTTCTCCATTGTTGCATGTACTGCATTTGCCGGATCACGGCAAAACCGCAAGTGCTGCACATGTCCGAAAGTCCCATAGGGAATGAATGAGGCCGAACGCAGTGTTGCCGTAAGTGATCCGTTACATGGCAGATGCGGAAAAACTGCCCGATCTGCCGAGAATGGTAAAAATCTGTGAAAGTAGCTGAAGTCACAGCCGACAGTGTCTGCATTAATCATACTCACCAATGGGGCAGGTAGCACGAAAAGTGCCTAGGGCAGCAGAAACTCTAAATGCGGCCCTGAGCACACCGCGCCTCTGAGCTCTGCAAACCCTCTCCCCTCATCAAACACATGCCAAACGCTCATGATACACGACCATTTTCATTGGTAAAGTGGTGAAAATACTTTTGCGGCAACGCAAGTATTTGCCCGCACTTTTACCGAATATTAAAGATTTTATAAATTTTGCTCATGTTTCCAATCACAAATCCAATTGTACCATATTTGTGCTAAATTTATGTTTGACTGATCGTTTTCCGAACAAATTCGCTCATCTCTAGTGACATAGTCATAGCAGCCGGAGGTCAAATAATGACCTTTGGGCCTGCTAGCTACAGTGGCCTGTTAGACCCTGTTCATGAATTCTGCCAGTGTAAAACTGACAGGTCTACTGCATTGCAGGTCATGTAATCCAACAAATAAAAGTTAAAGTCACATAGAAGGACTAAGTAAAAAGTACAAAAAAAAATGCAAAAATATGCACTTGTTGAAGTTCTTGTGCATTTCATAGAGGCACTACAGTAGCAGTAGTTTTGCTGTGGGAGATAATTTTGCCTGGTTTGCTTTGGCTATCAATATTTGCAAATAACAGAAAAATTTGATGTGTTAATAATAATAATCTTTATTTTTATATAGCGCTAACATATTCCGCAGCGCTTTACATTTTGCACACATTATCATTGCTGTCCCCGATGGGGCTCACAATCTAAATTCCCTATCAGTATGTCTTTGGAATGTGGGAGGAAACCGGAGTACCCGGAGGAAACCCACGCAAACACGGAGAGAACATACAAACTCTTTGCAGATGTTGTCCTGGGTGGGATTAGAACCCAGGACCCCAGCGCTGCAAGGCTGCTGTGCTAACCACTGCGCCACCGTGCTGCCCGTGTGTTCCTATGTGATACATGTTCTTCATACATTTTAGGACATTTTAGTGAATCTGTGCCATTTATTAGTTTCTAAATTTAAAACTGAATGTACCTTAGTAGTATTTCAAGAGCAGACCAAAATAATAAGCTAACTGATGTGTATCTTTTTGAAAAAAAAAATGTATAGGTGCAGCGAAATACAGGAAACTTCTACAAGTTGTTCAACCAAGAATTGTCATTGTTGAAGAGGCTGCTGAGGTTTTGGAAGCACACATTATTACAACACTGAGTAGTAGATGCCAGCACCTTATCCTAATTGGAGACCATCAGCAAGTATGTTTTCAAGTGTATTAACTGTAATTTTGCATTTGATACAGCACTACACTACAAAATAGCATTATTTGTTTAGTTAAACAATTGAAGAACCTAGACAAGAAATTCTGAAAGCAAATGTTCTCAGTGTTTGGCAATGTATACTGAACATCCATTTTATTAAAGATATCTGCTCTTTCAGTATCAGAGTTACCCTGCATGGGAACTTTATACACGAGACCAAATTTTCATGATCTTAAAATCAAGATCAGAGCGTCTTCGAACAAGCAATGATCATAGGTGCTAGACTAGCCAGGGTTATTATTTCAGAAACAGACAACCTTGTGGGGTTTTCTTATGCATCTGGGTATCATACATTTTTCTATTAAGCATGTTGCCCAAGCACTTCTGAATGATCTTTAGAGGCACATTGCTGATGTGGGGGATTAGGGCGATTGTTCTTGAGCTGGCACAGTTCCTGGTATCACCTTTCTTCAGCAGTGGGATGAAAACTGATCTTTTCCACTTATTTGACTATGTGCAGGTCTTCCAGATCATCTGTCATAGTACTGTAAATGTCACTTTTTGAACTGTTTTGAGCAGCTCTGCAAGAATACCATCAATACCAGGTGCTTTGTTGTTTAGCAGCTGCCTCGGTGCCAAATCCACTTCAGGTCTGGTTCTCGTTCCTCTTGGCACCCTCTTTCCTCATGATGGTCAATGCTGCTGCTGGCATATAATTCCTATGTGTATTTTTTGTCTCTGCTTGATGTTCTGCTTGTCACTAGTTTTATTCCATTCACAGTCTTTAGTAATTGTTTAGGTTGCTAAGAAATGCTTCTTCACTTGTTTCACCAAAGACAAATCATTTCCTGATGTGGCTTCTTCGAGGTTCATGCACTCAAGAAGTTGTTCTTGTCTTTCATGGCTTTTCTATGAAAGTAGCATTGAATCGCCTCACTCTGAGTTTGTTCTCATGACAGACCTGCACAAGCTGGTCCTCCACTTCATTCCACTCCCTAAGACCATGTCTGATGACCACTCCTCCATCATATCCTTGAAGTTGCCCATAATTTAGACTATGTCCTTTCTTGGGAGTCTTGTCAGGTGCCTTGGACCTGAACGTAGAAGTCCTCAGTGTTTTGCTCTGATTTGTCTACTGTTGGTGCATATCCTTGGATGATGGTCACATTTCCATCTAATGTGGTTGCACACCCATAAATTTGATGTACTGCTGGCATTTTACACATTCTGAAATATTTTTGTTGGCCACAATGACATATGCTTTCTCATTTTTGTCTCATTGCCATAGTAATAATTGGTGTAGTCTTCTGAACTGAAATCTCCAGATCTAATCCAGTGCAATTCACTGACTCCCACTAGGTCCACACTTGTTTCCATTCCCATCTTTATAATATCCAACCTTCTAATGTTTATCCCTCTCACATTCCACTTTATGATATTATATTATTATGTACTTCACAGGTAGCTTTTTTCATCATTGACTACACCAGCAATTGGGCCTCCATCTGGATTTCCTTCTCTTGTGTCATACTTGTCTTAATTACTTTGAATGTGTCCTCAATGGAAATGAGTGGATGAAGCAAAGTTCGAATTTACCTGTTTGTGCATTTTTTTCCTGGGAAATTGGATTTGGAGAGAAGCTATTCTCCATGCATTTAATGTCCCTTATTATGCTATGGTTTCTCTGTTCTGCTTCCTACTCAGTGTTGGCATAAAAGAGTATAATGAGAGCAATTTGGGTATGATTTTCCCTCAGAGCCTTGGGCTCCGGACAGCAGTCCAAATTGACCTCATTATTATCTGCCCTTTACTGCATCAGTAGTACAGCAATTCCGCGTGCCCACAAAAGGGTCCCACAGTCCGACATTTGCCCCTTCAATCCATTTCCCTTCTCTCTTATTCTTTGACTATACTGTATATATAAATAGGAAAGACAAGACTTCTAAACAGACTGCAAAAACATTGCCTGGTCAAAACTATCCTGTTGCACATTTCTTGATGTGAGGGTCGGAATTTAGTAGAAGCAGCATGTATCAATTAACCCTTCCTATCAAATGTCAACAGTTCAGACTGGATGCAGTGGAATAATGGTGCAGGGAATGTTTTCCTGTCACATTCTGAATACTTTGGTACCTGTGGATGAATCTATTGGATAATAGGGCTTACCTAAGCATTGTGGCTGAAGAAGTTAATTATTTTATGTAGCTGTTAGCTAAATGGCAGAAAGATAGTTTTGGTAGAACAATGCACCATGCCACAAAGCTCATGTAGTCTTGGACTGTTTCCAAGAAGGCAAACAGTTTTTCTTACTTCCTCAAACATCACAGGCCTTAATTCTATAGAACATTTCTGGGCCAAAGTAGAAAAGACTGTTCTGCATTTTTCAGTACAACCATCTAATTTCTGGCAATTATATGACTTGGGTCAATATCATCCAGTTGAATCAATGCCACAATGAAACACTGCAAAATGGGTGTCTGCAAAAAAGCATCTATTCAGTGTAGATTGTAGCACATGAATCCTCAAACTAAGGCCGGGATCACACTGCGTCCTGGCAGTTCGTTAGATGGACTACGTTACATAACATAAACGCGGTGTAACGTAGTCCGTTATAGCCGCCATAGACTGCAATGTCAGACGCATCGCTAGCGCATGCCCACAATGGGCGTGCACTAGCCATGTGCCGTCATTGAGTAACATACCCGGAGATGTGGGCTGCAGTGTTTCCGGGTCCGTCACTGCTAGCGCAGATAGAGCTAGCAGCTGCTCTATCTGCACTAGCGATGTGCCAAAGTCGGCACTTGCGTTACAGCAGCCCGTTTAACGTATGTGTTGAACGGGCTACTGTAACGCAGTGTGAACCCGGCCTAAGAAATGAGAGTTCTATCCTGGATGCACTTGCAGTGAGCTTTTTTATAGTAACGGCAGCAAAAACTGTAGAAATTGTTGATTAATTTATAGCTGTCAAGAAACATCTATAAAGTTAAACTTGCTGTGGGTGCGATATGTGCTCACCTTACAGCCTTTTCCAAACTAGATTTCAGGGGAGGAGGCTGCACAAGGCTGAATTCACCAAGTAGATGATGCAGCGTGTGATAAGGTTTGGAGCCTTGGAAAATCAGTATCAGCCTGAAAGGTCAGAACAATGTTAGCGTAATAGGGCACCATCATTTTTTACTCTTCTTCTGTATTTATAAAAAAAAAACTTAAGTTAAGGTAGGTGTCTCTATAATATTTATTGCGCTTAGCATCATCATATTCTCCAGTGCTTTACTGACATTATCTTCGCTGTCCCAATAGGTACCCAATATCATAGAAGAACAGCAGTGAGAATGTTGGCCTCTCTTCATCACTTAGATTAAAAATGTTAACATGTTTCTATTACATGCCAGATATTTAAAAAAGACGCACACTTTCATAGTTGTAATAACATGATATAATATGTTATGTAATTTATTATTTTATTCATCATTAAATATATATTTCTATGCAGCTCCGTCCAGCAACAACTGTGTATGAACTGGCTAAAAATTTTAATTTGGAAGTTTCAATGTTTGAGAGGCTGATAAGAATGGGCATACCATACGTGCGCCTTAACTATCAAGTAAGTTCTATGTGAAAATATGGGATGTGAATAATAAGTAAAAAGGGTTTTCCCGAGTTTGTAAGTTATTCCCTATCCAACCGCTGGGATCTCCATTGTCCCCGAGAGCCAGGTCCCTGAAGAGCCCCGTGTGAATGGAGCAAAGGTCTATCATGCGCACTGCCACTCCATTCATTCTTTTGGGAGTTAAAACACTATCTCAGGTGGTCACATGAAAGAGTAACCTCATATTATTATTTCTCATAAATCAATGGTATATGTGAGATTAAGAAACGTTGTAATAAATCTTATTAGAGCAATCCATTTCTTTCTTCTCCTGAACTGATCATTCATTCAGATAGGAAACTGAACTGTGACATGTGTTCCAGGAGAACTTGCAGAAACTGGACCTGCTCCTATCAGGTTGCAGAAGCTTTTACCATGCACCATAAATTTACAATGCATGGGGTAAAATCACAGGACCAGGCACCGTAAATTTATGTTGCTTGGTTGTTCAATGGTTAAAGAGGAGATACTGTGTTTAATATTAGTTTTATTAACTATATTTATGTTTGTACTGCATGATAATATTTTAGTCCAGGTATTGCCTGTTTATAAGGTACAGCAAGGTGTGTGTGCTTTATGGCTGCGGAAATGCAGGGCAGTTAATTGACAAATGTCAATGTGCAGCTACACTTACCAGAATGGAGAGAATCACATTAGGTGGTCTGTGCTGCTGGTTTTCATTAGTGCCAACGTGTTTTGGCGCAAAACCTGCTCCTTTATATAGGTGAAAAAAGAATGAGCAAGGTACAGCAAATGCAAGCTTTATAAAGGTTAAAGGGATGGCAATAATAAAAAGAAATGCTCCCCAAGGGGTAGGGTGGAAAGACAGGACAAAAGTGAAGATACAGAGAATGTGGGATAGTCAATAAAGAGAAGAAAAAAAAGAGAAAAATTCAAAAGGAGGCAAGGAAAGAGAATGATCAGATCATGGTTAAAGAAAAAGTGTGAAAAGAGACTTTATGTATACAGTGAAAAATCTCAAAGTTGCAGAGTGTGCATTGTAACCGATTGGAAAAAAGACTGGATAGGAACAAAAGGATTAGAACTTGTCACTTATTGGAAGAAAGACTGTGGATAGGAACAAAAGGATTAGAATTTGTCACTTATTGGAAAAAAGACACTGGATAGGAATAAAAGGATTAGAACTTGTCACCGATTGGAAAAAAAACTGTGGCTAGGAGGCTAATGGTTGTAGCTAATTAAGGACTGGAGGTAAGATGAATTAGGGTGGAAAATTGAAGAAAAGTAAAAGGATATAGAATGTTCAATCAGAGGGGAATTAAAAGAATAACCCCTATGGAATAAAGGTGAAGTGAACAGTCAAGTGTGTTTGGATGGGTGGCTGGGAAGTGTCGCTTTGAGGTTTACTAAAGAAAAGTGGCGGGAGAGAAGAGACAGAATGAGAAACAGGGAAAATTGATTAGAATTTAAAATAAGAAAAAGGAACAATGGTGGAGAAAAAGTATAGTGCTTAATTGAAGAAATACAGTTTTAGAACATTGGGAGTAATAGAATAAGTAAAAAGTGCATAGGAAAGGATCGAGAGGAAAGGAAATGACATTGATAATAATGATGAGCAGGCAAAGTGGAAAGAAGTAGCCTCAGTGGAGAGTTTGTGCAGGATCTAACCTTTTAAAAAGTGATGAACGATCTTGGAATTTAATTATGAGGACCTAAATTATAGAGAGAAAAGAGATGAAACAACAAGGGTGTAGGAACGGCATTAATGAAATGGATATGCCTAAAAACAAGTTGCAATAACAATGATGCAGTGAAAAATATAGTAAACAACTAACTTAGATTTTAGAAGAACTTAAAACGAATTAAGGTAAAATCAAATAAAAATGAGTTAGTATTAAATTGAAAAAAATAATTTTGACAGCAGTAAAAGTACTTTTTGTGGTAGGTTGTGTACCTTTGCAAACCATGGAGAAATTATAAAAATATATTGAGATAAAAAACAGGACATTGTATGGTGAAATATAAAAACATTTACAAATATGAAGATATTAAATAACATATATAGACTTATATAATGATATAGAAAAGGTAAAAAGGCTCAAGTACATTTTTCCACCTACAAAGAATGGAGAGGTCTGTAATTTGTATTGTAAGCATACTTCAACTGTGAGAGACAAAATCTTAAAAAACAAACAAACAGAAAATCACATTGTATGACTTTTACATACCGTATATACTCGTGTACAAGCCGAGTTTTTCAGCACATTCTTTTATGCTGAAAACGCCCCCCACAGCTTACACATGAGTCACGGTACAGAAAGTCAGGGGGGAGGGGGGCTGCAGAGCAGCAGGTGCCAGGAGGCGGCGCACACTTCATACTCACCTACCTGTGCGCCCTTGGTGCTGGCACTGAACCTCGTTCCGGCGCATGCCTGCAGCTCTTCCTGTGCTCAGCAGTCATGTGGTACCTCTCATTATGGTGATGAATATGGACGCATCTCCACTCCCATAGGCGCCGCTGAACTGAACTAGATGCAGTGGCAGCACCCAGGGCCCGCACATAGGTGGGTATGATGTTTTTTTTCAATAGGAAATATGCACACAGGGATAGCGAATAAGGAGGCATGCATACAGGGACAGAACGGGGGAGGCATGCATACAGGAACTGAACGGGGGAGGCATGCATACAGGGACAGAACGGGGGAGGCATGCATACAGGAACTGAACGGGGGAGGCATGCATACAGGGACAGAACGGGGGAGGCATGCATACAGGGGCAGGGACGGGGAGGCACTCATACCAGGACAGGGAAGAGGGAGGCATGCATACAATGACAGGGAGAGGGGAGGCATGCAGACAGGGGCAGGGATGGGGAGGCATTCATACCAGGGCAGGAAAGTGGGAGGCCATGCATAACAGGACAGGGATGAGGGGACAATGCATACCCGGCTTACACTTGAGTCAATAAGCTTACCCAGTTTTCCGTGGCAAAAGTAGGTGCCTCGGCTTATACCCGGGTCGGCTTATACTCGAGTATATACGGTAATTAAATTTCATTTTATTGCATGAAATAAGTATTTGATCACCTACCAACCAGCATGAATTCTGGCTATCACAGTCCTGTTAGTTTTTCTTGAATCCCTTAGTGAGCGAGCCAATTTTGACTTTAAAGTGAACCTGTCAGCAAGATTGTGCTGAGTAACCTACAGACGCTGTCAGCTTGGTGCCGTTATACTGATTAAAATGATACCTTGGCTGATGAAATCCGTCTTGTGGTTGTTTAATCTTTAGTTGTAGTTTTCAGTTATTGAGATTCTCATGCTCCCAGGGCAGCCTGTGGGGGGGTCTTCATGTGGTGCTCTGCTTAGATATTAATATGTATGGCTTATGGCAGGTCACTGATAACTCAGTAATAGCATGATAACGTGGATAATATGCATATTTTCATTTTCTTTAGACATATAGTTTTGTTTAAGAAAATGTTTTTCTATTTTTTTTTCAAACAATAGATAGATGCTACTGCGTAGACACCATTTTAGCAGAGAAAAAAATTAGGCATCATTAAAATGGCGCCAGCAGCGCCTGCGCAGTGGCATCTATCAGAACGTGATAGATGCTACTGAGCAGGTGTCTCCGTCGGTGCAATTTTGGAAGATAAGAAAAAAAATTAGGCTCCATCAAGATGACGCCTGTGGCGCCTGCACAGTAGCATCTATCATAACGTGATAGATGCTACTGTATTATGCAGGTGCTGGGATGCAGTATCACAAATGCTGCAGAGTAGGGGCTGACTATATTTAATTAGTCAACAGTTGGGAACTCCACGCAGGGAGATTGCAGGGTAAAAGGGTACAAAATTAAACTGAATAACCGTTTTTTTAACTAACAGTCTCTGATTAACAGTTCACATATCTGGCTCCAGATCAGGCTCCACAGCCTGTCACTCGCTCAAGGTCCCCTTGGTAGCAGGAAGCTGGCAGCGGTTGGTGTAATATCTGCTGGTGTCCTCACCCAGCACACGGTCCTACTTCTGGCAGGAGCGAGCGGTCTCCGGTTTTACCCGCTGAGCCCCTATTACATACAGTTAGGTCCATATATATTTGGACAGAGACAACATTTTTCTAATTTTGGTTATAGACATTACCACAATGAATTTTAAACAAAACAATTCAGATGCAGTTGAAGTTCAGACTTTCAGCTTTCATTTGAGGGTATGCACATTAAAATTGGATGAAGGGTTTAGGAGTTTCAGCTCCTTAACATGTGCCACCCTGTTTTTAAAGGGACCAAAAGTAATTGGACAATTGACTCCAAGGCTATTTCATGGACAGGTGTGGGGAATCCCTTTCTTATGTCATTCTCAATTAAGCAGATAAAAGGCCTGGAGTTGATTTGAGGTGTGGTGCTTGCATTTGGAAGGTTTTGCTGTGAAGTAAACATGCGGTCAAAGGAGCTCTCCATGTAAGTGAAACAAGCCATCCTTAAGCTGCGAAAACAGAAAAAACCCATCCGAGAAATTGCTACAATATTAGGAGTGGCAAAATCTACAATTTGGTACATCTTGAGAAAAAAAGAAAGCACTGGTGAATTCATCAATGCAAAAAGACTTGGGTGCCCACGGAAGACAACAGTGGTGGATGATCGCAGAATAATCTCCATGGTGAAGAGAAACCCCTTCACAACAGCCAACCAAGTGAACAACACTCTCCAGGAGGTAGGTGTATCAATATCCAAATCTACCATAAAGAGAAGACTGCATGAAAGTAAATACAGAGGGTTCACTGCAAGGTGCAAGCCCCTCATAAGCATCAAGAATAAAAAGGCTAGACTGGACTTTGCTAAAAAACATCTAAAAAAGCCAGCACAGTTCTGGAAGAACATTCTTTGGACAGATGAAACCAAGATCAACCTCTACCAGTATGATGGAAAGAGAAAAGTATGGCGAAGGCGTGGTACAGCTCATGATCCAAAGCATACCACATCATCTGTAAAACACGGCGGAGGCAGTGTGATCGCTTGGGCATGCATGGCTTCCAGTGGCACTGGGTCACTAGTGTTTATTGATGATGTGACACAGGACAGAAGCAGCCGAATGAATTCTGATGTATTCAGAGACATACTGTGTGCTCAGATCCAGCAAAATGCAGCCAAACTGATTGGTCGTCGTTTCATACTACAGATGGACAATGACCCAAAACATAAAGCCAAAGCAACCCGGGAGTTTATTAAAGCAAATAAGTGGAATATTCTTGAATGGCCTAGTCAGTCACCTGATCTCAACACAATTGAGCATGCATTTCACTTGTTAAAGACTAAACTTCAGATAGAAAGGCCCACAAACAAACAGCAACTGAAAACCACCGCAGTGTAGGCCTGGCACAGCATCAAAAAGGAGGAAACACAGCGTCTGGTGATGTCCATGAGTTCAAGACTTCAGGCAGTCATTGCCAACAAAGGGCTTTCAACCAAGTACTAAAAATTAACATTTTATTTAAAATTATTGAATCTGTCCAATTACTTTTGGTCCCTTTAAAAACAGGATGGCACATGTTAAGGAGCTGAAACTTCTAAACCCTTCCTCCAGTTTTAATGTGGATACCCTCAAATGAAAGCTGAAAGTCTGTACTTCAACTGCGTCTGAATTGTTTTGTTTAAAATTCATTGTGGTAATGTCTATAACCAAAATTAGAAAAATATTGTCTCTGTCCAAATATATATGGACCTAACTGTATATCTGCGGAGCAAAAGAATAGAGCTCTCTGCAGGGTTCCTCTCGGTGCGCGCCTCTTTGAATAGCTGCCGTCACCTGAAGGACTGCACTGCAATGCTCTGCCCGGCGTGCGCCTCTCTGGATGTCAGACAATACCTGGATATGTGAAATGCAATGCTCCGTCGATCGCATTCTCCCCTGTGCACCCGCCGGTATAGGCGAGTCCCTCATGATGCAGCCCTTCCTCTGCACGCCGCAGCCTGCCGCTCCCCTCAGCTGCGGTCTGCACCCTTCTGGTGTTCTGGACACCCCTCTAGTTCCCGCGCCACCCCTTTTACCTCACCCCAACTGGACATGCCCCCTTCACCCTGGTTACTGGCTCACTGTGGCTGCAATCTCGTTCCCCCAGGAACAGGACCCTGCGTTTCAGCAGCCCAGTCCCCCCTTTTACACTGCTGCAGAGGCGCAGCTGCAGGCGCCATTTTGGAAGAGAATAAAATATTGGGCTCCATCAAGATGACGCCGGTTGCGCCTGCGCAATAGCATCTATTGGAAAGATGCTACTGTGCAGGCGCCGCCGGCACCATCTTGATGAAGGCTACATTTTTTTTACATTCATCGGGCAGGCGCCTGTGGCGGTGCCTGCGCTGTAGCATGACGAGGTGTATAATATGCATATTTTCCATACGAGTACAAGATTTTCACTATATCCTGTAATACTGATTGCAGGTTGAAATCTACCTAGTGCTAGCTACCTTTGCAAGTCCACTAATGGACTAGCAAATAATATAAAAAAGCGACATAATGATATTTTTCAGTACATTTTGCTGCGTAGCAAAGTATGTCTTCACCCACTCAGTATCCCTCAATACGGTGCAGTATATTTGTGTTCCTTCCAGGTCAGATAAAGATTCACTTAGTTGTCCAGGACCGGTTTGACACATTGTCTGTAGCCCACAACACACCTATGGGAATCTCGCCGGCGTCAGCTCTTTTTAATGCCACTGCAGGTACTCACCGTCAATGAAGAATCCCCTTGTATATGAGTCACAATGTGTGTCGCTGTAATTATTTGTCTCTGTACTCCGGCTGTTAGATAGAAACTAGCTTCTGTTACATGACTCTGCACTTTCCCTTTTGATTCTCTGTCTCAGCACACTTTGACTTGTGGCCTGTAGCTATAATACTTCCTATTACTTCAATAACTCTCTCGCAACTGACTAACAGGACTACCTTCTGGTACACAGTGCCCATATAATTCTTCCCCACCTGGGCTGCCACTAGTTGTTAACCCTGTCATAAGCTATCAAGCTGCTTGCAGACTAGTGACAGTAAAATCACATAACTATGTCACATAAAAACAGCAAATCCATACAGTAACGTTAGAGAAGTTTTCAGAAAGGGGGATGGAACTTTTCCACCTTAACATAGATGCTGACACCTCCAACGATGGCTGAAATTAGCATCTAAGTGCTTTTCCCCTCAGCTGTGATTGGCTCTCCTTAAAATGACAAGTTTAATTGAGCATAAGCTTGTTGATAACATATTTAGATAAAAAGAAAACTAATCATGGCTGATGTGGCACTTGGTGGAAATGCTTTGTCTGTCGACTGATGTGTGTAAGTGCTTTCACTTGGCATTACAAACTACGGTAGTTTTAGTAGGTAAAATTGTTATGCTCGAGTGACTTCATGCTTGCTATTTATTATATTTTTGTAGTGCAAAACAAATGAAAAATAGTAATTCTGGCGTTCACCGGGTAGGCTAAATAAAAAGCTAGTAATATAGTTTGGAACTTAGAGAAGTCAATGTGTGTTTTTTTTCCCATAAATAAGAAGTTATAATGTAAAAAGGTTTATATACATTTTTTACATGGATTTTATTTTTCTGAAACATTTTTTGTCACTTAGGCCAGAGTCACATTAGCGTATGGCATCCGATACTAGCGCATTGAAGGTGATATGCTAATGACAGTTGGTTCCTCTTCTGCTCCAATCCTCTCACATCAGAGAATCGGTGCCGAGGAGACTGAGAAAGTAATTTCTCCATCGCCTCTGTTGCCAGCCTGCACGAGAATTGCACTGCACTCAGGTAACATCCAAGTGCAGTGCAATGTTTCACATGCACCCATAGACTTATGATCTGAATTTTGCATGCAATCGCCACATACTGCCTTTTTCTTCAGTCCGATCTTGACACAATCGGAGCTGGAAAAAAAAATGCAGATGAGCTCACAATCATAGAATAACACTGGTCCAAATGCAATCCGCTTTTTTTTATCGGATTGCATTAGTCTTTGAGCTATTCGCAAGTGTGAGTGAGCCTTTAGTCTTACAAGGGCGTCAACTGCTACTTTACAAGGTTACTATATTGGTATATTCCTACTTTTTGAAAGGTATTCTATTTTATGCATTAGTCAAACTATATTAATTTTTCTTTTCGCAGCATCGAATGAGGCCAGAAATAGCAAAGCTACTAACACCACACATTTATGACAAACTGGAAAATCATGAATCTGTACATAAATATGACAACATGAAGGTAATATTTTGCTTTTTTCATAATAATCAAGAAAACTAACAATTTTTAAGATCCTGCTTAACCCTGTGCCCTTCAGACTCAAGGACAGATAAAGGGTTAAAATCTAGGGGGTGAAAGCAATCATCTCTTGGGCACACACAGGGGTCCAATTTTATGGCTCAAAAGAAACATCCGGTTTATTAAATGTCCATAAACCATCCAGCTTAACAAACAAAAACAGCCTCTTCTGGGTACAAAAGGTATAACAGCACCAAAACAGAAAATATACAGTCCATAAATAAAGCATGGACCTTCACTCAGCCTCTGGCAGACACTGAGCCACACAAACAAGATGTCACAATTAATTTTTAGTTTCGTGGCAGCTCTGGTTCTGTTATAATTTAAATATGACTTTTTTCCCTTTATGGGCCTGCAAGGGTTAATGTCAGTTTTCTTGCTGGAAATTGTTTTGTTGCTGGTCAGCTGATGTGGGTGGTGACCACTCCCACCATTCTTTAAATAGTCACATGACGCATCAGCTAACTGTTGGTAATAGTTATTCTATGAAGACCAGCCTAGGAGTTTGGAGCTCCCTGGTGCCAGTGGTTTATCTGCTACTTCTGTGGAGTTACATTTCCTTATTCCTTGTCCTTTGCTGTGTGGAGCATGGCAGCGGAGGCTGGAGCCACGTTTCTTGTTCTCTTTCCTTGCCTGTCTCATGCTTTTCACTACCCTCTGTGTTTATACTATCTGTACTATCTGTAGTGGTGAGGCTAGCATCGTTCCTGGCTGGTGCAGTAGCCAGGGTATAGTGAGGTTACAGGGACTAGGCACGTGACGGCTGTGAGGGGAAAGACCCACATAGGGCGTTAAGTGAGCATAGGGATAGGCACAGGTTGTGGTTAAGAGGTGCCCCATCCCTTGATCCGTACTGTTAGGGCTTTCCTCTCCCTTTTTCCATCCCATTGTTGGTATTTGTTGTGTCTTCTGCTGTACCTACCAGTGTGGGTCATGATACAAGGTCTTTTCACCTTGCACATGCATCATTAATGATATAGCTGAACTTCCTCATATCTGCCTATATCACGTCCTGGAGTGGGGATATGTGAGCAGCCAGTCCCATCCATCTCTCTCACTGCATTTAAACCTGGCTCTGGGCACAAAGTATTGACTCTCTACATGCTGGAGCCTGCTTGTCCAGGCTCACATCACTGTGGTTACCAACCTTGATGATACATTGCTCCCCTCGAGGACATGTCCAGCGGCCAACTTACATTCTCCCACTCTTCCCAAGTGGGGGGGCATTGCACCTTCCACTATCATTCAGTGGACCCTCGACCAGCATTTCTATGTAGTTTCCTGGGCCTATGCACTACATGGAAGCTAAAATCTGGAAGTGCTCAGAATCACCTGGTCACTCAGGCTTTGTTCCCCTTCTTCTCCCACATCCACCTCAGCAGGGCATGGTTTAACACTAACCTAAACTTCTTGCCCAATACGTAGTATCTTAGTGTCCAATGCCTACTTGATGGCTAAAGTCTCCTTCTCCATGATGGAATAGATTTTCTCACATGGAGATAGTTTCCAACTCAGCCGCTCTCTCAGCTTCTTGAGACCACTTGGCTATAGCTGGCTTTGAACCAATAGGGAGAACTATCAGAGGTGCCGCTATTATGGCAAATTTTGGGATGAACCAATGGTAGTAGCCGACAATGCCCAAAAACGTACTGACCTGCTTCTGTGAGAGTGGTTTCGCCAATTCTGGATTGTGTCAACCTTATTCACTTGGGGTTTACTCTCGCCTCTTCTTTCTACATAGCCCAAGTACTTGGCTTCTTCCATCCCCATGGCACATTTCTTTTGGTTAATGGGAAAACTCTGCCTTCCTTAAAGCATCAAATATTGCCTGGACTTTGCCTAGATGACTTCTCCAATCCTGGCTTAAGACCACGATATCATCCAAGTAGGATGCTGCGTACTTCTTGTGGAGAGCTAGGATTCGATCCATGGCTCTCTGATAGGTGGCTGGAGCTCCTTTTAACCCAAACGGCATCCTGACATACTGGAAACAACTGTCTATCATTGTCAAATCTGTCTTCTCCTTGGCATCTTTGGATAGAGGAATCTGTCAATATCCTTCCGTGAAGTCCAGAGTGTTAATATATGTTAATATACCTGGCTGGCTCTAGCCTGTTAATGAGCTCGTCGACACAGGGCATTGTATATGTGTCATATTTTGAGACTTCATTCAGCTTCAGGTAGTGAATGAAAAAAAATCCATAGGTCCCAACAATCTCAAATACAGCGAGACAATTCTGAATTTGGGCCAACTCTCTGCTGTCCTGAGTGTCTGCTGAATGTCCCTCACTTCCATCATGTCCCCTCTGATATTTCCTCCCTCCAGGGTAGAAAAAAATGGTAAATGGGTGTAACTAAGAGGTGCGGGTAAGGGTGTAGCCAAAATATAGTGTCCCGCATGGTATATCCCTCTTTTGTTTCTGTAAAAGTTGGCAGATATGCATTCACACTGCAACGCTGGTAAAGAGAAAATGATACTCCAAGCCAAAGAAGTGAAATATGTCCATGTGATGGTGTGATATGCTAAGTGGGTATCATTTTTGTGTATATTTCTATTTTACTTATTTTCATGGTGTTCGCTTGTAGAAGGAGTTATTTGCTAATTGATGAATGGCTGTTGCTGCCATCTGATATCAGCCCCCACTGCACTGTATTGTTTACTAATATGCTAATGACATGTTGACCTAGCTTGTTGAAACAATGAGCCCCTGAGACCTTCCCCCTCCTGACCTGTGAATGAGGAGGGAGACTTAAAATATCAGGGAGGTGAGACACAGATCAGTCCTGTGTGGAATGATGATGTGTTCACAGCATCTCAAAGAGAAAGAAGAGTATATGGACTATGCTATCCTCTGTCTGCTGTATTGTTGGACTTTTATTCTGTTACTGAACTGGATTCGTTTTCTGGACTATTTTATCCTTTGTGTGGTGAATCGTATATGGACCCTTCATATTTTTGCCTATCTAAAGGTCTTGGGATTGTTCACTCTTCGCTGGCTCTGTTGATTGTGCGGTACCGGAGAAGGACCCCGTGACAGTCCAAAACGATAACAAACTTTATTAGATAGATATCATAATACATAGTTCAATCTAAAAGGTGCCTCACAAAAAGAGGGGAAACGGACTAAAGGTCCATGATTTGCACATATAATGCTTACATAAAGATAATCATTTTTTTAATAATAATGTTTTTTATATAACACCAACATATTCTGCAACACTTTACGGTAAGTAGGGACATGTACAGACAATAAAAACAATACAATGTAATACATTTTAACAGTTACAGGATGAGTGAGGGCCCTGCTTGCAATCTTACAATCTATAAAGGGATGCCAGCCTAACAGTAGGTGACCCCTATTTATCTCTATGTAACAAATGGAAGCGGATGCACAGGTGATGAAGTTCACATTCGTTTTTTATTTTTTGAGTGGAACCTTGTGACCTCGGTCCAGGGGGCTCCGAAGGGGGCGTAACTAGAGAGCCCCAGGTAAGATCCCTCGTACAGGACCAGAGGGAAATACCTGGAGGACACAGGTGCTACCTCCAGTTAGATCTGGACATGTGGCAGCTGTCCCAGAAGGAAAAACGGGTAAACAGATACAGTCATGGCCAAAAGTATTCACACCCCTGCAATTCTGTCAGATAATACCCAGTTTCTTCCTGAAAATGATTGCAAACACAAATTCTTTGGTATTATTATCTTCATTTAATTTGTCTTAAATGAAAAAACACAAAAGAAACTGAAGCAAAAAGCAAAACATTGATCATTTCACACAAAACTCCAAATATGGGCCAGACAAAAGTATTGGCACCCTCAGACTAATACTTGGTTGCACGTCCTTTAGCCAAAATAACTGCGACCAACCGCTTCCGGTAACCATCAATTAGATGCTTACAATGCTCTGCTGGAATTTTAGACCATTCTTCTTTGGCAAACTGCTCCAGGTCCCCTGATATTTGAAGGGTGCCTTCTCCAAACTGCTATTTTTAGATCTCTCCACAGGTGTTCTATGGGATTCAGGTCTGGACTCATTGCTGGCCACCTTAGAAGTCTCCAGTGCTTTCTCTCAAACCATTTTCTAGTGTTTTTTGATGTGGGTTTTGGGTCATTGTCCTGCTGGAAGACCCATGGCCTCTGAGGGAGAAACAACTTTCTCACACTGGGCCCTACATTATGTAGCAAAATTTGTTGGTAGTCTTCAGACTTCATAATGCCATGCACACGGTCAAGCAGTCCAGTGCCAGAGGCAGCAAAGCAACCCCAAAACATCAGGGAACCTCCGCCATGTTTGACTGTAGGGACCATGTTCTTTTCTTTGAATGCCTCTTTTTTTTCTCCTGTAAACTCAATCTTACCCCGAGACATAAAAAAGCCAGGCTGGAGTTTGCCAAAACTTACCTGAAAAAGCCTAAAACGTTTTGGAAGAATGTTCTCTCGTCAGATGAGACAAAAGTAGAGCTTTTTGGACAAAGGCACCAACATTGAGTTTACAGGAGAAAAAAAGAGGCATTCAAAGAAAAGAACACGGTCTCTACAGTCAAACATGTTGGAGGTTCCCTGATGTTTTGGGGTTGCTTTGCTGCCTCTGGCACTGGACTGCTTGACCGTGTGCATGGCATTATGAAGTCTGAAGACTACCAACAAATTTTGCTGCATAATGTAGGGCCCAGTGTGAGAAAGTTGTTTCTCCCTCAGAGGTCATGGGTCTTCCAGCAGGACAATGACCCAAAACACACTTCAAAAAGCACTAGAAAATGGTTTGAGAGAAAGCACTGGAGACTTCTAAGGTGGCCAGCAATGAGTCCAGACCTGAATACCATAGAACACCTGTGGAGAGATCTAAAAATAGCAGTTTGGAGAAGGCACCCTTCAAATATCAGGAGACCTGGAGCAGTTTGCCAAAGAAGAATGGTCTAAAATTCCAACAGAGCATTGTAAGAAACTCATTGATGGTTACCGGAAGCGGTTGGTCGCAGTTATTTTGGCTAAAGGTTGTGCAACCAAGTATTAGTCTGAGGGTGCCAATACTTTTGTCTGGCCCATATTTGGAGCTTTGTGTGAAATGATCAATGTTTTGCTTTTTGCTTCATTTTCTTTTGTGTTTTTTCATTTAAGACAAATTAAATGAAGATAATAATACCAAAGAATTTGTGTTTGCAATCATTTTCAGGAAGAAACTGAGTATAATCTGACAGAATTGCAGGGGTGTGAATACTTTTGGCCATGACTGTATAACAGATATGGTGGAGCTGACCGGCGGACACCAGTTATGAGATATGAAGCTGGCTCTGGCGGAGGGAGTCAGATTCCGGGTAGATGGAAGGAAGCTGGCTCCGGCACCTTTTGCTTTGTCCAGGGGTTCAGATGGCGAGTGGCGGAACGGGATGGCACTTGAGTATAAAGGCACAGGTGTCATCTTTGGATAGCCGAACATCTGGTCACTGATATTCTGCGGAAACAAACAGTATAAGCAGAGTGCAAAACGGAATGCTATAACAGCACAGACAGAACAGGAAAAGAACCGGAAATAGCAAGAGTATATATTGATTGCTCCGGCACCCTCCCTATGACGGAGGGGCCAGAAGTAGCAATCAGTTCGCTACCATTGGTTAACTGAAATTTTCAAAAAATGCTCGTTGACCCTTTAACCCCTTCCCGACCTTTGACGCATACGCTGCGTCATGAAAGTCGGTGCCATTCCGACCCATGACGCAGCATATGCGTCATGGCAGAATCGCGTCCCTGCAGGCCGGGTGAAAGGGTTAACTGTAATTTCACCCGGCGTGCAGGGACAGGAGGAGTTGTACCTTAGCCCAGGGGGGGTGGCTTCACCCCCCCGTGGCTACGATCGCTCTGATTGGCTGTTGAAAGTGAAAATGCCAATCAGAGCGATTTGTAATATTTCACCTATTATAACGGGTGAAATATTACAATCCAGCCATGGCCGATGCTGCAATATCATCGGCCATGGCTGGAAATACTAATGTGCCCCCACCCCACTGATCGCCCCCCCAGCCCTCCGATCTGCCCGATACACTGCCCCGCTCCCGTCCGTCCTGTGCTCCGCTCCCCCCCGTGCTCTTGTCCGCTCACCCCCATGCTCCAATCACCCCCCGTGCTCCAATCACCCCCCCTGCACTCCGATCCACCCCCCGTGCTCCGTTCCACCCCCCCGTGCTCCGTTCCACCCCCCCGTGCTCCGTTCCACCCCTCCCGCGTTCCGATCCACCCACCCCCTTGCTCCGATCCCCCCCCCCGTGCTCCCCCCACCCCATCATACTTACCGATCCTGCCGGGGTCCGTCCATCTTCTCCCTGGGCGCCACCATCTTCCAAAATGGCGGGCGCATGCGCAGTGCGCCCGCCGAATCTGCCGGCCGGCAGATTCGTTCAAAGTGCATTTTGATCACTGAGATATAATCTATCCCAGTGATCAAAATAAAAATATAATAAATGACCCCCCCCCCTTTGTCACCCCCATAGGTAGGGACAATAAAAAAATAAAGAATTTTTTTTTCCCACTAATGTTAGAATAGGGTTAGGGCTAGGGTTAGGGGTAGGGTTAGGGGTAGGGTTAGTGTTAGGGTTAGGGTTAGGGGTAGGGTTAGGGGTAGTATTAGGGGTAGGGTTAGGGTTAGGGTTTCGGTATGTGCACACGTATTCTGGTCCCCTGCGGATTTTTCCGCTGCGGATTTGATAAATCCGCAGTGCTAAACCACTGCGGATTTATCGCGGATTTACCGCGTTTTTTCTGCGCCTTTCACTGCGGTTTTACAACTGCGATTTTCTATTGGAGCAGTTGTAAAACCGCTGCGGAATCCGCAGAAAGAAGTGACATGCTGCGGAATGTAAACCCCTGCGTTTCCGTGCAGTTTTTCCGCAGCATGTGTACAGCGTTTTTTGTTTCCCATAGGTTTACATTGAACTGTAAACTCATGGGAAACTGCTGCGGATCCGCAGCGTTTTCCGCAGCGTGTGCACATACAGTACCTTTAGAATTAGGCCATGTGCACACGGTGCGGATTTGGCTGCGGATCCGCAGCGGATTGGCCGCTGCGGATTCGCAGCAGTGTTCCATCAGGTTTGCAATACCATGTAAACCTATGGAAAACCAAATCCGCTGTGCCCATGGTGCGGAAAATACCGTGCGGAAACGCTGCATTGTATTTTCCGCAGCATATCAATTCTTTGTGCGGATTCCGCAGCGTTTTACACCTGTTCCTCAATAGGAATCTGCAGGTGAAATCCGCACAAAAAGCACTGGAAATCCGCGGAAAATTCGCAGGTAAAACGCAGTGCCTTTTACCCGCGGATTTTTCAAAAATGGTGCGGAAAAATCTCACACGAATCCGCAACGTGGGCACATAGCCTTAGGGTTAGGGTTGGAATTAGGGTTGTGGTTAGGGTTGTGATTAGGGTTATGGCTACAGTTGGGAATAGGGTTAGGGGTGTGGGGGGGTTAGTGTTGGAGGTAGAATTGAGGGGTTTCCACTGTTTAGGCACATCAGGGGTCTCCAAACGCAACATGGCGCCACCATTGATTCCAGCCAATCTTGTATTCAAAAAGTCAAATGGTGCTCCCTCACTTCCGAGCCCCGACGTGTGCCCAAACAGTGGTTTACCCCCACATATGGGGTACCAGCATACTCAGGATAAACTGCGCAACAATTATTGGGGTCCAATTTCTCCTGTTACCCTTGGGAAAATTAAAAAATGCTTGCTAAAACATCATTTGTGAGGAAAGAAAAATGATTTTTTATTTTCACGGCTCTGCGTTGTAAACGTCTGTGAAGCACTTGGGGGTTCAAAGTGCTCACCACATATCTAGATAAGTTCCTTGGGGGGTCTAGTTTCTAAAATGGGGTCACGTTGTGGGGGGTTTCTACTGTTTAGGCACACCAGGGGCTCTGCAAACGCAACGTGATGCCCGCAGACCACTCCATCAAAGTCTGCATTTCAAAAGTCACTACTTCCCTTCTGAGCCCCGACATGTGCCCAAACAGTGGTTTACCCCCACACATGGGGTATCAGCGTACTCAGGAGAAACTGGACAACAACTTTTGGGGTCCAATTTCTCCTGTAACCCTTGGGAAAATAAAAAATTCTGGGCTAAATAATTATTTTTGAGGAAAGAAAACGTATTTATTATTTTCACGGCTCTGCATTATAAACTTCTGTGAAGCACTTGGGGGTTCTAAGTCCTCACCACACATCTAGATAAGTTCCTTTCGGGGTCTAGTTTCCAAAATGGGGTCACTTGTGGGGGGTTTCTACTGTTTAGCCACATCAGGGGCTCTGCAAACGCAACGTGACGCCCGCAGAGCATTCCATCAAAGTCTGCTTTTCAAAACATCACTACTTCACTTCCGAGCCCCGGCGTGTGCCCAAACAGTGGTTTACCCCCACATATCAGGTATCAGCGTACTCAGGAGAAACTGGACAAGAACTTTTGGGGTGAAATTTCTCCTGTTACCCTTGGGAAAATAAAGAATTGCAGGCTAAAAGATCATTTTTGAGAAAATAATTTTTATTTTTTATTTTCATGGCTCTGCGTTATAAACTTCTGTGAAGCACTTGGGGGTTCAAAGTCCTCACCACACATCTAGATAAGTTCCTTTCGGGGTCTAGTTTCCAAAATGGGGTCACTTGTGGGGGGTTTCTACTGTTTAGCCACATCAGGGGCTCTGCAAACGCAACGTGACGCCCACAGAGCATTCCATCAAAGTCTGCATTTCAAAACATTACTACTTCACTTCCGAGCCCCGGCATGTGCCCAAACAGTGGTTTACCCCCACATATGGGGTATCAGCGTACTCAGGAGAAACTGGACAACAACTTTTGGGGTCAAATTTCTCCTGTTACCCTTGGGAAAATAAAGAATTGCAGGCTAAAAGATCATTTTTGAGAAAATAATTTTTATTTTTTATTTTCATGGCTCTGCGTTATAAACTTCTGTGAAGCACTTGGGGGTTTAAAGTCCTCACCACACATCTAGATTAGTTCCTTTGGGGGTCTAGTTTCCAAAATGGGGTCATTTGTGGGGGATCTCCAATGTTTAGGCATACAGGGGCTCTCCAAACGTGACATGGTGTCTGCTAATCATTGGAGCTAATTTTCCATTTAAAAAGCCAAATGGCGTGCCTTCCCTTCCGAGCCCTGCCGTGCGCCCAAACAGTGGTTTACCCCCACATATGGGGTATCAGCGTACTCAGGACAAACTGGACAAGAAAATTTGGGGTCAAATTTTTCCTATTACCCTTGGCAAAATAGGAAATTCCAGGCTAAAAAATCATTTTTGAGGAAAGAAAAATCATTTTTTATTTTCATGGCTCTGCGTTATAAACTTCTGTGAAGCACCTGGGGGTTTAAAGTGCTCAATATGCATCTAGATAAGTTCCTTGGGGGGTCTAGTTTACAAAATGGGGTCACTTGTGGGGGAGCTCCAATGTTTAGGCACACATGGGCTCTCCAAACGCGACATGGTGTCCGCTAACAATTGGAGCTAATTTTCCATTCAAAAAGTCAAATGGCGCGCCTTCCCTTCCGAGCCCTGCCGTGTGCCCAAACAGTGGTTTACCCCCACATATGAGGTATTGGCGTACTCGGGAGAAATTGCCCAACAAATTTTATGATCCATTTTATCCTATTGCCCATGTGAAAATGAAAAAATTGAAGCTAAAAAATTTTTTTGTGAAAAAAAAGTACTTTTTCATTTTTACGGATCAATTTGTGAAGCACCTGGGGGTTCAAAGTGCTCACTATGCATCTAGATAAGTTCCTTGGGGCGTCTAGTTTCCAAAATGGGGTCAATTGTGGGGGAGCTCCAATTTTTAGGCACACGGGGGCTCTCCAAACGAGACATGGTGTCCGCTAAAGAGTGGAGCCAATTTTTCATTCAAAAAGTCAAATGGCGCGCCTTCCCTTCCAAGCCCTGCCGTGCGCCTAAACAATGGTTTACCCCAACATATGAGGTATCATTGTACTCAGGACAAATTGGACAACAACTTTCGTGGTTCAGTTTCTCCTTTTACCATTGGGAAAATAAAAAAATTGTTGCTAAAAGATAATTTTTGTGACTAAAAAGTTAAATGTTCATTTTTTCCTTCCATGTTGCTTCTGCTGCTGTGAAGTACCTGAAGGGTTAATAAACTTTTTGAATGTGGTTTTGAGTACCTTGAGGGGTGCATTTTTTAGAATGGTGTCACTTTTGGGTATTTTCAGCCATATAGACCCCTCAAACTGACTTCAAATGTGAGGTGGTCCCTAAAAAAAATGGTTTTGTAAATTTCGTTGTAAAAATGAGAAATTGCTGGTCAAATTTTAACCCTTATAACTTCCTAGCAAAAAAAAATTTTGTTTCCAAAATTGTGCTGATGTAAAGTATATATGTGGGAAATGTTATTTATTAACTATTTTGTGTCACATAACTCTCTGGTTTAACAGAAAAAAAATTCAAAATGTGAAAATTGCGAAATTTTCTAAATTTTCACCAAATTTCCGTTTTTATCACAAATAAACGCAGAATTTATTGACCTAAATTTACCACTAACATGAAGCCCAATATGTCACAAAAAAAAATCTCAGAACCGCTAGGATCCGTTGAAGCGTTCCTGAGTTATTACCTCATAAAGGGACACTGGTCAGAATTGCAAAAAACGGCAAGGTCTTTAAGGTCAAAATAGGCTGGGTCATGAAGGGGTTAAAAGACTGGAGGTAAGCAGGCATGTGTTTTAAGCATTCTCCCTGGAGGCCTGCTGGCAGCGTGCCAGGAAGTGGGGGAGAGAGAAGCAGCAGCAGGACACCTAGGAACAGACAGAGAGCAAGGATCCAGACAGGGAACTCACAGAGGTACAGGGGCAGCCTCAATAGCATGAGCGGGTGAGGGACCAGAATTGGGGCAGTGCCAGAACTGGGTGCAGGGCCAGAACCAGGTGTAACACACTAGTTATCATATTCCTTTTCATAATGTGCATGCTATATTAAATAAGTGACTAAACAGCATAGTAAATAGTAATAAGGGATATTACCTTTAAAATGGGGATTGCTGTTGCAAACTGAAGACCAGCACCATGTCCCATCACCCTAACACGCGTTTCACCTTCCTTCTTTAGGGGTGTGTCAGGGTCGGGGAGACATCGCTGAGTTAAAAAGCAGCTGTTGCCTTATAGAGTGGCCACACATAATATGTAGCAACGCGCATGAGCTTGATGGCGCATGACACCGCCTTCACATAGCAATATAAGTATCTACAGTATATGGTATTGTAATCAGAAGTACTTAACTGAAAGAAGCATTATACTACTAAGCAATAACGGTGCATGACAATATGACATTTACATGGCAAGAATGCGACCAATCTGGTAACCATCAGGTGGTATCCCTATCACAACAGGCTCTAAGTGAGCTATAGCAATCAGTAGGATACATAAGAGCTGGGTAGTTCATGACATAACAATGGGGTTTAGTTGACCAAAGTGTTACATTTTATATGACGGTGGCATATTCAATTTCAGTCCTCTTACTTGTTAGTAATGTATAATTCATTTTTCGAATGCAGAATTTTCTTTCTAAAATATTTAAGAACATCTACCTATTTCTTATCTCACATAGGGTGTTTGCCAAAATCTTTTTTTTGTGGATCATGACCATCCTGAACACCACATCAGTGAAGGCAAGAGTCGACAGAATGTCCATGAAGCTGGTTTTGTGAAGTCACTTTGCCTCTATTTCATACAACAAGGCTACTCTCCTTCACAGATTACAATACTCACTACTTATTCTGGACAGCTTCACTGTTTGCAGAAAATGATGCCCAAAGCTCAATTTCAGGGTGTCAGGGTATGTGTGGTTGATAAATACCAAGGAGAGGAAAATGATATCATCATCCTCTCACTGGTAAGAAGTAACTTGCTTGGTAATGTTGGTTTTCTTAAAATCCCAAACCGGGTATGTGTTGCTTTATCAAGAGCCAAGAAAGGGTTATATTGCATAGGGAACATTAAGATGCTATCAAGAGTTCCTCTCTGGAAAAAAATCAGTGATATGCTAGAAGAAAATGGACAAATTGGGAAAGAACTTGAGGTGCAATGTGTCAATCATCCAAACACCATTAATTACTTGTCATGTTCTGAAGATTTTGATAATGTCCCGGAAGGTGGATGCTTGATACCTTGTGAATATCGTTTAGATTGTGGGCATGTTTGCGCCCTTCGATGCCACCCTTATGATCCTAAACATACACAAATTCAGTGTGGAAAGCCATGTCTCAAGATTGTCTGTAAAAATGGTCACAAGTGTAAGAAAATATGCAGTGAGCCTTGTGGAATCTGTCAGGAATTGGTGCCAAAAACAATTCCTATATGTGAACACATTCAAGATTTAGCATGTTCAAAGATTGCAGTTAGATCAGATTGCAGAGAGCCTTGTAGGGTGCCTAAAACCTTTCCTTGTGGCCATCTCTGTAACAATTTTTGTGGGGCTTCCTGTCCCACACAGTGTACTACAAAGGTCCCTATAACTCTCATATGTGGTCACAAATTCTGGATTGAATGCTTTTTGAAGTCTGGTCTTTTTGTAAAAGTTGAAAACTCTGAGGAAGATACTTTATTTGTGGGACCCTGCGACACATGCCTTGGAATCAGAATAGAAAAAACACCATATGCAAATCTTCTGCGTACAACAGAAACCCATGTTCTGTGTTCTAATGTCAAATATGGTCTAAAAATATATTCCAGCATTTACCAAAATGTGAAATGTTCCCTGCACACAGAGGAAACAAATGTAGTTGAAAAATGGCAGTCTGAGTTGAAAACGTGTGTAAAAAAAAATGAAGCTGTATTTTCTCAGGTACATAATTCTGGACAAATGATAAATGCAATTGAGCGCATGCAAAAGACAATTGCACAAATGATACTTGCAGATGCAAAAATAAAACTTTTATTTAAAATCGGAGCTTGTAAAGGAAAACTTAAGGATCTCCATTTGGATGTGTCACAAACCGATGTGGCCACATTTACATACAGTGATTACAAAAATTATCAAGACATAAAGGAGTATGTAAGATTGAATAAGTTTCAGGAGGCAGCAAGAAACAAGGAGCTGGGACATATTATTTCTATATTAAGCAATGAAAGCAGTATTCTTAGCATCAACTTGCTAGCTCCTTACCGCCACCCAGACTCTCACACGGGCAGACATAGCTCCACCTCTTCAATTTTTCCTCACTACCGCCAGATCCGCCTAAACCGTTCAATTCCCTGGTAATAATGATGTGCCATTCTGTGGACCGTAACCTCAGAATCCTTGTGTGTCAAACCCATGCCTCATTTCAAAGGTTCAGGGTAAAAAAAAATCAGATTTCTTCAAATCTGTACCCCCAGTCTAACCCTCTACAGGAATCTAGTACGTATAATTTATATTATTATTACTTCCAGGAAAAGGTTCAGATCTTTCTCAGTAATTTAAACATGGCCACATTTTCGTGTAGCAAGTTCTAGAGCCTCACTGCAGTTACAGTAAAGAATAATCTTGGTGGCAAAAATTGTCTTTCCTCTAGATGTCAAACTTAAATACACAGAAGGCCAAAATTAAAAGCTTGGACAAAGTCGTGACCCAACCCTGATATTTATAAAAAATGTGTGCAATTGAATAGGTTTTTCCTTATCAAATACAGCAATTAACTTTTTCATATGGAGGAATAGCAAAAAAGGAGACCTAAAATATAACATTTAATCTAAATAGTTTATAAACACATGACACAACACACAAAGACAAACATGTGTATTAACCAACAATTTATTAATCAGACAGTATTCTGATACCAAGTCAAGAGACAAAATAAACTAAAGACAAAACTAGTTCACTGCACTCCCACCGCAGCCTCTATCCCAGAGACATCTAGCTAGGCAAGGCAAGAGAACCAGACGCATAAATCCATAATGGCAATAGATGCTACTTGTCCAAAAAACCGCATATAAACAGCAAAAAAATCAGAACCACTGACGATCACCTGTGTTATGCTGTCACAGAGAGAAATACATAAATAAATAGAACGGCATCGTCATGATTTGGTGAGACCATTCTATTTATTTATGTATTTCTCTCTGTGACAGCATAACACAGGTGATCGTAAGTGGTACTGATTTTTTTGCTGTTTATATGCGTTATATCCGTAGAAGCTCAGCAGAGCGAAACGATCGTCGTCATTTGGAACCTCAGGTTCTCCCTGCTATAGCCTGCTTTTTTAACATGAAGCCTCAATAAAGGAAAGACTTTTTGCACAGATGGTGAGGGCTCGTTTTCTTGTTATTTTTGCTATTACAGATATCTTTTTCTGTTTTCCACGAGCACCCAATTCTGTTGTGGCAAATACAACGCTCAGCTGTCTGGAGGTGGAGCACAGGTGTCGGAGCTGATTGTGCGTCTGACTTTCTTTCTTTGCTATATACAGTATAATGGCCACAAAAAGTGCTCCATACAGAATAATGGTCCCACATAGTGCTCCATACAATATAATGACCACAAAAAGTTCTCACACAGAATAATGGCGCCACATAGTGCTCCATACAGTATAATGGCCACAAAAAGTTTTCCATACAGAATAATGGTGCCACCTAGTGCTCCGTATAGTATAATGGCCACAAAAAGTGCTCCATACAGCATAATGGCCCCACATGGTGCTCCATACAGTATAATGGCATCACATACTGCTACATATGGTATAATGGCCCGACATGGTGCTGCTTACAGTATAATGGCCCCACAAAGTACTCAATAGAATATATTGGACCCCAAATAGTACTCCATACAGTATAATAGCCACAAAAAGTGTTCCATACAGAATAATAGCTCCACATTGTGTCCCATACAGCATAATGATTACAAAAGGTTCTCCATGCAGAATAATTATGCCACATTGTGGCCATACAGTATAATGACCACGAAAAGTGCTCCATACCGTATAATGGCCACGAAAATTTCTCCATACAGAATAATGGTGCCACCTAGTGCTCCATACAGTATAATGGCCACAAAAAGTGCTCCATACAGCATAATGGCGCCACATGATGCTCCATACAGTATAATGACCACAAAAAGTTCTCCCCACAGAATAATGGTGCCACATAGTGATCCATACAGTATAATGGCCACAAAAAGTGCTCTATACAGTTTAATGACCCCACATAGTGCTCCATACAGTATAATGGCCTCACATAGTGCTACATACGGTATAATGGCCACACATGGTGCTCCTTACTGTATAATGGCCCCACAAAGTACTCAATAGAATATAATGGACCCCACATAGTACTCCATACAGTATAATGGCCACAAAAAGTGTTCCATACAGAATAATAGCTCCACATTGTGTCCCATGCAGTATAATGATCACAAAAAGTTATCCATGCAGAATAATTGTGCCACATTGTGGCCATACAGTATAATGACCACACAAAAGTGCTCCATACAGTATAATAAAATAACCCACGTAGTGCTCCATACAGTATGATCGCTTTATATATACATACAGTATAATGGACACATAAAGTGCTCCATACAGTATAATAGCCCCCATAATTCTCCATACAGTATAATGGTCCCTAAAAGTGCTCCATAGAGTATAATAGGCCCCACAAAGTCCTAAATACCGTTAAAATCATGATAGGCTGCATTACTAATGTAGAGCATACAGTGTAAAATTAAATATCCTCTCTGTAGCCACTCACTTCCAGTCATAGCGGTGAGGCAGGGAGCATATACAATCACTGTTCACTATACACTTTGATTAAGATTGTGCTCTGCAGGGTTTGTGTACAGAGCAGGCTGTCAATCAAAGTTTCAAGATGCTTTGCTATGTAGTGAGCGGTGACTGTAACCGCTCACATTACCACCCCAATTACAGTACACAAGTGGTCGCAGGGAGCATATAAGCTCATGTTTTACCTACAGCCTCTGGTCTAGCAAGGCAGTCTGTTATAATGGTAACACTACCTACCTGCTATCTGCAGGAAATTGCATTTTGGACATGACAAGGTTCCTTTTAACACAGTTTTCCAGTTTTCCATCTAACAATGATAAAATTTTTGAAAGGAAAAAGCTGGCAGACACCCTCAAATGAATTAATAAAGTTTAGATTAGTATTACCTGCAGATATTTATACAGAAAATTTCTGCAGGATCATCCTTAGTATATATCTTACATCACATAGGCCCAGTGCTGACCCCTACGATGCCATGCTGACCAAGTGGTACTGCTGATTATGACCAAATCTGAGTATGTAATGTTAATAGCATCCTTTTGGTTTCTACCCTGCAGTTATTTACTCAGTTAGTCACACTTGCTCATAGTTTCAATACATATGTTATGAATAGAAATGCAAATACAAAGTAATGGCTTGGACAGAATGATAGAAAAAGGAGAACCCGGCACTCCAATAGTATCTTTCCACTTGGAATTAGGAAAAATAAATCTATTGAACAGCATTACATATTGAGGTTCTGAGTTTTCTTTTTCTTTCATTACAAGAAGTGAAACCCTACTCGAGCACATACCATCCAAGCATGCCATCTGTCCAACCTATTGAGCAGAATGATGAACATTGTATACTGACTGTATCTAATAAATGTTATTTTACTTAAAAATTGTTCTTGTTCCATTTTATTATGTTTCATATTTTGTTATTTGTCCTCTTTGAGCTCTTCTACAACTAAGGTACAGCAAAAGCAATATATAATCTATTTCTGGCTCACAGTTCTCGAGGTCTTGCAATTTGATAATAAATTTGGCACATCTTTTGACCGTCTTTGCTCCAGAAAATGAAGAATTTATGCCAGTTTTTGTCGTGCATAAAATAAAATTTGTCTGTTGGCCATATCCCTTTTTGCAAATCTCCTCTCACTTTCTACAAATGACTGAATAGGTGCAAGAGGACAAAAGGTTTTGTGCAAAAGGACAAAAATCTGCTACACTACAACAGACACTGTAAATGCAGCAGATACAGGCCATAGGAGAGTAGGATCAATCTCAGACCCTATCTCCTGTGCTGTGCTCACATCAGTTGTGCACTGTGCATTCCCTGTATCATGTAGAGCAGCTTTATGTGCTGAGCTGCAATTTCCCTCTGTCACTTCCCATCACTACTTAAAGGGGTAAGACAGGAGGCATAGTCAGGTCACAGTCCAGAGTCAAAATTATTCCAAGGTCAGAGTGTGTCAAGACAAAAGGGGTAATACAAACGAGTATTCAATAGACAAATCCAGCAACAAAAGATCAGAATGTGAGAATTCAGAGCAAGACACAGAGGACAAGCCACACAGAGGTTAAAGCTACAACTGGCAGCTACTAGTAGATCAGTTAAGTAGCTGGGCAATCACCTTTAACAGGGAACACCTGAAGGAAGCTTAGCACTAGAAATGGGCGAACCCGAACAGTAAAGTTCGGCGTCCATACCGAACACCAACTGTTCGGGCATGGACATTGAACGCAGACTTCACCAGGAAGTCCGTGTTACTGTTTGAGTTTGGCTGGCCTAACACCAGGTGTTCTGGTCTTCTGATTGGCTGTAAAATCACCACCGCTGGTCAGATAGCCGCAGTTTCCATACTGTCAAATGGCAGTGTGAGCCCGCAGCTATGATGGGACGTATAAAGTTACTTCCAGTTATTGGTGTCAGCTGATGGGCTACTGCTCCCATCAGCTGATGCCTGTTGCCACTAATAACAGTGAGAGCAGGAGCAGCTGATGGGAGTATTCATCAGTTTCCGCCTGCGCTGTAAATAAATAATTTAATAAAAAAACAGCATGGGTTCCCCTGTATTTTTGATAGCCAGCCAGGCAAAACTCACAGCTGGGGGCTGCAACGCTCATCTGTCAGCTTCAGCAAGGCTGATTATCAAGCATAGAGGGGTCCCCATGCCAAATTTTTTAATTGTTCAAATAAGTAATAAAAAAAAGCGTAGGATTCCCCCCATTTTTGACATCCGGCCAAGCTAAAGCAGACAGCTTGGGGCTGGTATTCTCGGGCTGGTAAGGGGCTAGCTAGCAAATCTAAGGCATTGCCCAGCTCTTAACATTTACCCTGTATCAGTGGCAAGTGGGGTTCATATTTGTGGGATTGATGTCATCTTTGTATTGTCAGGTGACATCAAGCCCATGGCTTATTAATGGAGAGGCGTCTATAAGACACCTATCCATTACTAATCCTGTAGTTATATGGTAAATAAACACACAGCCAGAAAAAGTATTTTATTTGAAATGAAACAAAACACAATTTTCCATTTTTACGTAAAAGTAAACACACAGTTATACTCACCTAATGCCTAATTCCACTGAATCCCTCATCTCCTGTAATAAGATATAAATAAAAAAACAGCAATATCGCTCACCTGTCCATTGTTCTGTCCTATGCCATAATCCATGTCTAGGGGAGAATTAGTTTTCAACCTGGATGGTGCTAAGATGCGACCATCCGGGCTGAGAGTGAGTGAAATTCTCCCTGTGAACTGCGGTGAACTTGCCTCTGCACGATGAGATTATTCTTATGGTGCAGAGGTCACCATAGTTCATTTGCCAGCTGGGAATGCAGCCTCTGTGACCAGCAATAACCTCAATGATGTCACCGCTGGTCACTGGCATGCTCGCAGCTGCTCATTCACTAGTGGTTCTCAGCCTGGATGGTCACATATTGGCACCGTCCAGGTTGCAAACTATTTATCCCCCAGAAATGGATTACGGGATGGGACAGAATGATGGATAGGTGATGGATATTGTTGTTTACAAATTGCGGACACCATATCCCTGAGATGCCAAAACATCATAAACCTCCGCAAGTCACTTCATTCTGGAAACTATGCCTCTAGTCTAGCAGTGTGGTGAACATTTTTAACAAACAAGTGCTTCACAGGATTTTAGAATATTAGAACTGAAAATGAAGATTTTTTTTTTCCACTAAAGCCCCAAACTTTACATTCTCATAAGAGGTCATAGAAGACACATGACCTCACAATTTGTTATGGAATATACACCATTGTAAGGACAAATTCTATAGAGGGCACTACTACATAGCAACATAAACCTACATAGAATTAGAGGTACTGTATATGTCCAGTAGTAATATCAAACTTTTATTGTATTACAAAACAGAAACATAAAACCATTTGATTAAAAGGAGAATGTACACAGATATATTATATAACTTAGGGAGCCCAATGTGAAAATAAAAACCTCAGTATTCAGGACAGATGTCTGTTACATATCTAATTAGATTTTACTATGAAACACATATACAGCACTAAGAAGATGTATCAGAATTGTAAAAATATCAGGTGACCATAAGACAATTACAGGTAGAAGTATAATTTAACCCTTAGAACAAGCAAAGTGGCTACTCACAGTAAAGACAATACGTACAGTGTTATATCCAATGAATGGTCAAGTGGCCATAAGGCAATAAAAAGTCCTGACCCAGCAATTAGTCAGATGCTGCAAGAGAGTACAGTGAATATCAAAATGATAAAGTGCTGGAACACGCACTGGGTGCACGGCAAGCCTCAGAAGGAAAGTAGCGCCATTTGAATTTTTGAATGCAAAATTGGAATCATTATGTCACAACACAGCTGTCTGGTGACCAGGGGCTCCTTCCCTGTCCCAAACACAAGGGGGCGCCCTCGCTGCCCCTGCTCCCCAGGATACTTCAGATGGCAAAGATGCCGGGGCCTCCGCCCTTGGCTTATCTTGTAAGTTAGCCCTTCATGTGTTCTCTTCCTCCATCCAGGGAAGAGGGGGGCTACTGTGCACTGTAGTACACCAACTCGACAAACATGGCAACACAAACAAGGATTAACAGAAAACTCCAGGCATACACAATAATCACTCACATATAACAGAGGAATGCATTGGGGTGTGAAGGTAGGGGAATAAACCAATATAGAGAAGGATAAGGAATTACCATGCATACAAACCAAGCAACAGTCACTGATAACTCCTTCAACTCTCCTTCTCTTTTCCCTCCTTTAGCCATGCAGCAATAAAGCTAGCTCTGACAAGGATTAGTAACAAAGCCCAGATTATAAAGGGAAAAGAAGTGGCTAACCGAGCACAGCTGTGAGCGCAGGGATTTCCTACATGACCGATTTACCCCTGTTCTGCCAGAAGAAATAAACACATTTACAGTAAAATGAAAAAGTTGTTATTCTCAGTGCTTGAGTAGGAGCAATCAGATGCTGCCGTCTTCTTGCTCCCCACTATCACGGTAACCCCTTGACACATTAATGGACACTGTGACATACATTTGGAGAGCTCCTAATACGCCTAAACAGTGGAAACACCCCACAAGTGACACCATTTTGGAAACTACACCCCTCAATGAACTTACCTAAATGTGTGGTGAACACTTTGAACCTCCAGGCACTTCACAGAATTTGAAAAAGGTGAGAATGAAAACAGGAAAAGAAAAAGAAAAAAAGAACGACTGCACCATATTAGAGAGAAAACGGATGGGGTCATGTATTGCATGATATTAGCCAACAACCTCCTTCCCTCAGTAAGAGCATTGAAGATGTATCACGGCATGACAATGACTTGCAAAACACAGCCAGGGCAACTAAGGACTGGCTCTGTAAGAAGC
Source organism: Ranitomeya imitator (assembly GCF_032444005.1). NCBI lineage: Eukaryota > Metazoa > Chordata > Amphibia > Anura > Dendrobatidae > Ranitomeya > Ranitomeya imitator. The sequence continues at coordinate 242,158,569 of NC_091287.1, forward strand.
ATTTCAAGGTTCTGGAGTGGCCTAGCCAGTCTCTAGACCTGAAGCCAATTGAAAATCTTTGGAGGGAGCTTAAACTCAATATTGCCCAGCAACAGCCCTGAAATCTAGAAGATCTGTATGGAGAAATGGACCAAAATCACTGCTGCAGTATCTGCAATACTTGGTCAAGAACTACAGGAAACGTCTGACCTCTGTAATTGCAAACAAAGGTTTCTATACCAAATATTAAGCTCTGTTTTTCTATTTTATCAAATACTTATTTAATGCAACAAAATGCAAATTAACTATGTACAAATCATACAAAATGATCTTCTGGATTTTTTTTAAGATTCTGCCTCTCATAGTTGAAGTGTAACTACTAGGGTTGAGCGACTTTTACTTTTTTAGGGTCGAGTCGGGTTTTGCGAAACCCGACTATCTCAAAAGTCGAGTCGAGTGAAATCGGCCGATTATCGTGAAAAGTCGGGGATCGACCGAAACACGAAACCCAATGCAAGTCAATGGGGAAGCATAGTCGCAGTGAGTGGAGGCCAGGAAAACACCTACAGTGCACATTTTAATGGCAAAAACATCCATTCTTGGTACTGAAGCTTGTCAATCTTAATTTACCATATAATAATAGTTAGGCATTGGACATTGGGGGTCATTTGGCTAAAGTTGTGGGGGGTATGGCTGGGTCAAGAATTTAGTGGGCCCAGGAAACGTGGACCACGTCACGGCAGTGGGGCAGGGAGAGGTAGGTATTTCAACTTTGCAAGTGTTGTGATCCTTGCTGTTCACATTGGCACTGGCACAGGGCCCCTCAAAGTACGGCGGTGTGTTTGCAAGGCGGGGGCGCCTCCCACCGGCAGCGACATTTTTGCATACTATGAGGGGCCCTGTGCCAGTGACGTCGCCAACGAGTATCCCCCCCACCTGATGAAGGAACCTGCACTTTCATCTGCACCTTCCTCTTTGTCCCCGTGTTAGGTGGTTTAGTATGCGGGAAGGGGAACCTCACTTTCAGCAGGGTCAGAATCTGGCTGTGTAGCATGCAAGGGGAATGTAGCGGTCTGGGCCAATGTACCAGCAGAGTCATCTAGCACTGGCTGGGCAATGGGCAGGATGAGGAGGAAACACAGATATAGTCCCAAATACAAAAGTAGGCTAAAAGCAGTTCAAAATTGGTAACAGGACTAAACAGGCGGCATTGCTTTGTTCAGTGGAGGACAACTGTAATGAGAGGCTGACACAGTGAGTAGGCCCAAATCAGTAAGTAGTCTAAATGCAGTTAAAAATTGGAAACAGTAGTAAACAGGCGGCACTGCTTTATTCAGTGGAGGAGAACAGCAAGGAGCGGCAGATACCGTTAGTAGGCCATAACCAAACTAGTAGGCCAAATGCAGTGTAATATTAACAACTACTTAACGAGAGCCTGAAAATGGAAGTTCAGGACAGGAAACCAGGAGAACAGCAAGAAGCGGCAGACACCGTTAGTAGGCCCCAAACAAAGTAGTAGCCCCCCTGCAGTTGTTCCATTTAACAACTATTTAACAAGAGCCTGAAGATAGAAGCTCAGGAAAGGCAACCAGGAGAACACCTTGGAGGGGCAGACACTGTGAGTAGGCCTTAACCAAACTAGTAGCCCCACTGCAGTTTTAAAATTCCGATAGGCTGAAAACCTGATAATTGCAGGTCATTTTTTTTAAGAGTACAGCTGTATTAAGTGGCGCAGCCAAACACTGCTAGTAGGCCTTACACCACAAAGTTGGCTCGATGCTGATTTAAAAAAGGTTACATGGGTACAGGGTCAGTGTTGGTGTGGTCAGTGGAGGACAATTGGAAGGAGGGACCGCAGACAGACTTAGTAGGCCTAAAATAACAAAAGGAGGCTCAATTTAGTTTCAATTATCTTGCAGGGGTACACAGGCAGCATTGGTGTGGTCAGCGGAGGACTATTGGAAGGAGGGACCGCAGACAGACTTAGTAGGCCTAACATACCAAAGGAGGCTCAATGCAGTTTCAATTATCTTGCAGGGTTACACAGGCAGCATTGGTGTGGTCAGCGGAGGACTATTGGAAGGAGGGACCGCAGACAGACTTAGTAGGCCTAAAATAACAAAAGGAGACTCAATGCAGTTTCAATTATCTTGCAGGGGTACACAGGCAGCATTGGTGTGGTCAGCGGAGGACTAATGGAAGGAGGGACCGCAGACAGACTTAGTAGGCCTAAAATAACAAAAAGAGGCTCAATGCAGTTTCAATTATCTTGCAGGGGTACACAGGCAGCATTGGTGTGGTCAGTGGAGGACTATTGGAAGGAGGGACCGCAGACAGACTTAGTAGGCCTAACATAAAAAAGTAGGCTCAATGCAGTTTCAATTATCTTGCAGGGTTACATAGGCAGCATTGGTGTGGTCAGTGGAGGACTATTGGAAGGAGGGACCGCAGACAGACTTAGTAGGCCTCAAATAACAAAAGGAGGCTCAATGCAGTTTCAATTATCTTGCAGGGGTACACAGGCAGCATTGGTGTGGTCAGCGGAGGACTATGGGAAGGAGGGACCGCAGACAGACTTAGTAGGCCTAAAATAACAAAAGGAGGCTCAATGCAGTTTCAATTATCTTGCAGGGGTACACAGGCAGCATTGGTGTGGTCAGCGGAGGACTAATGGAAGGAGGGACCGCAGACAGACTTAGTAGGCCTAAAAAAACAAAAGGAGGCTCAATGCAGTTTCAATTATCTTGCAGGGTTACACAGGCAGCATTGGTGTGGTCAGCGGAGGACTATTGGAAGGAGGGACCGCAGACAGACTTAGTAGGCCTAACATACCAAAGGAGGCTCAATGCAGTTTCAATTATCTTGCAGAGGTACACAGGCAGCATTGGTGTGGTCAGAGGAGGACTATTGGAAGGAGGGACCGCAGACAGACTTAGTAGGCTTAACATAACAAAAGGAGGCTCAATGCAGTTTCAATTATCTTGCAGGGTTACACAGGCAGCATTGGTGTGGTCAGCGGAGGACTATTGGAAGGAGGGACCGCAGACAGACTTAGTAGGCCTAACATAAAAAAGTAGGCTCAATGCAGTTTCAATTATCTTGCAGGGTTACACAGGCAGCATTGGTGTGGTCAGCGGAGGACTATTGGAAGGAGGGACCGCAGACGAACTTAGGAGGCCTAACATAACAAAAGGAGGCTCAATGCAGTTTCAATTATCTTGCAGGGGTACACAGGCAGCATTGGTGTGGTCAGTGGAGGACTATTGGAAGGAGAGACTGCAGACAGACTTAGTAGGCCTAACATAAAAAAAAAGTAGGCCCAATGCAGTTTCAATTATCTTGCAGGGTTACACAGGCAGCATTGGTGTGGTCAGCGGAGGACTATTGGAAGGAGGGACCGCAGACAGACTTAGTAGGCCTAACATAACAAAAGGAGGCTCAGTGCAGTTTCAATTATCTTGCAGGGTTACACAGGCAGCATTGGTGTGGTCAGCGGAGGACTATTGGAAGGAGGGACCGCAGACAGACTTAGTAGGCGTAAAATAACAAAAGGAGGCTCAATGCAGTTTCAATTATCTTGCAGGGTTACACAGGCAGCATTGGTGTGGTCAGCGGAGGACTATTGGAAGGAGGGACTGCAGACAGACTTAGTAGGCCTAACATAAAAAAGGGTGGCTTTATGCACTTTTTTGAATAGGTTCCAGGGGTACACAGGCAGCATTGGTGTGGTCAGCGGAGGACAATTGGAAGGAGTGTCTGACACAGTTAGTACTCCAAAATAATACATAGATGTTAATGTCCCGCAAAAAAACAAAACAAACAAAAAAAAGGGTGGCATACTTAGGTACAGGGGTGGGCTCCTCTGATGACTTTCAGACATTGTTATTTTGCGCAAAGTATTTATCGGTGTAAATGTAGGACAGGGCCACTGAATATTTTAAGTAGCATCATACATGTCAACAAATTGGTATTGTCAGTGCCAGGCATTGAAGGATTTCACCGCATAGACTAAACAGCGGTGGAGCAGTGACAGATAATTTTGCAAGTGGTAGAGCACAGTTTGAGCTGGGGGGGTGTGTTATGATCAGGTGGCCTTGGAGCAGCATGAAATGACCTTCGCTGGAGCAGTGGTAACTATACTGACCGCAAACCCTGATCCTATCACCGCAACTAGAAGTAGCCGTGGGGTGTGCCTAACCAGACCTAGACACCTCGACACAGCCTAAGGACTAAATACCCCTAAAGATGGAAATAGGAAAATTCTCTTGCCTCAGAGAAGATCCCCAAAGGATAGGTAGCCCCCCACAAATAATGACTGTGAGTAGGAGAGGAAAAGACACACGCAGGCAGAAAACAGGGATAAGCAAAGGAGGCCACTTCTACCTAGATAGGAACGGAAAGTACAGGATACTATGCGGTCAGCATAAAACACTACAAAATATCCACAGCAGAAAAATACAAAAACTCCACCACCTAATTAAAGATGTGGAGAGTATATCGGCGACTCCAGCGAATCCAACTAGACTGAGAAAAACATCAGGCACAGTCTAGCAGGAACAAAAATAGAAACAAGAACAGCACAAAAATAAACACACAGCCGTGTGTCTAAAAATGAAGCAAACACTTATCTTTGCTGAGTTGGCAGCAAGCAGGAGAGGCCAGGCAGAGGACCAACACTTCCAAAGGAACATTGACTACTGGCAAGGACTAATGAGTCCTGCACAGCTAAATACCCCAGTCAGAATTGCAATTAGCAGAAACACCTGTCCAAGACTGCTGCTCAGGAACAACTGCATTACCATCAACAACCACCGGAGGGAGCCCAAGAGCAGAATTCACAACAGTATTTCCCCCTTGAGGAGGGGTCACCGAACCCTCACCAGAGCCCCCAGGCCGGTCAGGACGAGCAAGATGAAAGGTATGAAGCAAATCAGTGGCAATATTAACTCATTTATCCAATATATTGATAATAATAATTGGGGTCTGTCCTTTTCTGCAAATCATGATGTGAACTGTATTAATTTTCTTGATACTTCCCTTTATATAAAAGACGACTCTATTTGTAGTAGAACATGTTTTAAGGAGATCGACAAAAATAGCTATATTCATTTTAATAGTGGACACTACTCAAAATGGCCACATAATATTCCTAACAAACAGTACCGTAGAATTAGGAAAAATTGTACCACAGATCAAGATTTTAGGGAACAAGCAGCTTTATTAGAAAGGAGGTTTTCAGCTCAAAAATATCCATCATTTTTAACTAGACATGCTTTTAATAACTCTGTGAATAGAAGCCAAAAATCATTTAAAAGTAATAAAATAAAAACCCCAACCAACAAAGAACATACACTCAACTTTATTACTCAGTTCAGTTCAGAACATAAAGAAATACGAAATATCCTTAAAAAAAACTGGCATATTTTGATGAATGATCCCATTCTTAGTAAAATTTTACCCAGAAACCCCAAAATTACTTTTCGCATAGCCCCTACAATTAGAAATATGATAGCTCCCAGTCGCCTTAAACCTCACACTGATACATCTAACAATGAGATCATAAATACAATAAAAGGTATTTTTAAGTGCGGTTCAAAGAACTGTTTATGTTGCTTCAGCATCAAACACAAATATGATAGTATAACATCATTTGTGACGAAAGCGAAATTTATGATCAATCACTTTCTAAATTGTAACTCGGAATTCGTCATATATGTAATAGAATGTCAATGTGGCAAACAATATGTGGGGAGAACCTCACAACCTCTGCATTTAAGACTAAATTCCCACAGGCACAACATTAAAAAAGGTTTTCTTGCCCATGGCTTGTCAAGACACTGTACTTTGCTACATGAAATTTTTTTTAACAAATTAAAAATCAGTCCTATTGACCATATTCCAGCAAATGTTCCCAATAGAGTAACGAAACTAAATAGAAAGGAAGTCTACTGGATATATAAGCTAGGCACCCTGAAACCAGGGGGTCTAAATTAAATCACTGAAGTTTTTATTTAGATAATGTTAGTCCTAATTGTAGAGGAACATTTAGAGTATCATTAATCTATTAATCAAAAGGGTTATAATTAATTGCACATTTATATATATTATAAGGACAAATTAAACAATAAGGAGTTTGCACTCGTGAAGATCCTAGCACAACGCACTTTAAATTTCAACATTAATCAAAACACTAGCTTTATTAGTCCACTAATATCTAAATTTATAGCAACTTTGATGCAATAGTCACATAGTATCAGAACAATTAAGGAGATCAAACCCTAAAAGTTCTAGGAATACGGTATGTTGGCTTGTATTTCAATAACTGAAAATGTACAAATTTTAAATATTACATAGTAACATAGTAACATAGTAAGGCCGAAAAAAGAAATTTGTCCATCCAGTTCAGCCTATATTCCATCATAATAAATCCCCAGATCTACGTCCTTCTACAGAACCTAATAATTGTATGATACAATATTGTTCTGCTCCAGGAAGACATCCAGGCCTCTCTTGAACCCCCCGACTGAGTTCGCCATCACCACCTCCTCAGGCAAGCAATTCCAGATTCTCACTGCCCTAACAGTAAAGAATCCTCTTCTATGTTGGTGGAAAAACCTTCTCTCCTCCAGACGCAAAGAATGCCCCCTTGTGCCCGTCACCTTCCTTGGTATAAACAGATCCTCAGCGAGATATTTGTATTGTCCCCTTATATACTTATACATGGTTATTAGATTGCCCCTCAGTCGTCTTTTTTCTAGACTAAATAATCCTAATTTCGCTAATCTATCTGGGTATTGTAGTTCTCCCATCCCCTTTATTAATTTTGTTGCCCTCCTTTGTACTCTCTCTAGTTCCATTATATCCTTCCTGAGCACCGGTGCCCAAAACTGGACACAGTAAACCATGTGCGGTCTAGCTAGGGATTTGTACACAGGCAGTATAATGCTCTCATCATGTGTATCCAGACCTCTTTTAATGCACCCCATGATCCTGTTTGCCTTGGCAGCTGCTGCCTGGCACTGGCTGCTCCAGGTAAGTTTATCATTAACTAGGATCCCCAAGTCCTTCTCCCTGTCAGATTTACCCAGTGGTTTCCCGTTCAGTGTGTAATGGTGATATTGATTCCTTACATTTATCATTGTTAAACCTCATCTGCCACCTTTCAGCCCAAGTTTCCAACTTATCCAGATCCATCTGTAGCAGAATACTATCTTCTCTTGTATTAACTGCTTTACATAGTTTTGTATCATCTGCAAATATAGATATTTTACTGTGTAAGCCTTCTACCAGATCATTAATGAATATGTTGAAGAGAACAGGTCCCAATACCGACCCCTGCGGTACCCCACTGGTCACAGGGACCCAGTTAGAGACTATACCATTTATAACCACCCTCTGCTTACTATCACTAAGCCAGTTACTAACCCATTTACACACATTTTCCCCCAGACATAGCATTCTCATTTTGTGTAACAACCTCTTGTGCGGCACGGTATCAAACGCTTTGGAAAAATCGAGATATACCACGTCCAATGACTCACCGTGCTCCAGCCTATAGCTTACCTCTTCATAAAAACTGATTAGATTGGTTTGACAGGAGCGATTTCTCATAAACCCATGCTGATATGGAGTTAAACAGTTATTCTCATTGAGATAATCCAGAATAACATCCCTCAGAAACCCTTCAAATATATTACCAACAATAGAGGTTAGACTTACTGGCCTATAATTTCCAGGTTCACTTTTAGAGCCCTTTTTGAATATTGGCACCCCATTTGCTATGCGCCAGTCCTGCGGAACAGACCCCGTCGCTATAGAGTCCCTAAAAATAAGAAATAATGGTTTATCTATTACATTACTTCGTTCTCTTAGTACTCGTGGGTGTATGCCATCCGGACCCAGAGATTTACCCAGGTACCTTCACACATAACGATATCGTTAACGATATTGTTGCTTTTTGTGACGTAGCAACGATATCGTTAAGGAAATCGTTGTGTGTGACAGCGACCAACGATCAGGCCCCTGCTGGGAGATCGTTAGTCGCTGAGGAAAGTCCAGAACTTTATTTTGTCGCTGGACTCCCTGCAGACATCGCTGGATCGGCGTGTGTGACACCGATCCAGCGATGTCTTCACTGGTAACCAGGGTAAACATCGGGTTACTAAGCGCAGGGCCGCGCTTAGTAACCAGATGTTTACCCTGGTTACCAGCGTAAAAGTAAAAAAAACAAACACTACATACTTACCTACCGCTGTCTGTCCCCGGCGCTCTGCTTCTCTGCACTCCTCCTGCACTGGCTGTGAGCGTCGGTCAGCCGGAAAGCAGAGCGGTGACGTCACCGCTCTGCTTTCCGGCCGCTGTGCTCACAGCCAGTGCAGGAGGAGTGCAGAGAAGCAGAGCGCCGGGGACAGACAGCAGAAGGTAAGTATGTAGTGTTTTTTTTTTTTAACGTTTGCGCTGGTAACCATGGCAAACATCGGGTTACTAAGCGCGGCCCTGCGCTTAGTAACCCGATGTTTACCCTGGTTACCGGAGACCTCGGGATCGTTGGTCGCTGGAGAGCTGTCTGTGTGACAGCTCGCCAGCGACCAAACAGCGACGCTGCAGCGATCGACATCGTTGTCGGTATCGCTGCAGCGTCGCTATGTGTGAAGGTACCTTTAAAGTGGACTTTAGACAAGACTTTACATAGAGACAAACCCCTCCTCCTCTCCGATTTTTACGATCCTTTCTAAACAGACTGTAACCCTGTAAGTTAACTGCCCAGTCATAGCTTTCATCTAAAAATGTCTCGCTTATTCCCACTATGTCAAAGTTACCTGTAGATATTTCTGCTTCTAGATCTTCCATCTTGTTTGTCAGGCTTCTGGTGTTTGCGAGCATGCAGTTTAGAGGATTTTGTTTTGTTCCAATCTCCTCACTGAGGATTGTTTTAGAAATGTTCTTACCTTCCTTCTGAGTATGTTTTCCTGGGTCTTCTTTGTTCGAGTCTAATGTTTTTCTTCCCGTCCCCTCTTCTTCTAGTTTAATGCCCTCCTGATGAGTGTAGCGAGTCTTCTGGCGAATGTGTGTTTCCCAGGTTTGTTGAGGTGTAGTCCGTCTCTGGCGAGGAGTCCATCGTACAAGTAATTCACACCGTGGTCCAGGAATCCGAATCCTTGTTGTCTGCACCATTGTCTTAGCCAGTTGTTCGCATCAAGGATCCTGTTCCATCTCCTGGTGCCATGCCCGTCTACTGGAAGGATAGAAGAAAAAACTGCCTGTGCATCCAGTTCCTTTACTTTCTTCCCCAACTCTTCAAAGTCCTTGCAGATTGTCGGTAGGTCCTTCCTTGCCGTGTCATTGGTGCCAACATATATCAGAAGAAATATTCATGTTGGATTAAGGGACACAAAGGGTTTATATATTATATTCATTATCACCTATGGAATAATAGATGAAGTGATCTCAGGAACGAACCGTTCTTTATTTGTGCTCCTCGTCAAGTCCTTTCACTCCATTCCCCCTACTTATGCTCGGCTCCAATGCAGTCAGATAAAGCCCACTTAACTTATCACAAACAAACATGATTTTTTTCTTTCAGGCTCATGACCAGATAATTACCTTGCACAGGCTGTTTGTCGGGTGTATCACCGGCTCTATGATTTAGGCCATGTGCACACGTTCAGTATTTTTCGCTATAAAAACGTGATAAAAACGCGAAAAAAAACGCTTACATATACCTCTTATTATTTACAGTGTATTCCGCATTTCTAGTGGAAATGTTGCATTTTTTTCCGCGAAAAAATCGCATTGCGGAAAAAAAAGCAACATGTTCATTAAATTTGCGGAATTGCGGGGATTCCGCACACCTAGGAATGCATTGATCTGCTTACTTTCCGCATGGGGCTGTGCACATCATGCGGGAAGTAAGCAGATTATGTGCGGTTGGTACCCAGGGTGGAGGAGAGGAGACTCTCCTCCACGGACTGGGCACCATATAATTGGTAAAAAAAAAGAATTAAAATAAAAAATAGTCATATACTCACCCTCTGATGGCCCCGGAGTCTTCCCGCCTCTCATCGGTGCACACTGCCGCTTCCGTTCCTATAGATGCTCTGTGTGAAGGACCTGCGATGACGTCGCCGTCTTGTGATTGGTCACGTGACCGCTCATGTGACCGCTTATGTGACCGCGACGTCATCGAAGGTCCTGCACACACACACCATCTATAGGAACGGATGCCGCTGAGGAGATCGGCTGTTTGCAGGTAAGTATAACCATTTTTTTTATTTTTTTTTAAATATTTTTAAACATTCTATCTTTTACTATTGATGCTGCATAGGCAGCATCTATAGTAAAAAGTTGGTCACACTTGTCAAACACTATGTTTGACAAGTGTGACCAACCTGTCAGTCAGTTTTCCAAGCGATGCTACAGATCGCTTGGAAAACTTTAGCATTCTGCAAGCTAATTTCGCTTGCAAAATGCTAAAAAAAACGCAAAAAAAACAGGAAAAAAAACCGCAAAAAAAAAAAGCGGATTTCTTGCAGAAAATTTCCGGTTTTCTTCAGGAAATTTCTACAAGAAATCCTGACGTGTGCACATACCCTTAAGGTACCGTCTCACAGTGGCACTTTGGTCGCTATGACGGCACAATCAGTGACGCTCCAGCATCGCACCATTATCGCTCCAGCGTCGTACACTGCTGTCACACTTGACAATGCACGATGCTGGAGCGATAATTTCATGACGTGTTTGCGATGTAGAAGCCGTTGGTTACTATGCGCACATCGTATACAATATCGTGCACACCTTTGTTACACGATGCGATCATGCCGCCACAGCAGGACACTTGACGACGAAAGAAAGTTTCAAACGATCTGCTACGACATACGATTCTCATCGGGGTCCCTGATCGCAGTAGCGTGTCAGACACAGCGAGATCGTAAGGATATCGCTGGAACGTCACGGATCGTGCCGTCGTAGCGACCAAAGTGCCACTGTGAGACTGTACCCTAACTGTCACCCAGCTTGCTACTTCACTGTCCTGCAGCTCCATCCTACCATCCCCCGCCTCATCTATCCCATTGAGCATCTCCTCAGTGAGTAGAAGACTCCTTTCCATGTTGTCACAGGATCTCAGTGTTGCCAGCTGCACCTTTAGATCCAGAATCTGGGCTTCCAAATGCACAATGTACTCACATCTGGCACACTAATCTCTCTGAACTCAGAAGAAATCACTAAAACAGGATGAATTAGATTAAAAGCACAATGGTAACGTAGTTAAACAGCGATCGTACAGGCTGATAGGATACATCTGCTTGTAGCTTCCTAGTTTCTCTCTTGATCTTTTATGGGAACTTTATTTAAATTTCAGCTCACAGAAGGACAGAAGGAATTCTCCTTGGTTCATTCCAAGTGAGGATATAATGATTATTTTATCATTAACTTTAAAAATTTCACCACAATTTTCATAATTAGTACCTTATATAAAAGAAAAAATAAATCCAAAAGGAGAATTTTATAGCTATATTTTTATCTTTATTAATTTTACATTTTAATACATTATTTAATAAACAAATGCAAATATATATGAATAAGGTATAGAAGGGTGTCAGCCAATTTCGTTCACCAGGAATAACTCCTCTGGTAGCGACATTGATAGTGAAGGGAGCAGAATGGGGATGGTTTATACCCTCAAACAAGTTCTTGTCCCGGCATCTCGCACACAGTTTTATTTTTTTATTTTTTATTCCTTCCACCCTGGAATCTGAAAAATAAGTGAAATTTTAGTATATTGTTCATCAATTATAATCATGATATTAATGATTTACGTATATGTTAAAAATAGCTTATTTTTATATAATACGGCTTTATTTGAACTTTGACACTGTCTGTCACATGCCAGAAGACTGCTTGGCGCCGTTATTTGAACTCTGAATGTATATAAGCTGGGGCAACAGTGCCACGTGTCATATCTTTGTGTGGAAACTTCCTGAAGAAGAAGCCATGAGCTTCGAAACGCGTTGAATAAACCACCCGAACATCTTACAATTATATCTGGATCTATTATTTGTCGCAGCAGCGCGGATTTAATCCACATTTCATCTAGTTTAACGCTTCTTTTTTTTTGGGATGGGAGACTAGTGAATAAATCTGGCCCACAGTTTTACAGATGTGTTTCAGTGGCACAAAATGACAGAATGATACCACAGACTGGACTGGCACAGATGCACAGATTTGCCAATATTAATCTCCCCTTCTTTTTTGGGGGGATGGGAGACTAGTGAATAAATCTGGCCCACAGTTTTACAGTAGTGTTTCAGTGGCACAAAATGACAGACCGATACCACAGACTGGACTGGCACAGATGCACTGATTGGCAATATAAATCTCCCTTTTTAGGTGTGGGACAGTGCAGAAAAAAATACAGGCCCACTGTTTCACACTACACAGTTTAAGGGGCAGAAAGTGGCTTGAAGATATATATATATATATAAAGGACTGTACTACAATTACTATCTCCCTACAGTGATCGCATAAAAGTATGGCAGGCAGCAATAAAAAGGACTGCTGCACACAAAAGTGTGGACAAACAAACAAGATAGCTGTGCAGAAAGGAAGGAACAACAGGATTTGTGCTTTGAAAAAAGCAGTTGGTTTGCACAGCGGCGTACACACAGCAATGCAGCTATCAGGGAGCCTTATAAGGCAGCCTAAGCTACAGAGCTGATGCACCCAAAAAAAAACTCCACTGTCCCTGCAAGGAAAAAGTGGTGTTGGACAGTGGAAATTGCTACAGCACAAGCGGTTTTGTGGTTAATGGACCCTGCCTAACGCTATCCCTGCTTCTGACGAAGCGGCAGCAACCTCTCCCTATGCTCAGATCAGCAGCAGTAAGAGGACGGTCGGCGTGCACGCCCCTTTATAGCCCCTTTGACGCCGCAGAAAGCAAGCCAATCACTGCCATGCCCTTCTCTAAGATGGCCCACGCTGCTCACACTCTGCGTCCACCTTCATTGGCTGAGAAATGGCGCTGAACGCATCATATGAAACGTGACTTTGGCGCGAAGGTCGCGTACCGCATGGCCGATCCCACGCTAGGATCGGATCGGGTTTCATGAAACCCGACTTTGCCAAAAATCGGCGATTTATGAAAATGACCGATCCATTTCGCTCAACCCTAGTAACTACAATAAAAATTATAGACCTCTCCATTCCTTGTAGGTGGGAAAACTTGCAAAATTGTCAGTGTTTCAAATGTTTATTTTCTCCACTGTATATTGGGGAAACTATGTGGAAACTACAAACAAGGATGTATCTACACCAACACAACCAGGAATGAACTGGACATGCCTGGGGGAAAACATTTCTCTGGACCTGGACAGAGACAGGAAAGCATGCAAATATATTTTTTCTGGTTAGCCAATAAAGGTATCACTCCAAGAATACTGTTGCCATTTTTGGCCATAGAAGTATTTACATCATTTTTCCAATAAAATTTACAAAACCTTTTTTTAGGGACCACATCACATTTGAAGTGACATTGGGGGGCTTATATAACAGAAAATACCCAAAAGTGACATGATTCTAAAAACTGTACCCCTCAAAGTCCACAAAACCACATTCAAGAAGTTTATTAACCCTTCAGGTGCTTCACAGGAATTAATGCAATGTAGAAAAAAAATAAAATTTTCCTTTTTTCACAAAAATTTTACTTTAGCCCCAATTTTTTTATTTTCACAAGGTAATAGGATAAAATAAACACAATAATTTGACTTGAAATTGCTAATGAGTTCGCAGATATGCCATATGTGGGGGGGAAAATATTGATTCGGCACATAGCAGGGCTCAGAAGGGTAGGAGCACCGTTTGACTTTTTGAGTGCAAAAATGGCTTGAATCGAGAGCGGACGCCATGTCGCAGTTGGAGAGCCCCTGATGAGCCTAAACAGTGGAAACCACTCACAAGTGACCCCATTTTGGAAAGTAGACATCTCAAGAAATGCATCTAGATGTGTGTTGAGCATCTTGAACCCCCAGGTGCTTCACAGAAGATTATAACATAGAACTGTGAAAATAAAAAAAATCACATTTTTCCCACAAAAATGTTGTTATAGCCCAAAATTTAGAATTTTTACAAAGATAACAGAAGAAAATGCACTGTACTGTTTGTTGTGCAATTTCTCCTAAGTACACCGATACCCCATATGTGGAGGAAAACTAGTGTTTGGGTGCACGGCAAGGCTTGGAAGGGAAGTAGGGCCATTTGGAGAGCCCTGATGTGCCTAAACAGTGGAAACCTCCCACAAGTGAACCAATTTTAGAAACTACACCCCTCAAGGAACTGATCTACATGTGTGGTGAACACTTTGAACCCTCAAGTGCTTTACACATTTTTTTCACATGGGTAACTGGAAAAATTGAACCATACGCTTTGTTGTGCATTTGCTGTGCCGATAATCCATATGCGTTGGAAAACTACTTTTTGTCACATGGCAGAGCTCGAAAGTGAAAGGGCGCCATTTGACTTTTTGAAAGCAAAATTGGCTGGAATCTTTAACACATGCCATGTTGGGTTTGGAGAGTCCCTGATGTACCTAAACAGTGAAAAACCCCACTAGATACGCAATTTTGGAAACTAGACTCCTCAAGGAATTTATCTAGGCATATGGTGAGCACCTTGAACCCTCAGGTGCTTCACAAAAAATTTTAACATTGAACTGTGAAATTGAAAAAATAAATTTTTCCCACAAAAATGTTACACCGATGCTCCATATGTGGTCAAAAACTTCTTTTGAGGCATAGTACAAAGCTCAAAACGGAAGAAGCGCCATATTCGAGTTCAGATTTTGCTGGAATGGTTTGAGGGTGCCATGTTACATTGGCAAAGCCTCTGAGATGCCAGAACAGCAGAAACCCCCCATAAGTGACATCTTTTTACAAACTACACTTCTCGATTAATTCATCTAAGGGTGCATTGAGCATGTTGACCACATGTGCCTCACATGAATTTATACCATTGGGCGGTGAAGAAAGAATAATTACTGTATTTTTTGGACTATAAAACGCACTTTTTTCCTTCCAAAATGTGGAGGAAAATGGGGGTGCGTATTACAGTCCGGATATATTGGCTCTGGCTGTGGTGGGGAGGTGGGGTAGCGGTATCAGAGGAGCAGTGGGTCACAGAGGCAGGAGCTGGCAGCTGCAGCTAACTCCTGTGCCCGCTGCTAAAGAGAAATGTATATGCACTGTATCCCACACCCATGGGCATGGAGGGCAATGAATATTCATTTCTTCCTGGCATCCTGGTATGACTGATTGGCCCCATCCCAGTCCTGGTATGCATGGCCCCATCAGAAAGGATTTAAAAAAAAAACAATTACAATTCCCTTCCTCCGCTCCCTTGCAGTTGCAGCGTCCTGCTCCGGTGCCAGCAGTTGATTAATGCTTGTAAGCAGCGCATGGCAGGGACATCATGCACTGCTCACAAGCAGAGCACAGTTGCCAGAATACTCTCGGGACTGTTCATCGGAGATCGAGGTGAGTTTCCATTCCTCTTCAGTAGGGCGCAGTGTCAGCTGCCAGCTTCCTGCTGCTGCTGTCGGTCACGTTTGCCATTACTTAAGATAAATTAATATTCAGAATTCATTCTTACCATACTTAAATTATCTCTAAACATATGTGCATCCAAATCTGCTCTTCTGTGCAGAGCTGCTCACAATATTCACCATTTTGAGATGTTCTCTTCATAACTGTTTGCTAGACCTGCAGCTAATGCACCAAGCTGGCAGACAGCCGCGAGCCACAATTCATGGGACCGCGAGCCACATGTGGCCCCCTGCTGTTCTACATCTGACCTCTGTTCAGCGATGTACTTCTTTTCCGAGGTGAACAAAATCGTGTGGTTGACAGCGCTTACAGGGGTGGATTAAGGATAGCCAGGGCCCCGGGCTGTTCAGACACTGTGGGCCCCCCGATCATGTGACGGGGGTCATGATATACCTGAACCAGATTATTCCAGAAAAATGGCCGGGCCCTACTCTACTGTAGCCTATTAAATATTTGTTAAAAAATGCAATACTATTTAGGTATATTTTGATTTATTTTTCAATTTTTAAAATGACCAAAATCACATACAAGGAACAAATACCACCGCACCATGTCAAGACCACATATTACCACCACTTGGTGAGAAAATAGCACATACAAGGAACAAATAACGCAACACCATTTCCATACCACATATTACCACCACATAGTGACTGAATACTACAATACTGATCAGTAATAAAAAAAAACAAAACACAATACTATCACCATAAGTGCCAGTATTCACAGGAGATCTGTACTTAGTATGCAGTGTCTGTGTAGAGGTAATAGAGAGATCACTGGTGGTATTATACACAGGAGCTCTGTATATAATGTATAGGTAATACAGTGATCACAGGTGACATTGTACACAGGACCTCTGTATATAGTATACAGTATACAGTCTATAGTGTCAGTGTATAGGTAACACTGACTCACCAGTGATGTCTCTAGGTGAAGTCCTTCATCTTTCATCCAGCACAGACCGCCATCATTTCTTCCAGCCAGGACTCGTTTCTGCAGGAAATAACACAGTTATCTCGAGCTCCGCTTGCAGAACACATTACTTAATTTTTCACAACTTCTACATTACACCACATGAAGAAAAAGAGACGACATAGTGTCACTCTACACAGTAAAAGGACTGTGCCCCCATTTAAAACAGTATACTAAAAAAATAAAATAAATACATCACTGCAGTAATAATATCCCTTAATTAGCCCCTATTGTAATAATATTCCCCATCCTGGCCCCGTTTATCTCATTCCTGGCTCCAGCAATATGTTCTCGCATCCTGCCCTCATGAGTATCCATTCTACCCCATATGATCTCCCCATCCTGCCTCATCTGTCTCCATCATATCCATCCTGCCCCATGATCCAATCCTGCCCCATGTCTTTCATTCTGCCCCGTGTCTCCAATCATGCCCCATATCTACATTCTGCCCATGCCTCCAGTTCTGCCCCAAGTGTGTCCAGCAATCTGCCTCAGTGTGTCTAGCATATTACCCCCAGTGTGTCCAGCATATTACCCCCAGTATGTCCAGCAATCTGCCCCAGTATGTCCAGCATATTGCCCCAGTGTCCAGCAATCTGCCCCAGTGTGTCCAGCATTGCCCCCAGTGTGTCCAGCAATCTGCCCCAGTGTCTGACTCCAGCATATTGCCCCCAGTGTGTCCAGCAATCTGCCCCAGTGTGTCCAGCATTGCCCCCAGACAGTGTGTCCAGCAATCTGCCCCAGTGTGCCAGCATTGCCCCAGTGTGTCCAGCAATCTGCCCCAGTGTGTCCAGCATATTACGCCCAGTGTGTCCAGCAATCTGCCCCAGTGTGTCCAGCATATTACCCCCAGTGTGTCCAGCATATTACCCCCAGTGTGTCCAGCAATCTGCCCCAGTATGTCCAGCATATTGCCCCAGTGTCCAGCATATTACGCCCAGTGTGTCCAGCAATCTGCCCCAGTATGTCCAGCATTGTCCCCAGACAGTGTGTCCAGCAATCTGCCCCAGTGTGTCCAGCATTGCCCCAGACAGTGTGTCCAGCAATCTGCCCCAGTGTGTCCAGCATTGCCCCCAGACAGTGTGTCCAGCAATCTGCCCCAGTGTGCCCAGCATTGCCCCCAGACACTGTGTCCAGCAATCTGCCCCAGTGTGTCCAGCATTGCCCACAGACAGTGTGTCCATCAATCTGCCCCAGTGTGTCCATCAATCTGCCCCAGTGTGTCCAGCATTGCCCCCAGACAGTGTGTCCAGCAATCTGCCCCAGTGTGTCCAGCATTGCCCCAGTATGTCCAGCAATCTGCCCCAGTGTGTCCAGCATTGCCCCAGTGTGTCCAGCAATCTGCCCCAGTGTGTCCAGCAACCTGCCCCAGTATGTCCAGCAATCTGCCCCAGTGTCTCCAGCATTGCCCCCAGTGTGTCCAGCAGTCATCGGCCCCAGTGTGTCCTCCAGCATATTGCCCCCAGACAATGTCCAGCATTCTGGCCCACCCGGGCCCCCCGGATTGCCGTTAGCAAAAAAAAACAAAAAAAAAACGAGTTCTCCTCACCTGACCTGCGCTCCAGGTGGCGAGCTCCCTCCAGCAGCGCACACTCGCCAGCGACTGACAATGACGTCAGACGCCGGCGATGTGTGCGCTGCGCCTGCGGCCAACTTCAGCTGCCAGCCTCCAATTGGCTGGCACCTGTTGTTAACTATTGACGTGCGGGCGCATGCCCGCACGTCAATAGGTGAAACTGCCGCAGCGCCGGTAGGGGCCCGGTGAGCAGATGAGACGGGGCCCTATGCGGGCCCCCTCTGCCCACCGGGCAAATACGCCTGTCAAGGCAGTAATGCCCTGATGACGGTGGGCCCTGGGCTACCGCCCAGAATGACCCTATTATAATCCGCCCCTGAGCGCTTATGTGCACACTGAAACAGCGCTGGATAATAGGCCAGAGAGCATCCACAGTGCCTCCATCTACCTCATTATAGGGAATCTTCCTCTGGGTGTTCCGTCTGAATCTCAGATATTTACACGGGAACCACGGTGTAAGTGCTGGGAATAGAGCACAGGATAAATGTGAGCCTAGTCTTACTGTGATATTTGGGAGACATAATGAACAAATTATCAACAGGTGAAGAATTGGTTTTATTTATTTTTTCATGCCATTATAAGTGATATAAGTGATTAGATGACTTTATTCTTTGGGGCGGTGAAATCACAGTGATAACAGATTTATATTTTTTTTTTATGTTTGGCAGCTGTCACACACTTAAAAAAGCTTTTATTTGTAAAACAAAGTTTTTGCATCAGTTACAATTTACCAAAAAACCCAAGCGAGCAAGCACCAGCCATAAATTAATGGAGTGCTAACCAAAACACGTGTGAAACATATGTAATTAAAAAAGACGGAAAACACACTAACAAAAGGCATTTCCTTAATTTTAACAATATAAATCTTTATTATGTAGCAAACACAATAACCTACACAAAACAATTAAAAACATTTCAAAATGCGCCAGAACCTGTTTCCTAGACCAAAAACTGGCACTGGGAAACAACCGATATGATACGCATGATAAACTATAGAGCCATATTAGTATAATAGATTTCTGAAAAAGAAATGAAATACAATGGTGGAAAAAAGTATTTGATTCCTTGCTGATTTTGTAAGTTTGCCCACTGACAAAGACATGAACAGTCTATAATTTTAAGGGTAGGTTACTTATTATTATTATTATTATTTATTTATATAGTACCATTAATTTCATGGTGCTCTACATGAGGAAGGGGTTACATATAGGGTTATAGATATCGATTACAGTAAGCAGGTTTACAGTGACAGACTGGCACTGGCACTGGGAGAGGACCCTGTCCTTGCGGACTTACATTCCATGGGATAGTGGGGAAGAGACAGAAGGTAGGGGTGAGGCGGTGGCTCTAGCGGTACTGAGGTGGCAGCTCTAGCGGTGGTGAGGTGGCGGCTCTTGCGGCGGTGAGGCAGCAGCTCTGGTGCCGGTGAGGCAGCGGCATGGTTATTATTGGCTGTAGGCTTTCCTGAAGAGATGGGTTTTCAGGTTCCGTCTGAAGGATCTGAGGGTGGTGGATAATCGGACGTGTTGAGGCATGGAATTCCAGAGGATGGGGGCAGCTGGCTGTGACTCAAGTCCTTTTTGGAAGTGCTTTGAGCAGCAAGGTGGATTGCAGCTGAGGGGAAAAAGAAAAAAAAAATCTTTAAATCTCCAGCTTAGCGAGTGTGAGCGAGCTGAGTGTAAGTGTGAATGGTGGTAAGTGTGACTTGTGATTCAGTGACTTTGGATTAAGGGAGTTTCCAAGGGAGGAATTGCTGTCTGTATTTTATCAATACTTTTTTATTTATTTTTATTTAAAGCTTTTGTCTGGTGCAATTCCCATTAGGAAATGTGCTCCACTATTGTTAATGCCATCCAGTGCACATCTTGCCACATGTATGCAGTCCTTGATCAGCCGGTCGAGGTTGCATACTGCTGTGCGAGATGTGAGCACGTTGTGCATTTGGAAACCCAGATTCTGGATCTAAATGTGCAGCTGGCAACACTGAGATCCATAGACAATATGGAGAGGAGTCTTCTGCTCACGAGCAGACGCTCAATGGGATAGATGAGGGGGGGATGGTAGGATGGAGCGGCATGACAGTGAAGTAGCAAGCTGGGTGACAGTTAGGAAGCGGGGTAGAGGGAAGAGTGCCAGGGAGGCTAGTCCTGATCTTGAACACCCCAATAAGTTTGCTAAGTTGGCAGATGAGGGGGGTGCCAGTACAGGGGTAGCACTGCTGCAGCCAGGCATGTCCTCTGAAAGCCGGAGGAGTGACTTCTGCAGTAAGGAGGGAAATAGGAGAGCAGGGCAGGCCAGACAGGTGCTGGTAGTGGGCGACTCAATTATTAGGGGAACAGATAGGGCAATCTGTCACAAAGACAGGGATCGTCGAACGGTGTGCTGCCTACCTGGTGCTCGAGTCCGACACATCGCTGATCGGGTGGACAGATTACTGGGCGGGGCTGGTAAGGACCCAGCGGTAATGGTGCACATTGGCACAAATGACAAAGTTAGAGGTAGGTGGAAGGTCCTTAAAGATGATTTCAGGGAATTAGGCTGCAAGCTGAAAGCAAGGACCTCCAACGTGGTATTTTCCGAAATACTACCTGTACCACATGCCATGCCAGAGAGGCAACGGGAGATTAGGGAGGTTAATAAGTGGCTCAAGAATTGGTGCAGGAAGGAGGGGTTTGGGTTCCTTCAGAACTGGGCCGACTTCTCAGTTGGCTACAGGCTCTACGCTAGGGACAGGCTGCACCTCAATGGGGAGGGTGCAGCTGTGCTGGGGGAGAAAATGGCTAGAAGGTTGGAGGAGTGTTTAAACTAGGAATTGGGGGGGAGGGTATTCATTTTATAGGAGGGGAAGATAGTGCAGATAGAGACCTGGGCAGAAATAAGGAAGATGGGGGTGGCGGTGGCATGGGGGTGGGGTTAGAACAGTTAATAATTTAAGAAAGAATAGAGGTGCACAGCGATACATAAAATGTATGTGTACTAATGCCAGAAGCCTCGCCAACAAAATGGACGAATTAGAGCATAATTATGACATGATGGGGATATCTGAAACGTGGCTGGATGAGAGCCATGACTGGGCTGTTAACTTACAGGGTTATAGTCTGTTCAGAAATGACCGAATGGATAAGCGAGGGGGAGTGGTGTGTCTGTATGTAAAATCATCCTTAAAACCCATCCGGCGTGATAATATAGGTGAATTTAATGAAAATGTAGAGTCCCTGTGGGTGGAGATAAGGGGAGGGGGAAAAATAATAAATTACTGATAGGGGTTTGTTATAAATCTCCAAAAATAATGGAAGCAACGGAGAATATCCTCGTAAAGAAAATAGATGAAGCTGCGACTCAAGGAGAAGTCATTATTATGGGGGACTTCAACTACCCTAAAATAGATTGGGGAACAGAAACCTGCAGTTCCAGCAAAGGTAATCGGTTTTTGACAACTATGAGAGACAATTACCTTTTACAACTGGTTCAGGACCCAACAAGAAAGGGGGCACTGCTAGACCTAATATTAACCAACAGACCAGACCGCATATCAAATATAAGGGTTGGGGGTCACTTGGGGAATAGTGATCACAAAATAATAAGTTTTCATGTATCCTTTAATAAGATGTGTAGTAGAGGGGTTACACGGACACTAAACTTCAGGAGGGCAAATTTCCAACGGATGAGAGATGATCTTGGTGCAATTAACTGGGATGATATCCTGAGACATAAAAATAGACAAAGAAAATGGGAGACATTTATTAGCATCCTGGATAGGACCTGTGCACAGTATATACCGTATGGGAATAAACATACTAGGAATAGGAGGAAACCAATATGGCTAAATAGAGCTGTAAGGTGCGCAATAAGTGACAAAAAGAAAGCATTTAGAGAATTAAAGGAAGTAGGTAGTGATGAGGCATTAAATAAATACAGAAAATTAAATAAAGTCTGTAAAACACAAATCAAGGCAGCAAAGATTGAGACAGAGAGACTCATTGCCAGAGAGAGTAAAAATAATCCCAAAATATTCTTTAACTACGTAAATAGTAAGAAACTAAAAAATGATAGTGTTGGCCCCCTTAAAAATAGTCTGGGTGAAATGGTGGAGGAGGATGAGGAAAAAGCCAATATGCTAAATGACTTTTTTTCATCAGTATTTACAAAAGAAAATCCCATGGCAGACAATATGATCATTGATAACAAAAATTCCACATTAAGTGTCACCTGCTTAACCCAGCAGGAAGTACGGCGGCGTCTAAAAATCACTAAAATTTACAAATCTCCGGGCCTGGATGGGATACACCCCAAGTACTGCAGGAATTAAGTATAGTCAATGATAGACCATTATTTTTAATCTTCAAAGAGTCCATAATAACAGGGTCTGTGCCACAGGACTGGTATATAGCAAATGTGGTGCCAATATTCAAAAAGGGGACAAAAACTGAACTTGGTAATTATAGGCCAGTAAGCTTAACTTCTACTGTGGGTAAAATCCTGGAGGGCATTCTAAGGGATGCTATGCTGGAGTATCTGAAGAGGAATAACCTCATGACCCAGTATCAGCATGGGTTTACTAGGGACCGTTCATGTCAGACTAATTTGATCAGCTTCTATGAAGAGGTAAGTTCCGGACTGGACCAAGGGAACCCAGTAGATGTAGTGTATATGGACTTTCAAAAGCTTTTGATACGGTGCCACACAAAAGGTTGATACATAAAATGAGAATAATGGGGATAGGGGAAAATATGTGTAAGTGGGTTGAGAGCTGGCTCAGGGATAGGAAACAAAGGGTGGTTATTAATGGAACACACTTGGACTGGGTCGCGGTTAGCAGTGGGGTACCACAGGGGTCAGTATTGGGGCCTCTTCTTTTTAACATATTTATTAATGACCTTGTAGGGGCATTCAGAGTAGAATTTCAGTATTTGCAGATGACACTAAACTCTGCAGGGTAATCAATACAGGGGAGGACAAGTTTATATTACAGGATGATTTATGTAAACTAGAAGCTTGGGCTGATAAATGGCAAATTAGCTTTAATGGGGATAAATATAAGGTCATGCACTTGGGTAGAAGTAATAAGATGTATAACTATGCGCTTAATTCTAAAACTCTGGGCAAAACCGTCAATGAAAAAGTCCTGCGTTTATGGGTGGATGACAAACTCATATTCAGTGGCTAGTGTCAGGCAGCTGCTACTAAGGCAAATAAAATAATGGGATGCATTAAAAGAAGCATAGATGCTCATGAGGAGAACATAATTTTACCTCTATACAAGTCACTTGTTCGACCACACTTAGAATACTGTGCAGAGTTCTGGTCTCTGGTGTATAAGAAAGACATAGCTGAACTGGAGTGGGTGCAGAGAAGAGCGACCAAGGTTATTAGAGGACTGGGGGGTCTGCAATACCAAGATAGGTTATTACACTTGGGGCTATTTAGTTTGGAAAAACGAAGACTAAGGGGTGATCTTATTTTAATGTATAAATATATGAGGGGACAGTACAAAGACCTTTCTGATGATCTTTTTAATCATAGACCTGAAACAGGGACAAGGGGGCATCCTCTATGTCTGGAGGAAAGAAGGTTTAAGCATAATAACAGAAGCGGATTCTTTACTGTAAGAGCAGTGAGACTATGGAACTTTCTGCCGTATGATGTTGTAATGAGTGATTCGTTACTTAAATTTAAGAGGGGACTGGATACCTTTCTTGAAAAGTATAATGTTACAGGTTATATATACTAGATTCCTTGATAGGGCGTTGATCCAGGGAACTAATCTGATTGCCGTATGTGGAGTCGGGAAGGAATTTTTTTCCCCAATGTGGAGCTTACTCTTTGCCACATGGGTTTTTTTTGCCTTCCTTTGGATCAACATGTTAGGGCATGTTAGGTTAGGCTATGGGTTGAACTAGATGGACATATAGTCTTCCTTCAACCTTACTAACTATGTCACTATATTCGGGAGAAATCTTGGAGGCGGTTGTGTGAGCAACGAATAAGTGTGGAGGAGATTAGGAGGTCTTGGGAGGATCAAAGATTACGTGAGGGAAGATATTGGGAGATTAGTTCAGACATATAGGGAGGGGACAGGTTGTGGATGGCTTTGTAGATCAGTGTTAGTAGTTTGAACTGGATTCGTTGGGAAATTGGGAGCCAGTGGAGGGATTTGCAGAGGGGAGAAGCAGGGGAGTAGTGAGGAGAGAGGTGGAATAGCCAAGCAGCAGATTTGAGGACAGACTGGAGTAGTGCAAGAGAGTTAGCTGGGAGGCCACAGAGGAGAGTCTTGCAGTAATCCAGGCGGGAGATGATGAGAGCATGCACAAGAGTTTTGGTAGATTGTGGGCTGAGGAAGGAACGGATTCTGGCAATATTTTTGAGTTGGAGGCGACAGGAGGTGGCAAGAGCTCGGACGTGAGGTTTGAAGGACAGGGCAAAGTCGAGAGTTACCCCGAGGCAGCAGATTTCAGGTGCGGGAGAGAGCGTGATGCTGTTTACCATAATAGATAGATCGGGTAGGGGGATACGTGAGGTGGGGAAAGATGATGAATTCGGTTTTGTCTACATTGAGTTTTAAGAAGCGGAAGGTGAAGAAGGAGGATATGGTTGACAGACACTTCGGGATTCTGGACAGCAAAGAGGTGACATCGGGGCCAGAGAGGTAGATCTGAGTGTCGTCTGCATACAGGTGGTACTGGAAGCCATGGGACTTTATGAGTTGTCCTAGGCCAAGGGTATAGATGGAAAAAAGTAGGGGCTCTAGGACAGAGCCTTGAGGGACTCCAACAGAGAGAGGGCGGGATGAGGAGGTAGTGTGGGAGTAGGAAACGCATAGTGTGCGGTTGGATAGGTATGAGGCAATCCAGGACAGGGCAAGGTCTTTGATGCCAAGGGAAGAAAGAATCTGTAGCAGTAGACAGTGATCGACTGTGTCGAAAGCAGAGGACAGGTCAAGAAGGAGGAGGATGGAGAACTGTCTGTTAGCTTTGGCTGTGACTAAGTCATTAGTAATTTTTGTCAGGGCCGTTTCAGTGGAGTGGTGGGGGCGGAAGCCAGATTGGAGGTTGTCAAGGAGAGAGTTAGATGAGAGGTGGGAGGAAAGTTGAGCATAGACATGTTGCTCAAGGAGTTTTTAAGCAAACGGGAGCAGTGATATGAGGCGATAGCTGGGCATGGCAGTTGGGTCAATGTTAGTATTTTTTGAGGATGGATGTGATGGTGGCATGTTTGAAGGCAGAGGGGAAGGTACCAGAAGAGAGCGATAGGTTGAAGAAATGTGTTAGGGCTGGAATGAGCGTGTTAGTGAGGTTGGGGAGCAGGTGGGAAGGGATGGGGTCAAGTGCACAGGTGGTGAGGTGTGATTTGGAAAAGAGGCGAGTAAGTTCTCCTTCAGTGATGTTGGAGAGGGAGGTTATTAGGGAAGGGCAGAGGTCTGGTATATGGAGTGGTCGGGGTGGTGGACAAGTAAAGGTTTGCCTTGTTTGGTAGATCTTGTTTTTGAAGTAGGTGGCAAAGTCCTTGGAAGAGATGAAGGGAGTTGGAGGTGGCAGTGGTGAGCGGAGGAGAGAGTTAAATGTGCTGAACAGTTGTTTTGGGTTGTAGGATAGTGAAGATACAAGGTTAGTGAAATAGGTCTGTTTAGCAGAGGTGAGGGCTGTTTTGAAGTCAAGTGTAGCTTGTTTGAAAGCAGTGAAGTCGTCTGGCAGGCGTGTTTTCTTCCAACACCGCTCCGTGACCCTGGAAGTTTTTTTAACATTGAAAGATAGAATATCAAAAATAAAAACCAGAAAATCACATTGTATAAATTATATAAATTTATTTGCATTTTGCAGTGAGAAATAAGTATTTGATCCCCTACCAACCATTAACAGTTCTGACTCCTACAGACTAGTTAGACGCTCCTAATCAACCCATTACCTGCATTAAAGACAGGTGTTTTACATAGTCACCTTTATAAAAGACTCCTGTCCACAGACTCAAATAATCAGTCAGACTCTAACCTCTACAACATGGGCAAGACCAAAGAGCTTTATAAGGATGTCAGGGACAAGTGTTGTGAATTCTGTGGCAGAGCTCCCTCCTGTGGTCACAAGTGGTACTTCGGCTGATTCTGTCTGTGAGCTTCCGTTGGTGGAGGAGAGTGGTACTGCGGCTTCTGAGTTTCCTTCCTCAGGTGATTTGGTGAAGTCGTTAGGTGCTGTTCTATTTAACTCCACCTGGTGCTCTGATCCTGGCCTCCAGTCAATGTTCTAGTATAGGACTTGCTTCCTCCTGGATCGTTCCTGTGGCCTGGTGCTCTGCATAGCTAAGTTCCGCTTTTGTTATTTTGTTTACTGTTTTTTCCTGTCCAGCTTGCGTATTTGTTTTTCTTGCTTGCTGGAAGCTCTGGGACGCAGAGGGTGTACCTCCGTGCCGTTAGTTCGGTACGGAGGGTCTTTTTGCCCCCTTTGCGTGGTTGTTTGTAGGGTTTTGTGTTGACCGCAAAGTTACCTTTCCTATCCTCGCTCTGTTCAGAAAGTCGGGCCTCACTTTGCTAAATCTATTTCATCTCTACGTTTGTCGTTTCATCTTAACTCACAGTCATTATATGTGGGGGCTGCCTTTTCCTTTGGGGTATTTCTCTGAGGCAAGGTAGGCTTATTTTCTATCTTCAGGCTAGCTAGTTTCTCAGGCTGTGCCGAGTTGCATAGGGAGCGTTAGGCGCAATCCACAGCTGCCTCTAGTGTGTGTTGGAGAGGATTAGGGATTGCGGTCAGCAGAGTTTCCACGTCTCAGAGCTCGTTCTATGTTTTTGGGTTATTGTCAGGTCACTGTGTGTGCTCTGGCTTCTATGTCCATTGTGGTACTGAATTGCCTTATCATAACAGTACTGGAGGCCCAAAGTACTAATGATTCTCAATAGAGGGAAAAAAGAAGTTCTGAGACCATTTTTTTTTCTCTGCACTGTGTTTTGCCTTTTTTTCCCCTAGACATTTGGGTGGTTCAGGACACAGGTGTAGCGATGGACATTAAAGGTCTGTCTTCATGTGTGGATCAGCTCACGGCAAGAGTACAAGATATTCAGGACTTTGTGGTTCAGAATTCTATGTTGGAACCAAGAATTCCTATTCCTGATTTGTTTTTTGGAGATAGAACTAAGTTTGTGAATTTCAAAAATAATTGCAAACTGTTTCTGGCCTTGAAACCTCGCTCCTCTGGTGACCCAGTTCAACAAGTGAGAATTATTATTTCTTTTTTGCGTGGCGACCCTCAAGACTGGGCATTTTCCCTTGCGCCAGGAGATCCTGCATTAAGTAATATTGATGCGTTTTTCCTGGCGCTCGGATTGCTGTACGATGAACCTAATTCGGTGGATCAGGCAGAGAAAAATTTGCTGGATCTGTGTCAGGGTCCAGATGAGATTGAGATTTACTGTCAGAAATTTAGAAGGTGGTCCGTGCTCACTCAATGGAATGAAGGTGCGCTCGCAGCTATTTTCAGAAAGGGTCTCTCTGAAGCCCTTAAGGATGGCATGGTGGGATTTCCTATGCCTGCGGGCCTAAATGAGTCTATGTCTCTGGCCATTCAGATCGGTCGACGCTTGCGTGAGCGTAAATCTGTGCACCATTTGGCGGTATTATCTGAGCATAAACCTGAGCCTATGCAGTGCGATAGGACTTTGACCAGAGTTGAACGGCAAGAACACAGACATCAGAATGGGCTGTGTTTCTACTGTGGTGATTCCACTCATGCTATCTCCGATTGTCCTAGGCGCACTAAGCGGTTCGCTAGGTCTGCCACCATTGGTACAGTACAGTCAAAATTTCTTTTGTCCGTTACGTTGATCTGCTCTTTGTCATCCTATTCTGTCATGGCATTTGTGGATTCAGGCGCTGCCCTGAATTTGATGGACTTGGAGTATGCTAGGCGTTGTGGGTTTTTCTTGGAGCCCTTGCAGTGTCCTATTCCACTGAGAGGAATTGATGCTACGCCTTTGGCCAAGAATAAGCCTCAGTATTGGACCCAGCTGACCATGTTCATGGCTCCTGCACATCAGGAGGATATTCACTTTCTGGTGTTGCATAATCTGCATGATGTGGTCGTGTTGGGGTTGCCATGGCTACAGGTCCATAATCCAGTATTAGATTGGAAATCCATGTCTGTGTCCAGCTGGGGTTGCCAGGGGGTACATGGTGATGTTCCATTCCTGTCTATTTCTTCATCCACCCCTTCTGAGGTCCCAGAGTTCTTGTCTGATTACCGGGATGTATTTGATGAGCCCAAGTCCGGTGCCCTACCTCCGCATAGGGATTGTGATTGTGCTATCGATTTGATTCCTGGCAGTAAATTTCCAAAAGGGCGACTGTTTAATTTATCTGTACCTGAGCACGCCGCTATGCGGAGTTACGTGAAGGAGTCCTTGGAGAAGGGGCACATTCACCCGTCATCGTCGCCATTGGGAGCGGGGTTCTTTTTTGTGGCCAAGAAGGATGGTTTGCTGAGACCTTGTATAGATTACCGCCTTCTAAATAAGATCACGGTCAAATTTCAGTACCCCTTGCCGCTGTTATCTGATTTGTTTGCTCGGATTAAGGGGGCTGGTTGGTTCACCAAGATAGATCTTCGTGGTGCATATAATCTTGTGCGTATAAAGCGAGGCGCTGAATGGAAAACTGCATTTAATACGCCCGAGGGCCATTTTGAATACCTAGTTATGCCATTCGGACTTGCCAATGCTCCATCAGTGTTTCAGTCCTTTATGCATGACATCTTCCGAGAGTACCTGGATAAATTCCTGATTGTGTACTTGGATGATATTTTGGTCTTCTCGGATGATTGGGAGTCTCATGTGAAGCAGGTCAGAACGGTGTTTCAGGTCCTGCGTGCTAATTCTTTGTTTGTGAAGGGATCAAAGTGTCTCTTTGGTGTTCAGAAGGTTTCATTTTTGGGGTTCATTTTTTCCCCTCCTACTATCGAGATGGATCCTGTTAAGGTCCAGGCCATCCATGATTGGACTCAGCCGACTTCTCTGAAGAGTCTGCAAAAGTTCCTGGGCTTTGCTAATTTTTATCGTCGCTTCATCTG
This sequence comes from Ranitomeya imitator, assembly GCF_032444005.1. Classification (NCBI taxonomy): domain Eukaryota; kingdom Metazoa; phylum Chordata; class Amphibia; order Anura; family Dendrobatidae; genus Ranitomeya; species Ranitomeya imitator. The sequence goes on from NC_091287.1 coordinate 242,187,741, forward strand.
CAATTTTTCTAGTATTGCTAAACCATTGACCGATTTGACCAAGAAGGGTGCTGATGTGGTCAATTGGTCTTCTGCTGCTGTGGAAGCTTTTCAAGAGTTGAAGCGTCGTTTTTCTTCTGCCCCTGTGTTATGTCAGCCAGATGTTTCGCTTCCGTTCCAGGTCGAGGTTGATGCTTCTGAAATTGGAGCGGGGGCTGTTTTGTCGCAGAGAAGTTCTGATTGCTCGGTGATTAAACCATGCGCCTTCTTTTCCAGGAAGTTTTCGCCTGCTGAGCGAAATTATGATGTTGGCAATCGAGAGTTGCTCGCCATGAAGTGGGCATTCGAGGAGTGGCGTCATTGGCTTGAAGGAGCTAAGCATCGCGTGGTGGTCTTGACTGATCATAAGAACTTGACTTATCTCGAGTCTGCCAAACGGTTGAATCCTAGACAGGCTCGCTGGTCGCTGTTTTTCTCCCGTTTCGACTTTGTGGTTTCGTACCTTCCGGGCTCTAAAAATGTGAAGGCGGATGCCCTGTCTAGGAATTTTGTGCCCGACTCTCCGGGTTTTTCTGAGCCGGCGGGTATTCTCAAAGAGGGAGTAATTGTGTCTGCCATCTCCCCTGATTTGCGGCGGGTGCTGCAAAAATTTCAGGCTAATAAACCTGATCGTTGCCCAGCAGAGAAACTGTTTGTCCCTGATAGGTGGACGAATAGAGTTATCTCTGAGGTTCATTGTTCAGTGTTGGCTGGTCATCCTGGAATCTTTGGTACCAGAGAGTTAGTGGCTAGATCCTTTTGGTGGCCATCTCTGTCACGGGATGTGCGTTCTTTTGTGCAGTCCTGTGGGATTTGTGCTCGGGCTAAGCCCTGCTGTTCTCGTGCCAGTGGGTTGCTTTTGCCCTTGCCGGTCCCGAAGAGGCCTTGGACACATATCTCTATGGATTTTATTTCAGATCTTCCCGTCTCTCAAAAAATGTCAGTCATTTGGGTGGTTTGTGATCGCTTCTCTAAGATGGTCCATTTGGTACCCTTGTCTAAATTACCTTCCTCCTCTGATTTGGTGCCATTGTTCTTTCAGCATGTGGTTCGTTTACATGGCATTCCGGAGAATATCGTTTCTGACAGAGGTTCCCAGTTTGTTTCAAGGTTTTGGCGAGCCTTTTGTGCTAGGATGGGCATTGACTTGTCTTTTTCCTTGGCTTTCCATCCTCAGACTAATGGCCAGACCGAACGAACCAATCAGACCTTGGAAACATATCTGAGATGCTTTGTTTCTGCTGATCAGGATGACTGGGTGTCCTTTTTGCCTTTGGCTGAGTTCGCCCTTAATAATCGGGCTAGCTCGGCTACCTTGGTTTCGCCGTTTTTCTGCAACTCTGGGTTCCATCCTCGTTTCTCTTCAGGGCAGGTTGAGTCTTCGGACTGTCCTGGTGTGGATACTGTGGTGGACAGGTTGCAGCAGATCTGGACTCATGTGGTGGACAATTTGACCTTGTCCCAGGAGAAGGCTCAACGTTTTGCTAATCGCAGACGCTGTGTGGGTCCCCGACTTCGTGTTGGGGATTTGGTTTGGTTGTCATCTCGTCATATTCCTATGAAGGTTTCCTCTCCTAAATTTAAGCCTCGTTTCATTGGTCCGTATAGGATTTCTGAGGTTCTCAATCCTGTGTCTTTTCGTTTGACCCTTCCAGATTCTTTTTCCATCCATAACGTTTTCCATAGGTCATTGTTGCGGAGATACGTGGCACCTATGGTTCCATCTGTTGATCCTCCTGCCCCGGTTTTGGTGGAGGGGGAGTTGGAGTATATTGTGGAGAAGATTTTGGATTCTCGTGTTTCGAGACGGAAACTCCAGTATCTGGTTAAGTGGAAGGGTTATGCTCAGGAAGATAATTCCTGGGTCTTTGCCTCTGATGTCCATGCTCCCGATCTTGTTCGTGCCTTTCATATGGCTCATCCTGGTCGTCCTGGGGGCTCTGGTGAGGGTTCGGTGACCCCTCTTCAAGGGGGGGGTACTGTTGTGAATTCTGTGGCAGAGCTCCCTCCTGTGGTCACAAGTGGTACTTCGGCTGATTCTGTCTGTGAGCTTCCGTTGGTGGAGGAGAGTGGTACTGCGGCTTCTGAGTTTCCTTCCTCAGGTGATTTGGTGAAGTCGTTAGGTGCTGTTCTATTTAACTCCACCTGGTGCTCTGATCCTGGCCTCCAGTCAATGTTCTAGTATAGGACTTGCTTCCTCCTGGATCGTTCCTGTGGCCTGGTGCTCTGCATAGCTAAGTTCCGCTTTTGTTATTTTGTTTACTGTTTTTTCCTGTCCAGCTTGCGTATTTGTTTTTCTTGCTTGCTGGAAGCTCTGGGATGCAGAAGGTGTACCTCCGTGCCGTTAGTTCGGTACGGAGGGTCTTTTTGCCCCCTTTGCGTGGTTGTTTGTAGGGTTTTGTGTTGACCGCAAAGTTACCTTTCCTATCCTCGCTCTGTTCAGAAAGTCGGGCCTCACTTTGCTAAATCTATATCATCTCTACGTTTGTCGTTTCATCTTAACTCACAGTCATTATATGTGGGGGCTGCCTTTTCCTGTGGCAAGGTAGGCTTATTTTCTATCTTCAGGCTAGCTAGTTTCTCAGGCTGTGCCGAGTTGCATAGGGAGCGTTAGGCGCAATCCACAGCTGCCTCTAGTGTGTGTTGGAGAGGATTAGGGATTTTGGTCAGCAGAGTTTCCACGTCTCAGAGCTCATTCTATGTTTTTGGGTTATTGTCAGGTCACTGTGTGTGCTCTGGCTTCTATGTCCATTGTGGTACTGAATTGCCTTATCATAACAGACAAGATCATAGGCCTGCACAAAGCTGTAATGGGCTACAAAACCATAAGAAAGATGCTGAGTGAGAAGGAGACAACTGTTGGTGCAATAGTAAGAAAATAGAAGAAATAGAAAATATCTGGCCTGTAGGTAACTATTTTTTTAAGCAACTGGTGTCAATAACTAGGGTAAGACACGGCAAAAAAATTAAATGGAGGCCTGAAATGGCCCAATTTTGCTAAATGGTTGCACTCAATTGTACTAAAGAAAATGAATGTGTGATACATAGAGTTGAGCGACTTTTACTTTTTTACGATCGAGTTGGGTTTCGAGAAACCCGACTTTGTCAAAAGTCGGGTCGGGTGAAATTGGCCGATTATTGCGAAAAGTTGGGAGCCGAAAACAAACAAAACCCAATTCAAGTCAATGGGGAATCAAAGTCGGCAGTGAGTGGAGGACAGGAAAACACCTACAGTGCCCATTTTAATGCCAAAAACATCAATTCTTATTACTTAAACTTGTCAATCTTAATTTACTTTATAATAATAGTTAGGCATTGAAAACTGGGGGTCATTTGGCTAAAGTTGTGGGGGGGTAGGGCTAGCTACAGATTTTCGTGGGCCCAGGAAACGCGGAATACGTCACGGCGGTGGAGCAGGGAGAGGTAAGTATTTCAACTTTGCAAGTGCTGTGATCCTGAGCAAGCAGGGGGGCCCACTCATTGGCACTGGCACAGGGCCCCTCATAATACGGCGGGTGGCACCTCCCACTGGCAGAGACACTTTTGCGTACTATGAGGGGCCCTGTGGCAGTGACGTCGCCAACGAGCATGCCCCCCACCTGATGAAGGAACCTGCACTTTCATCTGCACCTTCCTCTTTGTCCCCGTGTAAGGTGGTATAGTGTGCGGGAAGGGGAAACTGACTTTCAGCAGGGTCAGATTCTGGCTCTGTAGAGTGCAAGGGGAATGTAGTGGTCTGGGTCAATGTACCAGCAGACTCATCTAGCAGTGGCTGGGCAATGGGTAGGATGAGGAGGAAACACAGATATAGGCCCAAATAATAAAGTAGGCTACATGCAGTTCAAAATTGGTAACAGGACTAAACAGGCGGCATTGCTTTGTTCAGGGGAGGACAACTGTAATGAGTGGCAGACACAGTTAGTAGGCCCAAATATTAAAGTAGGCTAAATGCAGTTCAAAACTGGTAACAGGACTAAACAGGCGGCATTGCTTTGTTCAGTGGAGGACAACTGTAATGACTGGCAGACACAGTTACTATGCCCAAATAAGAAAGTAGGCTAAATGCAGTTCAAAACTGGTAACAGGACTAAACAGGTGGCATTGCTTTGTTCAGTGGACTACAACTGAAATGACTGGCAGACACAGTTACTAGGCCCAAATAAGAAAGTAGGCTAAATGCAGTTCAAAACTGGTAACAGGACTAAACAGGCGGCATTGCTTTGTTCAGTGGAGGACAACTGTAATGACTGGCAGACACAGTTACTATGCCCAAATAAGAAAGTAGGCTAAATGCAGTTCTAAATTGGTAACAGGACTAAACAGGCGGCATTGCTTTGTTCAGTGGAGGACAACTGAAATGAGGGGCAGACACAGTTAGTAGGCCCAAATATTAAAGTAGGCTAAATGCAGTTCAAAACTGGTAACAGGACTAAACAGGCGGCATTGCTTTGTTCAGGGGAGGACAACTGTAATGAGTGGCAGACACAGTTAGTAGGCCCATATATTACAGTAGACTAAATGCAGTTCAAAACTGATAACAGGACTAAACAGGCGGCATTGCTTTGTTCAGTGGAGGACAACTGTAATGACTGGCAGACACAGTTACTATGCCCAAATAAGAAAGTAGGCTAAATGCAGTTCAAAACTGGTAACAGGACTAAACAGGCGCAATTGCTTTGTTCAGTGGACTACAACTGAAATGACTGGCAGACACAGTTACTAGGCCCAAATAAGAAAGTAGGCTAAATGCAGTTCAAAACTGGTAACAGGACTAAACAGGCGGCATTGCTTTGTTCAGTGGAGGACAACTGTAATGACTGGCAGACACAGTTACTATGCCCAAATAAGAAAGTAGGCTAAATGCAGTTCTAAATTGGTAACAGGACTAAACAGGCGGCATTGCTTTGTTCAGTGGAGGACAACTGTAATGAGTGGCAGACACAGTTAGTAGGCCCAAATATTAAAGTTGGCTAAATGCAGTTCAAAACTGGTAGCAGGATTAAACATGCGGCATTGCTTTGTTCATTGGAGGACAACTGTAATGACTGGCAAACACAGTTAGTAGGCCCAAATAAGAAAGTAGGCTAAATGCAGTTCTAAATTGTTAACAGGACTAAACAGGCGGTATTGCTTTGTTCAGTGGAGAACAACTGTAATGACAGACATAGTTACTAGGCCCAAATAAGAAAGTAGGTTAAATGCAGTTCAGAACTGGTAACAGGACTAAACAGGCGGCATTGCTTTGTTCAGGCGAGGACAACTGTAATGAGTGGCAGACATACTTAGTAGGCCCAAATAGTAAAGTAGGCTAAATGCAGTTCAAAACTGATAACAGGACTAAACAGGTGGCATTGCTTTGTTCAGTGGAGGACAACTTTAATGACTGGCAGACACAGTTAGTAGGCCCAAATAAGAAAGTGGGCTAAATGTCTGCCAAAAAAATTGTTCATAAATAAACAGGTGGCATAGCTAGGTACAGGGGTGGGATCCTCTGCTGAGTAGCAGACAGTGGTAGTAGGCGCAAAGTATTAACAGGTCTAAATGGAGGCCAGGGCCCCTGTATATTTTAACTATCATCTATCATTTCAACAAATTTGTGTTGGCAGTGCCATTGAAGGATTTAACAGCAAAGACTACACAGTGATTGAGCAGGGAGAGGTAAGTATTGCAAGTGGTAGAGCACTGTTTGAGCTGGGGGGGACACGCGGTACTGGCACAGGGCCCCTCATATTACGACGGTGTGCCTGACGTTGGTTGTGCACCACCACCATCAGAGACACTTCATTGTACTATGAGGGACCCTGTTCCAGTGCCGTCACCCAAGAGTGGGCACACCCACCTGTCCAGGCAAACGGCACTCGCACGGGTGCTTGCGCCAGTTGGTAACCACGGCCCTGTGGGGGAGTCAGCCCATTTAGGGAGGTATAAAAATGGCCTATGGTAGACATTCAGCAGCTGAAAATGGAGGAATTGGAGAAGTCAGTAAGAGGAGGCCAAAAGCAAGACATTTTTCAGGCAAGCTACGTGTCAGCAGGGGAAGGTGGGGCAAAATAATTTGAAATCCATGATTGGTTCATTTTAATGAAGGTTAGATCATCAACATTCTGGGTAGCCAGACGTGTCCTTTTTTCGGTCAGTATTGAACCAGCAGCACTGAAGACTCTTTCTGATAGCACACTAGCAGCAGGGCAAGCGAGCTCCTGTAATGCATATTCTGACAATTCAGGCCAGGTGTCTATTTTAGATGCCCAGTAATCAAAGGGGAATGACCTGTGAGGGAGAACATCGATAAGGGAGGAAAAGTAGTTCGTAACCATACAGGACAAATGCTGTCTCCTGTCACTTTGAATTGATGCAGCAGTACCTGTCGTGTCAGCGGTCATTGTGAAATCACTCCACAACCTGGTTATGAAACCCCTCTGTCCAACGCCACTTTGGATTTGTGCACCTCTAACACCTCTGCCATGTTGCCCCCTACGGCTCGTGTGAGAACCATCACCGGCGCTGTGTGCTGGGAATGCCTGAACCAAACGGTCTACAAGAGTTGCTTGTTTGGTAGCCAATATTTGCTCAAGGTTCTCATGTGGCATGATATTTTGTAATTTTCCTTTATATCGTGGATCCAGGAGGCAGGCCAGCAAGTAATCGACATCGGTCATCATTTTGATAATGCGGGGGTCCCTTTTTAGGATACGCAAGGCATACTCAGCCATGTGGGCCAATGTTCCAGGTGTCAATTCACTGCTTGTGCTGGGTTGAGGAGCACTTTCTTGCAAATCAACATCACTTGTGTCCCGCAAAAACCCTGCACCTGACCTTGCAATGCCACCAGTTTCTATTGCCCCCTGAGAGGCATCCTCCTCCCATAAATATTCATCCCCATCATCCTCCTCCTCTTCGTCTGCCACCTCATCCCCGAGAGTTCTCTGAGCACACAATGGCTGACTGTCATCAAGCCTTCCCTCCTCCTCGGCTGCAGACGCCAGCTCCTTAATGTGCGTCAAACTTTGCATCAGCAGACGCATTAGTGGGATGCTCATGCTTATGATGGCGTCATCTGCATTTACCAGCCGTGTGCATTCCTTAAAACACTGAAGGACTTGACAGAGGTCTTGTAGCTTCGACCACTGCACACCAGACAACTCCATGTCTGCCATCCAAGTGCCTGCCTGTGTATGTGTATCCTCCCACAAATTAATTACAGCATGCCTATGTTCGCACAGCCTCTTAACCATGTGCAGTGTGGAGTTCCACTTTGTTGCAATGTCGATTATTAGGCGGTGCTGGGGAAGATTCAGCGATCCCTGATGGTTCTGCATACGGCTGGAGTGTACGGGCAACCGGCAGTTGGGAGACTGAACCAAAAGTCAGGCCCTGTGTATAAAACAACACAATGTAAGTGGCAGAAACTGGCTGGCTGATATATGACAAACTAACAGGACTGATGAATATCCGCTTTGTGAGAATTTAAACATTAATGTTTTTATATTATTCTAGGTTTCACAACGGGACCGCGAGGAGGGGATAAACATTGATCTCCTCGTCGCCAGTATCCAGGAGCGTGGCCCGTTGTGGGACAGACGTGACTACCGGCATGCGGACCAGGTGGTGTTGAGGCGGATGTCCGCTGAGGTGGCAAAATCACTGTGGGATGGCTTTGACAGCGCTTCCGCATCGGACAAATCAAACTTTGGTAAGTATTTCTGAAACTCCGCTCAGACCCATCAGGCCAGGATAACACAATCGTGTGTGATGTGATCAACTCCTTCAACTTTGTTGCCTCACACACGGTTGTGTTATCATTTGGAAATGTACAATCTCTAACCTTTTTTTTGTTTGCATTCACAGTCAAAAAATTGAAGACAAGATGGCATTCCATGAAGGACCGTTTCAATCGGGGCCTGTGGAAGGAGGAGGAACAGGCTCGAAGTGGTGCTGCTGCGGCAAGGACGTCACCTACAAGTACACAAGGTTGCTCCAGTTGCTGAGACCGATCCTGGGCCACTGATCGTAAGTATTTAATTATTGGTGTACCTATTGCAGCGCATCGGGTATTGCACAATATGCATGTCCACATAGTATATTGCCCAGCCACATAGTATATTGCCCAGCCACGTAGTATATTGCCTAGCCAAGTATTATATTGGCCAGCCACGTAGTATATTGGCCAGCCACGTAGTATATTGGGCAGCCAACTAGTATATTGCCCAGTGACGTAGTATAAAGCACAGAGTCACATTGTATATTGCCAAGCCACGCATGACATCTTTTCAAGTGATGTAGTATACAGCACAGAGCCACATAGTATATTGGCCAGCCACGTAAAAATTCCTAGTGGCATGGTATATTGCCCATCCAGGTTTGTCACAGTTTTTAAAAAAAATAAAATAATTTACTGCGTGAGTCCTTGTAGTCCACGACAGGTTCCGGTCCCAGCCAGGGTAGGTCTGATCGCAGGAACTGTGATGACATCTCGGTCACATGACCATGACGTCATGGCAGGTCCTGCGATCAGCGTAAAAGATGGCGGTCGTCGCAAACGCCAACGGAGGGCAAGTATAGCAGGGTATATTTTTTAATCAAATTTGTAACTTTAAATTTTTTAATATTGATGCGGCATAGGCAGCGTCAATAGTAAAGAGTTGGTGACACCAAGGTTTTTGCGGCGACAACGGTTTGCGTTAACGCCGGCCGTGTGTTTAGCGATGACAGTGGTGAGTATGCGGGCGACAGGCATTGACTGCAGGGAGGAGCGCTCATTTTATTCTGGACTGTGCCCATCGCTGATTGGTTGCGTCAGCCATGACAGGCAGCTGGCGAGAACAATCAGCGAATGATTAACCGTGAGTTATGGACAGACAGACTGACAGACGGAAGTGACCCTTACAATGATATGTTATTTTATAGTGTTGTGTGATGTAATGTTAACTTTCTTATATTACACAGGAGTTGGCGTATGTGAAATTTTATTTTTTGAATACTAATGTTTTCCTTATCTTTTCACAGAACACACAGCAGCACCCTCGAACCTGTTCGGCCATCTGGAGCGGTCCTTCATAAATCGCCATCGGACCCGTCACAGCCATCCCACAGCGAGAGCAGGCTTGCACCACTTTCTGGAGAACCGGCAGCCGGTCCATCTGGTGTTCCCCTGGCCGAGGCCTCTGTCACTCCTTCTTTTGGGTATTCCCGCCAGCGGCAGCGGGCCTCGGACAGGCCGCTAATGCCCGAATATTTTCATTTGGGCACGGTTTTCCAAAATTGTTTCAAGGTGCTGGGAGATAGGATGGACACTGCTCTGGCCACTATCGACCGGTGCCTTGAAACAATGGAATCCGAGCTCATGAGGCCGGCAAAGCATTTTTTTAGAGCCATTGCTAAGGGCATGGTGGAACATCTTACACCGGAACTCCAGATTTCGGTGATGCAGGCCTGCAACAACGCCACTCTACAGAGGTCCGGGTGCCGAGGGACGCCACCACCGACACCATCACACCCAGCCGATGAGTCCTGCTCCTGCTAGGACCTCAACCTCCAGAAGACCTCAAGCAGAGGAACACCCAGAGAGAGAGAGGAAAAAGAGGAAAACAACACGGACAGCTGCTGCATCTCTGGCTGCTCCTATACCCACACCTAGCTCTAGCCAGAGCCATTCAACAACCACATGCAGACTGGTGTTGCCTCCTCCCTCCCCTACAGAGGTGGCAATATCCTCACCCTCGCACACAGGGTGGTCGGAATTACCGTCCAGCCTTCTGGACTATGGTTCAACCTCCTCATCTACCCACTCCCAAGCGGGTAGCTATGAGTCACCCCTGATTGCCCAAGTTGATACCCCTTAATTATCTTACCCCCTTTTTTTTGTGTCACAAAATAAAACTGTTATATTTAAAACTCTATTTGTTTGTATTGTTAAAAATTAGTTTCCGGCAACTCACACCGTGCGCCGTGTACACAAATCTTTTGTTTTGTACACCTGATATATATGCAATGTCAGATACTATTTTATCAATTTTTTATTCGCCTTTTTTTTGTGTCTCTCATTGTTCTATAAGGTGTTTACAAACACAAAGAGGATTTTAGCATCTCATAGTATTTACACATACAATAGGTCATGGCTCAGGTGAGGTGGTTGCAATGGTCACGTGGCCAAGTGTCGACACTATTTGAATCAGGATGTATTTCAGCATCCTGACTTCAATAGTTTTTACTTGCTAGAGTGGCGCGAACATGATCGGCTCCCTCCTTGGCAAGCTATAACACTTGCCGACTACTTGCATATGGACCCGGCTTCCTGGTGTGCGGCTGTTGATCTGAATTTTTCCAGCACCGCAGCCGCATGTTCCAAGGCTGTGACACGCACAACACATGCACAACCCAAGCCTATTTGTTGGCCTAGCCATGCATGTGTAGTGCCAGTCACACAGCCTCGGCACATGCAGCTGCGGCGGGTGAAAACTGCTGCTCAGCCAGCGCACTGTTATGAAAGGTAATTCAGAACCACAATGGACATAGAGGTCAGCGCACATACAGTGACCTGACAATAACCCAAAAAACGAGAACGAGCTCTGAGACGTGGGAACTCTGTTGACCGCAATCCCTGATCCTAACAAACCACACTAGAGGCAGCCGTGGATTGCGCCTAACGCTGCCTATGCAACTCGGCACGGCCTGAGAAACTAGCTAGCCTGAAGATAGAAAATAAGCCTACCTTGCCTCAGAGAAATACCCCAAAGGAAAAGGCAGCCCCCACATATAATGACTGTGAGTAAAGATGAAGAGACAAACGTAGAGATGAAATAGATTTAGCAAAGTGAGGCCCAACTTTCTGAACAGAGCGAGGATAGGAAAGGTAACTTTGCGGTCAACACAAAACCCTTCAAAAACCACGCAAAGGGGGCAAAAAGACCCTCCGTACCGAACTAACGGCACGGAGGTACACCCTCTGCGCCCCAGAGCTTCCAGCAAGCAGAAAAAAACAAATTGACAAGCTGGACAAAAAAAAAACAGCAAACAAATAGCAAAGAGGAACTTAGCTATGCCGAGCAGCAAGCCACAGGAACGATCCAGGAGGAAACAGGTCCAACACTAGAACATTGACTGGAGGCCAGGATCAAAGCACTGGGTGGAGTTAAATAGGGAAACACCTAACGACCTCACCACATCACCTGAGGAAGGAAACTCAGAAGCCGCAGTACCACTTTCCTCCACCAACGGAAGCTCACAGAGAGAACCAGCCGAAGTACCACTTGTGACCACAGGAGGGAGCTCTGCCACAGAATTCACAACAGCGCGCTCCATGAAGCCGGGTTCCATATGCAACTAGTCGGGAAGCTTTACAGTTTGCCAAGGAGGGAGCCGAGCATGTTCGCTCAACTATAGAAAACATGGCCATGTGAACATAAGTGGGGTGGTTTGGCTGAGTCAGCTGGGGTGGTTTGGCAGCTGGGTATCACCTGAGTATATTTGGGAGCTGGTGATCACCTGAGTACATTTTTGGCGGTACACACTTTTAGACCAGTTGGTAGGAAAATGGACATTGGAAAAGTTTAAACATTTTTTTATTAACAATAACATTTGAAAAAAAAAGGGGAGCAGGTTTTGATAAGTTAAGGCACAATAAAGTAAGTTTATTCAAAGCACACAACAGTTGAAAATCTAGGTAGATGACAAATTTGAAAGAACATTACATTAGGCACCTTTAAACTGGTTACATTTAATGGACACAATAGTGTTGAAATCTTTTATTGTCATTATATTCTTTTATTATAAGCACAATAAAGTTATTTTTCAGTTAAAAGCAGAATAAAGTATAACCGTAAAACATAAACACTACACCATTGCATCTTGCCATGACACACGGTCAACATCAGAAACAAAATAGGAAGCAAATCGATCCCTCATCTGCTCAATTTCAACAGTTGTCCTCAGAAGATGATGTTGGTAATCGGGCAATGGGTTTGGTATGGGTTCATCTAGTTCCACGTTCAGTCTCTATTTGGCAATAATATAATTGTGGAGAACCACACAAGCCTTCACCACCTCATCCACTGTCTCAATTTTCAGATTAATGGTGGATCCTAAAATACGCCATTTGGAGACCAGGATGCCAAAGGCGCACTCCACAGTTCTTCTGGCCCTGGACAGTCTATAATTGAAAATACTTTTGGTGTGGTCCAAGCCCTGACTGGAGTAGGGTTTCAGTAGGTTGGCACACATTTGAAATGCCTCATCCCCAACCACAACAAATGGCATTGCCGAGCCTTCGGTGTTGGGAAGAGGTCGTGGCTGGGGGAAATTAAAATTGTTCCCATATAACCTTTGGCCCATATCAGACTCTTTAAATGTCCATGAGTCATTTGTACGGCCAAACGCTCCAATGTCCACGGCGAGAAACCTGCAGTCCGCACCTGCAATTGCCATGAGCACGGTGGAAAAGTATTTTTTATAACTAAAGAACTGAGATCCAGTTCTTGCAGGTTTTGTAATCCTAATGTGCTTCCCATCCACAGCTCCAATACAGTTAGGGAAGGTACACAGTTATTCAAATTTTTGGGCGCTGGCCTCCCATAATTCAGTTGTTGGGATTGGTAAAAATTCATCCCGGAGATTGTCCCACAAAGCGCGGCATGTGTCGGCAACAATTCCAGAAAGTGTGGAGACTCCAATCCTAAATTGGAAATGCAGGGATCTTAAGGTCTCTCCGGTAGCCAGGAAACTGCCAAGAAGAAAAATAAAGAAATTTAATTAAATTACATTTTAATAAAAAAAAAAAATTTACCAAACAAACAAACAAAAAAAATAAATAAATGGCAGAACATATGACAGTCGTTCAAATAGCAAAATTGCGTACCGTAGAGTCACCAGCAGCCGTTCCTCTGCAGAAACTGATCTCCGGAGCTGTGTGTCCTGCCTGGTAATGGCTCCTTCCACAAGACACAGCAGATAGCGGAAGCTGTCTTGAGACATTCTGGTGTATTCAAAATATTTTTCCAGATTGTCATTTAGCTCGCCAAACAAACAATGGTAGGCTCCACGGCTCTCCCGGACTTCAACTATAGGGTGTAGCCAAAAGACCGATGACTCCTTCTCCGTTTTTCTCTTTTCCTTTGCTCGTAATAGGCAATAGCATAAGCATTAGTCAAGGCAAAATCCAACTCCAAATTAATGTAGATACTCTCCATGGGACGCTCCATCATGATGCACCCCAGCAAAATGTGAGGAATTCATCTCTGCCAGGGTATATATACACAAATTCCATTACACCCACCCTCTTCTAGCCATTGGTGGTCTTTATCTAGTGTCTAGACACTAATTGGGGCTTTATTTTGTGCAATTGTGTAAAGAATGACATCACTGTAGGCCAACGCATGCGTCAGAAAACGCTGCGTTTTTTTGGCAAAAAAACGCAAGTTTTTTTTCAAAAAACGCAGCGTTTTCCAACGCATACGGTGAACGCATGCGTCAAAAAAACCTGCGTTTTGCATGCGTTTACCATGTGTTGTGCATTGCGTCGACGACGCTGCGCCTAATGGCGCAAATGTGAACGTAGCCTTATTGAAAGACTGCTGGCTGCTTATCCAATGTCCAACTACATTGTGCTTACACTATATACCATATTCTGCCCACAGCAGCAGCGAATAGAGTAGACTGAAGCTACGTTACATGAATCATGATGCTTCTGGGAAAACTCCATTTACATAGTCTTTGAATTCTGACATCACCAGATAGTGACCTGGGGATAGGTGTGGTCTGAGCAAGAAATGAAACTCAGAATTACTGTGCAGACTTCATTTCTGCAAGGAGCCAGGAGTCAGCTTGCAAGGAGCCATGAGCTCTCCATATGTAAGGTAAGGACATAGACATAGGAAGAACAAGCTATGCAGTGAAGTGAAGTGAATGATGCCTGGGAATATCAGGAGGAGGAATGGTGGGGTGCAGGCAATATTCCTATTGTTTTCCACTTAGTAGTTCCTATGTTGATGCAACTACTGTAGATTCTACTTATGAAAGGAGCCAAATGCACAGCAGTAACAGTGCAAATTATGGTCAACAATCAAGATGAAGGAGGAATAGGGTAGCCAATGCTAGGCTTTTCTGATGTGTATGCAGATGCACCTAACAATTTGCAGAAGTTGTAGTAAGTTTCACATGACACTCTGTGCATGGCATATGCTCGTGGAGGTTTACCGGAAACAGCTCACAGGTAATAGAATAATATGGTATAAACTATCAGCCATATGCCAGAAAAAAACCCTTCTAATAAAATCCAAATCTTTATCGGCATACATTAAAATACCCCGTGTTAAAAGATTAAATGATGTGTAGATAAAAAATGTAAATAAATGTAAATACGGTAATCAGTAGAAAGCATATGGAATTGCTAGACTCTGCCCCCAAGCATTAATAACCTCATTGATAGCAGTCTAGGCATGCAAGTGCGTGAATAGGTAATACAGTACAGAATGTGAAATACTGTATATTAAAGAGATTGTCTATGAATTAGATGCTAACAATCCATCGTGTGTAGTAGCCATTCTTGGATACTGCAACTCAGATCATATTCACTTTAATAGGAGCTAAGCTGCAGTACATAAGAACAGCCACTGCACACTGTATGGAGCTGTGGCGTTTACTTATAGCATTGACTTATTCTAAAGAGTCCTTGACAACCCTCTTAACATTAGCATGATAAACGTAAATGTAATATATAATGTAATATATGGAGTATACAATATATATTATAAGAGATTCCTATCAAAATAAATTACAAGCTAATACAAAAATTGAGAAAAAAACTAAATTATGGAATAATCCATCTAATTTTTTATCTTTAATGTTAACTTTTCACAGCATTTATGAAGTGTGAAAACTCCAACAGAAGTAACAATGGACAGGAGGCGTAGATCAAATAGCAACCACAGAAATAATCCAGGTGAGCAAAAATATAGGATAAGAAATAATGTGACACTGCATTCTACTTGTCTATATTTGTCTTAGTAGATTTCATGTTAACACAGCAAATGCTATTGAGTGCACTGATGTATCTCCATTATACAAAAGTATACTGTGCACTCCTTGTCAGCAAGGAGCGTGAAGGTAGTGTAGTGTAAGCAGGGAGGGAGCAAGAAATGTCACATAAGAGCTGTAAAAAAAGCGAGAAGGAAGCGCAGAACCAGCCATGACAGGACACATACTAGTTCTGCGCTCCTACACAGCTCTTAGGCTACGTTCACATTAGCGTTTTGCGTGTTTGCGTCGGGCGACGCAGCGGCGACGCATGCGTCATGTGCCCCTATATTTAACATGGGGGACGCATGGACATGCGTTGTGCTGCGTTGTGTGACGCATGCGGTTTTTTTGCCGCAAGCGTCGGGCGCAGAAAACGCAACAAGTTGCATTTTTCTTGCGTCCAAATTTCGGCAAAAAAGGACGCATGCATCGCAAAACGCAGCGTTTTTTGCATGCGTTTTGGTGCGTTTTTATTTGCGTTGTGCGTTGCGTCGCCGATGCAACGGCGCACAACGCAAATGTGAACGTAGCCTTATGTGTCATGAGCCCCAATAGAATTGGACAGGAGAGTGAGGGGGAGATGGAATAGTAAATGTGCGGACAGATAAAAGTTGATCAGGAGGCTGGCTTGCGTAAGGAGCAAAAGGTAAATGGGGAAGGAGGAGAGGAACATTTCTAGTTCATTGTTTAAACTATTCTTGTAACAAACTGATTGCTACAACAGTATTCCTGAATGAGATGTTAATCATTGGCTAATTCACTTGTCAATCATGTCAGGAAGTTTAAAAGGATAACAAATGCGGTCAATACGGGCGAAACGAGCGTCAGGGACTTTTGTAATGTCATGCAGTATAGGGTTCGCTTCAATGAGGGTTAGCCAGCAATCATCCTATGATCATTCTACCCAGATAGGGTGAAACTAATGAAGGGAGAGTCAGATTGGCAGGCAATCGGCTGTCCTGCTGCAGCTCTGGTGGATGGAGCGCAGTGCTTCATATCCATGTAGAGCTATAAGCTCAGTATATCCACATATTAGGCTGTGTGCACACGTTGCTGATTTTTCGCGTTTTTTTGTGTGTGTTTTTTCACTATAAAAATGCTATAAAACCGCAAAAAAACAGCATCCCATCATTTAGAATGGATTTTCCGTGAAAAAAACGCATCGCGGTAAATAAAAGCAGCATGTTCATTAATTTTGCGGATTTTTTTTGCGGATTTCCCACTATATAATGCACTGGGAAATGTCCAGAAAAATCTGCAAAAAAAAAACGCACCAAAAACACAGTAAAAACACGCAAAAAACGCATGCAGATTTCTTGCAGAAAATTTGAGGTTTTTCTCAGGAAATTTCTGCAAGAAATCCTGAACGTGTGCACATAGCCTTAATTTGGTTCAGTGCTTCTAATGTAGCAATGAGGGAGGAGGGCCCTCACTCCTCTTGGTATCTATTTTGAACTGTGTTTTTGTTACGCTGAAATGTCTATTGTCTGTACAAATCCCCTCTATAATTTGTAAAGCGCTGCGGAATATGTTGACGCTATATACATAAAATTATTATTATTATTATTATTAATAATGAGATTTACAGAGTGTCATAGCTGAGTAGGCATTCAATACCATCTGTGCACACTCTACCCTTCAGTGCTAATCAGTATTATGCTGATCACTGCAGTGACTCCTCCTATATAACTAACTATACAACGTCCATGCAGTGCAATTGATTCATCATCTTGTTCTCTGTGAAAGTATTCGGCCCCCTGTAATTTTTCAACCTTTTCCCACATACCATTCTTCAAACATAAAGACACCAAATGTAAAGTTTTAGTGAAGAATCAACAACAAGTGGAACACAATTGTGAAGTTGAACGAAATTTATTGGTTATTTTAAATTTTTATAGAAATTCACAAGCCAGAGATGGTATGTCACTCTCCATAAGGAGAAACGATACCCCTTAGACCCCAGTCCAGAGCCTCTCACCTAGCCAAATTAGTTCTCATGCTTCGCACTGACGAGGGCCAACAGCCCGAAACACCGTGTCTGCGAATTGAGATACTAATTTGGCTTTTATCCTAAGTCATATTGCACGACTCGTTAAAGAGTTGATTGTGACTTGTAGGATCGCTACTTCCAATAGGTGGCGCTATAGAGTTTAAGTCCTCTTTTTCTCAGAAGAGGCAATTTGCATATTATAGAAATTCAAAAACTGAAAAGTGGGGCATGCAATATTATTCGGCCACTTTAACTTAATACTTTGTTGCGCCACCTTTTGCTGCAATTACAGCTGTAAGTCACTTGGGGTATGTCTCTATCAGTTTTTTACATCGAGAGACTGAAATTCTTGCCCATACTTCCTTCCTTCGAGCTCAGTTTTCAGCTCTTTCCACAGATTCTCGATTGGATTGAGGTCTGGACTTTGACTTGGCCATTCTAGCACCTGGATACATTTATTTGTGAACCATTCCATTGTAGATTTTGCTGTATGTTTGGGATCATTGTCGTGTTGGAAGACAAATCTCTGTCCCAGTCTCAGGTCTTTTGAAGTCTCCAACAAGTTTTCTTCAAGAATGGTCCTGTATTTGGTTCTATCTATCTTCCCATCAATTTTAACCATCTTCCCTATCCCTGCTGAAGAAAAGCAGGCCCAAACCATGATGCTGCCACCACCATGTTTGACAGTGGGGATGGTGTGTTCAGGGTGATGAGCTGTGTTGCCTTTACGCCAAACATATCGTTTGACATTGTTGCCAAAAAGTTTGATTTTGGTTTCATCTGACCAGAGCACCTTCTTCCACATGTTTGGTGAGTCTCTCAGGTGGCTTGTTGTAAACTTTAAATGATACTTTATATAGATATCTTTAAGAAATGGCTTTCTTCTTGCCACTCTTCCATAAAGGCCAGATTTGTGCCATGTACGACTGATTGTTGTCCTATGGACAGACTGTCCCACCTCTGCTGTAGATCTCCAGTTCATCCTGAGTGATCATGGGCCTCTTGGCTGCATCTCTGATCAGTCTTCTCCTTGTTTGTGATGAAAGTTTATAGGGACGGCCAGGTCTTGGTAGATTTGCAGTGGTATGATACTCCTTCCATTTCAATATGATCGCTTTCACAGTGCTCCTTGGGATGTTTAAAGATTTGGAAATCATTTTGCATCCAAATCCGGCTTTAATCTTCTCCACAACAGTATCATGGACCTGCCTGTTGTGTTCCTTGGTCTTCATGATGCTCTCTGTGCTTCAAACAGAACCCTGAGACTATCACAGAGCAGGTGCATTTATACAGAGACTTGATTACACACAGGTGGATTATATTTATCATTATTCAGCATTTAGGACTACATTGGATCATTCAGAGATCCACAATGAACTTCTGGAGTGAGTTTGCTGCACTGAAAGTAAAGGGGCCGAATAATATTGCACGCCCCACTTTTCAGTTTTCGAATTTCCACAAAAATTTAAAATAACCAATAAATTGAGTTCATCTTCACAATTGTGTTCCAATTGTTGTTGATTCTTCACCAAAACTTTACATTTGGTATCTTTATGTTTGAAGCATGATATGTGGGAAAAGGTTGAAAAGTTCAAGGGGGCCGAATACTTTCGAAAGGCACTGTAAAGGTTCAAATCACCCCCCTTTCGCCCCATTCAAAATAAAACAATTAAAAAACATCAAACATACACATATTTGGTATAGCTGCATTCAAAATCGCCCGATCTATCAATATAAAAAAAGAGTTATAAACATAAGGATGAATGACCTCAGGGAGATCAAAACATCCAACACCGCGGAGTCACCATCACGTGTTTCTCAACGCAGTGATCCAGAACACTGCCCCCATCCCTTATGGGAAATATGCAAATGCATGTAGAAAAGCTGCGGAGACACCATCACGTGTTTCTCAACGCAAGCAATAAATAGCCAGGTCTTTCCCCGGGAAGGGCAGCATCCAAAAAGGAAAACCACCTATGCCAAAACATGGTATCCATCCACAAACAGCTGTTTCGGGTTATTTGCCCCTCATCAGTGTGGAGTAGGAAACTGGCTACTAGGAGCAGTGCCTAGTAAAAGGACTATAAACATAAGGATGAATGACCTCGGGGAGATCAAAACATTCAACACCGCGGAGACACCATCACGTGTTTCTCAACGAAGTGATCCAGAACACTGCCCCCATCCCTTATGTGAAATATGCAAATGCATGTAGAAAAGCCGCGGAGACACCATCACATGTTTCGGATTTCATTGCGGATCCACAGCGTTTTTTGCCTCGTGGAATTGCATCAAATCTGCAGTGTAGTGCACAAATAATGTAAGTCTATGGGAACCGCAGACTTGATGTGCACATACTGCAGAAAAATCCGCACTGAAAAGCAGCTTTTTTTTCTACAGCATGTCACTTTTTTGTGCGGAATTGCAACGTTTCTGCGCCCATAGACTTGCATTGAGTCAGGCACATCCGCAGCAAAACCGCAGATGGAAAAAAGATCAGCAGTTTTGCTGCAGATGTGGGTGCGAGAAACTCTGCGGCCCCAGGAGGAGGGAAGTGTGTGGACGGTAACTGTGTATGTGTGTGTGGGCTGGGTCTGTGGGCTGTCCAAGGGTCTGCCGGGGCATCTGCGGGCTGTGCGGCGCTGTCCAGGGCTTTGCGGGGCTGGGCGACTCTCTCCGGGTGTGTGCGAGGCTGTCCCAGTGTGTGCGGGGCTGTGTGGGTCTTTGCGGGGCTGTGCAGCGCTGTCCGGGGGTGTGCGGCACTGTCTGGGGGTCTGCGGGGCTGTGCGGGTGGGTCTTTGGAGGGTTGTGTGTGTGTGTGCAGGCATCGTCCGATGGGACTACAAGTCCCATTGGGCTATGCCTGCTACAGTGACATTGATTGACACATTAGCCAATGATGGGACAGTAGTAGTTGCATCATCCGGCTAATGTGTTGAATGTAAAAAACAAAACAAAAGCACATATACAGTAGATACAGCATATACAACATACAGTACATACAACATACAACATACAGTAGAAAACAACATACAGTACATACAACAGAACATACAACATATACCGTACATATAACATACAACAGCACATGCAATATACAACATATAACATACAGTACATACAACAGAACATACAACATATAACATACAGTACATACAACATACAACAACATACAACATAGTATATACAACAGAACATACAACATATAACATACAGTACATGCAACATATAACAGTACATACAACATATAGTACATACAACATATACCATACAACAGTACATACAACATAAAACATATAACATACAGTGCATACAACATACAACGGAACATACAACATATAGCATACAGTACATACAACATACAACAGATAACATACAACAGTACATACAGCATATAACATACAACAGTACATACAACATAAAACAGTACATACAGCATACAACATATAACATACAACATGCAACAGTACATACAACATACATTACATACAACATATAACATGCAACAGTACATACAACATAAAATATAACATACGGTACATACAACATATAACATACAACAATACATATAACATACAGTACATACAACATACAGCACATATACAGTTAGGGCCAGAAATATTTGGACAGTGACACAAGTTTTGTTATTTTAGCTGTTTACAAAAACATGTTCAGAAATACAATTATATATATAATATGGGCTGAAAGTGCACACTCCCAGCTGCAATATGATAGTTTCCACATCCAAATCGGAGAAAGGGTTTAGGAATCATAGCTCTGTAATGCATAGCGTCCTCTTTTTCAAGGGACCAAAAGTAATTGGACAATGGACTCTAAGGGCTGCAATTAACTCTGAAGGCGTCTCCCTCGTTAACCTGTAATCAATGAAGTAGTTAAAAGGTCAGGGGTGGATTCCAGGTGTGTGGTTTTGCATTTGGAAGCTGTTGCTGTGAGCAGACAACATGCGGTCAAAGGAACTCTCAATTGAGGTGAAGCAGAACATCCTGAGGCTGAAAAAAAAGAAAAAATCCATCAGAGAGATAGCAGACATGCTTGGAGTAGCAAAATCAACAGTTGGGTACATTCTTAGAAAAAAGGAATTGACTGGTGAGCTTGGGAACTCAAAAAAGCCTGGGCGTCCACGGATGACAACAGTGGTGGATGATCGCCGCATACTTAATTTGGTGAAGAAGAACCCGTTCACAACATCAACTATAGTCCAGAACACTCTCAGTGAAGTAGGTGTATCTGTCTCTAAGTCAACAGTAAAGAGAAGACTCCATGACAGTAAATACAAAGGGTTCACATCTAGATGCAAACCATTCATCAATACCAAAAATAGACAGGCCAGAGTTAAATTTGCAGAAAAACACCTCAAGAAGCCAGCTCAGTTCTGGAAAAGTATTCTATGGACAGATGAGACAAAGATCAACCTGTACCAGAATGATGGGAAGAAAAAAGTTTGGATAAGAAAGGGAACGGCACATGATCCAAGGCACACCACATCCTCTGTAAAACATGGTGGAGGCAACGTGATGGCATGGGCATGCATGGCTTTCAATGGCACTGGGTCACTTGTGTTTATTGATGACATAAGAGCAGACAAGAGTAGCCGGATGAATTCTGAAGTGTACCGGGATATACTTTCAGCCCAGATTCAGCCAAATGCTGCAAAGTTGATTGGACGGCGCTTCATAGTACAGTTGGACAATGACCCCAAGCATACAGCCAAAGCTACCCAGGAGTTCATGAGTGCCAAAAAGTGGAACATTCTGCAATGGCCAAGTCAATCTCCAGATCTAAACCCAATTGAGCATGCATTTCACTTGCTCAAATCCAGACTTAAGACGGAAAGACCCACAAACAAGCAAGACCTGAAGGCTGCGGCTGTAAAGGCCTGGCAAAGCATTAAGAAGGAGGAGACCCAGCGTTTGGTGATGTCCATGGGTTCCAGACTTAAGGCAGTGATTGCCTCCAAAGGATTTGCAACAAAATATTGAAAATAAAAATATTTTGTTTGGGTTATGCTTATTTGTCCAATTACTTTTGACCTCCTAAAATGTGGAGTGTTTGTAAAGAAATGTGTACAATTCCTACATTTTCTATCAGATATTTTTGTTCAACCCTTCAAATTAAACGTTACAATCTGCACTTGAATTCTGTAGAGGTTTCATTTCAAATCCAATGTGGTGGCATGCAGAGCCCAACTCGCGGAAATTGTGTCACTGTCCAAATATTTCTGGCCCTAACTGTACACAACACATACAGTACATACAGTTCATACAACATAGAGTACATACTCGCCAATCACCTTGATCCCGAAGCCCTTGCTCACCTGTAAAAAATATTAAAATAATAAAAAAGCAATATACTCAGCTGATGCGACCGCTCCCCAGGGGCGCCAGCAATACAATGACGGAAGGTATCCTTCCGCACTGTATCCCTCCACCGCTGTGAGAAATAGTTCCTACTCTCACTTGTGGCACTTTTGTGTGGGAACATTTCCACGCAGCTTTGCCATAAAGTGAGATCAATGAACTCAGGTAACCTTAGCGATGCACTGCAGGAGCCATTTTCTCCTGTAGGTGTGTCACTGGGGGCCCTATAGAGCAGTGACATCACCTGATGTTACTGTTCAATACGGGAGATCATTGTGGGACATTCGATATTAATTGGATTATGGCAGAAAGGGAGTATACAGTTGGTTTATTATTTTACATTTTTTGCAGGCAATCGAGGGCGTCGCAGGAATTAGGCGTGCTTGTAAGTATGGTGAAATTAAGGTTGTTAAAATACTTTTTTCTGGCTGTGTCTTTATTTATTTTTAACTCTTTCACTACTATAGGATTAGTAATGGATAGGTGTCTTATTGATGCCTCTCTATTATTAACCGGGCTTAATGTCACCTTACAAGGTGACATTAACCCCTTATTACCCTATATCCCACCGCTACAGGGGAGTAGGAAGAGAGGGGCTAAGTGCCGGAATTGACGCATCTTACAGATGCGTCATTTCTGGGGCGGCTGTGGGCTGGTATTTGTAGCGGGGGGCAAATATCCATGGCCCTTTTCTAGACTATGAATATCAGCCTGCAGCTGTCTGCGTAGCAATTCTAGCTATAAGATATAGGGGGACCCCTATTTTAATAACAAGTAAAGGCTACGCAGACAGCTGCGGGCTGATATTCATAGCCTGGGAAGGGGTCATGGGTATTACCCCCTTCCCAGGCTACAAATATTGGCCCCCGGCTGTCGGCTTCCCTCCTCTGGCTCAGAAAATTGCGCAGGAACCCACGCCATTTTTTTTCCCGTTTTTTTTTTTTAAATTAAACATGTTCATTAATAAACATCGGCCTTGATATTATATATCTATGGATATATCTATCTATAGATATATTTATAGATAGATATATCTATGTCAGTGCTATATAAAAAATAAAGATTATTATACATACATACAGTAGATATATCCATATATCTATCTAACTATCCATATATCTATCTACATCTAAATATAGGAAAACTGACGGAACAGCAATCTAGTCCGAACTGGTGCATAACCCAAAAAGACTTACATAGCAAATAGATCAGTGGCTGCACTCAATTTTACTGTACTAAAGCAAGGAAATGTGCGATACATGAAATGTGAATAGCATAATGGCTTGTGAAATCTATGAAAAAACACATGAGATGCTTAGCACAAGATTTGGCCAAAAATTGTGAGCCCATCCACCAAACATCAAGGTAATCTCAGATCGGATGGGTACCTGACCTGTCTGCCGAGTGTGAACACTTACCTATGGCTAATAACATGGTAAAGCCTGCATTTATAGGAAGGTCGGAACCAACTGTGTTTGGATCTAATTAAATCACAGCATGGTGAAGGGCGGGGCGTTCAAGTCAGAAAAAATAGTACATAGTAAATATAGGAAAACTGACTGAACAGCAATCTAGTCTGAACTGGTGCATAACTAAAAAAGACTTACATAGCAAATAGATCAATGGCTGCACTCAATTTTACTGTACTAAAGCAAGGAAATATGCTATACATGAAATGTGAATAGCATAATGGCTTGTGAAATCTATGAAAAAACACATGAGATGCTTAGCACAAGATTTGGCCAAAAATTGTGAGCCCATCCACCAAACGCCAAGGTAATCTCAGATCGGATGCGTACCTGACCTGTCTGCATAGATGTATCTATCCATACATATATCCAATAAACAGCATATGGATACACCCACTGCTTGAGAAAGGCTCATTTTGAGCTGAAACATTGCCCAAACATGTGGGTAAATTAAACCCTGCACATTTTATATTGGAATAATGGAGTGCTGCCTCTTTTTTTGAAATTTCATACATATATCTATCCATACATATATCTTTAGATAAATATATGAATAGATAGATCTATGTATCTATAGATTTATCTATATGTAGATCTATCTATCTCATTCCTTAGATAGATAGATAGATAGATAGATAGATAGATAGATAGATAGATAGATAGATAGATAGATAGATAGATAGATAGATAGATAAAGAAAATTAGAAAAGCACAAAGAAAGAGTCCGGATGCAGAGCCCCCCAGGCACATACCAAACCTCAATTATAAAAATCCAGAAAAATTGGAGACAGCAGTAGTGAAAAGGAGCTATTTAATCAGCCCAGAAATCGATGTTTCGGTCCCAACAGGAACCTTGGCTTGAGAAAGGTACCTGTTGGGACCGAAACATCGCTTTCTGGGCTGATTAAATAGCTTGTCACGCCGTTTACGGCGTTAAAGGGGCAGGACGGCGTACTGGGACCCGCACCTGTCCCTGCCACTATAAGGGGCCCTGGCTTTCCCTTATCTCAGGGGTACCTATGAAGGTTAGGAGGCCTGAGCCTGAGCGGCCAGCGTATACCTGACTCCTGTGCAGGCCCTATAAGTGAACCCCTCTCCCCCCAAGGGAGGTGGACTGCACCAGTGTAAAAATATCACAACCAACAGGGTATACAGACAAGGTAAAGGAAAACCACACTTAGCTTAATGCTGCAAGGCACAGCACAACAGGAAGAACCACCAGATACAACGGACACAGCTGAAGAACAACAGTTCCCAGCTAGCTCCTACTCCCGGCTTGGTTGCTGAAGAATGAACTAACACCGACAGTCAGCTGATGAACCAGGTGACCTCTTAAAGGATGGAGGGAGTGGTCACCACAAACATCAGCTGACCAAGCAGCAATGCAATAACATCAGCGGCCACCGGGGGGGAAAAATCTGCATTAACTCCCGATGACCAGAAAGGAAAAAAGGTCTTAAACTGAGGCAAATCAGACCTGCCACAAATCCAAAATTGGATCGTGACATAGCTCCTTTTCACTACAAAACTGTGTGCTGCCTCCAATTTTTCTGGATTTAGATAGATACTGTATATACTCGAGTATAAGACGAGATTTTCAGCCCAAAAAAATGGGCTGAAAGTGCCCCTCTCGGCTTATACTCGAGTCATGGTCGGCGGGTGAGGGGGAGCGATGACTGTCAAATACTCACCTGCTTCCTGCGCTCCTGACGCGGTCCCTGCGAGTCCAATGGTCTCCGGGCACGGCAGCTTCTTCTCCTGTTCAGCGGTCACTGGTACCGCTCATTAAAGTAATGAATATGGACTCCACTCCCATAGGGGTGGAGCCACATATTCATTACTGTAATGAGCGGTGCCATGTGACCGCTCACTACAGGAAGAAGCTGCCGCGCCCGAAGACCGAGGGACATGCAAGGACCGCGTCAGGAGCGCCGGGAGCAGGTGAGTATTTCATATTCACCTTACCGCGTTCCACCGACTCTCCATCTTCCGCGTCCTCTGTTCTGACTGTTCAGGTCAGAGGGCGCGATGACATATTAGTGTGCGTGCTGCCCTCTGCCTGAACAGTTACTGCGGAGAGACGGGACGCTGAGGAGCAGCGGGCAGCGAAGAGAGGTGAGTATGTCTTTTTTTTTTTTTTTTTTAGTGCAGCAGCAGCATTATATGAGGCACAACATTATATGGAGCATCTATGGGGCCATAAAGAACTTCATGGAGCATTATATGGGGCATCTATGGGGCCATAAAGAACTGCATGGAGCATTATATTGGGCATCTATGGGGCCATAAAGAACTGCATGGAGCATTATATGGGGCATCTGTAGGGCCATAAAGAACTGCATGGAGCATTATATGGGGCATATTTTTATATGGAGCATTTTATGGGGCCATAAAGAACTGTATGGAGCATTATATGGGGCATATTTTAATATGGAGCATCTTATGGGGCCATAATGAACTGCATGGAGCATTATATGGGGCTCCTGATTCAATATGGATATACAAAAACACTTAACCTACTGATGTCTCAATTAATTTTACTTTTATTAGTATCTATTTTTATTTTTGACATTTACCGATAGCTGCTGCACTTTCCACCCTAGGCTCATACTCGAGTCAATAAGTTTTCCCAGTTTTTTGTTGCAAAATTAGGGGGGGGGGGTCGGCTTATACTTGGGTAAGCTTATACTCGAGTATATAGGGTAGATAGATAGATAGAAGGAATGGGATCGATAGATAGATATGTGATAGATAGAAGGAATGAGATAGATAGATAGATAGATATATCTATTCATATATCTATCTATAGATATATCTATGTGTTAGGGCTGGCGGAACGCACTGAGTAAATATGCAGATAGTATAGGTGCGTTCGCAGCCCGTGGTCCACCGTGCAGGAGTGGAACCTGCTGCTAGTAGATGGCGGCACTATATGGCGGTACTACGCCTGAATAGACTCGGGTTCCGTCACCCGGTCTGTATAGGAGCGAACCCTGTTGCTTCACAGAGTTGCCGAGATTAAAGGTAACCTGACAGAGGATCACAGCTCACTAATGGAGCAGGTAGCATGCATCTCCCAGGGCCTGTCTGCCACCGGCAGGGGGTAAAGTAACCCAGCTGGCCATTGTCGAGGGGACTTATTCTTGGCGCAGGAGACACATGCCCGAATATAGTCTCCAACGTCACAGGCCATATGTGGCCACCATTACGTCCTTGCCAGAAGCTCAGATGTCCTTTTGGTCTCAAAGTGTCCACCCACCCTGGACGAGAGAGCCCAAGAGAGAACCTCCGGTCGCAAATTCGATGGCACAAAAGTCTTGCCCAGGTGCACAGACTCTAGCGAAACCGGAGCCATGGTCCTCAGACTCTCAGAAGGGACAATAAGCCGAGGTTCCTCCTCCTCCTCCGCTGATGACACTATGGAGGGGGAGAGAGCGTCGGCACGAATGTTCTTCTCTCCGGTGAGAAAATGGAGGGTGAAATGGAACTGGGAGAAGAACAGGGACCATCTGGCCTGGCGAGAATTCAGCCGCTGGGCAGTCTGTATATAGACCAAATTCTTCACAGCATGGTGAAGGGCGGGGCGTTCAAGTCAGAAAAAATAGTACATAGTAAATATAGGAAAACTGACTGAACAGCAATCTAGTCTGAACTGGTGCATAACTAAAAAAGACTTACATAGCAAATAGATCAATGGCTGCACTCAATTTTACTGTACTAAAGCAAGGAAATATGCTATACATGAAATGTGAATAGCATAATGGCTTGTGAAATCTATGAAAAAACACATGAGATGCTTAGCACAAGATTTGGCCAAAAATTGTGAGCCCATCCACCAAACGCCAAGGTAATCTCAGATCGGATGCGTACCTGACCTGTCTGCATAGATGTATCTATCCATACATATATCCAATAAACAGCATATGGATACACCCACTGCTTGAGAAAGGCTCATTTTGAGCTGAAACATTGCCCAAACATGTGGGTAAATTAAACCCTGCACATTTTATATTGGAATAATGGAGTGCTGCCTCTTTTTTTGAAATTTCATACATATATCTATCCATACATATATCTTTAGATAAATATATGAATAGATAGATCTATGTATCTATAGATTTATCTATATGTAGATCTATCTATCTCATTCCTTAGATAGATAGATAGATAGATAGATAGATAGATAGATAGATAGATAGATAGATAGATAGATAGATAGATAGATAGATAGATAAAGAAAATTAGAAAAGCACAAAGAAAGAGTCCGGATGCAGAGCCCCCCAGGTGCACAGACTCTAGCGAAACTGGAGCCATGGTCCTCAGACTCTCAGAAGGGACAATAAGCCGAGGTTCCTCCTCCTCCTCCGCTGATGACACTATGGAGGGGGAGAGAGCGTCGGCACGAATGTTCTTCTCTCCGGTGAGAAAATGGAGGGTGAAATGGAACTGGGAGAAGAACAGGGACCATCTGGCCTGGCGAGAATTCAGCCGCTGGGCAGTCTGTATATAGACCAAATTCTTGTGGTCGGTGAAAACTTGAAAGGGAAAGCAAGCCCCCTCCAGGAGATGTCTCCACTCCGAGAAAGCCAAATTCATTGCTAGCAACTCCCTGTCCCCGATGGAATAATTCCTCTCCACTGGTGTGAAGGTTTTGGAAAAGAAGAAGCAAGGATGCTTCCAACCTTGAGCATCCTTCTGGAAGAGGACACTACTCCAACTTGGCATAGAGGGAGTTTACCTGTAGGAGGTCGAAGACTTTGCAGACATCTCTCCGGTGGGAGTCTATATCTGGAGAGTAGATGAAAATATCATCCAGATAGACTACGACCGAGGTGGAGAGCATATCCCGGAAGATATCATTCACAAAGTCTTGGAAAATGGCAGGGGCATTACTGAGCGTCAACAGGTATTCATAGTGCCCATCCCTGGTGTTAAATGCTGTCTTCCATTTGTCCCCCTCATGGATGTGAATCAGGTTGTAAGCAACCCGCAGATCTAGTTTAGTAAATACCCTCGCTCCACACAACCTGTCAAATAGCTCTGATATCAGAGGCAGAGTTTATTTGTTCTTAACGGTGATGGCATTAAGACCCCTGTAATCTATGCATGGACGTAATTCTCTGTTCTTCTTCTGCACGAAGAAGAACCCCGCCCCTCCAGGTGACACTGACTTCCTAATGAATTCTCTTGCCAGATTCTCCTGAACGTATTGGGTCATCGCCTCCATCTCCGGGAGAGAAAGGGGATAGACTTGACCCCGGCGAGGCTCTGCACCAGGCAATAGATCAATAGGACAGTCATAGGGGCGGTGGGGCGGAAGGGTCTCTGCAGCCCTCTTGGAGAACACGTCCGCATAGGGCCAATAGTGCTTGGGGAGAGAGGAAAGATCTGCGGGTACTTCAGTAGTAGCAACCTGAACCCACTCCCTCCGACATCTACCCTCACAAGACTCACTCCATCCCAGAATTCTCCCAGAGGACCACTCTATATGAGGAGAATGGTAGCGTAGCCATGGTATCCCTAGCAGGACCTCATTAATGCCCTCGGGAATGACTAGCAGGGAGATAATCTCCTGATGGGATTGAGATATGGACAAAGTAAATGGGATGGTCTGGTGTGTTATTTGTGAGGGCATTCACCACTCGTACAGTCACCGGCTTGGCGAGCATCACCAGGGGTATTGCGTGGCATTGGGCAAAGGCAAAGGACATAAAATTCCCCTCTGCTCCGGAATCCACACAAAGCTCGACTGTAAGAGTGGTTGGGCCTAAACTGATTGTCCCTTTAAATGACAGTTTAGAGGAAAGCGTCGCTGTGTCTAGTGTACCACCTCCTACATCCACTAGTTGCTGATGTTTTCACGACCGCTGGGAACATCTGGAGGCAAGATGTCCTGACCGCCGGCAGACATGACAAACCTTGAGTGCAGGACTTAGATCCCGTTCGTGACACCTCCTTGGCCTCATGTGGCTCGGACGCCTGGACCAGAGATTCCAGAGGTATGGCGAAGGTGGGAGCCAGCCGAAACCTCTGCCTACTCTGGGCTCGCTCCAACCATCGTTTGTTAAAATGAAGACTGATGCGAGTTGAAACAGCTATTAGCTCCTCCAGTGTGGCGGGAATCTACCTAGTGACCAAGGCGTCCTTTACATGGTCAGACAGCCCCCTCCAAAATACAGGGATGAGGGCTTTATCCGGTCACTCCAGCTCAGATGCTAAAGTCCGGAAGTGGACGGAAAAATAGCTGACCAAGGATGAGCCCTGTGTCAGTGCCAGCAGTTGGAGCGCCGTATCATGAGTGACTGAGGTCCCAAAAAGACCTGTTTCAAAATGCTCAGGAACCAGAGAGCACTCTGCACCACATGATAGAGTGGGCTACGCCGCTGTGGGAGCGCGACTAACGCCCTGTCTGACAAGAGGGATATAATGAATCCCACTTTAGCCTGCTCTGAGGGAAAACGTGCAGCCAGTAGCTCATTGTGTATCGCACACTGGTTCACGAATCCACTGCATGACTTGCTATCGCCAGAGTACCTATCTGGCAGCGGGAGGCGGGATAAGGTCAAAACAGAGGTGGCAGTGGACAAACTAGCTGCAGCCACGCTAGCAGCCTGAACAGTAACTGCGGTAACATCCACAGCTGAGGTTGTGCGCTCGAGAGCCGCCAACCTGCCCTCCAGCTGCTGGATGTACCACTGCAGTCGCTGTTCGTCCGCCATTACTAGCCAGACCCTGGCGCTAGTATACTGTTACGACTGGCGGAATGCATCGAGTAAATATAGAGATAGTATAGGTGCGTTCGCAGCCCGAGGTCCACCGTGCAGGAGTGGAACCTGCTGCTAGTAGATGGTGGCACTATATGACGGTACTGCGCCTGAATAGACACGGGGTCCGTCACCCGGTCTGTATAGGAGCGAACCCTGTTGCTTCACAGAGTCGCCAAGATAAAAGGTAATGCTGTGCTCTGTTAACCTCACAGAGGATCACAGCTCACTAACGGAGCAGGTAGCATACAGTGGTCATTCAGTCAGCAACAGCACACAAACAACTCCTCTCCGGAGGTGCCGGATTTCTAGTGGCTATATGCCACCCCTAAATTCACACACACAACCTCCTCTCTGGAGGTACCGGAATTCTAGTGGCTATACAGCGGACCCTGAGCACATGCTGACAAAGACCACCAAGTAGCTAAGCTCATAAACATAAGTTGATACTAGCACTTGGCAGAGCGGCCATGCAAACCTTTTATAGAGCAAGCTCTCCAGGACCTTCCTAGTGGTCCAATAGGAACTGCTTCAGGACCTGAGCATGTGACCCCCAACCTCCAATGGGAGGTCGTCCCTTGGGCATGCTCAGAAGCAGAAAAGCAGGACTTAGTCCCAGGAGCGTCTGCTGAACAGGGCTGGTTACAATGGCTGAGCCTGGAAGACCAGCAGTAATCAAGTGCACAGTACCTGACTGAGCCAGACGCTGGGACCGACGTCTCTGCTGAGCAGGCTTCACTGCGGCTGAAGAAGAATGTGAGACTGCAGCGGAGGTGGCTCGAGATTTCCCCTGTACAGCAGCAGGAACTCAACACCTAACATCTATGGATAAATGTAGATAGATATATGGATAGTTAGATATATCTATCCATATATGTATCTACATCTATCTATAGATAGATATATGAATAGATGTATCTATCTATCTTATTCCTATAGATAGAAGGAATGAGATAGATGGATAGAAGGAATTAGATAGATCTATAGATAGATAATATCTATGAATAGATTTATCTATCCATCTCATTCCTTCTATAGATCGATCTATCTACAGTATCTGTCTATAGATCTATCTATAGCAAAAAGTGAGAGCAGCACAGAAAAAACAACTGGGTGCAAAGCCCCTCAGGCATGTACCAAACCTTATAATGAGAGCCCAAGAAGTCAAAGGCAGCACACCATTGCAAATGAGTTAAAAAAATGTTCAAGTTTAATAGCCCATCATGGCGACGTTTCAGCTCATGGAGAGCCTTTCTCAAGATCTATCTATCTATCTATCTATCTATCTATCTATCTATCTATCTATCTATCTATCTATCTATCTATCTATCTATCTATCTATCTCTGTGTAATGGAGTGTGGGTTGGACAAATGTAAAAGAGGAAGTTGGACAATAAATGACATCACAAATTTATTTATTTTTTGTTCAATAATATATAATTATTTAGCTTTCAAAAACGCATAAAAAAAGCATACAAAACGCATAAAAAAGCATCAAAAAACGCATTAAAAAACACATTAAAAACGCATAAAAAACGTACCTGCGTTTTCTGCCAAGACATGCGGATTCAGTGCAGAAAAATCCGCAGGCAAATCTGCAACGTGTGCACATACTCTTAGAGTAACTGCTGTCATCGTATTTGTTATTTATACACTGTGTATCTACCATCCTCTCCTTTGTTTTTATAAACTGGTCAGTAAATATTTATATTATTATTGTATGGCGTTTTGGTGATGTGCTGCTGACTCACAGTGGAATGACCAGGCTCTATGCCATCTGCTTTGTTCTGGACTTTCTGATCACATCAAGAACAAGTTATTGCATAGGTTTTTGCGCAAACGAAGATAGGAATGCACTGCTGACTCTGCACCTCCACGTAAACTTTGCGCACCTATTACCCTTACTGCTGAGCCTATGCAGATTGCCATGATCAACAAATATCAACAACAAGCGGCCAAGCATCCAACACTGAATCTTGATAGCAACTGTGAAGAGTCTGGGCGCCAGATACATGCCTGCCCAAACAACCTCTGCCAAAAAGTCGCCAGAAAAAAGGTGGGTTCGGTAACGCCTACCTGGGCAAACAAGTATTTCCCAATTATATACGAAGTAGTAACACCAGCACTGAACCAACAGCATGCATACCTTAGTGAGTCCACAGATGTAGATGAAACATCTCAGATGTGCAGTGACAGGAAGAATCCAAATGAAGTAGACAAGAGATGGTGCTCTGCGATCTGGTAAAAAAATCTTCTTTATTGCTCGAAGATTACAAGCAAATGGGTATTTGTCTAAAGCTATACCCATTTCTCATTTGGACAACAGGAAAGCAAGGACCCTACTAATAGCAACGGTGACAAATATCTCTATGAAAAATGCAAACAGAAGCAAGCAGTGAGTCATGATAAAGAATAATAAAGGCTAACCTTTAATAATATTTAGATAAAAATGAGCTACGCCTAAGTAATCACAAACAGGCGAAAACAAATAAAACAGTGTAGTAAGTAAAAAGTGGCGTCCTGTATACAGATATCAGTGATCATATAAAGATTGTTCAGTCTCCCCTAATTCATGGGATGATGATACATCATTTAAAAGGAGCAGGAACATAAGGTAAGGAAAATGGTTCTATATCCCCTGGTGTTCCCCATGTAGTAGTTCCTGCCCTCACAAGAGGAATACCCAAAAATAGCACTGTCAGGTATTGAAAAAAGAACCCTATGTTCCTCCGAATGCGTTTCATCCTCAGTCCTGAGGAATCAGGGGAGTGTGTTTATGCGGGACTCACAACAGGGTCCTGTAGTGGTCTTCTGTAGAACCCTGGAAGAGGCTTACAAAGTGATGCCAAAGCAGATATAAAGTCAAAGCCCCTAACTGTAGGGGTTCCTCAAGGATCAGTCCTAGGCCCTCTCCTCTTCTTTTTGTATACTTCCCCTATTGGACTAACAATCAGTAGATTTGGTTTCCAGTACCATCTCTTTGCTGATGACACCCAATTATACACTTCTTCTGATATCACGCCGGCCTTTTTAGAAAACATCAGTGATTGTCTTACAGCTGTCTCTAACATCATGTCCTCCCTCTATCTGAAACTGAACCTGTCAAAAACTGAACTCCCTGTGTTCTCTCCCTCGACTAACCTACCTTTGCCTGACATTGCCATCTCCGTGTGCGGTTCCACTATTACTCAAAAGCAACATGCCCGCTGCCTTGGGGTCATACTTGATTCCGAGCTTTCATTCACCCCCCACATCCGATCACTGACTTGCTCTTATCTGCATCTCAAAAACATTTCTAGAATTCACCCTTTTCTTAAGGTACCGTCACACTAAACGATATCGCTAGCGATCCGTGACGTTGCAGCGTCCTGGCTAGCGATATCGTTCAGTTTGACACACAGCAGCGATCAGAATCCTGCTGTGATGTCGTTGGTCGCTGCAGAAAGTCCAGAACTTTATTTCGTCGCTGGACTTCCTGCTGACATCGCTGAATCGGCGTGTGTGACGCCGATTCAGCGATGTCTTCGCTGGTAACCAGGGTAAACATCGGGTTACTAAGCGCAGGGCCGCGCTTAGTAACCCGATGTTTACCCTGGTTACCATCCTAAAAGTAAAAAAAACAAACGCTTCATACTTACCTTCCGCTGTCTGTCCCCGGCGCTCTGCTTCTCTGCACTGGCTGTGAGCACAGCGGCCGGAAAGCAGAGCGGTGACGTCGGGTAAACATCGGGTTACTAAGCACGGCCCTGCGCTTAGTAACCCGATGTTTACCCTGGTTACCGGCATCGTTGGTCGCTGGAGAGCTGTCTGTGTGACAGCTCTCCAGCGACCAAACAGCGACGCTGCAGCGATCCGGATCGTTGTCGGTATCGCTGAAGCGTCGCTTAGTGTGACGGTACCTTTACTTTCGACTCTGCAAAAACTCTTACTGTTTCACTTATTTATTCTCGTCTGGACTATTGTAACTCTCTACTAATCGGCCTCCCTCTTACCAAACTCTACCCGCTCCAATCTGTCCTGAATGCTGCAGCCAGGATCATATTCCTCACCAACCGTTACACCGATGCCTCTACCTTGTGCCAGTCATTACACTGGCTACCCATCCACTCCAGAATCCAGTACAAAACTACTACCCTCATCCAAAAAGCTCTCCATGGCTCAGCACCACCCTACATCTCCTCTCTGGTCTCAGTATACCACCCTTCCCGTGCCCTCCACTCTTCTAATGACCTCAGGTTAGCATCCTCAATAATCAGAACCTCTCACTCCCGTCTCCAAGACGTGCTGCGCCAATTGTTTGGAATGCACTACCCAGGATAATACGATTAATCCCCAATCCCCACAGTTTTAAACGTGCCATAAAAACTCGTTTGTTTAGATTGGCCTACCGCCTCAACGCATTAACCTAACTATCCTTGTGTGGCCCATTCAAAAAAAACAAACAACAAAAAACCTTAAACCATAATCAGGTTCCTCGCATAATGTTCTCATACACTTTATACAGTTAAGGCTACGTTCACACTAGCGTTGCGCCGCCCTGCGCGACGCACGAAAAAACGCGCGCAAACGAAAATCGGACGCAAGAAAAATGCAACTTGTTGCGTTTTCTTGCGTCCGACGCTAGCGTCAAAAACGACGCACGTGTCGGAAAACGCACCTAGAAAAACGCATGCGTCCCCTATGTTAAACATAGGGGCGCATGACGCGTGCGTCGCCGCTGCGTTTCCCCGCGTTTCCCGACGCAGCGTCGGGAAACGCTAATGTGAACGTAGCCTAATAGAGCCCTCTGTGTCTGTACTGCTACATACTTAGGCAGTTAACTGTTTCATGCAGCTTTACATGAACACCCGAGGCTTACACTATGGCTGGTCCGAATAACTAAAGCAATTGTTACCATCCACCTCTCGTGTCTCCCCTTTTCCTCATAGTCTGTAAGCTTGCGAGCAGGGCCCTCACTCCTCTTGGTATCTATTTTGAACTGTGATTTCTGTTATGCTTAATGTCTATTGTCTGTACAAGTCCCCTCTATATTTTGTAAAGCGCTGTGGAATATGTTGGCGCTATATAAATAAAATTATTATTATTAAAGGGCACATGTGTCTCTAACTGGAGGATATAAACAGGGAAACTTTAATCCAACCTGTCTTGGTGTCTGACATAATCATGAGGCAGGAGCGGTAAGTAGCTTATCCCCAATCGTGTGAGACTAGCACATTTCCATGGGAACGCAATACTGTGACACGCTTTCTGCTGCTCAAATCTATTGACAAGGTAGCTACATGTTCTGCCCACACACCGAGGCGTCAGATGTTATGTGGGAGGAACCCCAGTATATCGCAAATGGGATGGGGACATAACTTAGAAAGGTGCACTGTCAAGGCAACGCTTGTCTCTGTGAGGCCAATTCTTGGCACTTAAAATAAAGGCTTTATGGGCATGCTATGTCATTGATTAAAACAGAACCATGGTTGAGGGGTATGAGACAAGAGGCAAAGAAGAAAGTATATAATGTAAAGAGGTGCATATAGTGTCATTAGATGCCACAGAGCCAGGGAAATGGTGTCCCGTGATGATGCAGGAAAAAGAGAGAAAGAAGCTGATAAAGGATAGAGCTATAAAGGTACGGTGGTGAGGGTGGTAAAGCAAAGGGATAATTAGATGCATTTATAGGAAAGAAAGGGGACAAATAGTTATATCTACAGAAAACAACTGAAATTTAGTTGCTTATTGAGTCCATAAGGAGTGGAGGTCTTGAGAAAGAAAATCCACCTAGTTTACAACTATAACAATAACCAAATCAAAATCATCATCTCACTTTGGTAGTTTAACCAAAGAAATGCCCAAAATCTTGATGGCAAAATTATTCCATCCATGCTTCTTATTAATACTGTATGCCTCTTCTTCCTGTACTGAGCGATCACATGGTACCGCTCATTACAGTAATGAATATGCGGCTCCACCTCCCATAGGGGTGGAGCCGCATATTCATTACTGTAATGAGCGGTAACAGTGACTGGTCAGTACAGGAAGAAAGAATCATCTGTGGAGGATATCCACTAAATAAAACATAACCTTTAATGATAAAATGCTAAAAAATGCGCACCCAACAGGACACAAACACAAACAACGAATAAAGTGGCCAGAGACTGTGGACACAGATGGTCGCTTCCAGCTTGGGATGCCTAGCCACTGCAGGCCCCTTACTTTGCACGGACTTATTCTGACAATTTATGTGCCTGTTGGCACTTCCTTCTATGTGACTCCCCTGATGATTCTCCATGACCGGAGTTGAAACGCGTAGGGAGGAAGAAATTGGACTTTAAAGGATTGAGGACTCTGCCTTCATATACATTGGGTGTGTTGGTCCCCTATAGTGAGGTCCATTTGGGGCCTGTCCTTATCAGGACAGGAGTTACACAGGGGCTACAGGGTAGATATTTCAACCTCAGCCCTGCCTCTGCCTTACAACCCTGGATCTCTTTTGTGTCGTTTGGAAGTATACGGTGTCCGGCAGCTTGGGTGAGATCAAACCATTATGTTTTTATATTGAGCACAGGTTCACTTGAGCACTTTATTCGTTGTTTGTGTCCTGTTGGGTGCGCATTTTTTAGCATTTTATCATTAAAGGTTATGTTTTATTTAGTGGATATCCTCCACAGCTGATTCTGTCTTGAGCCAGAGGGTACTTGTATGGTGTGACTATTGCACACTATTGCTTCTCTCAGTACAGGAAGAAGCTGGGGAACCAGGGACTGCACCGCACCAGGAGCAGGTGAGTATAATGGGGAGGGGGAGCGCAGCACTGCGCGATATTCACCTGCTCCTCATTCTGGCGCCGCTCCATCTTCAGTGTCTTTAGCAGTGACGCTCAGGTCAGAGGGCGCGGTGATGTGGTTAGTGCGCACCCTCTGCCTGAACATTAGTGCAGAAGACGCTGAAGACGGAGCAGCGCCGGAACGAAGTCAGGTGAATATTGCAAGTGTCGGGGACCTGAGCGATAGAGAGGTGAGTATGCAAATTTTTTTTATCACAGCAACAGCAAATGGGGCTGTATGGTATAGAGTCTGTATGGAGCATCTTATGGGGCCATAAGGTTTGTGGAGCATTATATGGGGCCATAAGGTTTGTGGAGCATTACATGGGGCAAGTGTCTGTATGGAGCATCTTATGGGGCCATAACGTTTGTGCAGCCCTATATGGGGCAAGTTTCTGTATGGAGCATCTTATGGGGCCAAAATTAACGTTTGTGCAGCACTATATGGGCCAAGTGTCTGTATGAGGCCATAATCAACGGTTGTGCAGCACTATATGGGGCAAATGTCTGTATGGGGCCATAATCAGCATTTGTGCAGCACTATATGGGGCAAGTGTCTGTATGGAGCATCTTATGGGGCCATAATTAACGTTTGTGCAGCATTGTATGGGGCAAATGTCTGTATGGAGTATCTTATGGGGCCATAACGTTTGTGCAGCACTATATAGGACAAATATCTTTATGGAGCATCTTATGGGGCCATAATGAACGTTTGTGCAGCATTATATGGGGCAAATGTCTGTATGGAGTATCTTATGGGGCCATAACGTTTGTGCAGCACTATATGGGGCAAGTGTCTGTATGGGGCCATAATCAGCATTTGTGCAGCACTATATGGGGCAAGTGTCTGTATGGAGCATCTTATGGGGCCATAATTAACGTTTGTGCAGCATTGTATGGGGCAAATGTCTGTATGGAGTATCTTATGGGGCCATAACGTTTGTGCAGCACTATATAGGGCAAATATCTTTATGGAGCATCTTATGGGGCCATAATTAACGTTTGTGCAGCATTATATGGGGCAAATGTCTGTATGGAGTATCTTATGAGGCCATAACGTTTGTGCAGCACTATATAGGGCAAATATCTTTATGGAGCATCTTATGGGGCCATAATTAACGTTTGTGCAGCATTATATGGGGCAAATGTCTGTATGGAGAATCTTATGGGGCCATAACGTTTGTGCAGCACTATATAGGGCAAATATCTTTATGGAGCATCTTATGGGGCCATAATTAACGTTTGTGCAGCATTATATGGGGCAAATGTCTGTATGGAGTATCTTATGGGGCCATAACATTTGTGCAGCACTATATGGGGCAAATATCTTTATGGAGCATCTTATGGGGCCATAATCAACTTTCTCTAGTCACCTTCCACGACGGCATACGGAGGTTGCCTCTTTGCCCAAAGGGGAACAGGAAATGGAGAGGTTAAAAGGCCCTCCCACCTCCCCCTCACCAGTGTCTTTCCTGTTCCCCATGGGACAGGGGAGGTTTACTTCGTGTGCTGTGGTAGCCGGTAACTACTGCACCTACTAGGCTCTGTCCTATATGAAACCGGGCAGCATGGGGTCGTACCTTACCTCCCCCCTTGTGCTGCTCCCGTCGTGCCGCGCTGCGGTGTCCTCGGGACTAGTTCCTGG
The DNA here is from genome assembly GCF_032444005.1 of Ranitomeya imitator. NCBI lineage: Eukaryota > Metazoa > Chordata > Amphibia > Anura > Dendrobatidae > Ranitomeya > Ranitomeya imitator. The sequence goes on from NC_091287.1 coordinate 242,226,831, forward strand.
CCTTCTCGCGCCCCCGTGAGGGCAAAGCAGGCCAGCGATCCTGACCGGAGTCCTCCTGGGGCTCTCCTCTGCATGCCGCCGGCGACCCGGAAGAGATCGCGTGCGTCATTTCCGGTCTTTTCTGTGCTCCCTGGAGGCACTTCCGCCGGCGGCGCCTCGTGCAGGACGCCGTTCCTCCACCCGGGACGATGGAGGGGAGGAGGATTTTGCAATCGCTGGGGGCAGGGACATGCTACAGGGCATAAAACCTGCCAGAAAACGTCGCAGGTAAGACTGTCCTGTCATGGAGAGCAGTACCTGCCCTGCGTCTGCAGAGCCCAGCGCTGCCCCTGCCACAGTAAGTGCTGCAGGGACAGGGGTCCTTAGCTAGTGATATGAGGGTATTATTAGTCATGACTCTCTCTCCCCTCCCGTTCCAGGGAGAAAAGTCTGCCCCCAAAACTACTACTAAAAAGAAGTGTGCCATCTGTAACATTAAGCTGCCACCCTTATGGGAGAAAAAACTCTGCAGGTCCTGTACTGAAAAGATTGTCAGGGCAGAGCAACCTTCTTTATTAGAAGAAATCCGCTCCTTGGTCAAACAAGAGGTGCAATCCTCCCTAGCGGTCTTTACCCCTCTTCTAGGATCGATGACAGCCTGCATCCAATCGGTACCATGGGCCCAAGCCCATTCCAGAATTCTTCAGGCACATATCCTGCAGAATTGGAACGGTCATCCCAGTTCTCTGAACAAGAGGTTGTACACACCGGGTCGTGTCAAGGCCTCCCTGGCGTGGTGGATAACCCCAAAAAACTTACAAAAGGAAGTCAGTTGGACACAAGTCCCACTGACTACCGTTACAACAGATGCCAGCAAAAGGGGCTGGGGGGCCATGATAAATCACACCCCTTTCCAAGGTCTTTGGAACCAGTCAACAAGCAGGAAGTCATCAACTACAGAGAACTAAAAGCTGTAGAGGAAGCCCTGCTAGTAGGGGGTCATCTTATCAAGGGACATCACGTTCGAGTATATTCGGACAATGTGACCACGGTAGCTCACATCAGACATCAGGGCAGTTCAAAGAACAACAACCTGAAGAAGATATCTGCCCGACTATGTTCTTGGGCAGAAAGACATCTATTATCCCTGACAGCAGTTCACCTGAAAGGCTCGTCCAACACTCAAGCAGACTATCTAAGTCGCCAGGACATACATCCGGGGGAATGGTGTTTGAGCAACCGACGTTTCGAAATGTTGGTGAACAAATGGGGTCTTCCAGAAATTTATCTCTTTGCATCCCGGCAAAACGCGAAAGTCGAAGCCTTCTTCTCCCTAAACCCCAGAGACGGCTCCAGAGGAGTGGATGCACTGGCACAGAAATGGAATTTTCAGCTGGCCTATGCGTTCCCACCAATTCCGATATTAGCAAAAGTCTTGCAGAAAGTTAGGGAAGAACAGACACCAACTATATTGGTAGCCCTGTTGTGGCCAAAGAGGAGTTGGTACAACCTGATAGTGGATTTACAGGTGGATGGCCCGCTCCAGTTTCCGATAGAAGACCTTCTTTCTCAAGGACCAATCGATCTCCTAGATGCCCACAAATGGAATCTGGCGGCATGGCTACTGAAGCCCAGGTGTTGAGAGCCAAAGGACTATCAGAACCAGTGGTTTCCACACTTCAAAAATCAAGGAAACCGGTAACCAATGCTATATACAATAAGGTTTGGAAGAAATTCTCATCATTTTATCTTCCTGAAGTACCAGATCCCTTCAATCCGAATTTATCACAAATTCTAGACTTTCTGCAAAAAGGATTAGAAATAGGCCTCAGGCCTAGCACCCTAAAAGTCCAAGTTTCTGCCCTAAGTTCAATATTTGATCAGGATCTGGAAAATCATCGCTGGATTAAGAGGTTCATGATATCAGCTTCTAGGATGAATCCTAAAAAACGAATAACAGTACCGTTATGGGACCTCAATCTAGTATTACAAGGGCTTACAGGTCCACCCTTTGAACCATTATCCTCCTGCTCTCAGAAAAATCTGATCTATAAAACAATTTTTCTAGTGGCCATTACCTCGGCAAGGAGGGTGGGAGAATTACAGGCCCTCTCAATGAGAGAACCATACTTGTCTATCCAAGATGACTTTATATTACTGCGCCTGTACCCTTCCTTTCTTCCAAAGGTCGTGTCAGATTTTCACTGCTCTCAGGAAATTGTTCTACATTCTTTTTGCCAAAATCCAACAAATCCAAAAGAAGAGAGATTTCATACGCTGGATGTCAGACGCATTGTATTATTTTACCTAGAGCAAACCAGCTCTTATAGAATTGATCAGAATCTATTTGTCCATCCCTCAGGACAAAATAAAGGGAAGAAAGTTGCAAAAAGTACTATTGCAAACTGGATCAAGAAAGCAATAGCAGAAGCATATCTTGCTCAGGATAAAATCCCTCCAGTAGGGATCAAGGCTCATTCAACTAGATCAACCTCTGTCTCCTTGGCAGAAAGAGCAGGTGCATCAGCAGAACAAATCTGCAGGGCAGCTACATGGTCTTCATTGCATACTTTCTCCAGACATTACAGATTGGACGTAATGCCCAACAAGGATTTAGCCTTCGGCCGGAAAGTACTCCAGGCTGTTGTCCTTCCCTAGCGCCAAATTAGTTGGTATTCCTCCGTATGCCGTCGTGGAAGGTGACTAGAGAAAATAGAATTATTCTTACCGTTAATTCGGTTTCTAGGAACCTTCCACGACAGTGCTAGTTCCCTCCCTATACTCCTGGATTTAAATCTGGGATTCAAGGTAAACCGGTGCTATGGGTCACTGGTGAGGGGGAGGTGGGAGGGCCTTTTAACCTCTCCATTTCCTGTTCCCCATTAGGGCAACGAGGCAACCTCCGTATGCCATTGTGGAAGGTTCGTAGAAACCGAATTAACGGTAAGAATAATTCTATTTTTGTGCAGCATTATATTGGGCAAATGTGTCTATGGAGCATCTTATGGGGCCATTATTAACCTTTATGCAGGATTATATGGGGCATATTTTAATATGGAGCATCTTATGGGGCCATCATAAACTTTATGGAGCATTATATGGGGCTCCTGATTCAATATGGATATTCAAAAACACTTAACCTACTGATGTCTCAATTAATTTTACTTTTATTGGTATCTATTTTTACTTTTGACATTTACCGGTAGCTGCTGCATTTCCCACCCTAGGCTTATACTCGAGTCATTAAGTTTTCCCAGTTTTTTGTGGCAAAATTAGGGGGTTCGGCTTATACTCGGGTCAGCTTATACTCGAGTATATATGGTATATGTTGCATAACATTGGTGAATGAAAAGAATGCAGTCTTACATGCCTCCCAGAGTTCATCTAGATTCTTTGGTTTTGTCTTCAAAGATTCCTCTTTCATCCTAGCCCAAACATGCTCAATGATGTTCATGTCTGGTGACTGGGCTGGCCAGTCCTTGAGCACCTTGATCTTTTTTGCCTGGAGGAACTTTGTTGTAGAGATGGATATATTAGATGGAGCACCATCCTGCTGCAGAATTTGACCCCTTTTATGATTTGAAAAATAAGAGGTAGCTAATACTTCTTGATATTTTAGGCTCTTGATATTTTAGGCTATTGATATTACCTTCCATCTTGCAAATGTTTCGCACACCCCCATACTGAATGTAACCCCAGACCATGATCTTTCCACCACCAAATGTAACTGTTTTCTGGGTGTATTTTTGATCCATACGGGCTCCAGTATGTCTCCTGCAGTATTTGCAGCAGCTGTGGTGTAATTCTACTGAAGATTCATCAGAGAAATCCACCTTCTGCCACTTTTCCAGCATCCATCTGTTTAGCAGGCTGTGGGACTTTGCAAATGCCACACAGTTTTTTTAATTTGCCTTTTGTTTAGTGCTGGCTTCTGGGCACTGATTCGACCATGGAGGCCATTTCGAGACAGAATCCTACAAACTGTTCTAGTTGACACAGGGTCTTGAGGTGACCAAGCCTGTTGGAGCTCTGCTGCAGTGGAAGAGGGGCTTGCTTTGGATTTTCTAACCAACAAACGTTCCTCCTGAGCAGCTGTCTTGCGGGGTCTGCCGGACCTGGGCTTGTCAAACACATCTCCAGTCTCTTCAAATCTTTTTTTAATTCTTTGTACTTGATGCTGAGACACATTAAAGGTGCCAGCAACCTCTGCACTGGATCTGGTCTTCAGCCTCTTGATAATCCAGGTTTTGGTCGCAGGGTGGATTTTTGTCATGTTGTCAGAGCTCAAGTTGCCTTTCAAGTGAAGGTCTGGGGTGCTGGGTTTCTACACACACACTAATTAACTGATCATTTACTGATCAGGTTAGGATGTAAACTAGGATTGGGTGCATTATATGACCAGGTGACAAAACTTTTGTCTTGCGAAAATCTGACCATTCTGTGTCCATTAACTGATCAATATTTCTGCATTGATGCCAATTTATTTTCTTAACCTAAAACACATTTCGGAAGGATTCAGCTTTCAAAAGAATAATTTATACAACCAATGGATGAATTTAACGTCAGGTTATAAACTTTTATTTTACATAACATGGATAAGCGACATAACTTCTGTCAGGGAGTGTACACGGAGTAGCAAGCTCTAGGGTGGATATCAAATTAGGCTGCAATGCTTGATTGATAAAAAATTTGTTGAATAATATTCAGAAGTTAGCCTAATTTAGTTTAGTCCACCTTAACACTAAATGTATGTTCACACATTGTGTTTTTGCAGCAGTTTTTTGCAGTTTTTAATGCAAATTTTACTGCGTTTACAGTAGCAGCAAAGTCTATGAGATTTCAGAAATCTCATACAAACACCTTGTTTTTTTTCCTGACTGATTTCGAAAACTGCTGCACATTTGCAAACTACAGCATGTCACTCCTTTCAGCATTTTGTCACTGTATTTGGGGCATTTTTTCCCCTATGCGAAACAATGGTTAAGTGCAAATGTGTATTTTTTGTGTGGTTTCTACCGTAAAGGTACATACCTACTTATGGTTTGTTGAGATAGCTTGTATTCATTTTACACACGTTTGACAGGGTGTGTAACATACCTGATAGCAGTTTGTGCCTTCCCACACAGTTTACTCTTTCTTAAGTTCTGTAGCGCAGACCTCTTTCACATGTACGGTCTCCGGTACGTGTGACAACAGTTTTCACAAATACCGGAGAAACGTACACACGTAGACCCATTCAAGTGAATGGAATATAAGGAAAAGTTCACCAGCTCACCCTTGAATTGTCCACAGCAGGTGTAATTATCCACGAAGATGCATGGAATAGCGTTCAAGCCCTCATGCAAAATTAATCTATGAAAATCCAGCTCATTTTCTTAATTATAAAAAAATGTTATCTTTATTCAAATCCTCTTAAAAACATTGTTAGAGATCAAGACCGAAAGGGATAGCTAGTCCCACATAATAATAAAACTTTACGCGTTTCGAACCATGTGTGAGTCTTAATCATAATGAGTAAAATACAAAGTTCCTGACTTGATATCCTGCTCAAGAGAGGAAATGACATTTGTGAAACAGCTGATGAGTAATCAATATTAGAACACATACCAATCAATAAGGTACACTCCACACTTAAGAAACCACATATAACATGTAATTCAAAACCTATGGAGCAATATCCCAAAGATTATTTCTATATTAAACAAAAAAATTCCTTTTTAGAACCCCTTACTGCCATCATACAGGATAGTACGTCCAATGGCAGTATATCCCGCTTGATGTGGGTTCCGGTGGTGAACCCACCTCAAAGCCGGGACATGTCAGCTATTTTGAACAGCTGACATGTGGCCCCAATAGACGGGGGGCAGAATCGCGATCTGCCCATGGCTATTAACTAGTTAAATGCCGCTGTCAAACTCTGATAGCGGCATTTAATAAGCGCATCCGGCCGGAAATGCGCGCATCGGTGACCCCGGTGACCGGTAATCGGGGGTCATCGGTGTGTCAGCATGACAACCAGAGGTCTCCTTGAGACCTCTATGGTTGTTGATGCCGGATTGCTGTGAGCACCACCCAGTGGTCAGCGCTCATAGCAATGCTGTAATTCTACTATATAGAGGCGATCTCAGCATCGCCTCTAAGTAGGAGAACCAATCAACTTGTGGCAGCTTCTAGCCTCCCATGGAGGCTATTGAAACATGCCAAAAGTAAAAAACAAATGTTTTTAAAAATATGAAAAAAATAAAAAAAGCATAAAAGTTCAAATCACCCCCTTTTGCCCCATTCAAAATAAAACAATAAAAATAAAATCAAACATAGGCATATTTCATATCGCCGTGTTCAGAATCGCCCAATCTATCAATAAAAAAAAGTATTGACCTGATCGCTAAATGGCGTAGCGAGAAAAAAAAACAAAGCACCAAAATTACGTGGGACTAGCTATCCCTTTCTGTCTTGATCTCTAACAATGTTTTTATAGGATTTGAATAAAGAACAAAGTTTTTTTTATAATCAAGAAGATGTGTTGGATTATCATGGATTAACCATTCAAGTGAATGGGTCTGAGCATATGTCAGTTTGTTGCCACGGACCGTGTGTCCGTGAGCGTGTGTCAGCACGGGCTACAAAACATCTCACACACGTGCACACAGAGAACACAAATGGATGTCATCCGTGTGATAGGCACTGACGCCAGGGAAGAAGCGCTACAGTAAGCGAAGTTTGCTGGTGCTGAAGATACTCTCATCATTCTCCTGTGCTCTGCCGGCGATCAGCGTGAGCAGGGGTTTGGGGTGTTGATGTCTCCTTTGCTTTGCATTGTCAGATGAGATCAAGCCCATGGTTTAGTAATGGAGGTGTCTGTAAGACACCTCTCCATTACTAATCCTATAGTTACATGGTAAATAAGGACACTGCCAGAATAAAGTCTTTTATTAGAAATAAACCAAAACACAGTTTTCTAGTTTTATTTAAAAATAATAAACAGTTATACTCACCTAACGCCTAATTCCACCAAAGCCCTCATCTCCTGTAATAAAACTAAAATAAAAAACAACAATATCCTTCACCTGTCCATCGTTCTGTCCCACGCCGTAATCCATGTCTGGGGGATAAATAGCTTTCAGCCTGGACGATGCCAAGATGTGACCGTCCAGGCTGAGAACCACTGGTAAATGAGCTGCTGTGAACACAGCATCATTGACAATTGATTGACATCGAAGTTACCGCTGGTCAGTGAGGCTGCGTTCTCAGCAGGGATGAACTGTGGCTACTTCAGTTGGTTAAAACCAAGCACACCATTGTTTTTCTTGTGAAATTCTCAATAAGTTTGATGTGTCACATAACCCTCTTCCCATTGGAGAAAATAAAGTTGGATCCAAAATGGCAACCATGGTCACCACCAATCTTGCAAAGTTTTTCCCCTCCCATATACTAATGTGCCACAAATAGGAAGTTGATATCACCAACCATTCCCATTTATTTTAGGTGTATCCATATAATGGCCTAAACCTGTATATACAGTGCCTTGCGAAAGTATTCGACCCCCTGGAACTTTTCAATCTTTTCCCACATATCATGCTTCAAACATAAAGATACTGTGATGAGGGAACAGCCGCCATCTTTCAACGGTCATACTAACAGATTGGCGTGACTCCATTTTGTCTCCTGGTCACAGGTCTGCAAAGAGGAGTGCTCCTGGCCCCCACCTTTTCTAATGAATAAAGTTCCTATTAGTATGAGCTCAGTGAGGAAACCACGCCAGCAGGGGGCTTGGAAATGCTTGGGGGCTTAATTAAAACACGCATGCCAAGTGGCCACTGGATACACATCTATTAAGGCAGCCCAGTCGAACCGTCTCCAACATGGAATTGTGAATTATGGACGCATCGTCCGAGGTACCGGCTCGCAAAAATATTCTCCTCGCCCTAAAGAAATTGTGCATCTAACAGTGCGACTCCCGTGGCGGTGGGAGGTCTGAAACCCGAGATATAGGGATCAGCCTCCCACAGGGACCAAATGGGTCCAGGTTTGATCCCAGTACGACTGGCAGAACAAACCACAGGCGCTGGTACTGCCCGTGTGCTGATCCGATCATCCTGAGAGAAGTTATCCCATTTATTAGATATTGGAATAAATCTTGCAGGGAGGCAGAGGGGGTGGAGATTGCTAAGCCCACCCAGCTGCAGGCGGGGGGGCTCAGCCAGGTTTAAGAAGAAGCTGAGGTCACTGGGAGAGTCTCACTCCACAGAAGAAGATGATGATGATATCTTAAGGAACAGGGTATGCCAGCCAGAGGGGAGCAAGCACACGCTTTCTGGGGGCTGCCCGGCAACTAAGTTTTGGACCTGCGGAATGCTGCGCCCCCCCGGCTTCCACAAGCGACCTTCAACCTGGTAAATTGACCTCCAGCTTTATACCTTTAAGCCTTGTATTATTATTGTTATATTGTACTCTGACTGTAACTCTTGATATATTGTGATTGTATATTTCTTGTAATTATCTAGTGCGCCCTTAAGGCAATTAAATCATAAATTAATTAATTTTGGGCTGATCCTTTTACTCTGATTGCGAATCTTAGAATACCCAGTGTGGGTAACAGGGCAGTCTCCCCGGCGGCCATTTGCTCTAGGTGCAGTTCCCTTACTGACCTGAGAGACAAAGGGGGCGCCGGAGAGCTGGGCCTGTGTAGTGACGTCACGGATTGGTGACGTGGGAGGAAGGGGTAATCCTTCACAGAGGTGGCAGCGTACGTGGGATCAGAGTAATAGTGTGCGTGGGACCCCTACTCCCAGACACTAAAGACTACCAGTGGTAACTTTCACTGCTGGGGTCTTAAATAATAATAAGTTGTGTGCAAGGTCCGGGTTACAGCTGTGTCAGTAACCAGAGGTTCCAAAGATGGCGGAAGGCACCAGGAGTGCAGTGATGGCGCAGGCCAGTGCTATGGTCAATGAGGAGGTGGTGGTGGACGGTACCGTTCAAGGCGAGGGGGAGCTCAGCCCAGACTCCCCAAGGAGCCAGCCACCCGTGCTTAGTCCGGAAAGGAACTACTCACCACCTGCCCGCCCCAGCCTGTCCACATCAGAGGCCCTGGTTGCAGCGGCAGTGGCACGTCTCGAGGCGGGTAATGAAGACGCCTATATGAGACTCATGGCAGCTGCCGAGAAAGCAGAGGAGCGAGAGCGGGCAGAACGCCGTGAGGTAGCGGAGCGGGCAGAGAAAGCTGCAGAGCGGGCAGAGAAAGCTGCAGAGAGTGCAGCGGAGCGCCAGCACCGACTGGAGATGGCTCAACACGGGCTCCCGCTGGACACCCCAGCACCACCAGACTCCAGGGCTTCCAAAGTCCGGGCCGAGGACTTCCCTCTGCTTGAGAAGGATGAAGACCTGGATTCCTTCTTGCTGGCGTTTGAAAGGACCTGCCTTCAACATCATCTGGCCCCGGATCAGTGGGCAAGATACCTGACCCCCCGTTTGAGGGGTAAGTCCATGAAAGTTTTGGGGGACTTACCTGCCGGGGCGGAGCAGGACTACAGCAGCATCAAGCGGGCCCTGATCCAGCACTACAACCTCACCCCAGAGTCCTACCGCAAGAAGTTCCAGAGCCTGCAGCGGGGCCCAAAGGACACCTGGACCGACCACATGCGGGCGTTGCTGAGAGCTGCAGAGCACTGGACCTCGGGTCTAGCGCTCACCACCCGCCAGGAGGTCCAGGAACTGTTCGTCACGGAGCAGTTCTTGTGGAACTGCCCAGAGGACCTCCAGCAGTTCCTCTGTGACCGGAAACCGAAGGGGGCTTCTGCTACAGCCGCCCTGGCAGACGAGTATGCCAATAACAGGGCGCCTGAGCCGAAGAAGCCTGCCAGCAGCTCCTGGAGAGGGGGTAAGCCCAATCCTGCCCCTGTTTCCCCAGCCCCCAGACTGCAAGGGGTGTACCCCCCTGCTGCCCTCTCCAGGCCAGGCGCAGAACCCAGACGTTGTCATCACTGCAACCAGCTGGGACACTTCAAAGCTGTATGTCCCCAGCGTCTTCAGGCCCCATCCCTGTCCCCGGAACCGTCCACTGTTTTATGTGTGGGAGGGGGTGGTGGGAGGTCCCTGGACAATTACCAACCCGTCACTATCGGCCGCTCAGCGGTCATGGGACTGCGGGACACAGGCGCTGAACGAACCCTGGTACGTCCTGAGGTGGTGTCCCCTCAAGACTTGGTGCCGGGGAGAACCCTGTCCGTCTCTGGAATTGGAGGCGTGGAACCGGCGCTGCCTGTCGCAAAGGTGTTTTTGGACTGGGGCGCCAGGAGGGGAGTGCGGGAGGTGGGAGTAACGTCAAATATTCCTGCTAATGTATTACTTGGGACCGATTTGGGGCGGCTAGTGTCTCAGTATGTGGCCACTGAACCCCCAAGTTCGGCTCCCCAAGAATGTCATGACTCTACTGTGAATGTTGATGTGTTGAATGTGCCTCCAACGGTGGGGGAGGGAGTGAAACCTGAGGGTACTCCATGCACTGACACCACACACGCAGGGCTCACAGTGAGGACAAGTGAGGAGACTGTAGGGGAGAGCTCAGAGGTGGAGGGAGGGGCTGCTACGGGCAGTGTAGGGCCCCTAAGTGAATCCAGCCTGCTGAGTCTAGGACCCCTGCAGGAAGAGGAACAGGCCATGGGGGGAGGAGGCGTCCCGGGAGAGGAGCCACCAGGTAAGACCCCAGGGCAGGAGTTCCCCACACCCGGGATGTCAGGAGGGCAGGGAAGTCTGCCTGACCCGGCGACTTGGTCAGGAGTCGGGGGGAAGCAGGCGCTACCCGTGGGCACAGCGTTCGTGGCCGCTGTCACCAGGAGTGGGAGCGCCGGAGCCCAAGGAGCCTTGCAGAGGTCCGACGGCTCCCCCCTCTCTGACCAAGTGACTGCCGAGTCAGACAGCGGCCAGGAGACAGATCCCGGGAAGCTGACGGTGGATGTGGCAGTGTCGTCCATTCTCGCCACATCGGGTCAGGGATTTCAGGCAGCGTTGGAAGCTGATGCTAGACTGAAAGCTCTTAAGGAGCAGGCGGCACAGCCTCCCGGGGAGTCAGACCGCGAGCGGGTGGTCTGGGACCAGGGACGGCTGTACCGGGTATCGGTCCAGCAGGGCTCACCGGAGGCATGGCCCAGGGACCGACAGTTAGAGGCAGCCTCAAAGAGAGACAGGGGAGGAGGCAGAGACTGCCTCAGAGAGAGAGAGAGGGGAGGGGGCAGAGACAGCCTCAGAGAGAGAAGGAGGAGGGGGCAGAGACAGCCTCAAAGAGACGGAGGAGGGGGCAGAGACAGCCTCAGAGAGAGAGAGGAGGGGGCAGAGACAGCCTCAGAGAGAGAGAGGAGGGGGCAGAGACAGCCTCAGAGAGAGACAGAGGGGGAGGCAGAGACCGCCTCAGAGAGAGGAGGAGGCAGAGACAGCCTCCGAGAGAGACGGAGGAGGGGGCAGAGACAGCCTCAGAGAGAGAAGGAGGAGGGGGCAGAGACAGCCTCAGAGAGAGAGAGGAGGGGACAGAGACAGACTCAGAGAGAGACAGAGGGGGAGGCAGAGACCGCCTCAGAGAGAGGAGGAGGCAGAGACAGCCTCCGAGAGAGACGGAGGAGGCGCAGATCGCCTCAGAAAGAGAGGGGAGGAGGCCGAGACAGCCTCAGAGAGAGAAGGAGGAGGGGGCAGAGACAGCCTCAGCGAGAGACAGAGGAGGAGGCAGAGACTGCCTCAGAGAGAGAGAGGGGAGGGGGCAGAGACAGCCTCAGGGAGAGAAGGAGGAGGGGCAGAGACAGCCTCAGAGAGAGAGAGGAGGGGGCAGAGACAGCCTCAGAGAGAGACGGAGGAGGAGGCGGAGACCGCCTCAGAAAGAGAGGGGAGGAGGCAGAGACAGCCTCAGAGAGAGAAGGAGGAGGGGGCAAAGATAGCCTCAGAGAGAGAGAGGAGGGGGCAGAGACAGCCTCGGAGAGAGACAGAGGAGGAGGCGGAGACCGCCTCAGGAAGAGTGGGGAGGAGACAGAGACGGCCTCAGAGAGAGAAGGAGGAGGGGCAGAGACAGCCTCAGAGAGAGAGAGCGGAGGGGCAGAGACAGCCTCAGAGAGAGACAGAGGGGGAGGCAGAGACCGCCTCAGAAAGAGAGGGGAGGAGGCAGAGACAGCCTCAGAGAGAGACAGAGGAGGGACAGAGACAGCCTCAGAGAGAGAGAGGAGGAGGCAGAGACAGGCTCAGAGAGAGACCGGGGAGGAGGCAGAGACAGCCTCAGAAAGAGGGGAGAGGCAGAGACCGTCTCAGAGCGAGAGAGAGGAGGGACAGAGTCGGCCTCGAAGAGGAGGAGGCAGAGACAGGCTCAGGGAGAGAGAGGCAAAGACCATAGTAATGCTGATGGGTTGTCCTGGCAAGGAGAAGGTGTGGAAGGGCGCATGGGGGAACACAGGAATGTGATGCCCCCTAGCACCCTCTAAAGCAGGGAGGTGTGATGAGGGAACAGCTGCCATCTTTAGACGGGCATACTAACAGATTGGCGTGACTCCATTTTGTCTCCTGGTCACAGGTCTGCAAAGAGGAGTGCTCCTGGCCCCCACCTTTTCTAATGAATAAAGTTCCTATTAGTATGGTAATGGGCTGAGCTCAGTGAGGAAACCACGCCAGCAGGGGGCTTGGAAATGCTTGGGGGCTTAATTAAAACACGCATGCCAAGTGGCCACTGGATACACATCTATTATGGCAGCCCAGTCGAACCGTCTCCAACATGGAATTGTGAATTATGGACGCATCGTCCGAGGTACCGGCTCATAAAATATTCTCCTCGCCCTAAAGAAATTGTGCATCTAACAGTGCGACTCCCGTGGCGGTGGGAGGTCTGAAACCCGAGATATAGGGATCAGCCTCCCACAGGGACCGAATGGGTCCAGGTTTGATCCCAGTACGACTGGCAGAACAAACCACAGGCGCTGGTACTGCCCGTGTGCTGATCCGATCATCCTCAGAGAAGTTATCCCATTTATTAGATATTGGAATAAATCTTGCAGGGAGGCAGAGGGGGTGGAGATTGCTAAGCCCACCCAGCTGCAGGCGGGGGGGCTCAGCCAGGTTTTAGAAGAAGCTAAGGTCACTGGGAGAGTCTCACTCCACAGAAGAAGATGATGATGATATCTTAAGGAACAGGGTATGCCAGTCAGAGGGGAACAAACACACGCTTTCTGGGGGCTGCCCGGCAACTAAGTTTTGGACCTGCGGAATGCTGCGCCCCCCGGGTTCCACAAGCGACCTTCAACCTGGTAAACTGACCTCCAGCTTTATACCTTTAAGCCTTGTATTATTATTGTTATATTGTACTCTGACTCTTGATATATTGTGATTGTATATTTCTTGTAATTAGCTAATGCGCCCTTAAGGCAATTAAATCATAAATTAATTTTGGGCTGATCCTTTTACTCTGATTGCGAATCTTAGAATACCCAGTGTGGGTAACAGGGCAGTCTCCCCGGCGGCCATTTGCTCTAGGTGCAGTTCCCTTACTGACCTGAGAGACAAAGGGGGCGCCGGAGAGCTGGGCCTGTGTAGTGACGTCACGGATTGGTGACTTGGGAGGAAGGGGTCATCCTTCACAGATACCAAATGTAAATTTTGGGTGAAGAATCAACAACACGTGGAACACAATTATGAAGTTGAATGAAATTTATTGGTTATTTTACATTTTTTGGAAATTCAAAAACTGAAAAGTGGGGCGTGCAATATTATATGGCCCCTTTAACTTAATACTTTTGCTGCGATTACAGCTGCAAGTCACTTGGGGTATGTCTCTATCAGTTTTGTACATCGAGAGACTGAAATTCTTGCCCATTCTTCCTTGGCAAACAGCTCGAGCTCAGTGAGGTTTGATGGAGATCGTTTGTGAACAGCAGTTCTCAGCTCTTTCCACATATTCTCGATTGGTTTGAGGTCTGGACTCTGACTTGGCCATTCTAACACCTGGATACGTTTATTTGTGAACTATTCCATTGTAGATTTTGCTTTATGTTTGGGATCATTGTCTTGTTGAAAGACAAATCTCCATCCCAGTCTCAGGTCTTTTGCAGACTCCAACAGGTTTTCTTAAAGAATGGTCCTGTATTTGGCTCCATCCATCTTCCCATCAATTTTAACCATCTTCCCTGTCCCTGCTGAAGAAAAGCAGGCCCAAACCATGATGCTGCCACCACCATGTTTGACAGTGGGGATGGTGTGTTCAGGGTGATGAGCTGTATTGCCTTTACACCAAACATATCGTTTGACATTGTTGCCAAAAAGTTTGATTTTGGTTTCATCTGACCAGAGCACCTTCTTCCACATGTTTGGTGTGTCTCCCAGGAGGCTTGTTGCAAACTTTAAACAACGCTTTTTATGGATATCTTTGAGAAATGGCTTTCTTCTTGCCACTCTTCCATAAAGGCCAGATTTGTGCAATGTATGACTGATTGTTGTCCTATGGACAGACTGTCCCACCTCAGCTGCAGATCTCTGCAGTTCATCCATAGTGATCATGGGCCTCTTGGCTGCATCTCTGATCAGTCTTCTCCTTGTTTGTGATGAAAGTTTAGAGGGACGGCCAGGTCTTGGTAGATTTGCAGTGGTATGATACTCCTTCCATTTCAATATGACCGCTTGCACAGTGCTTGGGATGTTTAAAGTTTTGGAAATCATTTTGTATTCAAATCCGGCTTTAAAATTCTCCACAACAGTATCACGGACCTGCCTGCTGTGTTCCTTGGTCTTCATGATGCTCTCTGTGCTTCAAACAGAACCCTGAGACTATCACAGAGCAGGTGCATTTATACGGAGACTTGATTACACACAGGTGGATTATATTTATCATCATTAGGCATTTAACACAACATTGGATCATTTAGAGTTCCACAATGAACTTCTGGAGGGAGTTTGCTGCACTGACAATAAAGGGGCCGAATAATATTGCACGCCCCACTTTTCAGTGTTTGATTTTCCACAAAAACTTAAAATAACCAATATATTTCATTCAACTTCACAATTGTGTTCCACTTGTTGATTCTTCACCAAAAATTGACATTTGGTATCGTTATGTTTGAAGCATGATATGTGGCAAAACGTCGAAAAGTTCCAGGGGGCCGAATACTTTCGCAAGGCACTGTATATACAGTGGGTACGGAAAGTATTCAGACCCCTTTACATTTTTCACTCTTTGTTTCATTACACCCATTTGTTAAATTCAAAAAAGTTCATTTTTTCACATTAATGTACACTCTTCACCCCATCTTGACTGAATAGAAACAGAAATGTAGAAATGTTTGCAAATTTAATGTAAAAGAAAAACTGAAATATCACATGGTCATAAGTATTCAGACCCTTTGCTCAGACACTCATATAAGTCACATGCTGTCCATTTCCTTGTGATCCTCCTTGAGATGATTCTACTCCTTCATTGGAGTCCAGCTGTGTTTAATTAAACTGATAAGACTTGATTTGGAAAGGCTCACACCTGTCTATTTAAGACCTCACAGCTCACAGTGCATGTCAGACCAAATGAGAATCACGAGGTCAAAAGAACTGGCCAAGTAGCTCAGAGACAGAATTGTGGCAAGGCACAGATCTGGCAAAGGTTACTACAGAATTTCTGAAGGACTCCCAGACTACGAGAAATAAGATTCTCTGGTCTGATGAGATGAATATAGACATTTTTGGTGATAATTCTAAACAGTATGTGTGGAGAAAACGGGCACTGCTCATCACCTGCCCAATACAATCCCAACAGGAAAACATGGTGGCAGCATCATGCTATGGGGGTGTTTTTCAGCTGCAAGGACAGGATGACTGGTTGCCATTGAAGGAAATAGGAATGCGGCCAAGTATAGAGATATCCTGGATGAAAACCTCTTCCAGAGTTCTCTGGACCTCAGACTTGGCCAAAGGTTCACCTTCCAACAAGAAAATTACCCTAAGCACACAGCTAAAATAACAAAGGCATGGCTTCATAACACCTCTGTGACCATTCATAACTGGCCCAGCCAGAGCCCTGACTTAAACGCAACTGAGCATCTCTGGAGAGACCTGAAAATGGCTGTCCACCAACTTTCACCATCCAACCGGAACTGGAGAGGATCTGCAAGGAACTAGTGGCAGAGGATCCCCAAATCCAGGTGTGAAAAATTGGAAAGTAAATTGGAATAATTAACCAAAAAACCTGCAAAGGCTTCCTAAGCAATTAAAAAGGTCCCTTAGTCTGTTTCAGTAGGCTCCACAATCACAAGGAAGACTGCTGACATGACAGATGTCCAAGAGGCAGTAATTGCCACACTCCACAAGGAGGGTAAGCCACAAATGGCCATTGCTAAAGAAGCTGTCTGTTCACACAATGCTGTATCCAAGCATAATAATGGAAAGTTGAGTGGAAGGAAAAAGTGTGGTAAAAAAAGATGCACAAGCAACCGGGATAACCGCAGCCTTGAAAGGATTAAGAAAAGGCCATTCAAAAATTGGGGGGCGATTCACAATGAGTAGACTGCTGCTGGAGTAATTGCTTCAAAAGTCACCACACACAGACATATCCAGGACATGGGTTACAAGTGTCGAATTTCTTGTGTCATGACCAACAGACAATGCCAGAAGCGTTTTACCTGGGCCATGGAGAAAAAGAATTGAACTGTTGCTCAGTGATCCAAGGTGTTATTTTCAGATGAAAGTAAATTTTGCATTTGATTTGGAAATCAAACTCCCAGAGTCTGGAGGAAGAGCTGAGAGGCTCACAATCCTAGCTGCTTGAGGTCTAGTGTGAAGTTTCCACAATCCGTGATGGTTTGGGGAGCCATGTCATCTGCTGGTGTTGGTCCACCGTTTTATCAAGACCAAAGTCAGTGCAAGGAAAATTTACCAGGAAATTTTAGAGCACTTCATGCTTCCCTCTGCTGACAAGCGTTATGGAGATTGAAATTTCATTCTCCAGCAGGATTTGGCACCTGTCCACACTGCCAAAAGTACAAATACCTGATTTAAAAACAACAGTATCACTTGCCTGACCTTATGGGGTATTGTCAAGATGAAGATGAGAGACAACAGACCCAACACTGCAGAGGAGCTGAAGGCTGCTATCAAAGCAACTTGGGCTTCCATAACACCTCAGCAAAGCCACAGGCTGATCGCCTCTATGCCACGCCACAATGATGCAGTAATTGAATTAAAAGGAGCCCTGATCAATAGTCTAGTGCATTTACTGAACATACATTTCAGTAGGCCAATATTTCGAATTTTAAAATAATTTTTCAAGCTGGTGTTATAAAGTATTCTAATTTACTGAGATAATGACTTTTGGGTTTTCAGTGGCTGTAAGCCATAATCATCAACATTAACAGAAATAAACACTTGAAATAGATCACTCTGTTTGTAATGATTCTATATACAAGTAATATGAGTTTCACTTTTTGTATTGAAGAACTGAAATAAATTAACTTTTTGATAATATTCTAATTTTGTGAGAAGCACCTGTATATCTATTCAATCTGTTTTATTCTAACCTGTCACTGTGTGATTTTAATGTACGCAGCAAAAGAATTGCCACCTTTTATTCTGCCTAATATGTATTTATGTGTTTTGACGAATATTTCCTTTGAAATGATGTGTAAATGACAGAGAATTGCTCTGTGTAAAAGCTCATGTTAAAATCGCATTGTAATCGGATTGCAATCTCACTACACTCGGATGTAAAGTGGATGCTAGGTATGAAAAATCAGATTGTACTTGCATGACACTCATATGACACTCGCATTACACTTGTGCGACTCTTGACAGGGAGACTCTGACTAATCTTTCATACGATTAAAGGGACTCTGTCACCTCAATTTGGAGGGATATGAAAATGAATTGTTACCGGTCAGATGGGCGGCGTATCCTCGTAATTTCTCCTCCCTGTCTGTCTCCTTTTTTCGCAATAGTTTAGTGCATAAGAGTATGTGTGCGCTATAGTTGGCGCGTGTGCCTGCAGTCTTCAGTGGCGTCCGCGTGACATCCCCCTTGAGAACCGAAGGACCCAGTACCGAGTTCCCCTAGCCCTTGGGGGCGATCCATCTTGGCGTCACGAATAGGATCTACTTAAGCCTGAAAAACCATGTGCTCCTAAGAACTATGCCAGAATTGTGCTTGAACTGGGATTTACTAAAGGACTGTATATTGCAAAAGACCGCCAAAAATTCCCGCCAAAATTGCCGCCATTACCGCTCCACGAGAAGCGCAGGAGAAGAAGAATGTCGTGTCGTGGGCGTGAACGAACTGAGAAGCGCAAAAAATAATGGCCGCCCAGTCTTAATTTCTCTGTACCTTGAGGACGTGTCCGTCAGCAGCCGAGATCCGCCTCCTGATCCTCAATTGCGGGCGGAGACAAAGGAACAGAAACCGCCCCCGGAGAAGAGAGCAGGAAAAGGAAGAGGAAGGGGCAAGCCACGTGGGAGACGCCATGGCCAACCTCCCGGAATCAGACCGTGGGGTAGAAGCCGAGGACTGCCCCAGCCACCTTGGCGGACACCGCAGCCGGGCATCACCCGATGGCCCTGACTTCCTGCAGGCCGGCGTGGAGGAGTTAATGGACCAGCTCCTACAAATGCGGCTGAGCGCCAAGGCCACATGCCGGACAACGCCTACAGAGGATCCAACAGCACCACCTGCAACACCGCTCCCTGCATCGCTTCCAGAGCCGCTGCCAGCACCGCTGCAGATGCCACCGCCAGTGGAACCGACCGGCACCGAAGACACCGCTGCGGCATGTAAGGACGCTGACCCTGCCCCGGTGACCGAGGAACTGCTGATAGGCCCTTTAGCAGCGCCACCTCCCCGTGGTACCCACCGGCTCCAGCATCTTGAGACTTCGGACCAGGCCACGGGAATGGAGCAATTCATGAAGGCCCCAATTGCGCACACCACCCTGCCAGGTGAGCTATATGCAGAGCGGACAGTGTACCGCTGGGTGAATCCCGGACCAGACTTTATGGAGTTCCCCGGGGCGGAAAGCAGAAAGGAGAAACCGTGGAAGTCTTAAGTTGGGAGGACTACCAGGCCCAGCTTGCCCGCAAGTGGGAGGAAATGGAGGAAAAACATCAGGCCCAACGCAGAGTCTTTGACAAACGTGACCTACAGGTCAAAGCCCAGGCCCGCAAGGACAGTACCTCTAACCAGGCCCCGTGTAAGCAGGGCATAGTCGTAGTCTTTAAACTGCAAGGAGGATGGGGTTTCATCAAAGAGCAGGGACTTTATGCAGAGATCTTCGTGAACCGGAGGGACGTAGAATCTCATCTCTGGGAAGGACATCCAGACAGAGACCTGTATCCAGGAGATAGTGTCACCTACACCAGGCAATTCGGTGAAAAAGGATGGTTTGCTCTAAATGTACACAAGCGCAGAGATCCCAAGGCACCCAGCTCTAAGACACCAGCTATGCATTCTCCTGTCACCACAACGCCACCTTGTGTTAAGACAACTGCCACTACAACCACTACTACTGTCACTCCTACCTGCACCTTTACTAGGACCACAGTGTGTACTGTTACCACTACAGAAACCGCGGTAACTACTGAACCCACTCCAATGGTAACCTGTGCCAAGGTTACCCCAGAGCAGAACTCAGTGGGCACTCAGACCCCCATTTGGAGTGAGGGGCCTCATATGTCGCACCTGATGGTCGCCGGTATCCCAGAGGACTGCCCCCACCAGTGCCACCGCCAGAACTGTTTCAGTAATCTAAAAGTCTGAACTGACTGTAAATAGTTAACTGTTCATCCTTTGCTGCTACTTTCAAGTTTAAACCAGTCCAGGGTTATTTCTTAAAGGGGTCCCATGTTTAAAGGGATCCTTATTTACAAAGTTGCCTTTTTCTTTTGCCTTAAAGAACATTTGAATCATGGATGGTGAATGATTCACAAACTGTCCTTGTAAATAGTTTGGACCTTCTTAAGGGTGCTTTCTACTGGTTTTACAAAGGAGGCTTTTACAAAGACTGCTTTCATTAGAGACTGCTACTAATCTTGTTATAAGAACTGCTTTGTTTTTCAAACCTGAAGAAAATCCCGTTGGTGTGGCAGAATTCCGGGTCAGGATACACGTCTTGTAGCTTTGCTCAGGACAGACACTAGCTGGGCTTTGGCTCAGGTAGTGGGTCCCTGACAGGGGTGGGATCCTGTCAGAGACCTAGACAGAAGGCCACAAAGCTGCGCCTGCCCCACGTGCAGCAGCTCCCAGAAAGAGACACGAACAGAGAACTGTATTGTAAAGCGTGAGAAGTCATAGCAAAAGGAGAGGAAACCAGAAGGAGTTCTGCCCTACACAGGCTGCCTCCTTCTGAGGCGCAGGATCCCAGTAGCCGGAACACCGAGGGAGCAACAGTTATTTTATTCCTTGCTCCAGAGACCGGCAGGACAGCTAATTCCACGTTACCTGTCTGCCCTATACCCAGGAGGCAAGGTGGCACCCACAAGAGGCTGGGGCATGATAGAGTCCCTCTAAAAAGCCTCACGCCACCAGTCATACAGGTTTGACCTATCCATCTGGGGGGACAGAGACACAACATCTAGAACACCTACAACAGTTGTGAGGACCTTATGAGAAGCTCAGCAGTAAGGTACTACAACACCCAGGCGCTAGAGGAAGGCTACTGTTTTCCACCTGGATAAGGGGACTCTGGATTTGCCTCCAAACCGGCCGGGCTCTGCCTGCCCTGTGATCTCATGCTCTGGACTGTGGATGCTGAAGCCTTCAGTAAAAAGTAAAGAGACTGCAACCTTGTGTCATCGTTCTTCACTGCGCCTCACACCATTCACCATCTACACACCAGGAAGCCCTGGGGACATACTTCACCTGTGGGAAGGTATACCATCTAGCTGCAATAACATCACCCCAGCGGACCCCTAAGCAGCATCGGTCACCCTGACCGAATACCACAGGTGGCGTCACGAACAATTATCCCTTTAAAGACCTGTCCTCCTTATTTTAACGGACCTCCCGAGGGCCACGGACCGGGTCAGCCACCGTGACATCCCCCTTGAGAACCGAAGGACCCGATACCGAGTTCCCCTAGCCCTTGGGGGCGATCCAGATCAAGTTCATAGAGGCGCACAACTGTTCTTTTAACTTGCCAGTTCTACTGCTTTCCTTTGCTTATGTGAGCACTATTAAAACGGTGGTACGTGAACCATATTGCTTACCATGTCAATGAATCTAGTTTGTCTTTCGGTAGAAAATAAAAACACCACTTTGGTATTGTACGGATTAATTTAACATTTGATAAACAATGAATATTTTTTAAATTCATATAGTTATTTAGAAAATTGGCTAATATGGTATTGGTTTCTAACACATAGCTGTAATATAAGGTTGTAAGGTAAGGGTGTAGGGTATAAGCAGCAAAGCAGTTACAAAATTCCCTTACGAAAAAGTGATTATCAGGTATTTTTGATTAAGTTTCGAGTGTTCTTCATGTAGATTCTATAGTTATATTGGCAAACACTGTAACACTGCTTGTTTCTATTGCATTTTCATACAGGTGACCCATATACGTTATTAGCTGCATCTGGAGGCTTGCTTGGTATTACAAATATGGATAACAATACAAATAAAAATCGAAGAGGAAGAGCACATTCTGAGACCAGAAGTCGAACAGGGGCAAGATTGGAGGTACATCATGCCGCTGGTGCCCAGCACAGCCAAATACGTTCTGGTAAGCAGCCGAATTATCACAAGTAACAAACCAATCCAGCTAGATAGGGTTATCAGGAAATATGTCTATGCTGAAAGGACAAGCACACACAATAGACTAACATCCACCAAACTCACTGATATCGATGGGTTTAGCCAACAATTTAATGTGTAGTAGTGCCCTTGGCTGATAATGTCATGGGAGATAAGGATCCAGCCTGTCCAATCCTTTGTTCTTTAACCCCTTCCTCAGGGTCGTATTTAGAGTTTCTGCTGCCCTAGGCACTTTTAGTGCTGCCTCCCCCATTGGTGAGTATGACACTATCGGCAGTGACTTTGGCAAAAATCGCTTATGTGAAAGTAGCCTTCTGCAGCAGACCCGGCAGTTTTTCCGCATCTGACGTGTAACGGATCACATATGGCAGCACTGCGTTCGGCCTCATTCATTTTGCGGACATGTGCGGCACTTGTGGCTTTGCCGCGATCCCGCAAATGCAGTACTTGCAGCAATGGAAAAAAACTCTGCTAGCAGTGTTTTTTTGTCTCACTGCAAGTGCCGCAGATGTCCGCAAGTAGCCATCACTATCTGTCCCTGCACCTTGCTAGCTTATCCCTAACCATCCCTCTCTGACCTAAAATTACACTATAAAGCTTTAGAAAAACAATTTATTTACTGATATTCCTATAATATTGAGGGCTCCAGGCTATGGCGTAGACTGGGACGGGCAGTCTCCGGGTCTCCATTCTCTCTGTGCACACCCTCAGTCCCTGCCTCACTGCCTGTGCACAGACATCCCTCCACCGGACCCTGTAATCACCACTCGCAGTAGCATACTGGCAGAGGTGTATCTAGGTTTTCTGGCACCCGGGGCAAGAACTAATTTTGGCGCCCCCCCCCCCCTCCCCAAGGACATATGCGATTTGCACACTCATTAGTCATGTACCCACAAGCTCCTATACCTATTGCTCTCAATGTTCAGTGAAAAACTTAGAGAAGCAGGAAGAAAAGCTTGTTGTCACAGGACCACAAGTAGGAAAGCCGCATATGAGTGAAGTGTCCTTATGATGATGGAAACTGCAGAGCTGAATCCTGAAATCGCAGCTTCTGAATTCTCACAATTAATGCACTGCACACTTTTAGTATTCTCTCTTGCCGGCGGACAGTCATGTCAGCACAAGCATGTGATTTGTATACCTCTGACCACCTTCCGACGAAACGTGCCCGGCCTCACTCAGTTTATTCTCATTGAGTGAGGCCACACATTTCTAGTCAGCATGTGACCACATGTATGTAAATCGCCGGTACGAATCCTGACAGCATGCAGTGCGCACTGTGAGAATTCAGAAGTCTGCAGTCACAAAGAATGACCGCAGACTCATTACAGACCTGGACATCCCCTTTAATGCTCCTAACATAAATAAAAACATGAGAATTGCCATATATACTCGAGTATAAGCCGAACCGAGTATAAGCCGAGACCCCTAATTTTGCCACAAAAAACTGGGAAAATTTATTGACTCGAGTATAAGCCTAGGGTGAGAAATGCAGCAGCTACTGGTAAATTTCAAAAATAAGAATAGATACCAATAAAAGTAAAATTAATTGAGACATCAGTAGATTAAATGTTTTTGAATATCTATATTGAATCAGGAGCCCCATAAGATGCTCCATACAAAATACGCCCCATATAATGCTCCATAAAGTTCGTGATGCCCATAAGATGATCCATACAAAATATGCCTCATATAATGCTCCATAAAGTTCATGATGGGCCCCATAAGATGCTCCATACAAAATACACCCCATATAATGCTCCATAAAGTTAATGATGGACCCCATAAGATGCTCCCTACAAAAAAATATGCCCCATATAATGCTGTATAAAAGGTTAATGATGGCCCCATAAGATGTTCCCTTGAATAATATGCCCCATATAATGTTCCATAAAGGTTGATGGCCCCATAAGATGCTCCATAGAATAATATGCCCCATATGCTGCTCTATAAAGGTTGATGGCCCCATAAGATGCACCATAGAATAATATGCCCTGTATACTGCTGTTGTGATTAAAAAGAAATTACATACTCACCTGGGCAGGTGCCGATGTCCTGAGCAGGCGGGGACACCGGCGTGCTATGGGGGCCAGGTGCCGTAGTCACCGCTGGCGCAGGCCCCCGGCACTTGCGATATTCACCTGTCCCTGCTCCACCACTGCGCGCCATTGTGTCTTCCGGGTCTCTGCAGAGACTGTTCATGCAGAGGGCGCGCACTAAACACATCATCGCGCCCTCTGACCTGAAATTCACAGCCAGAGGATGTGAAAGACACAGCCCGGCGGTGGAACGGGGACAGGTGAAAATTACGTGGCTCACCCTCCCCTTTTATACTCACCCTCCTGGCGCAGTCTCTGCATTTCCCTGCTTCGTCCCGGGGGCTGCAGCTCCTTCCAGTGTTGAGCAGTCACATGGTACTGCTCATTAAAGTAATGAATATGCGCTCCATGCCTATGGGAGTGGAGTCGTGTCCATATTCATCTCCTTAATGAGCGGTACCATGTGACCGCTGAGCACAGGAAGAGCTGCCAGCGCTGAGACGATCGGAGTTGCAGGCACCGCTGGAGGAGGGTGAGTATGATGCCTTCAAGAAGGTGGGGAGGTGGGTGGGGAGTTGGGCGGGATGCCAACCCCAGACTTCCTGGCGCCCTAAGCACATGCCCTCAAGTGCCTAGTGGCAAATGTGGCCCTGCCCTTCCTAATATGCACTGTAAATATACTGCTCTATGGGAGCTGCGTTCCCGCAAACGGCAGTATATGTATGGCACCGCAATTGCGCGGTCTCACGCTGAGCGCCGTGTCAATCGGGTGCGGATGTCAGCTCTATGGGAGAGCTGACACCCCACAGCAACGCACACGATCGATGCTAACACCCATTGCGGGCATTTAACCCCTCTGAAGTCGCTGTCAGTAGAGGATCGTAGAACATCAAGCAGGGAATGGGTTCACTGCGCTCTTCCATCAGGACAATGCAATGCGATCGCATTGTCCTGAAGGTCTCCATGGAGACCTCTGGCTGCTAGATGGCCGCAGGGTCCTTCAGGGAAGGTGGCATGTATACCTGCTCACATATAAATTGGGTATTGCTGTAATCATACTGACCCAAAGAATAAAGCTGCTTTACCAATTTTACCACACGCGGAACGGTATTAAAAATAACCCAAAAAGCAATTCCTTAATTGCTGTTTTTTGTTCATTCTCTCTCCCAAAAATCGAAATAGAAAGTTATCAAAAAATGTAATTTTCACGAAAATGGTGCCAATTAAAACGTTAACTTCGTCCCGGAAAAAACAAGCCACCACATGACTCTGTCAGCCGAAATATGGAAAAATTATAGTTGTCTAAATATTGTGATGCAAAAACTAGTTTTCACAATAAAAAGCATCTTTTAGTGTGTGACAGCAGTCACAAACATAAAAACCTGATATAAATCTGGTATGGTATCACTGTAATTGCACTGACCTGAGGAATAAATTCGCCTAATCACTTATACCGCACGAGAAAGGTGTATAAAATAAATAAAACCAATTCTTCACATTCTGTTGATTTTTTTCATTCTTTCTCCCAAAAATCACAGTAAGGCTCAGAGCACATTTATCCTGTGCTCTGCATGGAGCACTTACACAGTGGTTTCCACGTAAATCTATGAAATGCATGATTAACACATAATCCCAGCGGAAGATTCCCTATAATGAGGCAGATGGAGGCACTGTGGATGCCATAGGACATGGCGGTGTCCGTCTTTGTAGGATTCCATAAAGATGCTGTCGGCAACAGTTTTGTGCACTTCTGAAAAGGACACCGCTGAACAGAGACCAGACGGAGTCCACAGTAATTCTGCTGCCTCACTATAGTGAATGGATCCCTCGGTGGTTTCATCTGTCACTTCACAGATTTAGATAGAAACCACAAAGTAATTGTTCTGCATAGAGTGCCGGATAAATGTGATCCCAAATGTTATGTAAAACGTTCCCAATAAAAGCTTCAAGTCAATCCATAGAAAAAGCAAACCCTCACTCAGGTCGGTCATCTGTTAACGGAATTATAGTGGGCTTCCACGTTATTGGTAGCACAAAGGCTCAGGAAAAGTTAAATGACTTCTCGCTCCCCAAAAGAAATTCAGCAAATTCTCTGCTCCCAAATCCAAATGCCCCACCTCCCTTCTGAGCCCCAGTGTGCCTAAACCACATTTAGCTCCCACATGTTTGGCATTTCTGTAGTGATAAGAGCTCTCCTAATTTACAGGTGCATACCTCCAGAAGCACGGGCTGGGCATAATGTACTGATCCTGCAATGTACTGGTCACTACAGGGAACTGGTCACTACAATGGCAGTTTTCAATTCTCACTCTTCAACATCCTCTACTGCTTGTTTCTGAAAACACTAATGGAGTCAAAATAGTCACTACATTTGTAGATAAGTTCCCGAAGGGTTATAGTTTCCAAAATGGGGTCACTTGAGGGGGGATTCTGCTTTTCTAGTACTTAGGGGCTCTTTATAAGGAATCTGCAGACTAATTTCTGTCCCTCCCAAGTCACTCCGTATGGCTAAGCAATACTGTACAGTCACATATGGGATATTTCTACATTCAGCAGATATTGTGGGAAAAATTTTGGTGCCATTTTTACCCATTTCCCAGTATGAAAATGTAAAACTTGGGGCTAACACACAATCTTGGTGCTAAAAATGTAAATGATTTTTTCTTCACTGCCCAATGGTATAAAATTCTGTGACACCTTTGGTGTCATTACAATTACTGCACCCCTAGATGAATTCATTGAGATTTAGTTTGTAAAATGGGGTCACTTATGTGGTGTTCTGCTGTTCTGGCACCTCAAAGGGTCTGAAATGTAACATGGCACCCTCAAATACAGTACGTGCAGCAAAATCTGCACTGTAATATGGCGCTACTTCCCTTCTGTGCGTTGCACTGTGCCTCAAATGTAGTTTTCAACCACATATGGGGTATCGGTGAACTCAGGAGAAATTGCACAACAAATTTTGGGGTCCATTTTCTCCTGTTAACCTTTGTGAAAATACAAAATTTGTAGTTAAAAAAGATTTATTTGGGAAAATGTGATTTTTTTTTTTTTATTTACACTGCTCTACGTTATAAACTTCTGTGAAGCACCTGTGGGTTCAAAGTGCTCAATACACATCTAGTTAAGTTCCATAAAGAGTCTAATTTTCAAAATGATGTCAATTGTGGGGGATTTCCACTGTTTAGGCACATCAGGGTTTCTCCAAACGTGACATGGCATCCACTAATTATTCCATCAAATTATGAATTCAAAAAGTCAAATGGCGCTCCTTCCCTTCCAAGCCCTGCCGTGTGCCCAAATATTTGTTTTCCTCCACATATTGAGTATCAACGAACTCAGGAGAAATTGCACAACATACTGTATGGAGCAATTTCTCCTGTCACCTTAGGAAAATGCAAAATTTGGAGCGAAAAATTATTTCTCTCTGAAATATGTGATTTTTTTTCATTTTCACGGCTCAACATTATAATCTTCTGTGAAGCACATTGGGGTCAAGGTTCTCAATACACATCTTGATAAGTTCCCAAGGGGTCTAGTTACAAAACTGGGGTAACTTGTAGGGGGTTTCCACTGTTTAATCACATCAGGGGCTCTCCAAACATGACATGGCGTCTGCTAATTATGCCAACAAATTTTACATTCAAAAAGTGAAATGTCGCTCCCTTCTGAGTCCTGACGTGTGTCCAAACAGTGGTTTTCTCCACATATAGGGTAGGGGCATACTTGGGAGAAATTGCCCAACAAATTGTATGGTCCATTTTCTCCTGTTAGGCTAGGTTCACATTGCGTTAGTGCAATCCGTTTAGCGCATACGCTAACGGAATGCGCTAACGCAATGTACAAAAAGGGATTGCGTTTAGCGATCCCGCTAGCGCAGATGCCCGATCTGCGCTAGCGAGAACGGACCCAAAAACGCTGAAAGCAGCGTTTGAGGTCCGTAAGAAAATACCGGGACATCGCTAACCCATGCCAAAAATGGCATACGTTAGCGATGCGTTTGATACACTGCGGTCAATGGGTGTGATAACGGATCCGTTACATAGCGTTAATTGCGGCATGTAACGGATTCCGTCAGCGGACACCCACTATCGCAATGTGAACCCAGCCTTACCCTTGTGAAAGTAAAAAAAAAATTAAGTCTAAAGGAAAATTTTTGTGAAAGAAAGTTAAATGTTTATTTTATCTTTACACATTCCATTAATTCCTGTGAAGCACCTGAAGGGTTAATAAACTTCTAGAATGTGGTTTTGCGCATCTTGAAGGGTGCAGTTTTTAGAATGGTGTCACTTTTGGATATTTTCTGTTACATTGATCCCCCAAACTAACTTCAAGTGTGAGGTCGTTCCTAAAAAAATGTTTTTCTAAACTTTGTGGTTCCTAAAAAAAAAATGGTTTTGTAAATTTTGTTGGAAAAATGTGAAATCGCTAGTAAACTTTTAACCTCTATAACGTCCTAACAAAAAAGAATTATGGTTCCAAAATTGTGCTGATGTAAAGTAGACATATGGGAAATGTTATTTATTAACTATTTTGTGTGACACCACTCTCTGATTTAAGTGTACAAAAATTAAAAGTTTGAAAATTGCACAATTTTCAAAATACTTGTCAAATTTCCATTTTTTTTCATAAATAAACGCAAGTTATTTCAAATAAATTTTACCACTAACGTGAAGTACAGTAGGTCACTAAAAAATATTGGGATCCATTGAAGCGTTCCAGAGCTATAACCTCAAAAAAAAAAAGTGCTGTAAAAATGAGATATCGCTGGTCAACTTTTAACCCTTATAATTTCCTAAAAAAAAAAATTGTTTCAAAAATTGTGCTGATATAAAGTAGACATGTGGGAAATGTTATTCATTAACTAGTTTGTGTAACAAGACTTTCTGATTTAAGGGCACGAAAATTAAAAGCTTCCGATTTTTTCACAAGTGAATGCAAATCATATGAAAAGAAATTTTACCAGTATCATGAAGTACAATATGTCAAGAGAAAACAGTCTCAGAATCAGTGGTATTCATTGAAGCGTTCTAGAGTTATAACCTCATAAAGTGATAGTGGTCAGAATTGTAAAAATTGGCCTGGTCAGGAAGGTGAAAACAGGCTTCGGGATGAAGGGGTTAAGAGATAATCCGCCACTAGAAGTGGCAGCGGCTCTCATAGAGAAAGTGGAAACGCTGGGCAAAGTACACCATTGCTTGTCCTACAGCTATCTAAAATGTACAGGAGGCTTAAAGGGAATTTGTCAGCAGGATTTCACCCCCAAACAATTTATATGCACATGTAACTCTTTCAAGACAAGTCCAGCAATACCTTTGTCTATTCAGTCTGTTCCTCTGTTACTAAGAAATAGGACCTGTCAATGGTTAGTGCTAATTTTTATTATCTTTACCAAGAGATCGTGGCACACTGAATTCTATGGGGACTTGTCTTTAGATTGCTCTCCATTACCACCCAATCGGTCACACCATTTAGCATATTTAATAAAGAAAATGAAATTCATTACTCAGGGTAGCAGAGGAAATAAAATAAGGACATCAACTGCCACTTTTGACTTGGGGACAGGTCCCCTTTTTATTATTATTATTATTATTATACATTTTTATAGCGTCATTTATTCCATGGCGCTTTACATGTGAAAAGGGGGAAATATAGACAAATACAATAAACATGAGTAAAAAACAAGGCACTAACAGATACAGAAGGAGGGAGGACCCTGCCTGCGAGGGCTCACACTCTGCAGGGGATGGGTGAGGATACAGTAGGAGAGGGTAGAGCTGGTTGTGTGGCAGTTCAGTAGGTTGAGGATCACTGCAGGCTGTAGGCTTGTCAGAAGAGGTGGGTCTTCAGGTCCTTTTTGAAGGTTTCTATGGTAGTTGAGTCTGATGTATTGGGTAGAGAGTTCCAGAGTATGGGGGAAGCATGGGAGAAGTCTTGGATGTGGTTGTGAGAAGAAGAGATAAGAGGGGAGTAGAGAAGGAGATCTTGTGAGGATCGAAGGTTGCATTTATTTTAGTACCGGGAGACCATGTCGCAGAGGAGACTGGTTGTGGATAGCTTTGTATGTCATAGTAAGGTTTTTGAACTTGAGCCTATGGACGATAGGAAGCCAGTGAAGGGCTTGACAGAGGGGTGAGGCTGGGGAATAGCGGGGAGACAGGTACAGTTCGGTCCATATATATATTTGGTCAGAGACAACATTTTTCTACTTTTGGTTATAGCCATTACCACAATTAATTAATAAAAAACAATTCAGATACAGTTGAAGTTCAGACTTTGAGCTTTCATTTGAGGGTATCCACATTAAAATTGGATGAAGGGTTTAGGAGTTTCAGCTCATTAACATGTGCCACCCTGTTTTTAAAGGGACCAAAAGTAATTGGACAGATTCAATAATTTTAAATAAAATGTTCATTTTTAGCACTTGGTTGAAAACCCTTTGTTAGCAACTCATGGACATCACCAGACGCTGTGTTTCCTCCTTTTTGTTGCTCTGTCAGGCTTTCACAGCGGTGGTTTTCAGTTGCAGTTTGTTTGTGGGCCTTTCTGTCTGAAGTTTAGTCTTTTACAAGTAAAATGCATGCTCAATTGGGTTGAGATCAGGTGACTGACTTGGCCATTCAAGAATATTCCACTTCTCTGCTTTAATAAACTCCTGGGTTGCTTTGGCTTTATGTTTTGGGTCATTGTCCATCTGTAGTATGAAACGACGACCAATCAGGTTGGCTGCATTTGGCTGGATCTGAGCACACAGTATCTCTCTGAATACCTCAGAATTCATTCGGCTGCTTCTGTCCTGTGTCACATCATCAATAAACACTAGTGACCCAGTGCCACTGGCAGCCATGCATGCCCAAGCCATCACACTGCCTCTGCTGTGTTTTACAGATGATGTGGTATGCTTCGGATCATGAGCTGTACCACGCCTTCGCCATACTTTTCTCTTTCCATCATTCTGGTAGAGGTTGATCTTGGTTTCATCTGTCCAAAGAATGTTCTTCCAGAACTGTGCTGGCTTTTCTAGATGTTTTTTAGCAAAGTCCAGTCTAGCCTTTTTATTCTTGATGCTTATGAGTGGCTTGCACCGTGCAGTGAACCCTCTGTATTTACTTTCATGCAGTCTTCTCTTTATGGTAGATTTGGATATTGATACGCCTACCTCCTGGAGAGTGCTGTTCACTTGGTTGGCTGTTGTGAAGGGGTTTCTCTTCACCATGGAGATTAGTCTTCGATCATCCACCACTGTTGTCTTCCATGGGCGCCCAGGTCTTTTTGCATTGATGAGTTCACCAGTGCTTTCTTTCTTTCTCAGGATGTACCAAACTGTAGATTTTGCCACTCCTAATATTGTAGCAATTTCTCGGATGGGTTTTTTTTGTTTTCGCAGCTTAACCCCTTTACCCCCAAGGGTGGTTTGCACGTTATGGACCGGACCAATTTTTACAATTCTGACCACTGTCCCTTTATGAGGTTATAACTCTGGAACGCTTCAACGGATCCCGGTGATTCTGACATTGTTTTCTCGTGACATATTGTACTTCATGAGAGTGGTAAAATTTCTTTGATATTACCTGCGTTTATTTGTGAAAAAAACGGAAACATGGCAAAAATTTTGAAAATTTCGCAATTTTCCAACTTTGAATTTTTATGCAATTAAATCACAGAGATATGTCACACAAAATACTTAATAAGTAGCATTTCCCACATGTCTACTTTACATCAGCACAATTTTGGAACCAAAATTTTTTTTTGTTAGGGAGTTATAAGGGTTAAAAGTTGACCAGCAATTTCTCATTTTTACAACACCATTTTATTTTAGGGACCACATCTCATTTGAAGTCATTTTGAGGGGTCAATATGATAGAAAATACCCAAGTGTGACACCATTCTAAAAGCTGCACCCCTCAAGGTTCTCAAAACCACATTCAAGAAGTTTATTAACCCTTCAGGTGTTTCACAGGAATTTTTGGAATGTTTAAATAAAAATTAACATTTAACTTTTTTTCACAAAAAATTTACTTCAGCTCCAATTTGTTTTATTTTGCCAAGTGTTACAGGAGAAAATGGACCCCAAACCTTGTTGTACAATTTGTCCTGAGTACGCCGATACCCCATAAGTGGAGGTAAACCACTGTTTGGGTGCATGACAGAGCTCGGAAGGGAAGGAGCGCCATTTGACTTTTCAATGCAAAATTGACTGGAATTGAGATGGGACGCCATGTTGCGTTTGGAGAGCCACTGATGTGCCTAAACATTGAAACCCCCCACAAGTGACACCATTTTGGAAAGTAGACCCCCTAAGGAACTTATCTAGAGGTGTGGTGAGCACTTTGACCCACCAAGTGCTTCACAGAAGTTTATAATGCAGAACCGTAAAAATAAAAAATATTGTTTTTTTCACAAAAATTATCTTTTCGCCCCCAATTTTTTATTTTCCCAATGGTAAGAGAAGAAATTGGAACCAAAAAGTTGTTGCACAATTTGTCCTGAGTACTCTGATACCCCATATGTGGGGGTAAACCACTGTTTGGGCACATGGGAGACCTCGGAAGGGAAGGAGCGCCGTTTGACCTTTCAATGCAAAATTGATAGGAATTGAGATGGGACGCCATGTTGCGTTTGAAGAGCCACTGAGGGGCCTAAACATTGAAACCCCCCACAAGTGACACCATTTTGGAAAGTAGACCCCCCTAAGGAACTTACCTAGATGTGTGGTGAGCACTTTGACCCACCAAGAGCTTCACAGAAGTTTATAATGCAGAGCCGTAAAAATAAAACAAAATTTTTTTCCCACAAATATTATTTTTTAGCCCCCAGTTTTGAATTTTCCCGAGGGTAACAGGTGAAATTGGACCCCAAAATTTGTTGTGCAATTTGTCCTGAGTGCGCTGATACCCAATATGTGGGGGGGAACCACCGTTTGGGCGCATGGGAAGGCTCGGAAGGGAAGGAGCGCCATTTGAAATACAGACTTAGATGGAATGGTCTGCAGGCGTCACATTGCGTTTGCAGAGCCCCTAATGTACCTAAACAGTAGAAACCCCCCACAAGTGACCCCATATTGGAAACTAGACCCCCCCACGAACTTATCTAGATGTGTTGTGAGAACTTGGAGCCCCCAAGTGTTTCACTACAGTTTATAACGCAGAGCCGTGAAAATTAAAAAATCTTTTTTTTCCCACAAAACTTATTTTTTAGCCCCCAGTTTTGTATTTTCCCAAGGGTAACAGGAGAAATTGGACCCCAAAAGTTATTGTCCAATTTATCCTGAGTACGCTGATACCCCATATGTTGGGGTAAACTCCTGTTTGGGCACACGGGAGAGCTCGGAAGGGAAGGAGCACTGTTTTACTTTTTCAATGCAGAATTGGCTGGAATTGAGATCGGACGCCATGTCGCGTTTGGAGAGCCCCTGATGTGCCTAAACAGTGGAAACCCCCCAATTATAACTGAAACCCTAATCCAAACACACCCCTAACCCTAATTCCAACGGTAACCCTAACCAGACCTCTAACCCAGACACACCCCTAACCCTAATCCCAACCCTATTCCCAACCGCAAATGTAATCCAAACCCTAATCCTAACTTTAGCCCCAACCCTAACTGTAGCCTTAACCCTAACTGTAGCCTTAACCCTAACTGTAGCCTTAACCATAACTGTAGCCTTTACCCTAACTGTAGCCTTAACCCTAGCCCTAACCCTAGCCCTAACCATAACCCTAGCCCTAACCCTAGCCCTAACCCTAGTCCTAACCCTAACCCTAGCCCTATCCCTAGCCCTAGCCCTAACCCTAACCCTAACCCTAGCCCTAACCCTAACCCTAGCCCTAACCCTAGCCCTAGCGGTAAAATGGAAATAAATACATTTTTTAAATTTTTTTTATTTTTCCCTAACTAAGGGGGTAATGAAGGGGGGTATGATTTACTTTTATAGCGGGTTTTTTAGCGGATTTTTATGATTGGCAGCCGTCACTCACTGAAAGACGCTTTTTATTGCAAAAAATATTTTTTGCGTTACCACATTTTGAGAGCTATAATTTTTCCATATTTGAGTCCACAGAATCATGTGAGGTCTTGTTTTTTGCGGGATGAGTTGACGTTTTTATTGGTAACACTTTCGGGCACGTGGCATTTTTTGATCGCTTTTTATTCCGATTTTTGTTAGGCAGAATTAGCAAAAACCAGCTATTCATGAATTTCTTTTGGGGGAGGCGTTTATACTGTTCCGCGTTTGGTAAAATTGATAAAGCAGTTTTATTCTTCGGGTCAGTACGATTACAGCGACATCTCATTTATATCATTTTTTTGATGTTTTGGCGCTTTTATACGATAAAAACTATTTTATAGAAATAATAATTATTTTTGCATCGCTTTATTCTGAGGACTATAACTTTTTTATTTTTTTGCTGATGTTGCTGTATGGCGGCTCGTTTTTTGCGGGACAAGATGACGCTTTCAGCGGTACCATGGTTATTTATATCTGTCTTTTTGATCGCGTGTTATTCCACTTTTTGTTCAGCGGTATGAT
Organism: Ranitomeya imitator; assembly: GCF_032444005.1. Taxonomy (NCBI): domain Eukaryota; kingdom Metazoa; phylum Chordata; class Amphibia; order Anura; family Dendrobatidae; genus Ranitomeya; species Ranitomeya imitator. The sequence goes on from NC_091287.1 coordinate 242,261,112, forward strand.
AATAAAGCATTGTTTTTTGCCTCGTTTTTCTTTTTTTCTTACGGTGTTTACTGAAGGGGTTAACTAGTGGGCCAGTTTTATAGGTCGGGTCGTTACGGACGCGGCGCTACTAAATATGTGTACTTTTATTGTTTTGTTTTTTTTATTTAGATAAAGAAATGTATTTATGGGAATAATATTTTTATTTTTTTCATTATTTAGGATTTTTTTTTTTTTTTTTTTTTTACACACTTGTAAAAAATTTTTTTACTTTTTTACTTTGTCCCAGGGGGGACAATACAGATCGGTGATCTGCCAGTTTGCACAGCACTCTGACAGATCACCGATCTGTCAAACAGCGCTGCAGCGTTACCAAGTGCCTGCTCTAAGCAGGCACTTGGTAAGCCACCTCCCTCACTGCAGGACCCGGATCCGCGGCCATCTTGGATCCGGGATTTGCTGCAGGGAGGAAGGTAGGAGACCCCCGGAGCAACGCGATCACATCGCGTTGCTGCGGGGGTCTCAGGGAAGCCCGCAGGGAGCCCCCTCCCTGCGCGATGCTTCCCTGCACCGCCGGCACATCGCGATCATGTTTGATCACGGTGTGCCGGGGGTTAATGTGCCGGGGGCGGTTCGTGACCGCTCCTGGCACATAGTGCCGGATGTCAGCTGCGATAAGCAGCTGACACCCGGCCGCAATCGGCCGCGCTCCCCCCGTGAGCGCGGCCGATCGCCTATGACGTACTATTCCGTCCTTGGGAAGTAAAGCCCACCCCACATGGACGGAATAGTACGTCTAATGGCAGAAAGGGGTTAAGGATGGCTTGTTTCACCTGCATGGAGAGCTCCTTTGACCGCATGTTTACTTCACAGCAAAACCTTCCAAATGCAAGCACCACACCTCAAATCAACTCCAGGCCTTTTATCTGCTTAATTGAGAATGACATAATGAAGGGATTGCCCACACCTGTCCATGAAATAGCCTTGGAGTCAATTGTCCAAATACTTTTGGTCTCTTTAAAAACAGGGTGGCACATGTTAAGGAGCTAAAACTCCCAAACCCTTCATCCAATTTTAATGTGGATACCCTCAAATGAAAGCTGAAAGTCTGAACTTCAACTGCATCTGAATTGTTTTATTTAAAATTCATTGTGGTAATGTCTATAACCAAAATTAGAAAAATGTTGTCTCTGTCCAAATATATATGGACCTAACTGTAGATTAGTCGGGCAGCAGAGTGTAGGATGGATTGGAGTGGTGCCAGAGTGCTGGAGGGGAGGCCAGAGAGTAGGAGGTTGCAGTAGTCAAGGCGGGAGATGATAAGGGCGTGCACTAGTGTTTTTGTGGTTTTGTTGTCGAAAAATGCACGGATCCGGGAAATATTTTTGAGTTTGAGATGGCTGAAGGAGGTAAGGGCTTGGATATGTGGCATGAAAGAGAGGGCAGAGTCGGGGATCACCCCGAGGCACCGAGCATGCGGGACTGGGGAAAGTGAGCAGCCATTGACATTGATGGATAGGTCTTTAACCCCTTAACACAAAATGACATACATGTACATCATTGCGAGGCTTATTGTGTGTGGAGGGAGCTCCATAGCTGAGATCCTTCTACATGTGGTAGATGCTGGCTATATTACGTAGCGAGCATCTGTTTCTGAGCTGAACTCAAATCACTATATTTAACCATGTAAACGTCAGTCGCTGACAGTGGCATTTAAATGGTGTGGTTGCTAAAAAGAAAGCCTTAATGTTTGTTTATATGTATATCAGACAGACACAAGTTTGTTTTTTGATGGAATGAGACTATTAACAGCAATTTGAACTAGCAGCTGTTTTTTTTTTATTTTCCGCCTTTTATTAATTTTTTGTTTCCAGTTAGTGCATACTTTGTGCCCGCCCCTCTTCATAAGGTCATAAAAGACCATTGGGGGGCATTTCACCATTATATTACATTTTTCTCTTATCAAATTTCTTGAATGGAGCTTGCTTAGTCTCTTAGCACTCAGCAGCTCCTTCTCCCTCTGCACACCTAGCGATCACATCATCACTGGGTCTGAAGGAGGCAGAGCTTTAAGTGCTTCCTATACTGTACCCACCACGCTTGTTCAGTGCTTTGTATATAGATATATATATATATATATAGTGATCGGGAAGGCAAAAGCTGCAATAGACCATGTCTGCTTTATCTATGGAGAATCTGGCTGTGTCTGACAACCGCCTCTCTGCTCCCATAGCTGCACGGTCTCATGCAGCTGTTATGCTATGCAGTGAACTCTTATAATATGAATACATAGCATAATGAGGACCAACTAGACCTTTTTAGCCTTTCAATGGTCCGCACGTTGATAAAGACATTTTAAAACATTTTTGTGGCCATTTTTTTTGTGACAATTTTTGTGCGGGCCTGTTTTTCTGAAGTTTTTACAGTCATGTAGAGAAACCTAAAGTAATAACGCTATAGCTGGTGTTTGTTACATTTTGAGAACAAAACACTATTCACTTAAAAATGCTACATACGGTAAGTGTCAAACACAAAACACGGTGTAAGCAGACTTTTCAATAATTTGCTATTGACTTTAATAAAAATGCCATGAAGAACATGTTTAAATGTTGCAATTTAAAAGTACACCCTCTCTGTACAGCAAGTTCAATAGACTACCTAATCTGAGCAGCATAATGTAGCGACAGAGACTCTGATTCCAGCTATGTGTCACTGACTGGGCGGCTTTCTGTAGTTTTTATAAAATCACTGTTGTCAGCAGGAGATTATTACTAGAGGACTAGTATACCTGCTGCCAAATAGTCCTCCATATTTTTTAGCTCTGCATAACCCTACACTCACCACCACTGATTGGCAACCTTCTGTGTACATGGTATGTAGGTACAAAGCTGCTAATCAGTGGTGTGGGTGGGTTCATACAGAAGTCAGCATTCAGAGAACTGCTTTATATGTAGTAGATCAGGCTACGTTAACATTTGCGTCGTGCGGTGCTGCGTTGGCGATGCAACGCACAACGCATACAAGAACGCATAGTTTTGTGACGCATGCGTCCTTTTTTGGCTGGATTTTGGATGCAAAAAAATGCAACTTGCTGCGTCCTCTGCGCCCTGACGCTTGCGGCAAAAAAGACGCATGCATCACAAAACGCATGCAAATGCATGTCCATGCGCCCCCATGTTAAATATAGGGGCGCATGATGCATGCGTCGCCGTGGCTGCGCCCGACGCACCACCGCAAGACGCTAATGTGAACGTAGCCTAAAACAGTAATTTTATCAAAATGATAGCAGAGCGTGATGATGCAAACCAGTAAGTGATATATGGCTGACTTCATGGTCTCAGCCCCTACTGCTCTCCTATGGGGTAGCAAAAACCTGGGAACAGATTCCCTTTAAATGCTGTAAAGACCAGACAAAATGTAAGCACTCCAGTTTTTATCTATCACTATCATAGAGTGCAGTGTTATACTAATAAATATTGGCCATAAAAACGTTATTTTTATAATATATTTGTATAGAAATAAGAATGATAAAAATGTTGTTTTAAAGGATCACAATTCCATGTCATTGTTTATATTCTTTTAAGCCTGGGCTACAGTAAGAATTTGTGTAATGAAATATAGCTGCTTTTCCAAATGAAGACTACAGTAGGCATACCAGCTGAGTCAGTTAATGTAGCTAGGTCTGGTAATTCCAGTGTTCATGAAAATATATTTACTGTCCTTGAAAAATGAAAACAAACCAAAAAAAAACGAAATCTATATTTTTTTATTATCTTCTTTGTCATAAGACATTGTAGCCCATTTTTATCTATTTTATCTTCCAGGTGCAGCTCAAGGAGCCTACAGAGATAGGACACCGCAAAATGACACAACTGGTGGTAGGAGAAATAATAATCCACAAGTTCAGACATTAGGCCAAGGAAGGCAGCAACAGCGCTATGGTTCACCGGGGAGGCTATCGAATCGCCACAAAAGTCCTCTGAGATATGGTAGCCAAAACTTGGCCACATCTTTTAGCACCAAGATGAAAGGTACATTCTGTGCACATGCAGAAACTTTTTTTGCTGTTTAAAGTGAAACAATATTTTATGAATGCCAAGTGAAATAATTTCTATAAAGAAATTTTGCAGTTCACAGCGCAGTTAGATTGACTCAGAAATACTTTGCATTATTTATTTGTTAGAATAACCGCATTGGAAAAGGGAGGGAAAGTTCTAGTGTAAAATAGGTGATTAAGCTGTTTAGGATTAGGAAACATTGCGCTTAATTGTTGACTTAGGCTACTTTCACACTGGCGTTTTTTTAATACGTCGCAATGCGTCGTTTAGGGGAAAAAACGCATCCTGCAAAGTTGTTTGCAGGATGCGTTTTTGCCCCATAGAGTTACATTACCGACGTATTGACACACGTCACAACCGTCTTGCGACGGTTGCGCCGTGTGGTGGCGGACTGCCGGGAGCAAAAAACGTTAAATGTAACGTTTTTTGCATCCGACGGACCGCTTTTTCCGACCGCGCATGCGTGGCCGAAACTCCGCCCCCACCTCCCCGCACCTCACAATGGGGCAGCGGATGCGCCGGAGAAATGCATCCGCTGCACCCGTTGTGCGGCACAACAAACGCTAGTGTCGGAATCTCGGCCCGACGCAATGCGACGGGCCGAATCCGACGCTAGTGTGAAAGTAGCCTTACTAAGGCAGAGGCGTAGGCTAGTAAAACATAATTGCCTAAATAGTATTTGCTGACAAGAATATGCCAAGCATACTTATAACTAATTGTTCATGTTCATCTGTCAGCTTCATTAAAGTAGTCAAGGATGCACTAAAATGAGCATTCTGTCACTTAAAAAAAGTTGTTGTTTTTTTCAGAATATTAATGGCATATGCTTAAGATATGCTATCAGTATCAGATTTGTGGGTGTCTTACTTTCATTGAAGTAAATAGGACTGCACTGTAATAAAATGCTAGTACCTACATGGTATGGAGGTATAAAAAAAAACAAAGGCGCTAAGGCGATCACACAAGAACTATTGCTTCTTCAAAGAGGTTATCAATGGTGTTGGCGAATGTTGAAGATCAATCAGTTTATGCAATCTTACATATTATCCTCTGCAGTAAGGAGCCTATTGTGAGGCAAGGAGCTGTGGATGTCCCTCCGCTGATAATTGGCAGTTTCTCAATAATGGGGAGAAATTTGCAGTTGGAGAACCTGTTTATGAGTAGAGCATAGCATCCTCTTTGCTGGCCTTGCGGTGCAGAGATTAATTTAGAAATTCTTTAAAATTGCAACTCATTAACCTTTCAGTGGCTGATTGTTAGAATTATGTTATCTGGTACTGCACAGTGGCAGCATAAGGAAGCCGCCAGGGTCCCTTTAAATATATATTTTAAAGTATATTTTTTTCCTTTCTTTTTAGTGTCAAATACATTAAGTGCCTTCCAGACAAATAACACTGGATTTGCTGCGAGAGCAAAGAGTGTGCAAAATCTATCAGAATTATCCATGGAGTCCAAAATAGAGCACAATAGAAGGAACAGAGGTGACATGCCCATACGCCAAAGACCTGTCATGAATAAAAAAATAGATTTACAAACAATTTCCAAATTAATCACATTGGAACCATCTGAAATCATAATGAAACTGGCTGCTCCGGGAAGTGGACTAAGGGAATTTCTTAATGAAAATACAATAGATTTTCAAGCAACTGAAGGTTTCCTGAATATTTTAAGTACAATTATCACAAGCACAACAAACCAGCAAAATTTAATATATATCCTAGGTCAAGTCCAAGGATCTGGTTTCCTGAAGCAAGTTCTTCCTTTTCACATGTTGCAGAGTTATAAAGCGATCACACAGCAGCACAGAACATTTTTGTTTTTTGAACATATTATTACTTTGGTCACAGAACTGGCAAGTATCTTTCCATCCAGTTCTTTCATGGAAGTAAGTATAATTAAGACCCTTGTTCAAAATGCATTCCTTAACATGGAAGGTAATGGGAACACTGTGCGTACAGAAAATAAGAAGAAATTGATGGATCTGGATAAGTTCCTTCAACACTTGGAAGAAAAAAAAGCAGAAGGAACTTTGAAATCAGACAATTACATCTACATTGTAGGAAACAAGGAAAGCATAGAAAGTGACTTTAGACAGCTATCAATTTATCCAACCTATGAAGACATCTGTTTGTCTCAAAAGCCTTTAATGAGACCAAACATCATTGATGGATCCTATGCTGATGCTAGGTCTTACCTAGATACACATTTCCGCCTAATGCGAGAAGATTTCATTCGTCCTCTAAGAGATGGAATTTCTGGACTTGTTACACTGCAAGAAAAGGATCTCAATAAAGCAAAAATTGATGATATTAGAATTTATTTTGATGCCAAGATCTTTTCTCCATTATGCACTCGTGCTGGAATAGTTCATGAGGTCCATTTCAGTACCAAAAACCTGAAACATGTTCGCTGGGAAATCTCAAAGCGTCTTCTCTACGGATCTCTTGTTTGCCTTTCTAATGACGATTTCAAACATATGCTTTTTGCTACTGTTGCAGACAGAAATATTTCCGATCTCCAAAATGGGGTAATAGCTCTGATCTTTACAGAAGAAAGTCGGCAGCAGCTGACACAATATGCAGTAGATGATAATTTTCTCATGGTTGAAGCCACAACCTACTTTGAAGCATATCGTCATGTGTTGGAAGGTTTGAAGGAAATGGTGGCGAGTGAAATTCCATTCCAGAATTACATTGTTTTCTGTAACACAGCAATGTCCCCACCTTTATATGTCTCTCAGAATCCTACTGGTTACACCTTGGAGAAGTTAATCAAATCTGACAACTCCACAATACAACAGTATAACAATGCAGGAGGGCCTTCATACCGATTAGGTACTCAGTTGTTGAACAGATTGTTTAAAAATCAATTTAATGTCCTTGATTCCAGTACTTGGCCAACCAAAGAGGAATTGCAGCTTGACCGATCTCAGTTCAAGGCATTTCAAATGGCTCTAACAAGCGAGCTTTCTATCATTCAAGGACCTCCGGGAACAGGTAAAAAAAAAAATGTATATTCTGGTTAATAATGCCAATGCAATACATATTATAGTGATTAAAATGTATTGTATTATACTCTAAATAAATTCTTAAACATGTAATAAAAAATATACTAGGGAACTATAAAGGCATTGTCTATTTTGCTGTGAAATTTTGATGTGGACTGCTTTGGGGTGCAAACAACAAAAGTTGGCATACTTTACCTACACTCTGCTCCATGCTCCACACTACCATTACAATGGCCTCTGCTTGCCTTGGAGTGGTGATGTCACAGACCAGTAGTAACCCAAATGGCCGCTGATTAGCTGCAGAGTAAGGAGTTCTGAGCCTAAAGCCAATTAGTGACCACCTTCTTCTCTTTCTTTAAAATTGGCTGAAGTCAGAAGGGGAGTGATTTCAACAGACTGAATCTCAGCATTCAAATAAGTCCTGGATGGTTGTTTTAGCTGCAATCCAGGGCTCACTTTAAAGGGAACTTGTAATCTCCAAAATCGAAGATGAGCTAAGCCCACCAGCATCAGGATCTTATCTACAGCATTCTGGAATGCTGCAGATAAGCCCCCGATGTATCCCGAAAGATGAGAAAAAGAGGTTAGATTATACTCACCCAGGGGCGGTCCCGCTGCGGTCCGGTCCGATGGGTGTCGCGGTCCAGTCTGGGGCCTCCCATCTTCATAGGATGACGTCCTCTTCTTGTATTCATGCTGCGGCTCCGGCACAGGCGTACTTTGTCTGCTCTGTTGAGGGCAGAGCAAAGTACTGCAGTGCGCAGGCGCCGGGAAAGGTCAGAGAGGCTCATCACTTGCGCACGGCAGTACTTTGCTCTGCCGTCAACAGGGCAGACGAAGTACGCCTACGCCGGAGCTGCAGCGTGAATACAAGAAGAGGACGTCATCGTAAGAAGAAGGGAGGCCCCGGACCAGACCGTGACGCCCATTGGATCGGACCGCCCACCCAGGTGAGTATAATCTAACCTCTTTTTCTCATCTTTAAGGATACATTGGGGGGCTTATCTACAGCATTCCAGAATGCTGTAGAAAAGCCCCTGAAGCTGGTGGGCTTAGCTAATCTTCAATTTTGGGGGTGACGGGTTCCCTTTAATGCCCAAGCTAAATGGTTTAAAGTTGGCAACAGGAAGGTGAGCTGTAGTTACATGCAGCTTTTACGTTAACAACTAGTATGACAAGTGGGGTTGTTGAGAATTTCAGATTTAGCCCATGTTCAGTATTTAGTCAGTATTTTACATCAGTATTTCTAAGCCAAAATTGGTAGTGGAACAATTAGCGGAAAAGTATAATAGAAACGCGTCACCACTGCTGTATTTATCGCCCACTCCTGATTTTGGCTTACAGATACTGTATTGATGTAAAAAACTGACCAAATACTGAACATGTTTACGTGGCCTTAAAATGAAGATTGCTGCTGCATTTGCGATCCTGTCTGAATTACAACCATTAGTCTCCAGAACATATCTCTCACATCCTTCGCTAATGAATTGTCGCACTGCAAAGACATATGACATACGTCTTTTGCAGGGAAAGGGTTAAACAGCAAGTTATGTAAGTTACTAGTATACACGTGCTTCTCACATAAATGGAATATAATCAAAAAGTTAATTTATCTCAGTTCTTCAATACAAAAATAGACACTCATACATTATATAGAGTCATTACAGACATAGTGATCTATTTCAAGTGCTTATTTCTGTTAATGTTGATGATTATGGCTTACAGCCAATGAAAACCCAAAAGTCATTATCTCAATAAATTAGAATAATTAACAAAAACACCTGCAAAGGCTTCCTAAGTCTTTAAAAAGGTCCCTTAGTCTGTTTCAGTCATCATCATGGGAAGACTGCTGACTTAACAGATGTCCAAAATATTATCGTATGTAGACTGTTATGATGCTGACAGAATTGTACTGAGGTGATGCTACTCTTTAGGTACTTACAGTATATATGGTTAGCACTGATTTTGTAGACAATGCACAAAAACAAATTGTATTGGCAGAAAATACATGAACTTGTCCCCAGGTCAAAAGTGGCCATTTTTCTATTGTTTTATTCCCACTGCTCTCCCAAGTATTCTGTTTTTTTCTTGTAACCCACCATGCGGTTCCAGAGATATTGACCCCTTGGTAAAGATCATAAAAAGAAGAGTATTGGGCTCATTGAATTTTAACCCCTTCTTGAATTAAGAAGTGAATGAACATGCTGGGAATGGGTCCGCATCTGTGGAAGGGGCTCAGGAGGTGATCTTGCTCCATATGCAGCTGCTGCCAGCTATAATACAAAGCAGTTGGAGCTGAGCTCCAGCCGTGTCTGTTAAACAATTAGATGACCTGTAAATCTCTGACAACAACATTTCAATGGAACCCATGCTAGTGCTTGTGTATATCGGTTCCCATCAGTCGCAACATTGCAATGGCAAGGAAACTATGGGTTACAATGGCTGTTATCTTGGTATTCTTATGAAGCTTAGCAACAATATTGAGTTGATAAGTATTACGGAAAAACAGTGGCGTATGTATGATCCCTGAGAGCTACCATCTTAGGCCCTTGAGCCAATTGGCTGGTGTCAGAAAAGAGAATGTTTCTCCCCACAAAGAGTATTTGCATTGTGTTCCTTTAACCATTTCTCTCTCATTTCAACTATTTATTGTATCGCGGCCCTCACCTGAAGATTTCCTATAAGGTTGATATAGTGATTACATATAGAACTTGTTATGTGACACATTCCACCTTCCTTCACTGTGAAATAGTCTAACATTATGGTGTGTTGGTTAGTTACTAAAATTAGCCATTTCGATATAATATTCGATGCACTGGGGACGTCAAGACCTGAAACATTGTCATCTACATAATCGGACGCCTCTGTCAGATTATCACATACTAGATAATGGCCCCATTCTAGCGCATTGGGTATTCTAGAATATGTATGTGTGTATATATATATATATATATATAGCAGCCACATAGCATATAGCAGAGGCCACGTAACACAGACAGCCACGCAGTATATAGCGCAGCCATGTAGTATATAGGAGTCACGTAGTATATAACACAGCCACGTAGTATATAACAGCCCATGCAGTATATAACACAGCCCACGCAGTATATAACACTGTGCATGTAGTATATAACACTGCCCACATAGTATAACACTGCCACACAGTATATAACACAGCCCACGCAGTATATAACACAGCCCACATAGTATATGACACAGCCACGTAGGATATAACACAGCCACGTAGTATATAACTGCCTACGTAGAATATAACACAGCCCACGCAGTATATAACAGTGCGCATGTAGTATATAACACTGCCCACATAGTATAACACTGCCACGTAGTATATAACACTGCCACGTAGTATATAACACAGCCCACATAGTATATAACACTGCCATGTAGTATATAACACAGCCCACATAGTATATAACACTGCCCATGGAGTATATAACACTGCCCACGTAGTATATAACACTGCCCACGTAGTATATAACACTGCCCACGTAGTATATAACACTGCACACGTAGTATATAACACTGCCCACGTAGTATATAACACTGCCCATGTATATAACACTGCCCACAAAGTATATAACACTGCCCACGTAGTATATAACACTGCCCACGTAGTATATAACACTGCCCATGTTGTATATAACACTGCCCATGTAGTATATAACACTGCCCACGTAGTATATAACACTGCCCATGTATATAACATTGCCCACGTAGTATATAACACTGCCCATGTTGTATATAACACTGCCCACAAAGTGTATAACACTGCCACGTAGTATATAACACTGCCCACGTAGTATATAACACAGCCCATGCAGTATATAGCGCTGCGCATGTAGTATATAACACTGCCCACGTAGTATAACACAGCCCACGCAGTATATAACACTGTGCATGTAGTATATAACACTGCCCACATAGTATAACACTGCCACGCAGTATATAACACAGCCCACGCAGTATATAACACAGCCCACATAGTATATAACACAGCCACGTAGGATATAACACAGCCACGTAGTATATAACTGCCTACGTAGAATATAACACAGCCCACGCAGTATATAACAGTGCGCATGTAGTATATAACACTGCCCACATAGTATAACACTGCCACGTAGTATATAACACTGCCACGTAGTATATAACACTGCCACGTAGTATATAACACTGCCACGTAGTATATAACACAGCCCACATAGTATATAACACTGCCATGTAGTATATAACACAGCCCACATAGTATATAACACTGCCCATGGAGTATATAACACTGCCCACGGAGTATATAACTGCCCACGTAGTATATAACACTGCCCGCGTAGTATATAACACTGCACACGTAGTATATAACACTGCCCACAAAGTATATAACACTGCCCACGTAGTATATAACACTGCCCACGTAGTATATAACACTGCCCATGTATATAACACTGCCCACGTAGTATATAACACTGCCCATGTTGTATATAACACTGCCCACAAAGTATACAACACTGCCACGTAGTATATAACACTGCCCACGTAGTATATAACACTGCCCATGTTGTATATAACACTGCCCATGTTGTATATAACACTGCCCATGTAGTATATAACACTGCCCACGTAGTATATAACATTGCCCACGTAGTATATAACACAGCCCACATAGTATATAACACAGCCCATGCAGTATATAGCGCTGCGCATGTAGTATATAACACTGCCCACGTAGTACAACACAGCCCACGTAGTATATGACACTGCCACGTAGTATATAACACTGCCCACATAGTACAGTCATGGCCAAAAGTATTGACACCCCTGCAATTCTGTCAGATAATACTCAGTTTCTTCCTGAAAATGATTGCAAACACAAATTATTTGGTATTATTATCTTCATTTAATTTGTCTTAAATGAAAAAACACAAAAAGAGAAAAGAAAGAAGACCAAAGAACTGTCTGAGGACTTGAGAAACCAAATTGTGAGGAAGCATGAGCAATCTCAATGCTACAAGTCCATCTCCAAAGACCTGAATGTTCCTGTGTCTACCGTGCGCAGTGTCATCAAGAAGTTTAAAGCCCGTGGCACTGTGGCTGACCTCCCTAGATGTGGACGGAAAAGAAAAATTGACAAGAGATTTCAACGCAAGATTGTGCGGATGTTGGATAAAGAACCTTGACTAACATCCAAACAAGTTCAAGCTGCCCTGCAGTCCGAGGGTACAACAGTGTCAACCCGTACTATTGTCGGCATCTGAATGAAAAGGGACTGTATGGTAGGAGACCCAGGAAGACCCCACTTCTTACCCCGAGACATAAAAAAGCCAGGCTGGAGTTTGCCAAAAACTTACCTGAAAAAGCCTAAAACGTTTTGGAAGAATGTTCTCTGGTCAGATGAGACAAAAGTAGAGCTTTTTGGGCAAAGACATCAACATAGAGTTTACAGGAGAAAAAAAGAGGCATTCAAAGAAAAGAACACGGTCCCTACAGTCAAACATGGCGGAGGTTCCCTGATGTTTTGGGGTTGCTTTGCTGCCTCTGGCACTGGACTGCTTGACCGTGTGCATGGCATTATGAAGTCTGAAGACTACCAACGAATTTTGCAGCATTATGTAGGGCCCAGTGTGAGAAAGCTGGGTCTCCCTCAGTGGTCATGGGTCTTCCAGCAGGAGAGTGACCCAAAACACACTTCAAAAAGCACTAGAAAATGGTTTGAGAGAAAGCACTGGAGACTTTTAAGGTGGTCAGCAATGAGTCCAGACCTGAATCCCATAGAACACCTGTGGAGAGATTTAAAAATGGCAGTTTGGAGAAGGCACCCTTCAAATATCAGGGACCTGAAGCAGTTTGCCAAAGAAGAATGGTCTAAAATTCCAGCAGAGTATTGTAAGAAACTCATTGATGGTTACCGGAAGCGGTTGGTCGCAGTTATTTTGGCTAAAGGTTGTGCAACCAAGTATTAGGCCGAGGGTGCCAATATTTTTGTCTGGCCCATTTTTGGAGTTTTGTGTGAAATGATCAATGTTTTGCTTTTTGCTTCATTCTCTTTTGTGTTTTTTTTTCATTTAAGACAAATTAAATGAAGATAATAATACCAAATAATTTGTGTTTGCAATCATTTTCAGGAAGAAAATGAGTATTATCTGACAGAATAGCAGTGGTGTCAATACTTTTGGCCATGACTGTATATACCACTGCCCACGTAGTATATAACACAGCCCACGTAGTATATAACACAGCCCACCTAGTATATAACACGGCCCACGTATATAACACTTCCCACGTAGTATATAACACTGCCCACGTAGTATATAACACTGCCCATGTAGTATATAACACTGCCACGTAGTATATAACAGCTCACGTAGTATATAACACTACCACATAGTATATAACACTGCCCACGTTGTATATAACACTGCCCACGTTGTATATAACACTGCCGCGTAGTATATAACACTGCCCACGTAGTATATAACACTGCCCACGTAGTATATAACACAGCCCACGTAATATACAACACAGCCCACGTAATATATAGCATCCATGTAGTATTACATTGCCCACGTAGTAGATAAAATTGCCCACGTAGTATATAACACTGCCCATGTAGTATATAACACTGCCCACGTAGTATATAACACTGCCCACGCAGTATATAACACAGGCCACACAGTATATGACGCTGCCTGAGTAGTATATAGCAGCCTCGCAGTATATAACACAGCCAAAGTACTATACAGTACTGTGGGCACCATATCCCTGTTAAAAAAAGAATGAAAATAAAAAATAGCTATATACTCACCCTCCGGCGTCCAGCGAAGCTGTCCCTATGTGCGCGATGCGGCCGCCAGCTTCCGTTCCCAGCGATGCATTGCGAAATTACCCAGACGACTTAGCGGTCTCTCGAGACCACTACGTCATCCTCTCGCGAGACCGCAATGCAAGGCCCGGAGCGTCACAATAAGCGGGAAATGCGCTGGAAGGTGAGTATATAATGATTTTTTATTTTGTTTATTATTTTTAACATTATATCTTTTTACTATTGATGCTGCATGGGCAGCATCAATAGTAAAAAGTTGGTCACACAGGGTTAATAGCAGCTTTAACGGACTGCGATATAACGCGGTGTAACGCAGCCATTAACCCTGTGTGAGCGCTGACTGGAGGGGGCACTGACAGAGAATAGGAAGGGGCGAATTGCGGCCGGACTGTGCCCGTCGCTGATTGGACACGGCAGCCAGGCCAATCAGCGACGCGGGATTTCCGTGACAGACAGACAAACAGAAGAGACGATTATATATATAGATCTGAGTTATGAATGGGTAAACAAATATGACACAATCTTATTTGCCACCTCCATTTCGACAAGATGAGGCTCACCATTAGGTCTGGGAATGCTGTCTGCAGCTCCTTTGTACAATGTATATATAGGGATTGCTTTAACAATTAACCTGGTGTGCGTTACTATGGTTGAAGGGGTCAGGAAGGCCAGTGGGCAGACCCCTGTGAAATGGTTGGGTAACCACCTGTAAGCCTAAAGAATATATACAATATACAAATTATATCAAAACGAACACATCCAGCCCATGAACGGCAGCGCTTCCCAGGACTCACATCCAAAGATGATAGTTTGAATTTTTTATTTTTTATTGATTGATAAGAGAATAATTTAAAAAAATAATAAAAAAGAAAAAATTCATTGGTTCATGGGCTGGATGTGTTCCTTTTGATTTACTTGTCCTGAGCGAGCCTGTGGTTTGCTTTGTCTGAAGTTATACTGAAAACTGGTTGTTGGGTTGTCGGGGGTCATTATGCTTGTGTCAGTTGTCTTAATGCTTTATAGGCTTTTTTGACAATCAATGGAGAGTAGTTCTTTTGATAGATTTGGGGATTTAAAATTTTGTCTTGTTTGTGAAATACACAGGTGTTGGCGTAGTTCTGGCATGCTTGCTTAAACTGGCCATATCAGATTTTTTTAGCCATGGTGGATAGTGGGCATTGCTATTGTCGAGGCATCTGATGATGTCTACAGTTTTATTAGTTTTTATTAATTTTTCTGTGAACCGCAGATTTTCATTAGTTGAAATTCAGTAAATTTAAATGTAAAATTACTTTTTGTCAGCTTCAAGTTATTTCCGTGACCATTGTGGGTTATTCTTACTAAGGGCACCAAAAATGTTGTCCATATGTGTATGTATTGTTTTTTACTTTTTTTTGTTTAATTAACTTATTTTACTGTTGTGCTTCTTTTAATCTGCAGTGCCAGAACAATAACTCCCATTTTTCCCCATTTCCTCTATTTTAAGTGGCAGAATTAGCATAGAAATTTCTTCTACCATTCCATACGTGTGAATGAGGTTTATAGCAATCCATGCAGATAGGAACTTGGCTTTATAAGAATTAGATATCTTTGTCGTGTTTGTTTGCTAATAATACCCAATTCCTATGTGTATTTATTTGATTTTCAGGTAAAACCTATGTGGGGCTGAAAATTATGTATGCGCTACTCAATAACTCTAACCTTTGGAAACAGGGGAGTAATCCAATACTGGTTGTGTGTTATACTAACCATGCCCTTGATCAGTTTCTGGAAGGTAAATTTTGCTTCTCTCCATGATCTATAATAAACTTTATTTGTTATATCAGTACTAGATGGAGGCCCGATGCTATCGCATCGGAATGGTGGTAATGTCATGATGGGGGCAAGCTTTGCAGCGTTGAGAATCTTTCCCCCCCATGTGCTCACCCACCTATCCACTCTCTCTTTCCCCATGTGCTGACTTTCCAGTCTGTGCTCTTTTCTTTGACCTCTCTACCCTATGTGCTATCCCCCTTGTATGCTGTCTCTCTCCTTCCTGTGCTGTGTTCTCCCCTCTTGTGCTGTCCCGTTTGAGCTGTCTCCCCCTGTTCTTTTTTTCTCCCCCATCTGCTGTCTTCTCCTCTCATCTCATCTCTTCTTTGACCTGTGTACCCCATGTGCTTTCCCCCTTGTCTGCTCTCTCTCCACTGCTATGCTGTCTTCTTCCCTCACGTGTTCTCTTGTTTGAGCTGTCTCCCCCTGTGTGTCCTCTTTCCTATGTGCACTCACCCCTCCCCTTGTGTTAAAATGAAAGCAAAGTAGGTAATGGTAAATCAGACCGCCGCCATCTTTGTGCAGACAGATAGCGGCGGTCACATTAAAGCTGCGCATGTGCTCCTCCTGTACAAAGATGTCAGCGATCAGTGAATCATTCGGCTGATCCCGGCGTCGTGTCCACGACGTTGTTCCACTAGTGGTGCCGTGCAAGAGGCTGCATATGGCGTATACAGTGTGTGTGTGTTTGTATGGTGTGTACAGTGTATACAGTGTGTGTGTGTGTGTGTGTGTGGTGCGTACAGTATATACAGTGTCTGTGTAGTGCGTACGGCGTAAAAAGTGTGTGTGTATTGCGATGGTGTTCCGCTGGTGGTACCGCGCAAGAGGCTGGTACCACCAGCAGTTTCCATATTGAGACACCCATCACTTGGGTGTCCCAATATGGAGGTCAGTGAACTTCCACCGCTTGGAATTCTGGGATCCGACACATCTGGATGGAACAGGAAGTGAAGACATTACAAGGTAAGTATATATTAAGAAGTGTCCTAATATGTCAAAATGTAGTTGTAACTGGAGGTAAGCTTTAAGGCCATGTTCACACGTTGCGTCGGGTCCCTGCGGGTTTTCCCGCAGCGGATTTGATAAATCTGCAGGGCAAACCCGCTGCGGTTATCCCTGCAGATTTATCGCGGTTTGTCCTGCGGGTTCCGCTGCGGGATTTTACCCCTACTATTGATGCTGCATATGCAGCAATATGCAGCATCAATAGTAATGTTAAAAATAAAAAAAATCATGATATACTCACCCTCCGACGTCCCGATCTCCTCGGCGCTGCAGGTGGCAGTCCAGTTCCAAAGATGCTGTGCGAGAAGGACCTTCGTGACGTCTCGGTCATGTGACCGCGACGTCACCGCAGGTCCTGGTCGCATAGCAAACCTGAGACCGGACGGCCGCGTGCAGAGCTGAGACTTCCGAGGGTGAGTATAACATTATTTTTTATTTTAATTTTTTTTTTACTCAAATATGGTTCCCACGGCCTGGAGGAGAGTCTCCTCTCCTCCACCCCGGGTATAACCCGCACATTATCCGCTTACTTCCCGCATGGTGGGCACAGCCCCATGCGGGAAGTAAGTGGATCAATGCATTTCTATGGGTGCAGAATTGATGCGATTCTGCACAAAGAAGTGACATGCTGCGGGTTATAAACCGCTGCGTTTCTGAGCGGTTTTTCCCGCAGCATGTGCACAGCGGTTTGCGGTTTCCATTGGTTTACATGTAAATGTAAACACAATGGAAACTGCAGCGGACCCGCAGCGGCAAAATCAGTCTGAACATGGCCTAAGTCTATATATTTATTGCCTTTAGCAATCAAATATTTTAAGTTTTACATTTTTCCAAGATGAAGAATATCTTATAATAATTACAATTAATAATATCACAGAAAAAGTTGTGAGCTATTAAATGTTTAATTTTATATTTAAAGGGATACTCAAGTATTTGAAGTGCAACATTGTTCGAGTGGGGTCAAGGAGCAGCAGTGAGATTATGCAGAAATGTTCACTCTCCAAGATTCGAAGTCAAAAAAGTCGTCAGAACCTACCTGGATACATGAGAGCCTTACATGCTGAGGTAGTGCAACTTCAGATTGATTTTCCTAAATTGATCTAGTATGTCTCTTTAAGTTTATGTTTAACTAGATGGAGGTAATGTCACGATGGAGGCAAGCTTTGCAGTGTTGAGAATCTCTCCCCCCATATGCTCACCCACCTATCCACTCTCTCTTTCCCCATGTGCTGACTTCTCCTCTCTGTGCTCTCTTCTTTGACCTGTCTACTACCCCATGTGCTATCTCCCTTGTCTGCTCTCTCTCCACCAGTGTGCTGTCTTCTTAACTCATGTGTTCTCTGGTTTGCCCTGTGTATCCTCTTTCCTATGTGCACCCACCCCTCCCCTGTGTTAAAGGGACTCTGTCACCTGAATTTGGCGGGACTGGTTTTGGGTCATATGGGCGGAGTTTTCGGGTGTTTGATTCACCCTTTCCTTACCTGCTGGCTGCATGCTGGCTGCAATATTGGATTGAAGTTCATTCTCTGTCCTCCGTAGTACACGCCTGCGCAAGGCAAGATTGCTTTGCGCAGGCGTGTACTATGGAGGACAGAGAATGAACTTCAATCCAATATTGCAGCCAGCATGCAGCCAGCAGGTAAGGAAAGGGTGAATCAAACACCCGAAAACTCCGCCCATATGACCCAAAACCAGTCCCGCCAAATTCAGGTGACAGGTTCCCTTTAAAATGAAAGCAAAGTAGGTAAAGGTAACATTTTATTTTGCATCAGGGGACTCAAGTGCTTGACGCCTACGCTTATATGCATTGCTTTTGTCCCAGCGATGCTGTTGCTTTTCAAAAGTCTCATTTGCCCTTTGTTGTCTTCGACATTGTGCCTTTGTTGCTTTCCTTTCATTGTCGTAGTTTTTAGGAGGAGCCATGTTGGCGTTGATAGTTGCTTTGCAAAGGGGTTTTCCCACGATCAAAAGTTCATTTAAAACAATTGTATGTGTCTGACCATGTACAGAACATACCACTGCTCCTGGGCAGGAGAGAAAGAAAAAGACAATACTGACATTACAGCAGGAGATCGCAGAAGATACATTTTGTGAGGTAAAATATTGTTTAAAAACAGTCAGTGAAATATTTTACCTGACAAAAGAAGTCCTCTGTGATCTCCTGCTGTAATGTCAGTATTGGCTTTTGCTTCCTCCCCTGCCCAGGAGATGTGGTATGCTCCGTACATGGTCAAATACAGACAATTTTTAAAATGAACTTTCGTTTGTGGTAAAAAAAACCCTTTAATGTGACCGGCTTTGTCTGCCTGTAGACACGTCGCGCATCTGAATGATTCACTGCACCTGTGCGGAAATCACACTGGCGCGTTAGATCAGACCACCGCCATCTTTGTGCGGCCAGATAGCGGCGGTCACATTAAAACTGCACATGCGCCCCTCCTGTACAAAGATGGTGGCGGTCAGTTAATCATTCGGGTGATCCCGGAGGCGACATGTTCGCGACGGTGTTCCGCTGGTGGTAATGCGCAAGAGGCTGCATACGGCGTATACAGTGTGTGCGTGTGTCTGGTGTGTACGGCATATACAGCGTGTGTGTGTGTGTGTGTGTGTGGTGCGATGGTGTTCCGCTGGTGGAACCGCGCAAGAGGCTGGTACCACCAGCAGTTTCTATATTGAGACACCCATCACTTGGGTGTCCCAATATGGAGGTCTGTGAACTTCCTCCGCTTGGAATTCTGGGATTCGGACAAATCTGGACGGAATAGGATGTGAAAACATTACAAGTTAAATGTGTATTAAGGTAGTTTTAAGGTCGCTATTTAGGCCCCGTTCACATGTTATTATTTGGAGAGTATTTTATTTTTTTTATGTCTTTAGTAAAACGAATTCACTATGGTTCACGTGGTTGAATCTGAGGGGTTGCTCACATGTTTCAAGTGCTGGTGCTATCTTTGGCCACATTCACACGCTCAGTATTTGTTCAGTATTTTACATCAGTATTTGTAAGCCAAAACTATTATTTACAGTATTTGTAAGCGATGTATGATGTCGGTTCACAAGCTGCAACATAAATGTCTGTGTTACACGGCTGGCATCTGCCTCTTACAGCAGCGAGCAGAGGTGAGTTCCACCTGCTGCTCTTACCCCCCTAAATACTTCAATCTATGACTGCAGCTTTTGAAGACCAGTTGACTGCTGAAGGCCCTTGTGCCTACCACAACAGCACTCTAGTGAACACTACCCTATGGCTGGCCTTCATAGGAGACCATCATTTTTACTATATACTCTGATACTATGATATTGTGATATTGCAGTGTTTAGTATAAGCAGGTTCAAGTCTACTAAAAGTACAAAAAATAAATAAAATCTAAAATAATAAGTATTAAAGACATCGCTTCATCTGTTAAAGTCCTATCAAAGTATTAAATTAATTAACCCAATCGATAAATGCCGTGAAGAGAAAACCACTTGCAATTTCAGAGGTGCCTCAGCTATGTAAAAAATGCAATACTAAGTGATAAAAATGTTGCATCTTTCTCTAAGGGCTTGGTCACACCGTATTTTCGGTAGGAAAACGAACAAAAAAAATATCGGATCTCACTCAGAGGAGTGTTAGTCTATTGGGCTGCACACATGTCCGATTTTTTTACGCAAACAGAGCCGGGCTGAAGAAAATGTCACAACATGACGGAGTTCGATCCAATATTTGGATTGCACTTGGCTGTGCAAGTTAATGAGTGCGTGGAAAACAGCGGACTGCACTCTGGTGACATCTGCATGCAGTCCGATTTCCAGGCACTGACAAAATGGAGAAGATGGGAAAAATTTTTGTTCTCCATATTCTCCTCACAATGTGCTCTAATTCTCACATCCGAGAGAATCGGATCACACTATGCTGACACAGAGATCAAACTCTGGTTACAGTTTGATGAGAGTGTTATTAGCATAATCTACCATATTCTCTCAATTGAGAGAATTTACGGTCATGTGACCCTGGCCTCAAAGGTATAAAAGCATGAGATTGCCATGCAAAAATTAACAGTTCACACAGCTCCATCAATGTAAAAATGAAAATGTTACAGGTCTCAGAAATTGGCAATAAAACTTAATTTTAATTGTATTTTTTTTTACCAATTACCATTTTTTTCCCCCTTAAATAAAAATAAATATGGAAGTTTGGTATCACTATAATTATACTGACTGGGAGAATCATGTTATCTGGTAATTTTTACAGTATAATGAACCATGTAGAAACGAACTCCCTACAAATCTTTGCGTTCATTACTCCTACGCAAAGCAAAAGCTGACCTCACTAAATGTCTTCATTATTATTAGTGATGAGTAGTGTTGAGCATTCCGATACCGCAAGTATCGGGTATCGGCCGATATTTGCGGTATCGGAATTCCGATACTGAATTCCGATACTTCCCGCGTATCGGATACCGGAATCGGAAGTTCCCAGAATTCAAATTGAACGCAGCAGCCAATGAGGAATGAATGAAAGTGTGGGCACATCCTGTTTAGCATGGTGGGCATGTAAGTACTGGCAAGGCTTGGATTGGCTGCTGAAATGATGTCACTCTGCACTATAAAAAAGCGCTGCCGCCATTTTGCGCTCACTCTGCTGTGATTTCAGTTAGGGACAGGACGCTGTGTTCTAACTGAGGGCCAGTTGAGCTTGCTAATTGCTTTATTTTCCTTTCCAAAGGCTAATTTAGCAAAACGCTGTGTGTTCTTCACTGTTCACCTTGCTCTTGCCTTGCAGCGCTGTTTTAACAGCGTTCTGCAAGGTCTCTGTGTGTGTGTGTGTGTGCAGCTCACTCTGTAGTCTGTGTGCAGCCATATACCCGGTTGTATTCAGCTCAGGGGGGGTTCACACTGCCTCACACAGTTGTTCTTTTTTGCTCTTAGTGCAGCCTGCTGCACATTTTTTCTCAAATTTCCTATTAGTGTTTTTCCACCAGTCTCCAGCTCTATTGTGGAAAAACACTACATAGGATAACCTAGAGGGGGGTTTTTGGGCCTTGCAGCGCCGTTTACGGCTGTCTGCACGGTCTCCGTGTGAGCCCAGCTCGCCCTGTAGTCTGTGTGCAGCCATAGCCTGTTGGATTCAGCTCAGGGTTCGTTACTGGCTCATACCTTGAGAAAAATTTTCCTTTTTTTCAAATAGAGCAGCCTGTTTAAAATTTGAAAAAAAAAAATCCTATTAGTGTCTTTCCACTCGTATCCAGCTAAATAGTGGAAAAACACTATATAGGATAACCTAGAGGAGGGTTTTTTGGCCTTGCAGCGCCGTTTACGGCTGTCTGCACGGTCTCCGTGTGATTTAAACTAGCTCTGTAGCCCGATCTGCACCAAAAAAAAGGTTAAGTTCACCAAACACAACTTAACACTTGTGTAGGCCACATTTGAAAAATAATAAAGTTTAGTCCACAATTTACAACATTAGTGTTTCTTACACCTGTTAGGAGGAGCATTACAGGAATAAGCACACTAAGGCCTTAGTACTTTTCTGCTTATCTTTATCTGTCAACCAAGATGAAGAGGGCAGGGAGTAAGGCACGTGGGCGTGGGCGCGGAGCGGGGAGAGGAGCAGGGAGAGGACGTGGTGATTCTGTGCCTGCTGCGGGCGCCGGTGACTCGTCGTCACTCAGTTTCAGCATGGAACAGTCCTTCATGCGCAGCTTTGTCGGAGAGCGCCGTGCACCGCTGCTGCGTGAAGACCAAATTGAAGCCGTTGTCGGGTGGATGGCAGCTAACGCCTCGGCATCGACTTCAGTTAGTGCCACATCCTCTCAGGCACAGAGCACTGGAGAGCAGCCATCTGTCTCTTCACCACCTGCCAAATTGGCCAGGCAGTCAGAGAGCCCAGGACAGGAGCCGTCTCTACTTCTGTTCTCTGAATCTCTTGGCTTGGAAACAGGGGGCCAGCCAAGCAGCATTGGAGAAATGGAAGAAGAGGCAGTGTGCAGTGATGCCCAACACCTTTTTCTCTCTGACTCTGAAGAGGCAGGTGGGCCAGTGCCTCCGGTGACCACAGCGCAGAACGCATCTGATGATGAAACTCAGGTGCCGCTTTCTCGTGCGTACTGTGCTGCTGAGACTACCCAGGAGGAGCAGTTGGTGGCAGAGGGTAGTGGAGATGATGAGGTCCTTGACCCATCGTGGCGTGAGGAACAGGAAGGTGGTGGGAGCAGCTCAGAGGAAGAGCTTCCTCTTACGGGCCAAAGAGGGAGAGGGAGGGGGAAGACTGCAGAGCCTGTAGCCTCCACTTTGGCACCCGTTAGGAGCCTGTCTCTTTCCAAAGCCAAAAAGGGCGCTCCCAAGACTTGCAGTGCCTGGTCCTTTTTTGACACAGTTGCAGATGACATTTGTTTTGTCAAATGCAAGCTGTGTCATCATAAAGTAAAAAGAGGGAAAAATGTCAGCAACCTCAATACCACAAATATGTGGAAACATGTGCGGACCAGGCACGCGGTGGAGTTACAGAAACACACTGAAGATGTAGGCCAACCAACAGCGGCAGCTACCACCTCTTCAGCTCGTGTTGCCTCTTCCTCCAGCTCACGCACAGCTGGTTTGGCTTCCTCCCAGAGACCTTGTGTAATTCCACCCACAGCACCACCTTCCCAGTCATCCTCACACTCCCAGTCTACTCTACAGCCATCGGTAGTACAGGCATGGGAGAAAAGGCGGGCATTCTCGGCCAACCACCCCCGAGCACAGGCTCTGAATGCAGGCATTGCCAAACTGTTGTCCCTGGAAATGCTCTCGTTCAGGCTGGTGGAGACTGACAGCTTCCGTGACTTGATGGCATTGGCAGTCCCACAGTACAAGGTGCCCAGCCGCTTTTACTTCAGCAGGCAGGCTGTCCCTGCCCTGCACAGGCATGTTGAGGCAAACATAAAACATGCGCTACTGAACGCCGTCAGTAGCAAGGTCCACCTCACCACCGATGCGTGGACCAGTCAGCATGGACAGGGGCGATATGTTTCCCTCACTGCCCATTGGGTTAATGTTGTTGAGCCAGGTACAGATCGTGCGAGTGGCGCAGGACGTGTCCTGCCCACTCCAAGGATTGCAGGAATCCAGTCTGTACGCATCGACTCCTCCTCTTACACCAGTTCCTCTGATTCCTCTCTGCAGGATCCGTCACAGTCCACCCCCACATGGACCCGTGAACGTTTACCTATGACCGACATGAGCACAGCCGTGGCCAAACGTCAGCAGGCCGTCTTGAAACTAGTTTCATTGGGGCATCGAAGCCACACAGCGCAGGAGCTCTGGAATGCCATAAAGCAGGAGAGCGATGTGTGGTTACTGCCAGCGAATCTCCAGCCAGGCATGGTAGTGTGTGACAATGGCCGAAATCTGGTGGCAGCTTTGGCCCTTGGCAACCTCACTCACATCCCATGTCTGGCACATGTACTCAATTTGGTTGTGCAGAGTTTTCTGAGGGACTATCCGGATCTTGATGCCCTGCTGCACAAGGTCCGCCTAGAGTGTGCTCACTTGCGGCGTTCCAGCTTGGCCAGATCCAGCATTGCTGCTCTGCAGCGCCGATTCCGCCTTCCGGAACACCGCATCATATGTGACCTACCTACCCGGTGGAATTCCACGTTACATATGTTGGAGCGGTTGTGTGAGCAGCAGCAAGCAGTTATGGAGTACCAGCTGCATCAGGCGCAAAGAAGTCGCAGTCAGCGCCGATCAGACTTCACAACCACAGAGTGGGCCACTATGAAGGACGTCTGCCAGGTTTTGCGTCCTTTTGATTATTCCACGCGGATGGCAAGTGCAGATGATGCACTAGTCAGCATGACTGTCCCCCTTATCTGCCTGCTTCAGCAAACTTTGCAAGGGTTAAGGGATGATGTGGTGGAAGAGGTGGAGGATGAGGAGTCACCTTTTCCATCAGCTTCTGGAGAGTCAGCGCCACGTGGTTCCTCACAAAGGGGTACGCAGGGGCCAATTTGTGAGGAGGATGAGGAGGAGTCAATGGAGGAGGAAGAGCTCCGTCCAGAGGAGGGAGCGACACAATTGTCCAGTGGTCAGTGTGTACAGCGAGGGTGGGGTGATGACGAGCGGGCAGAGATCATGTCTCAAGCAGGGGACAGCGTTTCTGGGCCGGTTGGCACTCTGCAGCACATGGTGGATTTCATGCTGCAGTGCCTGAGAAACGACCGCCGCATCGACCACATTCTCAACATGCCTGATTATTGGGTGTTCACCCTCCTCGATCCTCGCTACCGGGACAACGTCCAAAACCTCATCCCTGCGTTGACCCGGGAGCGTAAATTGCGGGAGTACCACGACACACTGGTGAATTCCATCATCTTCTCCTGTCCAACTGAGAGGAGTGCTGCTAGTGCTTTACAAAGCAGCTCAGTGCGTCGAGGCAGTGGGGGAGGCTCTGCCCAAAGAGGGAGCAGAAGCAGTGCCTCTGCCCAAGGCAAGCCCAGTATGGCACAACTCTGGCACACTTTTGTGTGCCCGCCCCAAATGTCTACACCATCACCGGCGGCTCCAGTCAGCAGGAGGCAACGGTTCCGTCAGATGGTGACAGACTACATGGCTTGCCCTCTTACTGTACTCCCAGACGGCTCTTCCCCGTTCAAGTTTTGGGTCTCTAAGCTGGATACATGGCCAGAGCTAAGCCAGTATGCATTGGAGGTGCTGGCTTGCCCTGCGGCTAGTGTCTTATCGGAACGTGTCTTTAGTGCCGCAGGTGGTGTACTAACAGACCGTCGCATGCGACTATCCTCCGATAACGTTGACCGGCTTACTTTCCTGAAAATGAACCAGGCCTGGATCTCGCAGGAATTTGCCACTCCTCTGCCTGATTAAGTAATTGGGTGTCATCCAGGTCTCCTGCTGTGTTCATCTTTCTACCACCTGAACTGCTATTCCTGGGCTCCAACACCGCCAGTTGCGGCTCAGAAGTGCAGGCTGCACAGTAAAAACATACGACCCAGTGTTATTGGGTTTCAGTAACGTCAGCTGATCCCCAGCTGTGTAGCCGGCAATGTGTCCTGTGACCGCCACGCTGGCACAACAACCTAAATGTAAGGGAACCTGTCCCCCCCCCCCCCTGTCGTTTGTTACTGAAAGAGCCAACTTGTGCAGCAGTAATGCTGCACAAGGAAAAGGTAGCTCTTTTTTTTAGCTCTTTGCACACGCAGAACTTAACACTTATAAAATGTGTTCACTGATACCGTTATACCGTCCCGGAGCTGGGACTTTCCTTCGTAATGTGATGCAGCACAGCCGTCATTCCTACCCCCTTGGTGCCATGCGCTGCCTCCTCAGCGTTGTTTTAAGCTGTCACGGAGCCTGCGCTGTTCTGTTATCCCTTGGGCATGCCCTATTTGCGCTGCCTGTCTTCTGACATAATTTGGTGTCAGGCTGGCTGCGCCTGTGCGGCCGCGGTGCCCGAGATCCCGCCTCGCAGTGTCTTCTGATTGAGTCACACTGCGGGCCTGGGATCCATGGGCATGCGCAGTGCATATCTTCCCCTCGGGCTCTCGCTCATTTCCCTCCGCCTTCTTTAGACTGTGCGCCGTCAGCTGATCCCTAGCATGCCACGGCAGTGACACCGCACAGTCTGAAGAAGAGGGAAGGAGGGGAGTGAGAGTCGAGGTTATGCACTGTGCATGCCCATGGTTCCAAGGCCCGCAGTGGGATTACGTTAGATGAGACTGCGAGGTGGGATCTGGAGCAGCGTGGACGCACAGGCACTGACAGCCTGACACCAAATTATGTCAGAAGACAGGCAGCGCTAATTGGGCATGGCCAAGGGCTAACAGAACAGCGCAGGCTCCGTGACAGCTTAAAACAACGCTGAGGAGGCAGCGCACGGCATCAAGGGGATAGGAATGACAGCTGTGCTGTGTCCCATTACGAAGGAAATTCGCACCTCCGGAACGGTTTAACTGTATAAAGGGACACATTTTTAGTGTTTACTTCGGTGTTTGCAAGGAGCATAATTAAAAGAGCAACCTTTTCCTTTTGCATCCTTAGTGCTGCACAACATGGCTCTTTCAGCTACAAACGTCTTGGGGGGGGGGGGGGGGTTAAAGGTTTCCTTTCAACTTGCTCCAATCAGGCTTCGGCCTACACTCTGTTCCTCTGCTCCTCCTGCTGTCCCTGGGCTCTAACACCGCCAGTTGGTGCCTGGAAGTGCTGTGTGCACAGTCAACAGTCGCTCCTCTGTTATTGGGGTTCAGTAACGTCAGCTGATCCCCAGCTGTGTGTGCGGCAATACCTCCAATCTGCTCCTCCTGCTGTCCCTGGGCTCTAACACCGCCAGTTGGTGCCTGGAAGTGCTGTGTGCACAGTCAACAGTCGCTCCTCTGTTATTGGGGTTCAGTAACGTCAGCTGATCCCCAGCTGTGTGTGCGGCAATACCTCCAATCTGCTCCTCCTGCTGTCCCTGGGCTCTAACACCGCCAGTTGGTGCCTGGAAGTGCTGTGTGCACAGTCAACAGTCGCTCCTCTGTTATTGGGGTTCAGTAACGTCAGCTGATCCCCAGCTGTGTATCCGGCAACGTGTCATGCGACCGCCACGCTGGCACAACTAAAATGTAAGGGGACCTGTCCCCCCCCCCCCTAGGCGTTTGTTACTGAAAGAGCCACCATGTGCAGCACTAATACTGCACAAGGGAAAGGTCGCTCTTGAAATTATGCTCCTTGCAAACGCTGAACTACACACTCATGTAATGTGTCCCCTCACACCGTCCAACCGTCCCGGAGGTGGGACTTTCCTTTGTAATGTGACGCAGCACAGCCGTCATTGCTACCCCCTTGGCACCGTGCGCTGCCTCCTTAGCGTTGTTTGATTCCGTCATGGACCCTGCGCTGTTATGTTATCCCTTGGCCATGCACAGTTTGCGCTGCCCGTCCTCTGACATCATTTGTTGTCGTCCTGGCTGCGCCTGTGCGTCCACGCTGCCCGAAATCACACCTCGCAGTGTCGTCTAATGTGATCCCACAGTGGGCCTGGTATCCATGGCCATGCGCAGTGCATATACTAGCCTCTCACTCCCCTTCTTCACGCTTCTTCAGACTAGGCGGCGTCAGCTGATCCCTAATAGCATGCCACGGCCGTGACGCCGCACAGTCTGAAGAAGCAGGAAGGAGGTGAGTGAGAGGCGATGATATGCACTGCGCATGACCATGGATCCCTGGCCCGCAGTGGGACTACATTAGATGACACTGCAAGGTTGGATCTCGGGCAGCTTGGACGCACAGGCACTGCCAGCCTGACACCTACATGATGTCAGAAGACGGGCACCGCTAACTGTGCATGGCCAAGGGATAACATTACAGTGCGGGCTCCGTGACAGAACCAAACAACGTTGAGGAGGTGGTGCCCGGCACCAAGGGGGTTGGAATGACGGCTGTGCTGTGTCACATTACAAAGGAAAGTCCCACTTCCGGGATGGTTTGACGGTGTGAGGGGACACATTATATGAGTGTGTACTTCAGCGTTTGCAAGGAGCATAATTTTCGGAGCCACCATTTTCCATGTGCAGTATTACTGCTGTACAAGATGGCTCTTTCAGCAACAAATGCCTGGGGGGGGGGGTTAAAGGTTCCCTTTCAACTTGCTCCACTGCAGGCTTCGGCCTACACTCTGCTCCTCTTTGATTCCCTGGGTTTCAACACTGTCAGTTGCCACCTGGAAGTGTTGTCTACACAGAAAAAACACTAGGTGATGTGTCAGTGGGGTTCAGCACCGCCAGCTGTTCCCCTGCTGTGTAGTCGGCAACGTGTCCAGCACAAGCCACGCTGGCACAACAGAACAAAAGCTGCCACCAGTGCAGGCTTCGGCCTACACTCTGCTCCTCTCCTCCTCCTGCTGACCCTGGGCTCAAACAACGCTAGTTTTTGCCCGGAAGTGCTAGCTGCACAGAGAAAAACACCAGCCAATGTGTTAGTGGGGTTCAGCAACGCCAGCTGTTCCCCTGCTGTGTAGCCGGCATCGTGTCCAGCACAAGCCACGCTGGCACAACCGACCAAAAGCTGCCACCAGTGCAGGCTTCGGCCTACACTTTGCTCCTCTCCTCCTCCTGCTGACCCTGGGCTAAAACAACGCCAGTTTCTGCCCGGACATGCTAGCTGCACAGAGAAAAACACCAGCCAATGTGTTAGTAGGGTTCAGCACCGCCAGCTGTTCCTCTGCTGTGTAGTCGGCATCGTGTCCAGCACAAGCCACGCTGGCACAACTGACCAAAAGCTGCCACCAGTGCAGGCTTCGGCCTACACTTTGCTCCTCTCCTCCTCCTGCTGACCCTGGGCTAAAACAACGCCAGTTTCTGCCCGGACATGCTAGCTGCACAGAGAAAAACACCAGCCAATGTGTTAGTGGGGTTCAGCACCGCCAGCTGTTCCCCTGCTGTGTAGCTTGCAACGTTTCCTGCAAACGCCACGCAGGAACATGAACTGAAATTGAAGGGAGCCTGCCCCCCACCCCCCCAGGTGTTTCTATGTATAACAGCCACCTTGTACAGCAGTACTGCTGCATTTGTACAAGGTGGCTGACTTTTTCTCCTTGCACACGTGGAACTCAACAAGTACAAAATGTGTCTCATTACAGACCATTACAATGTCCCTGAGGTGTGACTTTCCTTTTTAATGACACGCAGCACCCCCATTGTTAGCGCTGCCCGTCTCCTGACATCATTGGTTGGCTGGCTGTGCCTGTGCGTCCCCCCTGCCCGACACAACGCCCCCCGTTGTCTCATATATTTTGACTGCGAGGGTGTGATTGATGGGCACGAGCAGTGCATATGTTCCCCTGTTTTCACTCCCCTCCTTCCGCCTTCTTCTGACTGTGCGGCCTCATGGCCGCTGCATGCGATAAGGGATCAGCTGAGGCCGCCCAGTCTGAAGCAGGTGTAAGGACATGTGTGAGCGGCGAACATATTTACTGCACAAGGCCACGAATCCCAGCACCGCAGTGTGACTTTAGGAAAAGCCACTGTGGGTCTGGGATTTATGGCCATCGTTAACCGCACCGGCCAACATGAAATGAGGTCATGAGACGGCCTGCACTAACAGGGTATTGCCAAGGGATAACACAAGAGCGCAGTTTCCTGTACTGCAAATAACAACGGTAAGGAATCAGCGCACAGCACCTAGGTGTAAATTTGTACACCTGTGCTGCGTCTCCTTAAAAAGACTAGTAGTCACGCCTCCACTACTGTTTGACAGTATAATGGGCTAAATAGTGTACGTGTTTAATTCAGCGTGTGCAAGGAGCAAAATTAAATAGAGCAACCTTTGACTTGTGCATCAATAATGCTGTTCAAGGTGTGGCTCTTGTACCTTGCAACACCTGAGGGGGGGGTTAAAGGTAACCTTTGAAATTGGTTCAACTAGGCTTTGGCCAACACTCTGCTCCTCTACTCCTCCTGCTGACCCTGGGCTCAAACACCGCTAGTTTTTGCCCGGAAATGCTAGCTGCACAGAGAAAAACACCAGCCAATGTGTTAGTGGTGTTCAGCACCGCCAGCTGTTCCCCCGCTGTGTAGCCGGCATCGTGTCCAGCACAAGCCACGCTGGCACAACCGACCAAAAGCTGCCACCAGTGCAGGCTTCGGCCTACACTTTGCTCCTCTCCTCCTCCTGCTGACCCTGGGCTAAAACAACGCCAGTTTCTGCCCGGACATGCTAGCTGCACAGAGAAAAACACCAGCCAATGTGTTAGTGGGGTTCAGCACCGCCAGCTGTTCCCCTGCTGTGTAGTCGGCAACGTGTCCAGCACAAGCCACGCTGGCACAACAGAACAAAAGCTGCCACCAGTGCAGGCTTCGGCCTACACTTTGCTCCTCTCCTCCTCCTGCTGACCCTGGGCTCAAACACCGCTAGTTTTTGCCCGGAAATGCTAGCTGCACAGAGAAAAACACCAGCCAATGTGTTAGTGGGGTTCAGCAACGCCAGCTGTTCCCCTGCTGTGTAGTCGGCAACGTGTCCAGCACAAGCCACGCTGGCACAAGAGAACAAAAGCTGCCACCAGTGCAGGCTTCGGCCTACACTTTGCTCCTCTCCTCCTCCTGCTGACCCTGGGCTCAAACAACGCCAGTTTCTGCCCGGACATGCTAGCTGCACAGAGAAAAACACCAGCCAATGTGTTAGTGGGGTTCAGCACCGCCAGCTGTTCCCCTGCTGTGCAGCTTGCAACGTGACCTGCAAACGCCACGCAGGCACATGAACTGAAATTGAAGGGAGCCTGGCCCCCACCCCCAGGTGTTTATATGTATAACAGCCACCTTGTACAGCAGTACTGCTGCATTTGTACAAGGTGGCTGATGTTTTCTCCTTGCCCACGTGGAACTCAACACGTACAAAATGTGTCTCTTTGAGACCATTCCACTGTCCCTGAGGTGTGACTTTCCTTTCTAATGATACGCAGCACCCCCCTTGGTAGCGCTTCCCGTCTTCTGACATCATTGGTTGGCTACTTGCGCCTGTTCGTCCGCCCTGCCTGAATAAAATGCTCCTCGTTGTCTTAATTATTTTGACTGCGAGGGTGTGATTGATGGGCACGAGCAGTGCATATCTTCGCCTGTCTTAACTCATCTCCTTCCGCCTTCTTCAGACTGTGCAGCCTCATGGCCGCGGCATGCGAGAAGGGATCAGCAGAGGCCGCCCAGTCTGAAGCAGGTGTAAGGACGTGTGTGAGCGGCCAAAATATTTACTGCTCAAGGCCACGAATCCCAGCACCGCAGTGTGGCTTTATGAAAAGACACTGTGGGTCTGGGATTTATGGCCATCGTTAACCGCACCGGCCAACATGAAATGATGTCATAAGATGGGCAGCGCTAACAGGGCATTGCCAAGGGATAACACAAGAGCGCAGACTCCTGTACAGCAAATAACAACGCTCAGGAAGCTGCGCCAAGCACCAAGGCGTTATTTTGGACACCTGTGCTGCGTCTCATCAAAAAACCAAGTCACGCATCCACTACAGTTTGACTGTAGAATGGGGTAAATTGTGTATGTCTTTCATTCAGCGTGTGCAAGTAGACAAATTAATAGAGCAACCTTTCACTTGTGCAGCATTAATACTGCACAAGGTGTGTCTCTTGTACTTTGTAACACCTGAGGGGGGGGTTAAAGGTTTCCTTTGAAATTGGTTCAACTAGGCTTCGGCCTACACTCTGCTCCTCTCCTCCTCCTCCTGCTTCAACACGGGCTCTAACACCGCTAGTTTTTGCCCGCAAGTGCTAGCTGCACAGAGAAAAACACACGCCATTGTGTTAGTGGGGTTCAGCAACGCCAGCTGTTCCCCCAGTGTGTAGCCGGCAAAGTGTCCTGCAAACGCAACGCAGACACAAAGCTGCCTCCAGTGCAGGCTTCGGCCTACACTCATCTCCCCCTGCTTACCCTTTGCTCCAACACCGCTAGTTGGGGCTCTAGGAAGACAATCTTTAATAGGCAAGGCAACGCATCTGGGTTCCAGCACCGCCAGCTGGTTCTCGGCAGTGTTTTTGTCACAGGTACTCCCTCGTGCCAAGCCTGGTTTCAGCACCGTCAGCTGTTTCCGGGTTGTGTCAACTTCACTGAGACGCCTATGCTTGCCCCGTCGTGGTGCGGTCGAGTTAGCCAACTCCAGGGTGCCTCCAGTTTAGGAGCTTCCTATGTGGGCTGCGTGAACTGGTAGTCAAGGCTGGTTCTGTAGTGCCAGTAGGCCCAGCTCCCCCTGTAGGACTGTTGGGGTTCGGTAACTGCGGCTGCCTCGCGGCCTAGCTGTTCTCTCCTCTCCTGTGGGCCTTCGGGTCCACCACCTGGTTCCAGCACCGTCAGCTGGTTCCGGGCCGAGCCTTTGGCTTAGGTGCCTCCTCCTGGGTATCCGAGTTCCGCCAACGCCAGGCGGTCCTTGGTAGTGCTTTTAAGCGCGGGCACCTACAGCTTAGTAACCGGGTTCCAGCACCGTCAGCTGGTCCTCGGTCGTGCCATTGGCTCTTGCACACTGGGGCAACGCATCCGGGTTCCAGCACTGCCAGCTGGTTCTCGGCAGTGTTTTTGTCACAGGTACTCCCTCGTGCCAAGCCTGGTTTCAGCACCGTCAGCTGTTTCCGGGTTGTGTCAACTTCACTGAGACGCCTATGCTTGCCCCGTCGTGGTGCGGTCGAGTTAGCCAACTCCAGGGTGCCTCCAGTTTAGGAGCTTCCTATGTGGGCTGCGTGAACTGGTAGTCAAGGCTGGTTCTGTAGTGCCAGTAGGCCCAGCTCCCCCTGTAGGACTGTTGGGGTTCGGTAAGTGCGGCTGCCTCGCGGCCTAGCTGTTCTCTCCTCTCCTGTGGGCCTTCGGGTCCACCACCTGGTTCCAGCACCGTCAGCTGGTTCCGGGCCGAGCCTTTGGCTTAGGTGCCTCCTCCTGGGTATCCGAGTTCCGCCAACGCCAGGCGGTCCTTGGTAGTGCTTTTAAGCGCGGGCACCTACAGCTTAGTAACCGGGTTCCAGCACCGTCAGCTGGTCCTCGGTCGTGCCATTGGCTCTTGCACACTGGGGCAACGCATCTGGGTTCCAGCACTGCCAGCTGGTTCTCGGCAGTGTTTTTGTCACAGGTACTCCCTCGTGCCAAGCCTGGTTTCAGCACCGTCAGCTGTTTCCGGGTTGTGTCAACTTCACTGAGACGCCTATGCTTGCCCCGTCGTGGTGCGGTCGAGTTAGCCAACTCCAGGGTGCCTCCAGTTTAGGAGCTTCCTATGTGGGCTGCGTGAACTGGTAGTCAAGGCTGGTTCTGTAGTGCCAGTAGGCCCAGCTCCCCCTGTAGGACTGTTGGGGTTCGGTAACTGCGGCTGCCTCGCGGCCTAGCTGTTCTCTCCTCTCCTGTGGGCCTTCGGGTCCACCACCTGGTTCCAGCACCGTCAGCTGGTTCCGGGCCGAGCCTTTGGCTTAGGTGCCTCCTCCTGGGTATCCGAGTTCCGCCAACGCCAGGCGGTCCTTGGTAGTGCTTTTAAGCGCGGGCACCTACAGCTTAGTAACCGGGTTCCAGCACCGTCAGCTGGTCCTCGGTCGTGCCATTGGCTCTTGCACACTGGGGCAACGCATCCGGGTTCCAGCACCGCCAGCTGGTTCTCGGCAGTGTTCTTGTCACAGGTACTCCCTCGTGCCAAGCCTGGTTTCAGCACCGTCAGCTGTTTCCGGGTTGTGTCAACTTCACTGAGACGCCTATGCTTGCCCCATCGTGGTGCGGTCGAGTTAGCCAACTCCAGGGTGCCTCCAGTTTAGGAGCTTCCTATGTGGGCTGCGTGAACTGGTAGTCAAGGCTGGTTCTGTAGTGCCAGTAGGCCCAGCTCCCCCTGTAGGACTGTTGGGGTTCGGTAACTGCGGCTGCCTCGCGGCCTAGCTGTTCTCTCCTCTCCTGTGGGCCTTCGGGTCCACCACCTGGTTCCAGCACCGTCAGCTGGTTCCGGGCCGAGCCTTTGGCTTAGGTGCCTCCTCCTGGGTATCCGAGTTCCGCCAACGCCAGGCGGTTTTTGGTAGTGCTTTTAAGCGCGGGCACCTACAGCTTAGTAACCGGGTTCCAGCACCGTCAGCTGGTCCTCGGTCGTGCCATTGGCTCTTGCACACTGGGGCAACGCATCCGGGTTCCAGCACCGCCAGCTGGTTCTCGGCAGTGTTCTTGTCACAGGTACTCCCTCGTGCCAAGCCTGGTTTCAGCACCGTCAGCTGTTTCCGGGTTGTGTCAACTTCACTGAGACGCCTATGCTTGCCCCGTCGTGGTGCGGTCGAGTTAGCCAACTCCAGGGTGCCTCCAGTTTAGGAGCTTCCTATGTGGGCTGCGTGAACTGGTAGTCAAGGCTGGTTCTGTAGTGCCAGTAGGCCCAGCTCCCCCTGTAGGACTGTTGGGGTTCGGTAACTGCGGCTGCCTCGCGGCCTAGCTGTTCTCTCCTCTCCTGTGGGCCTTCGGGTCCACCACCTGGTTCCAGCACCGTCAGCTGGTTCCGGGCCGAGCCTTTGGCTTAGGTGCCTCCTCCTGGGTATCCGAGTTCCGCCAACGCCAGGCGGTCCTTGGTAGTGCTTTTAAGCGCGGGCACCTACAGCTTAGTAACCGGGTTCCAGCACCGTCAGCTGGTCCTCGGTCGTGCCATTGGCTCTTGCACACTGGGGCAACGCATCCGGGTTCCAGCACCGCCAGCTGGTTCTCGGCAGTGTTCTTGTCGCAGGTACTCCCTCGTGCCAAGCCTGGTTTCAGCACCGTCAGCTGTTTCCGGGTTGTGTCAACTTCACTGAGACGCCTATGCTTGCCCCGTCGTGGTGCGGTCGAGTTAGCCAACTCCAGGGTGCCTCCAGTTTAGGAGCTTCCTATGTGGGCTGCGTGAACTGGTATTCAAGGCTGGTTCTGTAGTGCCAGTAGGCCCAGCTCCCCCTGTAGGACTGTTGGGGTTCGGTAACTGCGGCTGCCTCGCGGCCTAGCTGTTCTCTCCTCTCCTGTGGGCCTTCGGGTCCACCACCTGGTTCCAGCACCGTCAGCTGGTTCCGGGCCGAGCCTTTGGCTTAGGTGCCTCCTCCTGGGTATCCGAGTTCTGCCAACGCCAGGCGGTCCTTGGTAGTGCTTTTAAGCGCGGGCACCTACAGCTTAGTAACCGGGTTCCAGCACCGTCAGCTCGTCCTCGGTCGTGCCATTGGCTCTTGCACACTGGGGCAACGCATCCGGGTTCCAGCACCGCCAGCTGGTTCTCGGCAGTGTTCTTGTCACAGGTACTCCCTCGTGCCAAGCCTGGTTTCAGCACCGTCAGCTGTTTCCGGGTTGTGTCAACTTCACTGAGACGCCTATGCTTGCCCCGTCGTGGTGCGGTCGAGTTAGCCAACTCCTTGGTGCCTCCAGTTTAGGAGCTTCCTATGTGGGCTGCGTGAACTGGTAGTCAAGGCTGGTTCTGTAGTGCCAGTAGGCCCAGCTCCCCCTGTAGGACTGTTGAGGTTCGGTAACTGCGGCTGCCTCGCGGCCTAGCTGTTCTCTCCTCTCCTGTGGGCCTTCGGGTCCACCACCTGGTTCCAGCACCGTCAGCTGGTTCCGGGCCGAGCCTTTGGCTTAGGTGCCTCCTCCTGGGTATCCGAGTTCCGCCAACGCCAGGCGGTCCTTGGTAGTGCTTTTAAGCGCGGGCACCTACAGCTTAGTAACCGGGTTCCAGCACCGTCAGCTGGTCCTCGGTCGTGCCATTGGCTCTTGCACACTAGGGCAACGCATCCGGGTTCCAGCACCGCCAGCTGGTTCTCGGCAGTGTTCTTGTCACAGGTACTCCCTCGTGCCAAGCCTGGTTTCAGCACCGTCAGCTGTTTCCGGGTTGTGTCAACTTCACTGAGACGCCTATGCTTGCCCCGTCGTGGTGCGGTCGAGTTAGCCAACTCCAGGGTGCCTCCAGTTTAGGAGCTTCCTATGTGGGCTGCGTGAACTGGTAGTCAAGGCTGGTTCTGTAGTGCCAGTAGGCCCAGCTCCCCCTGTAGGACTGTTGGGGTTCGGTAACTGCGGCTGCCTCGCGGCCTAGCTGTTCTCTCCTCTCCTGTGGGCCTTCGGGTCCACCACCTGGTTCCAGCACCGTCAGCTGGTTCTCGGCAGTGTCTTTTGCTCTTGTACCTTCTGCTCCCCATCCTGGTTCCAGTACCGTCAGCTGGTTCCGGGCAGAGCCTTTGGCTTAGGTGCCTCCTTCTGGGTATCCAAGTTCCACCAATGTCAGGTGGTCCTTGGTAGTGCTTTCAGGCACGGGTACCTCCTGCTTAGTAACCGGGTTCCAGTAACGTCAGCTGGTCCTTGGTAGTTCCATTGGCTCTTGGACATTCGGCTACCCATCCGGGTTCCAGTACCGTCAGCTGGTTCTCGGCAGTGTCTTTTGCTCTTGTACCTTCTGCTCCCCATCCTGGTTCCAGTAACGTCAGCTGGTTCCGGGCAGAGCCTTTGGCTTAGGTGCCTCCTTCTGGGTATCCGAGTTCCGCCAACGTCAGGCGGTCCTTGGTAGTGCTTTTTAGCACGGGTACCTCCTGCTTAGTAACCGGGTTCCAGTAACGTCAGCTGGTCCTCGGTAGTTCCATAGGCTCTTGAACCTTCGGGTAGCCATCCGAGTTCCAGTTCCATCAGCTGGTTCTTGGCATTTTCTCAGCCTTCTTGTACCTTCTGCTACATTTCCAAGTTGAAGACCCTAACGTCGACAACCCGGAAGACCACCCCGATGACGACGACCCGGAAGACCACCCCGATGACGACGGAGACGACGACGGCGGACACGACGACGGCTGAGACGACGACGGCGGAGATGACGACACTGGAGACGACAACATGGAAGACCGAGAAGCAGAAGAACAAGAGGCTGCAGAACAAAGAGCAGAAGAACATTAAGCATAAGACTTAATATCAGAGCAAAAGATATTATCTAAATTATATGCAGAAGAAGACTAAGCAGTGTATGGGGGTGAGTCCGTTCCTCCTCGTGGTGCCCCTGGATAAAGCCTGATGCTGCAGGCCAAACTGAACGCGGACAAATGTAACTTTTGTGACTGGCAGAACGGAAGGTGTAATCTTCCAACTTTTATAGATAACAACTACGGGAATGCCTGTCACAAATGAGAATATGATGAAGAAGTAGAATAGGAAGAATAATAACAGTGGAATAAAAAGAATATGTAGAATAGGAAGAATAATAATAGTTGAAGAAAATGAATATGAAGAATGTAATAAAAAAAAAAAAAAATAGGTAGAAGATGAAGAAGAAGATGAATAAGGTGAAGAAGTTGATGTCAAAGATGCTGATGATGATGAAGATGAAAGTGTGGGAAAAGAAAAAAAAAAAAAGAAAAAAAAGAAGGGGAAGGGCGTGGAATAGTGAAACATCAATATCTGACAAAATAAAAAAAATTTACATAGTCAATATCTTTTTCAATCCGAACGTCTTTAAAAAAAAAACAAAACATGCTATTCTATTTGATTGGACTAATCCTCATTGCCTTTAATGTCTCCGCCACCTCCCCCATACATCCTACATTATTCTTAGTTGTTTTCCTTCATGTAGAATGAACCTACAAGGAAAGAAAGGGTTTATTTTAATTCCGATATTTTGGTCCCATTGACTTGCATTGGGATCGGGTATCGGTATCGGCGATATCCGATATTTTTTGAATATCGGCCGATCCAAACCGATACCGATACTTTCCGATATCGGAAGGTATCGCTCAACACTAGTGATGAGCGAATATACTCGTTACTCGAGATTTCTCGAGGACGCTCGGGGGTCCTCCGAGAATTTTTTAATGCTCGGAGTTTTAGTTTTTTGTGCTGCAGCTGAATGATTTACATCTGTTAGCCAGCATAAGTACATGTGGGGATTCCCTAGCAACCAGGCAACCCCCACGTGTACTTATGCTGGCTATCAGATGTAAATCATTCAGCTGAGGCGCAAAAAACTAAATCTTGGAGCACTAAAAAATACTCGGGGGACCCCTGAGAATGCTCGAGAAATCTCGAGTAACGAGTATATTCGCTCATCACTAATTATTATGCAAATTGTCTCTTCAGAGAGGAAGAGAGCGAGAACTCTAGTGCCACCTATTGGAAGGTAGCAATCCTAAAAGTCATTGTTGACCCTTTAACGAGCCTTATCACATGACTTAGGATAATAGCCAAACCAGAATCTCAATTTTCAGACACTGTTTTTCGGGGTACTGCCCCTCGTCAGTGCAAAGCGGAGATCTGGTTTGGCTGTGTGAGAGGCCTCAGACCGTTATCCAAGAAGTATCATTTCTCCTTGTGGAGATCAACATGCTAACTTATAGGATTGCTACTTTACAATAGGTGGCACTGGAGTTCTAGCTCTCTTCCTCTCTGAAGAGACAATTTGCATAATTAGCATATTACCCAGATGAGCATTGCGGCTTTAAGTCTCCTCATCTCGGCATGCTTAGCATGTCGATCTCCACAAGGAGAAACAATACTTCTTCATTATTATGAACACAGCAATTAAAGTGGAAAGTCTTTGGCCAGACCCCTAAGAATACAGAGAGCTAACACATATACATATTCCTGCAATCATGGATCAAACACAAAGTCGCAAACACCTTCCTTCCTACATCGCGGAGACTTTTAAAAATTTATACTCCTCAATATACTCATAAATAAACATAAACCCAGATGTATGGGATGTGTGAGCAAAACACCAGCCCACGGTGTACGGATCCCACACATTGAGAGGAGTCACTCCATGCAAATATAGAAAAAAAAACTGGAGGAAAATGAGTTTATAAGTGCATACAAAAAGATTTTATTGGTTGTAAAAGACAAAAACTGTAATCACACAAATAAAATAGGTGAAATGCCAGCCATAGGTTACTTCATCATATCCCAGAATAGCCCATGTGTAGGGTAGAGTACAGGTGTGCACTACCTCAAGGATAGAATGTGACAAAGGTATGTAAAGGCCAAGTGGACCTCTAGGCATAAAAGTAAAGTGGAGTGCATCAC
Organism: Ranitomeya imitator; assembly: GCF_032444005.1. Lineage (NCBI taxonomy): Eukaryota > Metazoa > Chordata > Amphibia > Anura > Dendrobatidae > Ranitomeya > Ranitomeya imitator. The sequence continues at coordinate 242,300,269 of NC_091287.1, forward strand.
TTAAAAAAACTGGTGAGGGAGGTCCTAGGCTGGTACAAAGACAAGAGCTAGAACCCCATCACACCAGCATTCATTTTGCGTACAATGTTAACAGCTTTATTAAGGGGATGCATATAGAAGTGCAGAAAAGACCTTAAAAACCCTATGCCCTGGTCACATGCACATCACGTTTCTTCCCAGCAGCCAATGGTAGCGCTTGTATCGCCGCACTTGCCATGCCCGGCGGAACTGCCACAGCTGTCATGCCCAAGGTGTGCATGTGCGGGAGCGCGTACTGGATGAGGCTCCCGTACATACTGTACATACCAGGCAAAAAGATGCTGGGACTAGTAGCTGGAACACAGTGGCACGGCGGGCACGCGCACTGCATATGCGTGGACACAGAAAATGTACAAAAAATTCCAAAAAGGCTTGACGATGTTTTTTTAAAAACAGGTTTGCCCAACGTGGGTACAGTCGGAGATGTGTTAAGCATGGCTATAAAAGGGTAATTTTATCAGCTGACATATGTCCTTAACAGCCACAGGTGGAATCGCAATCCCTGCTATGTCTAACACAAGCAATCCAAAGATCGCAGCTTCAAGTCTCCTAAGAAGACTATTGAAGTAAAAAGTGTAAAAAAATGTTTTTAAAAACGCAAAAAATATAAAAGTTCAAATCACCCTTCTTTTGCCTCATTCAAAATAAAACAATAATAAAAAAATACAAATTTGGTATCCCTGAATTCAGACACCCCCGATCTATCAAAATATAAAAATAATTAATCCGATTGGTAAACAGCGTAACAAGAAAAAAATTAAAATGCCAGAATTACGTTTTTTGGTCGCCGCAACATTGCAATAAAATGCAATAACAAGCAATCCAAAGATCATATGGAGCGCCCGCTAGAGCCATGGGGTACTTGGGCCGGGTCCGACGGTTATTAAGGGGATGGTCACGGCAGCTGTGACCCGGTCCGTGGCCCTGGGCATCCAATAAAATTAATTAAATGAAGGGGAGATAGAGTCTTTAGGGAGTGAGTTTGTTATTCCACCTGTGGTGTTTGGCAATGGATGGCTGACGCTGCTTAAGGGGCTGATGGTGACGCAACTGGGATGGTTCTGCTCCCCACAGGTGGAGCGGGGCCCTAGGGCTACCGGTATAGTTGGTAACGGATCATGGACGATGGGGTGCAGTACTAAGGGTGCAGGAAATGACTGAAGGACACAAGGATTGTGGTTTCCTTTACCTTTACTGGTTAGGTGCAGGTGCAGTCCCGGGCACAGGTGACAGGTGAAGATTGGGTCCGGGCAGCCTGGAAGCAACTTAGGGTCCACCTAGCCAGGTGGATTTGGAGGCCTTCCTTCTGCTCTATTCTTTTAGGTGCTTCCTGCTTTAAGCTCTGTTCAGGTTCCTCTCCTGCATGTTGCTTCTAACCGGTATGGCAGACAGCGCGAGCCTATCACGAGTACTGCCATTTCACTGGCAGCCCCAGCTCTTAGTCTCCTGCGGTACCTCCAGGCGTTCAGTGTGGCCAGGGAGCTTGCCGTTCACTTCCCTCCAGATTCGGCTGTTGGGGCGTACACCACCCAAACAGCCAAGGACTCTGGCATCCTCCTTGTCAGCACTCTGTTCTGGGGTGAGCCTGTCTACAGCTCCACTCCCCACGTTCTCCTCGACTTGTTTGCTCTCCTCTCCCTCTCAGACTCAGACTCTCACTAGATTAACTCTACCTCCAGGCCAGAATTTATAGGGAAGCTCCCCTGAAACGGGTGTTAGAGCTCCCCTTCTGGTCTGGAGTAAGGAAAGTGTTGGATGCTGGTATTACCTGGTAAGGGGACCCGTCCTTGCTTCCAGGCATGACATCACCCCCTGTGAGGGAGGCAATGTTACTGTGGCAACTGGACTCCTGGGGTGCCACACATATCTACCCCAAAATGGTATCGATAAAAACGTCAGCTTGGCGCACAAAAAATAAGTTCTCACCCAGCATAAGGGCCCGAATAATGGAGATGCTACGAGTCTCGGAAATTGGCGTCATTTTCTTTTTTCTTTTTTTCTTTTTTTTTTAATAGAAAACTTTGAATTGTTTTTCACCACTTAAATAAAGAGAACCTATAGGTGCTTGGTGTCTTTGAACTTGTAATGATCTAGAGAATCATAATGGCAGGTCAGTTTTAGCATTTAGCGAACACGGCAAAAACTATAACTATTGGGAACTTGCAGATTTTTTGCAATATCACCTCACTTGGAATTTTTTTCCTATTTTCAAGTACATTATATGGTAAAATCAATGGTGTCATTCAAAGGTGCAGCATGTTCTGCAAAAAGCAAGTCCTAACATGGTCATATTGACAGAAAAATAAAAAGTTATGGCTTCGAGAAGAAGGGGAGCAAAAAACGAAAATGAAAAAATGGAAAATGGCCCTTGGGTTAAGGGATTGTGCTGAGATAATCTTACAAATGTGCCCCTGCTGTGTCTGACCATGCTGGTCTGATCATATCACAGCTCTTGGGCAGAAGAGGAAGCAAAAGAGAGTATACAGACATTACAGCACGGAATCACAGCTGATTCGTTTTTGTGGGACAAAACATTTCACTGCCTCTTTTTAAACAATGTTTTACTTCAGGGAAACAATCTGTATACTCTCCATTGTGTCCTCCCCTGCCCAGAAGATGTGGTATGATCAGACCTTGTTCCTGCATGGGTAGACACAGTCATTATAAGATTATCTAAGCACAGGAACAATATTTTTAAACACATCCAGTTGTGGAACTTATTATTATTCAAAGATTTATTAATTCAAACGTTGATTAAAATTAACTTTGTTCATGGGAAAACCCCTTTAAATTTCCAAATTTTGCCTTGTGAAATGTTGGTAACTATAGGTTATGCACTAAGGAAGTAGAGGGAACGCAAAATTCTCTGTCTTGTAATCATTGAGGTTCCCTGATTGACTCCATGGACAGGAATCTGTCATAGGCCGGGATCACACACAGCGAGATACAGCCGAGTCTCGCAGGTTAAAACCAAGCTCTGGCACCGGCACTCCAGAGCAGAGCGTGCAGCTGCATAGCAATACATGGAGCCGCACGCTCCGCTCCGGAGTGCCGGTGCCAGAGCTTGTTTTTAACCTGCGAGACTCAGCCGTATCTCGCTCTGTGTGATCCTGGCCATACAGTCTTTATGCATAGGACTATACAGAAGATGGATAAATGAATATTACCATGTATTTCAGAAAAGACATAAGTCCTCTATAAAATTGACATACTGTATATTTGTTTGTTTGGGTTGATAACATCTCTGTTTTCTTTTCAGTTATCAGAAGAAAAGAAATTAAATCAGGAAAATCTCATCCAGAAATCAGTCCTTCTGCAGAATGCTACTAATGGAGTTCTTCACGAGAGCATTCTAGAAAAATATATACCCCAACATCATTTCCGCAGTCTAATGTTTCAAAAGGTATTGTAATATATTTATTGATATAGAATTAACTGAAGCAAGAAATTTACATCATCTGTTTTTATTACCATAGTGTTTTTAAGATATGTTGACATCTTGCAAAGGGTAACTTCACTATGGAATTTCAGCTGCAGGAAAAATGTCTAATATACATTTACAATTAGGTTTGAGAGAGCCAAAATGAGTGCATAAATATGAAACCAAAATCATCATCAGAACATTATTAGAACATCAGAGGCATCAATAGTACATGAATTTGACACCAGAAACATCATCAGTAAATAAATATGTCACCGGAACCACCATCAGTACATGAATACATCACCAGAACCACGATTAGTACATGAATGTATTACTAGAACCACCATATGTACATGAATACATCAACAGACCCACCATCAGTACATGACTACGTCTCCAGAAACACCATCTGTAAATTAATACTTCACCAAAACCACAATCAGTACATGTATAGATCACCAGAATCACAATAAGTACCTGAATACATGACCAGAACCAAAAGTACTTGAATACAAAAACCAAGCATAAAATATTGATCAAATGTAATGTCAAGTCAGCCCCATAAATAATTGTTTCGCATGAACCTACAACCCTACAACTCCCAATATGTTTTTAACAATGGTAAGGAGATTAAGGGTTTTGTTTTTAACAGCCATCTTCATACTGTGAATCATAAAGTAACCACAATACTGATGAGACGCAGTCAGTATCCCAAATAAACATTTACATCTTCTCTGGAGAGTGTTATTAAAATGCCCTCTACATGAAAATATATGTTGTTGTAGATCAGCTCACTCAGCTGTACACGGAGGTAAACATGGGAACACTGTCTCTTTAAGAACTTCCTTTGGTTTATTATGGGTGGCATAAACCAAGGTGTAGAAAACAAACACGGCTCTCTGGGCAAAACAGGTAAACCGCTCATGGTTGACAGAGCACACAAGGTTCAAGTTAGTTCCAGCGCAACCACTTCTCTGGAGTGTTTCTCTCCCGACGCTGAACAACTACTACATCTGTAGGCCAGCTACTTAAGCCCCAGACCACACCCTGGGATGGAGATAAGGTGGACATCCTCCCACCTGCTCTACAGATGTCCACATAAGCTCAGTGAAACATATCTCCCCTCCAGCACTTTACCAGTGACTTTGTCACACTGTCCATACTGTACACTAAATAAACCTCTTATGGTATACTAGATGGTGGCCCGATTCTAACGCATCGGGTATTCTAGAATATGTATGTAGTTTATTTATGAAGATTTCAGAATAATGCAATGAATACACAGGATTCGTCCAGCAGCGACCAATTAGCGAAGCGTGGTTCAAATTCCGTGCCAATTCACGGGCGGACTGCGACTGTCGCTGATTGGTCACGCCCGGCCGTGAACAATCAGTGAATATAGAGATCACTGCACACGTTCAAAGAAGATATGCTTGAAAAGTGGAAGTTTATTTATAGTGATTTCAAGATAAAGCGACTGGTAAATTTTGACGTTTCGGCCAATACATAGCCTTGGTCACAACGTCGCTGCAAAAAACATAAAGATAAAACTATTTACAATTCAGTATATACAAAAAACAATAAAGATATGTACTGCACAATATATACAAACTATGCAACTAAAGGTTTAGATGGTAGTGATGTACAGAGTAATGGCTCTGTGAGACCATGTAACGAGGTATACTAAAAAAAGGGGGAATAAATGATAATGACCGAGGGGTGTATATAAACAAGAGGATCGAAAAAGGGGGGTTTACATGATGACAAGGATGTGTCCACATATTATAGTACATACAACAAAATTCATGGGCAATCTAGAAATTAGTATAAAGGGCCAAAAATGGCCTGAATAGCTATATTTTATATAGATCAATCATGTTATAGAAATCATACGGCAAGTGAGGGTGGCCCACCTAGTATGCAGAGTAAGTCTCAGTTCAGGGTGTTGCGAATATGGTACTAACAAAGGGTTACGTCCTGGAGGGTAAAAAGTATAAAATCAATATGAGTATGGTTATCTATAATGAATCCTGTAATGGAGTGTAGGGAAATATGGAGGAGAGCATAAACCTACCCTATTATTTTCATAGGTACCCGTGTATTCAGGGTTGAGCAATGTCTTTGTGGAACAAATAGAATAGATATCCTGGTCGTTAGCCCGAAGCCTATAGGAAGGTATAACAGTGAGGAAACATCCTAATAGTGATGTGCTTGTTATAATTTATGGAAAAGGAAAGGGTCCTGACCTGTGGATATGCAAGCTATGGTATGGAGTCCGAAAATAGACTAATGTGATTGGCGCTCCATAGGGTAAGATTCCCGTGTGTGTGGCACTGGCTAAGATTGAAATAAATGAAAGATATATGTGGCATGAGACAACGGATCAGAGGACTAGAGAAAGAAAAGGGAATACTTATCTGGTAGTTGAAACATACGTCCGGTTTAGCGTGATAGTACACAGGTGACACAGCGGTGTCAGGGGCAGGAGTGGGAGATCCCAGGTGTAGATAGCCCTCTGGATATGGCGTTAGGCGGGGACACAGCCGTGTCCGTGTAGGTGCTGGCGCAGGCGTCTGGGATCCTCACACAGGGCCGGTGCTGACACAACCGTGTCTAAGCTGTTGCCGGCGTAGTGAGGATACAAGCTAAGCGCTCAGATATAGAGCGCTGCTGGGGCATGTGGCCGGAAGTGCACCGGACGCCGGCGCATGCGCATAGGGAGTAGTGGGACGGAAGAGCGTTGTATGAGACAAAGGGAGCGCCGTGAGAGTCGGCGCGTGCGCATAGTGGATAGCGTTCTAACTAGCACAGGGCACGCTATGGATAGCGGCGTGTGTGCATCTGGGGTGGCGTTATATTAGACCAAGGGGGTAGGGGGATAGCGGACCATGTGATAAGTGATGGACAGAACTGATGTCATGCATATGTGTGAAAAAGTGGGATTACTACGTAATGTATGCGTGGAATAAGAACGTAATCATGTCCTATGGGTCTGGAATAAAGAGTATGAGAGATGGTACAATATATGGATGTGTGGGGAAACATATGTACTGAGAAGTAGAACTGATGTTGGAACTGGTACTCCTCCCTACAGTGCTCTGGTGTGTCAGGAGTAGCCAGAAGATAGTAATTACCCCAATGCATACGTCTTGAAATGTACAATCATACAAGAATATGATATATCAAGTATTGCAGGCAACTTGTAAAAAACACAAAAGGCAAAGTCTATGTAATCATGATTCATGACATAACTAAATATGAGTAGGAGTCCAAACCATAGACATAAAAGAAAATTATAAAGGAAACTTAGAGGAAAAAGGTTAGAAAATGGAAGGAAACTTAGACAAAATCTGCACTAAAGTGGGGAATCTTACCAACTCCACAAAGAGGATTGCCGAGTGGTTGCGTGCAACTATTCAGTGGGTCTAGGGGAAAAAAATGCATTATGTTAGCCAGTCAATTTCACGGTTGAGGCCTCTCGGGCTGAGTGTGTCCAACGTATAAATCCAGTACGTTTCACATTGTTTCAATAGCTGGACATGATTACCACCCCGTCTCGGTCTACGAACTTTTTCAAGAACCTGGAATCGTAGTTGGGATATGTTGTGTCGGGCCTCTTTAAAATGTGCCGGCAGGGGCAGCCAGGTTTTTTCGCATCTAATCGTAGATTTATGGCTTGTGATTCGATCCCTAATTGCCTGAATAGTCTCGCCCACATACAGTAGGCCACATGGGCATTTGATGATGTACACAACATAGTTTGATTCACAGGTGTGGTAATCCCTAATAGGGTATGATTTCCCCGTACGAGGATGGACCACTTCACTTCCTTTGATGATGTTGGAACAGCATGTGCAATTCAAACATGGAAATTTGCCCCTTCTTGTCTGGCCACTCAATGTACGGGTTACAGTTTGTTTGGAAGATCCAACATCGGCCCTAACCAGTCTGTCCTTTATATTTGGTGGTCTGCGTAAGCACATTAAGGGGGGATTTTTGAAGATCGCAATTCTGGGGTATGCTTTTGAAAGAAGGGGCCATTGTTTGTGGATTAAGTTGTGAACCCTCTGCATGGATGGATGGTGGCCGTGGACGAAGGGTAACCTAGATGGTTTAGGTAACGGAGTTGGTGTGTGATCTATTTCAGACAAAACTTTGGTCATCTCTGTATTCAGGAGTGTGCATGGATATTCTCTATCCTCAAACTTTTTGGACATTTCGTATAGTCTGGATTGTCTGACGGTGGGGTTTGACACAATTCTGGAAACTCTCTTGAATTGGGATCGGGGAAGACTGTTTCTGGTAGGTTTGGGGTGACAGCTGTTGTACAGTAGAAGGTTATTCCTATCTGTAGGCTTGGTATAGATATCAGTGGTAAGGGAACCATCAACATCCTTACACACTTTCGTGTCCAAAAATGTGATGGCCTCCATGTGGTGTGAAATAGAAAATTTGAGCTCTGATCGGATGCCATTTATAGTGTTATAGAAAGCAGTTAAGGAAGTGTGGTCGCCTTGCCAAATGCAGAAAATGTCGTCTATGTAACGATACCATAGAAGAGCATACTGCTGGAATAGTGTATCGGGATAGATTAAATTTCTCTCAAAGCGATCCATATACAGATTTGCATATGCGGGCGCTACATTTGAACCCATGGCGGTTCCGCATATTTGAACATAGAAGTCATCCTCAAAGAGAAAATAATTTTCTCTGAGTACCAAGTTGAGTAACTCAAGACAAAGATCTTGTGAACGTGTGTCCACTCCCGCTTCGGATAAAGTTAGGGAGACCGCCTCAATCCCTGTGTCGTGTGTGATTGAGGTGTATAAACTGTTGACATCTAAAGTACATAGGATGCTATTAGCTGGAACTATGTTGATGTCCTGAATTTTTCTGAGGAAATCGCTTGTGTCAAGGATAAAGGATTTGGTTTTGTGGGTATATGGCGTGAGTATCTTTTCCAGATAAATGGATACAGGATTGAGGATGGAGTCCGTGGATGCCACGATGGGGCGTCCAGGGGGATTCTGTAAGTTTTTATGGATTTTTGGAAGAATGTATAGAACTGGAGTTACCGGGTGGTCGTTTGTCAGGAATGTTTTGGTTTTAGCGTCAATGGTTTTTAGTTGTGAGTGTTTGGTCAGAATGGTGTCAATTTTTCTCCGAATATTATAGACTGGGTCTGATTGGATTTTCTTATATGTGGTATTGTCTGCTAGTTGTCTCCTAATCTCAGCTATATATTGATTTTTGTTCATCACTACGGTGGCCCCACCTTTATCCGCAGGTTTAATTACAATGTGGCTATTTTCCTTAAGTGAGGCAAGTGCTTGTTTTTCAAGAGGTGTTAGATTATGTCGGACCGGGAGGAAGCCTAAACGTTGGTCAAGGATGGTTTCTTTAATATCTCTGTCTAGGAGAGTAATAAAGGTCTCTACAGCGTGATTCGTTTTGGGAGGCATAAACTTACTGGGGTTCCTTAACCCTAATTGATCTAATGTGATTAGTGGTCCTCCATCTCTGTCTGGTACTGTTCCTAGTGAGTTGCTAGTAAAGAGTAGGTTGTCCTCAAAGTGCACTTTAAGTCGTATACTGCGGTAAAAGCTCTGTAAATCCTTCTCTAGCTGAAAGGAATCCCATCTGGGAGTAGGGCAGAATGACAGACCCTTATTCAACACCCTAAGTTCAAGAGGGGAAAGAGAGTAGTCAGAAATATTCACTACCAGGTTTGGACCCCTACCTGTGAACGAAGAGTCATCTGGCGTTCTCGATCCTTTCCTTCTCGACCTCCTGGAAGGCGACCGCTTGGGCCTAAAAAAGGCACTCTTGTTGTTGAAGTTCCACCGATGTCGCTTCCGGAGCCAGGGGAGGATCCCCCAGCCGGTGAGGAGTCCCCGGAAGCTGCAAATCTTCCTGCCGGGCGGCGTGATCTCGGGTGAGGTCGCCTGTTGGTTGTTTCGTCCCATCGATACAATCTGTTTGTCAGATAATCTTCGGTGTCTCTTTGAAATTTAGTCCGTTTCCTTTCTTCCAAGGTTTTTTGGTGTGTTGATAGGATGGAGTCAACCTTGTTCTTTAAGGTGTTGAATTCTGAGTTGGTGAGGGTAGAGGTAAGCTGTGTTTCGATGGTTACGATTTTTTCTTCTGTCTCCTTTATAGCTTCCTGTAAATATTCAATAGTTAGTAAGATGATATCAAAAGAACACTTGTTGAGTATTTTTTGAAAGGTAGTGCAGTATTTGTCGTTGTCAGAAAATAAAGTCGGTCGGAGGTTGCACCGTAGGCCTCGTGGTATCTTCCCTTGTCGATGGTATTCTCCAAGGGTGGCGCAGTGTAGGTCGTAGGCTATAAGTCTTTTTCTCTCCTTCTCCCAATCTCTTGTTTTAATATCCCTATTCGGTATGTGTAGGAAGTCTGTTTTTGTTCTTATTTTGGACAGGATTGTTGATCCTGTAGCATCATCGTACATATAGGTCTCTGATGACATGTATTCTGTTGGTGCTAATAACCAAAAAAAAAAAAAAAAATCGTAAAATCAAAAGTTATGATGGCTAGCACTCAACTCGGGTAAAGGTGACGGTGCTAGTGAAGGGAACCAAAGGTTCCAAAGTCACTGAATATAGAGATCACTGCACACGTTCAAAGAAGATATGCTTGAAAAGTGGAAGTTTATTTATAGTGATTTCAAGATAAAGCGACTGGTAAATTTTGACGTTTCGGCCAATACATAGCCTTGGTCACAACGTCGCTGCAAAAAACATAAAGATACAACTATTTACAATTCGGTATATACAAAAAACAATAAAGATACAGTGGGGAAAAAAAGTATTTAGTCAGTCAGCAATAGTGCAAGTTCCACCACTTAAAAAGATGAGAGGCGTCTGTAATTTACATCATAGGTAGACCTCAACTATGGGAGACAAACTGAGAAAAAAAAATCCAGAAAATCACATTGTCTGTTTTTTTAACAATTTATTTGCATATTATGGTGGAAAATAAGTATTTGGTCAGAAACAAACAATCAAGATTTCTGGCTCTCACAGACATGTAACGTCTTCTTTAAGAGTCTCCTCTTTCCTCCACTCATTACCTGTAGTAATGGCACCTGTTTAAACTTGTTATCAGTATAAAAAGACACCTGTGCACACCCTCAAACAGTCTGACTCCAAACTCCACTATGGTGAAGACCAAAGAGCTGTCAAAGGACACCAGAAACAAAATTGTAGCCCTGCACCAGGCTGGGAAGACTGAATCTGCAATAGCCAACCAGCTTGGAGTGAAGAAATCAACAGTGGGAGCAATAATTAGAAAATGGAAGACATACAAGACCACTGATAATCTCCCTCGATCTGGGGCTCCACGCAAAATCCCACCCCGTGGGGTCAGAATGATCACAAGAACGGTGAGCAAAAATCCCAGAACCACGCGGGGGGACCTAGTGAATGAACTGCAGAGAGCTGGGACCAATGTAACAAGGCCTACCATAAGTAACACACTATGCCACCATGGACTCAGATCCTGCAGTGCCAGACGTGTCCCACTGCTTAAGCCAGTACATGTCCGGGCCCGTCTGAAGTTTGCTAGAGAGCATTTGGATGATCCAGAGGAGTTTTGGGAGAATGTCCTATGGTCTGATGAAACCAAACTGGAACTGTTTGGTAGAAACACAACTTGTCGTGTTTGGAGGAAAAAGAATACTGAGTTGCATCCATCAAACACCATACCTACTGTAAAGTATGGTGGTGGAAACATCATGCTTTGGGGCTGTTTCTCTGCAAAGGGGCCAGGACGACTGATCCGGGTACATGAAAGAATGAATGGGGCATTGTATCGTGAGATTTTGAGTGCAAACCTCCTTCCATCAGCAAGGGCATTGAAGATGAAACATGGCTGGGTCTTTCAACATGACAATGATCCAAAGCACACCGCCAGGGCAACGAAGGAGTGGCTTAGTAAGAAGCATTTCAAGGTCCTGGAGTGGCCTAGCCAGTCTCCAGATCTCAACCCTATAGAAAACCTTTGGAGGGAGTTGAAAGTCCGTGTTGCCAAGCGAAAAGCCAAAAACATCACTGCTCTAGAGGAGATCTGCATGTAGGAATGGGCCAACATACCAACAACAGTGTGTGGCAACCTTGTGAAGACTTACAGAAAACGTTTGACCTCTGTCATTGCCAACAAAGGATATATTACAAAGTATTGAGATGAAATTTTGTTTCTGACCAAATACTTATTTTCCACCATAATATGCAAATAAATTGTTAAAAAAACAGACAATGTGATTTTCTGGATTTTTTTTTCTGTTTGTCTCCCATAGTTGAGGTCTACCTATGATGTAAATTACAGACGCCTCTCATCTTTTTAAGTGGTGGAACTTGCACTATTGCTGACTGACTAAATACTTTTTTGCCCCACTGTATGTACTGTACAATATATACAAACTATGCAACTAAAGGTTTAGATGGTAGTCATGTACAGAGTAATGGCTCTGTGAGACCATGTAACGAGGTATACTAAAAAAAGGGGGAATAAATGATAATGACCGAGGGGTGTATATAAACAAGAGGATCGAAAAAGGGGGGTTTACATGATGACAAGGATATGTCCACATATTATAGTACATACAACAAAATTCATGGGCAATCTAGAAATTAGTATAAAGGGCCAAAAATGGCCTGAATAGCTATATTTTATATAGATCAATCATGTTATAGAAATCATACGGCAAGTGAGGGTGGCCCACCTAGTATGCAGAGTAAGTCTCAGTTCAGGGTGTTGCGAATATGGTACTAACAAAGGGTTACGTCCTGGAGGGTAAAAAGTATAAAATCAATATGAGTATGGTTATCTATAATGAATCCTGTAATGGAGTGTAGGGAAATATGGAGGAGAGCATAAACCTACCCTATTATTTTCATAGGTACCCGTGTATTCAGGGTTGAGCAATGTCTTTGTGGAACAAATAGAATAGATATCCTGGTCGTTAGCCCGAAGCCTATAGGAAGGTATAACAGTGAGGAAACAACATAATAGTGATGTGCTTGTTACACATGCCCCAGCAGCGCTCTATATCTGAGCGCTTAGCTTGTATCCTCACTACGCCGGCAACAGCTTAGACACGGTTGTGTCAGCACCGGCCCTGTGTGAGGATCCCAGACGCCTGCGCCAGCACCTACACGGACACGGCTGTGTCCCCGCCTAACGCCATATCCAGAGGGCTATCTACACCTGGGATCTCCCACTCCTGCTCCTGACACCGCTGTGTCACCTGTGTACTATCACGCTAAACCGGACGTATGTTTCAACTACCAGATAAGTATTCCCTTTTCTTTCTCTAGTCCTCTGATCCGTTGTCTCATGCCACATATATCTTTCATTTATTTCAATCTTAGCCAGTGCCACACACACGGGAATCTTACCCTATGGAGCGCCAATCACATTAGTCTATTCTCGGACTCCATACCATAGCTTGCATATCCACAGGTCAGGACCCTTTCCTTTTCCATAAATTATAACAAGCACATCACTATTAGGATGTTTCCTCACTGTTACACCTTCCTATAGGCTTCGGGCTAACGACCAGGATATCTATTCTATTTGTTCCACAAAGACATTGCTCAACCCTGAATACACGGGTACCTATGAAAATAATAGGGTAGGTTTATGCTCTCCTCCATATTTCCCTACACTCCATTACAGGATTCATTATAGATAACCATACTCATATTGATTTTATACTTTTTACCCTCCAGGACGTAACCCTTTGTTAGTACCATATTCGCAACACCCTGAACTGAGACTTACTCTGCATACTAGGTGGGCCACCCTCACTTGCCGTATGATTTCTATAACATGATTGATCTATATAAAATATAGCTATTCAGGCCATTTTTGGCCCTTTATACTAATTTCTAGATTGCCCATGAATTTTGTTGTATGTACTATAATATGTGGACACATCCTTGTCATCATGTAAACCCCCCTTTTTCGATCCTCTTGTTTATATACACCCCTCGGTCATTATCATTTATTCCCCCTTTTTTTAGTATACCTCGTTACATGGTCTCACAGAGCCATTACTCTGTACATGACTACCATCTAAACCTTTAGTTGCATAGTTTGTATATATTGTGCAGTACATATCTTTATTGTTTTTTGTATATACCGAATTGTAAATAGTTGTATCTTTATGTTTTTTGCAGCGACGTTGTGACCAAGGCTATGTATTGGCCGAAACGTCAAAATTTACCAGTCGCTTTATCTTGAAATCACTATAAATAAACTTCCACTTTTCAAGCATATCTTTTTTGAACGTGTGCAGTGATCTCTATATTCAGTGACTTTGGAACCTTTGGTTCCCTTCACTAGCACCGTCACCTTTACCCGAGTTGAGTGCTAGCCATCATAACTTTTGATTTAACAATCAGTGAAGTTAGGGCCTGCTCCAGGTTTTTGAGGGCCCCGGGCAAAAGAGTCTCAGTGGGCCCCCCTCTTTAACACATACCACGATTCATGATGCACAGATACAGAAGAGCAATATAGCACAGCCCACGTAGTATATAACACATCCCACGTAGTATATAACACAGCCCACATAGTATATAACACAGCCACGTAGTATATAGCACAGCCACGTAGTATATAGCACAGAGACATAGTTTATAACACTGCCCATGCAGTGCACTCCCCTGCCATCAGTGCCCGCTCCATACTCCCCTCCAGTCAGCGCTCACACAGGGTTAATGGCAGCGTTAACGGGCCGCGTTATGTTAACTGTTGTGAATTTGGTTGTCGGGCTCCCTCCTGTGGTCATGAATGATACTTCGGCTGGTTCTGTCCATGGACTTCCTCTGGTGGGTGTTTCTGAGTTTCACAGGTGACGAGGTTAATTCGTTAGCTGCTACTCTATTTAACTCCACTTAGATCTTTGCTCCATGCCACCTGTCAATGTTCCAGTATTGGTCTAGTTCACTCCTGGATCGTTCTTGTGACCTGTCTTCCCATCAGAAGCTAAGTTCCAGCTTGTATTTCTTTGGTTTGCTATTTTTCTGTCCAGCTTGCTATTTAATTTGTTGTCTTGCTTGCTGGAAGCTCTGGGACGCAGAGGGAGCGCCTCCGCACCGTGAGTCGGTGCGGAGGGTCTTTTTGCGCCCTCTGCGTGGTCTTTTTGTAGGTTTTTGTGCTGACCGCAAAGTAACCTTTCCTATCCTCGGTCTGTTCAGTAAGTCGGGCCTCACTTTGCTAAATCTATTTCATCTCTGTGTTTGTATTTTCATCTTTACTCACAGTCATTATATGTGGGGGGCTGCCTTTTCCTTTGGGGAATTTCTCTGAGGCAAGGAAGGCTTTATTTTTCTATCTTCAGGGCTAGCTAGTTTCTTAGGCTGTGCCGAGTTGCATAGGGAGCGTTAGGCGCAATCCACGGCTATTTCTAGTGTGTTTGATAGGTTTAGGGATTGCGGTCAGCAGAGTTCCCACGTCCCAGAGCTCGTCCTTATTATCAGTAACTATCAGGTCATTCCGTGTGCTCTTAACCACCAGGTCCATTATTGTCCTGACCACCAGGTCATAACAGTTAACGCTGCCATTAACCCTGTGTGTGCGCTGACTGGAGGGGAGTATGGAGCGGGCACTGACGGCAGGGGAGTAGGGTGCGGCCATTTCGCAGCCGCACTATGCCCGTCAATGATTGGTCGTGGCCGTTTGACCGCGACCAATCAGTGACTTGGGATTTCCCTGACAGACAGAAAGACAGACAGAAAGACGGAAGTGACCCTTAGACAATTATATAGTAGATGGCGTTGACAAGATCTGCTATTATCAGCTATTACCGCCACACCATCCGTCCTTATGAACCATGGCCTATACCATGACTTTCCAATTCTCCATTACATTTTCTATATCTCTACACTGTTTCTTCACTATGCTAACCCCTCTCTATATTGTGCCCCCCTTTCATGCTGTCTCCTATTCATATTTATTCTCTGCCCCTTCTTCACACTATACCCTCATAGTGCACACCATGCTGTCCTCTTCAAACTGCAACCATTCCTCACACTGTCCACCTACACGGTATGATGGTCACCACAGCCACCCATACAGTATGATATCCCCAACAAGCCACCAATAAATAGTATGGTCACCACCACACACCGATATATAGTATGATGTTCACCACAGGCCCCCATAAATAGTATGAAGATCAAAACAGCCCCTCATGTAAACTATGATGGCTCTCATAGCACACCACCCAGTATTACGGCCCACAAACAGCACAACAAAAAGTAAGATATTCACCACAGTCCACTATCCAGTATGGTAACCACAGCCCACAGTATAATGTCCTCCACAGCTCCTCATATACTTTGTTGATCCCTTTGCACAGCCCCTCATTTGTTGTCCCCCCACACACACAGACACTCACTTGCTTTCACCCCGCACAGTCCCTCATTTCATGGCTCCCCAGCACAGTCCCTCTATTCATCGCTCCCCTGCACAGTCCTTCATTTCATGTCCCACTGCACTGCCCCTCATTTCATGCCCCCCTGCACGGCCCCCAGTTTTATACCGCCCTGCACAGCCCCTTATTTTATGCCCACTGCCCAGCCTCTGATTTTATGCTCCCCCTGGAGTTCCTTATTTTATGCTCCATGCACAGTTCCTCATTATATGCCCCACCTACACAGCCCTTCATTATATGCCTCCCTGCACAGACCCTCATGTTATGCCCCCCTGTGCAGCCCCTCATTTCATGCCTCACTGCACAGCCCCTCATTTCATGACCCCCCTGCACAGTCCCTCATTTCATGCCTCACTGCACAGCCCCTCATTTCATGACCCCCCTGCACAGTTCCTCATTTCTGTCCCCCTTCACAGCCTCCCATTTTATGCCCCTGCACAGCCCTTCATTTAATGCTCCCCTGCACAGACCCTCATTTGATGTCCCCTGCACAGCCCCTCATTTTATTTCTCCCTCTATGGCTACTTATATTATGCCCCTCCAGCACAGCCCCTGATTTTATGCTCCCTCTACACAGCTCCTCATTACATGCCTCCCTGCACAGCCCCTCATTATATACTCCCCCTTCACACCCCCTCATTATATGCCCTCGGGCACTGGTGCTCATTTCATGCCTCCCTGCACAGCCCCTTGTTTCATGACCCCCTGCACAGCCTCTCATTTTATGTCCCCCCCCACACAGCCCCTTATTTTATATCTCCTTCACAGCCCCTCATTTTATGACCCTCCTACATAGCCCCTCATTTTATGACCCTCTCCTGCATAGCCCCTCATTTCAAGGCCATGTGCGGGGAGGGAGCAATGGCTGGGACATGCTGTGCTGTGTCCTTGGCCCATTACTGATAGGCAATGGTCTACAGTTCACTAATATTCTTGGGTTGTCAAGAGAGTAGTCTAAAAATTAATAGAAGAGATCATTGCACAAATAAGCAAAGGCAGGGTCGGACTGGGGTATCTGGGGCCCACAAGATGAATTGACCCTAGGGGCCCACCCTACAGCGATATGCAAATACTTGTAAGCCTTTATCCCTGTTGAAGCATCGACTGTAAAACTCAGGCGGCTCCTGCACATCTATTGTGCGCCACCGTAACTGGAATGTACAATTACCGTAGTTTGCTGATCCATGGGCTTTACAGGATAAGTGGTCATTAGGTCTGACCATGAGAAACTGCACCGATTGGAAGAATGGGGAAGTTTTGTCCCTGGCAGGACACTTATACCAATTTTAAAATACAGCAGCAGGTGAGATGACTGCAGCTCCATTCATTCTCTTTGGGGCTTCCAGAAAAAAAGCAAGCGCAGCACTCGCAGCCACTGAGTGAATGAATGGATCAGTGGTCAAGTTGCACATGATGCTCCAGTATAATGGGGATAAAATTTCCACATTCTGCTTATTGGGTCCAAGCAGTCAGACCCCCACTAATTAATACATTATCACTAATCTTGTGGAGAGGTGATTACTTTTTGCGACAGGAGAACCCCTGTAAGTGCATCTCTGCAAATGTGCACCAAGTATTTAATCTCTAATGGAAATAAAGAATCTTCTCCTAATTGATATCAGAGAAAACAAATGACTGCCATATACAGCAGAATCCCCTATACCAAGACCAATACTACCACATACAGGGAAGAAATACCACCACACCATGACCAGACAACTTAGTGACCGAATAATACCACATACAAGGAACAAATACTACCACACGATAACCAGACCACATAGCGACCAAATAATACCACATACAAGGAAGAAATACCGCCACACAATTACCACACCACAGTGACCGAATAATACCACATACAAGGAACAAATACCATCACATCATGACTAGACCACATAGTGACTGAACAATACCACATACAAGGGACAAATACCACCACGCCACGACCACACCACATATTACCACCATATGGTGTCCGAATGATACCAAATACAGGAGACAAAGACCACCACACCATGACTAGACTAACTATTCCACCACATAGTGACTTAATAATATCACATGAAAGGAACAAATACCATTGCACCATGACCAGACCACATATTACCATCACTAGTGACATTATACACAGGATCTCTGTATATAGTGCATATGTAATACAGTGATCACCAGTGACATTATAAACAGGTACTCTGCGTATAGTGTCAGTTTACAGTTAACAGAGTGATCACCAGTGACATTATGCACAGGAGCTCTGTATATAGTGTCAGTGTATAGGTAATACAGTGATCATCAGTGATGTTATACACAGTAGCTCTGTATATAGTGTCCGCATACAGGTAATACAAGGATCACCAGTTACATTGTACGCAAGAGTTTGTATATAGTATATAGTGTATAGAGTGTGGGTACATGTAATAAACTGACTTACCAGTGACATCTCTAGTTGAAGTCCTTCATCTTCGCTTTTCTTCTTCATCTGGCACAGATCGACATCACTTCTTCCTGCCAGGACTCATCTCCGCAGAAAATAACACACAGTCATCAATAGCTGATCACTTTCATAGTAGATTCCCCACTTTCTTCCCTCTACACTACATCAGATGAAGAAAAAAGCGGCATAGTGCCGCACTACACAGTGATAGGACCCCCCCCCCTTTGTTCTTCCATAGAAAACAGTTTCCTAAAAGGTAAATGATATTCCAGTAGTAATAATTTCCCTAATTGGACACTAAAGAAATGATGTTCTTCACTTGTCACCATAAACTAATATGGCCCCCAAACAGTAATCAAGACCCTCATCTTGGTTCACTTTATTTAATAATCTACTGCAGCATGGCCCCCTTTATTTAATAATATGCCCCAGCCTGGCCTCTATATCCCTTTCCCATCCTGGCACCCACATGTGCATCCTGTCCCCCCATATATCCATCTTTGTCCCAATATGTCTCTTGTCCTGCCCCCCTATATATCCATCCTGGCCCCCATATGACCCTTGTCCTGGCCCCATATATCCATCCTGGCCAGCCATATCTCCATCCTGGCCTCCTATATATCCATCTTGGCCCCCCATATATCCATCCTGGCCCCCCATATATCACTCCTGTCCCCCCATATATCCATCTTTGTCCCAATATGTCTCTTGTCCTGCCCCCCTATATATCCATCCTGGCCCCCATATGACCCTTGTCCTGGCCCCATATATCCATCCTGGCCAGCCATATCTCCATCCTGGCCTCCTATATATCCATCTTGGCCCCCCCATATATCCATCCTGGCCCCCCATATATCCATCCTGGCCCCCCA
Source organism: Ranitomeya imitator (assembly GCF_032444005.1). Taxonomy (NCBI): domain Eukaryota; kingdom Metazoa; phylum Chordata; class Amphibia; order Anura; family Dendrobatidae; genus Ranitomeya; species Ranitomeya imitator. The sequence goes on from NC_091287.1 coordinate 242,319,498, forward strand.
TATATCCATCTGGCCCCTCCATATATCCAACCTTGCCCCCCATATATCCATCCTGGCCCCTCCATATATATCCAACCTGGCTCCCCCTAATATATCCATCCTGCCTCCCATATATTCATCCTGGGTCCCCCAAATATATCCATCCTGGCCTCCCTATATATCCATCCTGGCCGCCCCATATATCCACCCTGACCCCCGCAAAAAATAAGATTCCACTTACCTGCCAGCGCTCTTGGCGCCGTATGGTGTCCTCCTCTACAGATCCGCTGCGCTCATGTACAAATGGCCACTGGCCTAGCATTGACCGGCGGCTGATGCGAGTGTGCCCATCGCAGGCTGCACATGAGTCACACACAAGTCGGCGGCCTATTGCGAAGGGTTCATTTCAACTGTTGACACCGGGGGCCCGCAGTTGACACAAGCGGGCCCCCTCTGTGTCCTGTTCAGGGGCCGCCAAAGCACCAGGGCACACCGGAGAATTCTCTAGTGTCCGGGTGGGCAGTCCAACCTTGAGCAAACTCTAAGTGATGTGGTTAGGTCACACAAATCACCATGTGCAAAGATGTTAGCATACATATTTCCTCCTTATATCTTATTTTCTAGGGGGTTTTTTTCAGGTTGTCCTAGGTTACCTGTTGAATGGTGGCTAATTAATTTTCAATTCAGCTGTGGGCGCTTTCTAAACAGCTACATTCAATATATACAGGCGCTTCTCATAAAATTAAAATATGATCAAAAAGTTAATTTATTTCAGTTCTTCAAACTAAAGGACCATTTTAATTGCTTAGGAAGACTTTGGCGTTTTTTGTCAATTAATTTACTGAGATAATGACTTTTGGGTTTTCATTCGCTCTAACCATAATCATCAACATTAACAGAAATAAACACTTGAAATAGATCACTCCGTGATGACTCTATATAATATACAAGTTTCACTTTTTTATTGAAGAACTGAAATAAATTAACTTTTTGATGATATTCTAACCTTGTGAGAAGCACATGTATTTATGGTATTTATTTTCTTATTTAAAGATAAAATTGCCTCTGATAAAAGCCGCTTTCTATAGGCCCTCGTCGTGGTGGAGGCCACAAGACGCTTGCTCTACACCTTGTACTAGCCAGCTAAAATAAATCACATTTTCAACCCCGCAGGAATATCTGGAAAGTGAGAGTTCCTCAGAAATTTCAAGTATAATTTTAGAATGGCTGGGAATTTCAGCAGTCTATCAAAATACACCAGAAAAAAAACAAGGTAATTTTTTTATATTTGATTATCAATTTAATTTAATTCATTTTATGCATAGACATACAACACAAGTAGAAAAAAAACACATGCTACACAATTGTTTTTGTCAATCCTGGAGAGTTCGAGACTTCGCTATTGCTGGGTGTTTCCACATACTGGAAAAGTTAAGCGTTTGTCCAACATGATTCAAAGTTAAAAAAAAAATCACTTCTTTTTTTATCTATTATTAAAATGAATTTTGGTGCGTTAAAATTGTCATCAGTTTGTTTCAAATACTGCATGTGTTATTAATCCTCGTGTTACAAATGAGATTTGCTTTCACTAAACTAAATACTTTTCCCAAACAAGTAACACACCTTTTGTATGAATATCACACCCTCATCAGCATGTCTGGCATGATTGACTTGTGATAAAAAAAACTCTCATTTGAATATAGTCAATAAGTCAATAATTTTGATGTAGTTTTAGCCATGTCAGCATCACAACGAATATAATGCATAATAACAAAACAGCACAAATACAATTTCTATAAGTTAATAGAGCAAACATAGGCTGCTTTATAATATTTAGTTATATATTGGCCATCGCACCATTAAAGAATAATACACCATTAAACAATAATATGATATGCAGTTCACAGGAAAGCAAAACTGTAACACCAGGATTAAGAATATAATTCCAAAATGTGTTTTAACCCCATTACCCCCGAAGGTGGTTTGCACGTTAATGACCGGGCCAATTTTTACAATTCTGAACACTGTCCCTTTATGAGGTTATAACTCTAGAATGCTTCAACGGATCCCTGTGATTCTGAGACTGTTTTTTTCATGACATATTGTAGCTTCATAATAATGGCAAAATTTCTTCAGTATGACTTGCGTTTATTTGTGAAAAAAAATTGAAATTTGGCGAAAATTAGGAAAATTTTCATGCCCTTAAATCACAAAGATATGTCAAACAAAAGAGTTAATAAATAACTTTTCCCACATGTCTATTTTACATCAGCACAATTTTGCAACCAAATTTTTTTGTTAGGAAGTTATAAGGGTTAGAATTGACCAGCCATTTTTCATTTTTACAGCAAAATTTACAAAACCTTTTATTAACGGACCACCTCACATTTGATGTCACTTTCAGGGGTCTATATGATGGAAGATACTCAAAAGTGACACCATTCTAAAAACTGCACCCCTCAAGTTGCTCAAAACCACATTCAAGAAGTTTATTAACCAAGTTTAGTAACCATTTATGTGCTTCACATGAAGTTTTTGAAAAAAAATTAACATTTAACTGTTTATTCACTAAAAATTGACTTCAGATCCATTTTTTTATTTTGACAAGGGTAACAGGAAAAAATGGACCCCAAAATTTGTCGTGTAATTTCACTTGAGCATGCCGATACCCCATATGAGGGAGAAAACCACTGTTTTGGTCCCACGGCAGAGCTCGGAAGGGAAGCAGCACCATTTGACTTTTTGACTGCAAAATTTGTTGGAACAATTTGCAGATGCCATGTCGCATTTGGAGAGCTTCTACTGTTGCCTAAACAATGAAAATCCCCCACATGTGACACCATTTTGAAAATTAGACCCCTCGGGTACCTGATCTAGATGTGTGGTGAGCACAGTAAACCATCAGGTGCTTCACAGAAGATTATAAGGTAGAGTTGTAAAAATAACAAGAAAAAACAAATTTTCCCTACAAATATGTTTTCAGCACAAAATATTGCATTTTCATAAGGATAACAGGAGAAATTGCACCATACAATTTGTAGTGCAATTTCTCCTGAGTACGTCGATACCCCATATGAGGGAAAAACTATTGTTTGGGCACATGGCAGAGCTCAGAATGGAAGGAGCGTCATTTGACTTTTTGAAAGTAAAATTTCCTGGAATCATTAGTAGATGTCATGTGTGTCCCATATGGAGAGCCCCTGATGTGCCTAAACACTGGAAACCCCCCACAAGTGTCCCCATTTTGGAAACTAGATCCCTCAAGGAATGTACTTAGATACGTTGTGAGCATGTTGAACCCCCAGGTGCTTTATAGAAGTTTATAACATTGAGCCGTGAAAATAAAGAAATCACATTTTCCCTCAAATTTTGAATTTTCATAAGGGTAACAGGAGAAATTGCACCATACAGTTTGTTGTGCAGTTTCTCCTGAGTACGCCGATACCCCATTTGTGGGGGCAATACTACTTTTGAGGCACAGTGCAAAGCTCAGAAGGGAAGAGGCTAAATACTGGAGTTCAGATTTTGCTGGAATGGTTTGAGGGTGCCATGTCCCAATGTAAAATGTAACGTTTATTAAGTTTAATTAAAAAAAAATTTATATCTCCACACCAAAGGTGAAAAGTGCAACTTGCAGAAAGGATATATACAAATAGTTATATCAGGTTAAACAAAAAGGACCAGAACATAGGCCGGTATAGTATATGTATACCTCTCCCTAGGTATTTTTGTCCCAATGCAGTGGTATATTAGTTTACAACTGCTATGAATTTTTAAAAAAGCGACTGTTAGCCCTAAAAAACACAATGCCCCATCAAAAGAAGCGGTATAGCTAATTGCCTAGGGTGCCCAAAGTTTGCCCTGCCTGGACAGATAGATAAATTGTAATAGCAATACAGTGTCTATAATAGCTGTGCTTTAAATAGTACCCAGTCATACTAAGCCGATGTGAAGGAGGTGTACTGGCCCTAAATGCTGTACACCTACCTATTTGCGGAGATTGGCACCCTAAGACGGTAAGAGATGGCGCCCCCGCTCGTGCATCAATTGGCCCTATGCTCCTGAGACAACCGTTTGCCTGATGTGTAGTAGGAAACAGAGGGCCAGTTGGCCCGTATCTGCTGCTGGCAACCTCATCTATAGGACACTGATCCTCTGCCATGTGCAGGCATCTTGATATCTCCTGATGAACCCAGCATGGGGGAAATGCGTTGAGATTGATCCTGGCATCACTTCTTTTACCTGCAGCACCACATCTAAAAAGATAAGCAATCAATTGTGACCTTGTGTCCCTGATATTAGCATTGTTTTTTAGGATAGGCCAATTGACTTATGCGTATTTACGGTACCTGTTGTTGATGTGTTTAGTGCTCACACTAAGATTATTTGTCCATGTATCTTGTCCTTTCTTTTTAGAAGCCTAGCCCTATAGAAGCCCTATATAATATTCTGTGCTTAACAGTGGTGCTGTATTTACTGTGCAGTCATGGTTTACACGGTGTGCATGAAAGTGTGTCTGCTCTTATGCTCTGTCGCTTTGACACAAATGCCCTTATTTTCCTTTACTTCTGAGATTTGTCTCTTAACATCTGATACCCTCACGTGTCGCTTAGTACACTACCAGCAGCAAATACGGGCCAACTGGCCCTCTGTTTCCTACTATACATCTGGCAAAGAGTTATTTCAGGAGCATAAGGGCAGTCGACGCACGACTGGGGGCGCCATCTCTCGCTTTCTTAGGGTGCCAACCTCCGCAAATAGGTAGGTGTACAGCAGGGGTGGCATTTAGGGCCAGTACACCTCCTTCTTCACATTGGCTTAGTATGACTGGTAACTATTTAAAGCACAGCTATTATAGACACTGTATTGCTATTACAATTTATCTATCTGTCCAGGCAGGGCAAACTTTGGTCACCCTAGGCAATTAGTTATACGGCTTCTTTTGATGGGGTATTGTGTTTACTAGGGCTAACAGTCGCCTTCCATTTTTTGCTAAATAAATAACTTGAACAACTTCAGGCGATTTTTAAAAATACATAGCAGTTGTAAATTAATATACCACTGCATTGGGACAGAAACACATAGGGCGAGGTTTAGATATATTATACCAGCCTATGTTCTGGTCCTTTATGTTTAGCCCGGTATAACTATTTGTATAAATCCTTTTTGAACGTTGCACTTTTCACCTTTGGTATGGGGATATAAAATTATTTTAAATTAAATTTAATAAAAGTTACATTTTATAAGGGTTTTCTCAGTTAGCAGTCTATTCTTACCCTTTCATACATCCATTTATGTAAGATTGTTGCCATGTCACATTGACCGAGCCCCTGAGGTGCCTTAAAAACAGAAACCCCCTAAATGTGAACTCATTTTACAAACTACACTCCCCAATAAATGTATCTAGTGGTGCAGTGATCATATTGACACCACATGTTCCTCCCAGAATTTTATACCACTGAGTGGTGAAGAACAAATAAATTACATTGTTACCACTAAAATGTTGTTTTAGCCCCAAGTTTTTAATTTTACTAAGGGTTAATAGGATTTTTTTTTTTTTTTACAACAAACTGAGGTCCATTTTTTCCTGAGTGCGCCAATACCCTACATGTAAGCGGGAAATATTTTTCAGGCACAGTGCAAAGCTCAGAAGGCAAGGAGTGCAGGATTTTACTGTTACGGCTTGCAGGTGCCATAACCCACTGGGAGAGCCCATTAGATGCTAGAACAGCAGAACTCACCATAATTAACCCCATTTTATGAACTACACCTCTCAATGAATTCATCTAGGGGTGCAGTGATCATATTGACACCATGGGTGCGTCACAGAATTTTATACCATTGGGCAGCGAAGAAAAAATAACTACATTTTTACCACCAAAATTTTGTTTTAGCCCCAGATTTTACATTTTCACATGAGAAATATGGCACCAAAATTTCTCCCACAATTTCTACTGAACGTGGCAATACCTAATATGTGGCTGTACAGTACTACTTAGCCATACGGAGAGACTCAGGAGGAACGGACCACAGATGTTCCTAGAACAGTTTGCGGAATCCATATACAGATCCCCAACTTGTTAGAAGAGCAGAATCCCGGGGGCGTGGCTTAAGCGCTTGCTATGTAAAACGCAGGCGCATTAGGCTCCCACTAAGACACGTCTAAAAGTGACTTAAAAGCAAACCGGAGTATCGGATATCAACTCCTAGGCATCTCTAAAGCTTCCCTGTAGGAATTGGGACCACCTGGATACCAATATTTGGCGTTTTGGACACTTATAAGAGTCGTTTTCTCTCCTGATCTGCGGACTGCAGTGGAAGAGGAGGGGCGGAGGGATACCTTGCACTGTCCATCTCACTCGGAGAGGTATAGGACTCAGTTTAAGGCCGGGATCACACTAGACCGTAATACAGCCGAGTGCAATGCGCTAAAAAATCGCATAGCACTCAGCTCAATGTTAATCTATGGGGCAGCTCCTATTATCCGTTGTTTTCTCGGCCGTATTCAGGATCCAAGTGAAATTGTCAGCATATCTCGGCCGAGAATCGCCAATGAAAGTCTATGGGTGCGAGAAAAAAATCGGATTTCACAAATCTGTCAAATCCGCTGCGGATCCGCAGCAAAATCCACAGCGTGTGCACATAGCCTCAAAAACCGTACAATGCTTTCATTTTCACGCAGATTTTTTTCCATAGCGTGTGAACAGAATTTGAAAAACCCATTTACTTGCATTGTTTTGTACTTATCCTCGTCACAAATCGTGAAATTTGCCTTAGTGTCTTCTTTTTATTCATTCACTTTGTGAATTTGTTGTTTGTATGTAATCTGTTTATCAGCGAGGACAATACTCCAATTAACCTATATGTTCATAAATATTCCCAGCTGGTGAAGAAATGATATTTAAAACTTAACTTTTACTATTACTCACTAAAAATCTCCTAGATCACATGATCGGAGCCAGCGTATTGCATATACCAGATGAGCGCAGGATCAGTCCGACCCGCCCCCCAAAATATATGAACATCTAGCTGAGTACAATTTGTACATCACCATAGATGCTGTCCTTTCAGAGGAACAAGTGTACAGGTTTTTACAGTCCGCTGCTTTAAATTATGCGTGGATACACACCAAGTTGTAACGATTTACATTTAAAAGACCGGTAATCCTCGAGGTATAAAGGAATTACGGACTGTAAAAACCTGTACATTTGATCCTTCGAAAGGACAGCATCTATGGTGATGTACAAATTGTACTCAGCTAGATGTTCATATATTTTGGGGGCTGGTCGAACTGATCCTGCGCTCATCTGGTATATGCAATACGCTGGCTCAGATCATGTGATCTAGGAATCCGATATGGCGTTTGCGGGTCAAGGCACCTCGGTGTGCGCACCAGCAATCGGATATGGGGTGAGTAAAAGTCCGAGTGACTTAGCAATGCTCGTATATGCTGCTGAATGTATGTCGGTTCCCCCCCTGATGAATGTTAAGATGAAATGCGTCGGGAGACATCAGCTTTAGAAAGGATCAGAGGACAGAATGCTATGATTCATTGCCGAGTATAAGATCCTGAACACTCTAAGAAGGCACCGCTGATAGACCCGGTTCTATGGATGAGTATAAATCCTTGATTGTTAAAGAGAATACCCACTTGGTACACTAACTGAACATATGCCTGTGTGTGCAGCCCTGTTTGGGAGGCATATATGTATTCTGGTGGATCCTATGGGCAAGGTATAAAGAGATGGGGATTTGCCCTCACTTTGTTATGTTGAGCTTGCTGCCGAATTGTAAGACCATATGCGTTTAAAATGTCAGAGGGTAGGTCCGCTGTTTATGTGTACACCAACTGTTAGTATTTTCCTGTTGGTTTAATCAGACGGATTTTTGCTACAGCATTTAAGTATACATGAGGTATAGATAATGAGGGACATTGCCCTGTTAAAGGAAAGGTGTTGATTAATACCCCATTGAGGTTATAAGCAGAGATAAGGGTGATCAGCACATAATTTTGAATAGTCTCTACAAACTGCCATACCTGTATACTTTTTTCCTCGGGGGTGTTACTATTGTTATCCCCTGGATAAAGCATATGTGTGGTTTACAAATACTGCACTGTTGGTTTTCATCTGCACTTTCTTTCATGGTTTTAAGCACTGGCACTTTATGCACTTGTGGTCACTTTTCGAGATTTTTAGTGAGTAGTAGTAAAAGTTAAGTTTTAAATATCATTTCTTAACCAGCTGGGAATATTGTATGTAATCTGTCCTGAAAGCAATTATTAAATTATTGTTCTTTTCTCTAAATATTTTACCAACAGATGTAACATATTGGGACATTGAAAACTTTCTTAAAGAAAATGGTGAGTCTGAAAATGCAATTATTTATATTAAGCATATGTAGATTTCTCAAAACAATATCTAAGTATTAACATTAACTTCATGTTTACACTTGGGTTCAAGTATACAGTATAATAGTTTTTTTTTAGGAGACTTTAGGGCCGGATCCTTTCAAAACCTCGTCTAGAAAAGGTGCTTAAAAAATGTATAGAAAACACTTCCAAATCACTTGCATTGGAAATCCACTTTGCTGTTCATATGGGAAGGTTTTTTTATTTTTTTGCGCAGTTATTGTAAAACGAGTGTTCCTAGGAATGATTATTCATGCTAATTGGGTAGTGTAAATGAACCCTGACCTTATTATGTGTAATACTGTCTGCTGATTGAGTGTATGTACTTCTATCTTGTGTGATACGGTCTGTGATGTATAAATTCCCTGCTGTATACACATTTTATTGTTACAATAGGCTGCAGTTTTTCTACAGCTGAAGAATCCCACGTTCTCTAAATCTACTGCCGTATTGTCATGGTGCATAGATCATAGCATAATTATGCATGATCACTACTTACGTTTATGCAATTATGTAAAATGATAATTGAACATTATCACAAACACTGTGTACATACAACAAAAAAATGGATATATACAGTACAGACCAAAAGTTTGGACACACCTTCTCATTTAAAGATGTTTCTGTATTTTCATGACTATGAAAATTGTACATTCACACTGAAGGCATCAAAACTATGAATTAACACATGTGGAATTATATACTTAATAAAAAGGTGTGAAACAACTGAAATTATGTCTTATATTCTAGGTTCTTCAAAGTAGCCACCTTTTGCTTTGAGGAGTGCTCTGCACACTCTTGGCATTCTCTTGATGAGCTTCAAGAGGTAGTCACTGGGAATGGTTTTCACTTCACAGGTTTGCCTTGTCAGGTTTAATAAGTGGGATTTCTTGCCTTATAAATGGTGTTGGGACCATCAGTTATGTTGTGCAGAAGTCTGGTGGATACACAGCTGATAGTCCTACTGAATAGACTTGGAAACAGGAACACATGGGCTACTTGCACAGTGAACAAGTCTGTAAGAACATGTTCACACACCACCAAGAAACCTGAAGACACAAAAGAGAATGGTAAAACCAAAAACACTCAGTTTGAAAAAATGTTTGCAATAATCCGCAAGTGCTAGTAAAAGATGTAAATAACAGGGTATTTGGTTGATACGTTTTTTGCAAAAAATGTATACTAAGCTGCTCTACCAATCTTCACGGTATACCCATATCAGAGCAGTCCTAACTAATGTATGCAATCCCTATCTGATGTATTTAAAAACCTGATCATCTGTATATTACCTGTGTGAACAGGGTTCAGAGAGGAAAAATCCATGTGTGCATACAGGGCAGAACAGCTTTTGTGCAGCTAGCCCAAGAGGAGTGGTGGAACTCCCCAGTCTTGTAGACACAAGAGAACAATCATGGAAACAGGAACACATGGGCTACTTGCACAGTGAACAAGTCTGTAAGAACATGTTCACACACCACCAAGAAACCTGAAGACACAAAAGAGAATGGTAAAACCAAAAACACTCAGTTTGAAAAAATGTTTGCAATAATCCGCAAGTGCTAGTAAAAGATGTAAATAACAGGGTATTTGGTTGATACGTTTTTTGCAAAAAATGTATACTAAGCTGCTCTACCAATCTTCACGGTATACCCATATCAGAGCAGTCCTAACTAATGTATGCAATCCCTATCTGATGTATTTAAAAACCTGATCATCTGTATATTACCTGTGTGAACAGGGTTCAGAGAGGAAAAATCCATGTGTGCATACAGGGCAGAACAGCTTTTGTGCAGCTAGCCCAAGAGGAGTGGTGGAACTCCCCAGTCTTGTAGACACAAGAGAACAATCATGGAAACAGGAACACATGGGCTACTTGCACAGTGAACAAGTCTGTAAGAACATGTTCACACACCACCAAGAAACCTGAAGACACAAAAGAGAATGGTAAAACCAAAAACACTCAGTTTGAAAAAATGTTTGCAATAATCCGCAAGTGCTAGTAAAAGATGTAAATAACAGGGTATTTGGTTGATACGTTTTTTGCAAAAAATACCGTGAAGATTGGTAGAGCAGCTTAGTATACATTTTTTGCAAAAAACGTATCAACCAAATACCCTGTTATTTACATCTTTTACTAGCACTTGCGGATTATTGCAAACATTTTTTCAAACTGAGTGTTTTTGGTTTTACCATTCTCTTTTGTGTCTACTGAATAGACTGTTTGAATTTGTATTATGGCAAGAAAAGAACAGCTAAGTAAAGAAAAGCGAATGGCCATCATTACTTTAAGAAATGATCAGTCAGTCCGAAAAATTGGGAAACTTTGAAAGTGTCCCCAAGTGCAGTGGCAAAAACGATCAAGCGCTACAAAGAAACTGACTCATATGAGGACCATCCCAGGAAAGGAAGACCAAGAGTCACCTCTGCTTCTGAGGATAAGTTTATCCGAGTCACCAGCCTCAGAAATTGCAGGTTAACAGCAGCTCAGATTAGAGACCAGGTCAATGCCACACAGAGTTCTAGCAGCAGACACATCTCTACAACAACTGTTAAGAGGAGACTTTGTGCAGCAGGCCTTCATGGTAAAATAGCTGCTAGGAAACCACTGCTAAGGACAGGCAACAAGCAGAAGAGACTTGTTTGGGCTAAAGAACACAAGGAATGGACATTAGACCAGTGGAAATCTGTGCTTTGGTCTGATGAGTCCAAATTTGAGATCTTTGGTTCCAACCACCGTGTCTTTGTTCGACACAGAAAAGGTGTACGGATGGACTCTACATGCCTGGTTCCCACCGTGAAGCATGGAGGAGGAGGTGTGATGGTGTGGGAGTGCTTTGCTGGTGACACTGTTGGGGATTTATTCAAAATTGAAGGCATACTGAACGAGCATGGCTACCCCACATCTTGCAGCGGCATACTATTCCATCCGGTTTGCGTTTAGTTGGACCATCATTTATTTTTCAACAGGACAATGACCCCAAACACACCTCCAGGCTGTGTAAAGGCTATTTGACCAAGAAGGAGAGTGATGGGGTGCTACACCAGATGACCTGGCCTCCACAGTCATCAGACCTGAGCCAAATCGAGATGGTTTTGGGTGAGCTGGACCGCAGAGTGAAGACAAAAGGGCCAACAAGTGCTAAGCATCTCTGGGAACTCCTTCAAGATTGTTGGAAGACCATTCCCAGAGACTACCTCTTGAAGCTCATCAAGAGAATGCCAAGAGTGTGCAATGCAGTCATCAAAGCAAAAGTTGGCTACTTTGAAGAACCTAGAATATAAGACATAATTTCAGTTGCTTTCACACTTTTTTAAGTATATAATTTCACATGTGTAAATTCATAGTTTTGATGCCTTCAGTGTGAATGTACAATTTTCATAGTCATGAAAATACAGAAAAATCCAAAAATGAGAAGGTGTGTCCAAACTTTTGGTCTGTACTGTACACTATATGGATGTTCCCTACAATATTTAGAAACTATACAACACTGTAATGTTATATATTCAGAGTAACTGCTGAACTAATCTCATTTTCATGTAACAACATTTGACGTGAGGGTAGGATTTTCAAATCCACATCATGTCATTTTATAGTACGTTTGTTGTAGATTTTCACATTTTATTTAAATGGGGAAGTCAAAATCCGCATTGAAATGTATTGTGTTACTAATTTAACTGCAGAAAACTTGAGACTGTGGATTTCAATTGTTTTCCCCTTTTTTTCTTCCTTTCAGAATAAGCAGTAAAATCCACAGTAAATCTACAACTGATTTCTGATTCTATGAATTTATTTGTTTCCAACCCTTGGATGATATATAGGCATTTCATGCCATGCTTCCCTGTTTCCACGACTTCTGTCAATTTCTCTATCTTTATTCCTGTGCAGTTTTTGTTAGTACCAAGCCAACAGGCCTTCGATCTCTCCTATTTCTTTTTACTGCTGGCCATTCCAAGTAGCATCTCCTTTTCTAGTGAATTCAACCTTATGACATGACTAAACTTTGGGTTTATATATTCAAGAACACATTTGTTGGTGATTCTAGCTTTCCTTGGGATTCGTAAAAGTCTTCTCCAGCACAGCTCAAAGGCATGATTTTCTCTCCTGTCTTCTTTTGCGAATGTCCTCATTTCACAACCATACAGTATGTAGAAATTGGGAACACAATTGTAGTGGTCAGTCTTTCTTTGACAGTGGCTGAGACGGCCTTGCATAGTCCATATTGGTCCACATTGGTCAATGCTCACATGGCTACAAGCCCCATTGCTAATCACCACTTGATCTCTGCTGTCGAACAGCCACTGTGATCAATGAGACACCCGTGAAAAAGGAAGCTGTGGCCCATTTTTATTTCTAAATTGTTCATTTATATGTTAGCTCCGTTGTTGGTGGTAATAATGATTTTGGTCTTCCTTATGTTCAGGCAAAGTCCCATCTACTTACTATCTTCTTTCAACTTCAGGATCACATTCTTTAGTTCTTTTGTAAGCAGGTTGCAGGATGCAGTGACAGACAGGAGGCAGAGCAAGGGTTAACAAGATGTAACAATTCTAGGACTACTGGACTCGTGACCCCGCCTAGAACTACTGAAAGGAGTCATTTTGACTCCTTGCTTGTTTTCGTTTATTTTTAGAGTTTCATTTGTGGTTATTTATTAATAATTATATTTTTTGTAATGTATTATTATTGTGAGATCCAACAGTAATGCTTTTGATTGTTTTTTTCTGCTTTTCTTATTTTTCTACAGAAAATAACAATAATTATAATAGACGTTTTTCAAACATTTTTTTTTATTCAAGTGCACATATAAACAACAACTGAAGAACAAAAAGCAGAGAAAATGTAGGTGGAGGAGCATAAAAATGAAAATATGGCGCAGAATTCACCTTCTAAACATTTGGTGTTTCGCATTTTAGGCATTGCCTTTGATTTATGGCAGTACATTGCCCACACAAAGACTTACCACAAGTCTTACAATTGCCGACAGATCTATTTTTCTTACACTTTTCTTTGATCTGGCAAAATTTTGTTTGAACCATCACTTCTGAACATGTAGAAACTTGGGACGTGGAACCCTTTTCCCTATCTGTGACATAAGGACCACTCAACTCTCTCACAAGCGTTTGCAAAAATGCCTTGCGTGACATTTTTTGGTGGGTAATCTCCTTGAATATTATCCATGCATTTATACCCGCAAAGTCTAAGGCATTTTCAAATGCATGAACAGGCCATCTCCTTGTGCATGTTCGTGTGGTATATTTTCGTGCCATCTGATCCACTACATCTACTCCATATTTTGTTTCATTGTAAAACTTTACCGTTTCTGGAGTTTTTTTAGCGGAATCAGACGCAACAACAACATCTGGATGGACGGAACTCAAAATGACAACATTTTTGTTGGGCTTTCCTTGATATACTGTAAGTGTAAAATTGTCTTCATTTCTAAACACTTTAGTGTTGTACAATTCCTCTTTCATGGATTTTATTTCTTTAGGCACTTCTCGCCTTATCTTATTCAGTGTTCCTTTGCTTTTTAGCTGTTTAGCTAATTTTACTGAAGTAAAATAATTATCGGTTGTAACATTGCGACCTTTTTTCAAAAGCGGGTCCAATAACTTCATTACCACATGGTCAGCTACACGGTCCTCAGCAAGGCGTGTGTCATCTTTGCCTAGATAAGGGAAGCCATTTGCCAGATATTTGCTCTCCTTATCAATAGCTAGCCAATATTTGTGGCCATATTTATCTGGTTTGGAAGGCATGTACTGTGTGAATGGACACCTAGTTTTGCTTGGGAAAAGTTGCTCATCCACCGTTATGTATGGGCCAGGTTTGTAACACGCAATACAATTTTCAATAAACCTGTCCCACACAGTAGAAAATAGAGCAAACTTGTCCGTTTGCAGTCTCTCCGATCGAGTAGATTTCTCATCAAATCTGAGAAACCTCATAATTTCAACAAAGCGGTCCCTAGACATTGTCGCTTTGCAAAACGGTATTCCCCAGTCATTACACCAAATACTGCTAATCGAGTGACGGTTCGTGCCAGATATTCCACGAGCATAGAATATCGCAATGAATGCATCTAGCTCCTCATCAGATAGAGTAAACTGTAAATTATTGTTCCTGCATGCTTCTGCAAGCGTACAGTTCTTTATATGTGTCAATATATATGAATCAAAAAATAAACGCCATGCGCTCAAAGGACTATCGATAATGATATTTCTTCTGGCGTATCCTGTAGGGCCAGGTTCTTCTCGAAGAATATTTTGGCTGTCACGCCTACCAGGCAAGTGTTGTCCAATTTCAACAGGTTTCCATTGAATACATCCGCTGAAACTAGTATTCCTTCAGATTCGCCTTCTCTGGTGTTTGTTGTTGCATTACCTTCGCCGCCATCGTTATCTGTTGTTCTTTCATTTCTGGGACGTTTTGCTGATTTTTTCTGTCCACGACCAGGAGGATGGTCACGAGGCAACATAACTGCATGAGCCCGATCCCCAGTTGATGTGCTTGGAATATCTGGAAAAAAGTTGATGAATATTTAGAATTTTTGTTTTGTAAGGGTCCGTGCACACTGGCTGGATTAGCGGCGGAATATCCGACCGGATATTCTCACCACAATCCGGCCCGTACCTGCCCGCTCAGGTACAGAGTGGAGTTTCATACCTGAAGCTCCGCTCCGAACCCCGGGCTGGAGCCGCTGTCTGGGACGGAGCCGTGCTCGCGCGTAAGCAAGCGCTGCTCTGTTCCTGACAGCGGCTCCAGCCCGGGGTTCGGAGCGGAGCTTCAGGCATGAGCGGGCAGGTACGGCCTGTATTGCGGCAAGAATATCCAGATGGCTATTCAGCCAGAATTCTGCTAGTGTGCAGAGGCCCTAACTCAGTGTGTGGAAGAACAAATAAATACACATAACTACTTACCTTCTGGATTTGTTCCTTCTGAGTCTTCAGATTCACTTGATATGTTCTGAGGAATGAAATCTTCATCACTGTCAGAATCAAATACATGTTCCTGCAATTCGGATTCCGATTCATCCTCCGGTATGGATTGCAAAGTAGCCAGAATATCCTGAGGCTTTATCAAACGTCTTCTCTCCATATTCCTCACAAATTCCATAATTCTATATAGTTCCCTGCTGAAAAATAGAAATGAAATGAAAACTAAAAGAAATAATAACTGTTCTGCCACCTTCAAAAGTAGGTGGGCTGAATCAGTTGACAGACAGCTAAACTATTTCATAACAATTCATACCTGTATGAGTCTTCAGAGCTCGTATGTCTGCGTCTGTTCTCTTTGTCTCTTCAGCTGAACTGAAAGTAAAGTTACTATCCAGAATACTGTCTCCTGCTAGGACCTTAGAAAAACACCACCCTTCATTAGCATAAGATAAGAGCGTAGAGTAAACAAGCTATTTTGTTCAGCATTACACAGTAATACAAGCAGGTAAAATACAAGGAAAATGTGAAAAGTTGACATGTAAATTGAACTACATCTATATGTACATCAGAGTAAATAAGACAGAGTGAAAAAATTATGCACAAAACTTTATAGCAACATTTAGTGACAAAAGGACCTCAAAATATAGTAGGGAGTCAAAATGACTCCCTTCAGTAGTTCTTGGTAAATTTTGAAAAAAACGCGCAAATTTTTCACCAAAATTATTTATTCTTACAAAATCTTTTTTCACATCATATTTGAGGAAAAGTCACTGAGTTTCAAGCCGGAATTCTGAAAAATGTAGTCACAGAAGAGAAATAAAAAACGAAAGGAGTCAAAATGACTCCATCAGTGGTTCTAGTGTTAGTAAAACATGCTATTCACTCCTTGCAGGGAGGTTAATGGTTAAAGAAGGGATAACGGGGCTAGCAACTGTAAAAAACAATAGTAGTCCAAGAAGATAACTTATCGTGTCCTGTATGGTCCTCGGCAGCAGATGATACCGCAGGGGAGTTGTAGAACTGGCAGCAGCCGGGCAATGTCCTCAGATGGGTCCTTTAAGCGATGGTCCGTCTTCTTGCGGCAGCGGTTGGTCTCCGGTACCTTCCGTTAAGCCGCTAGTCCATAAGCATGTGCTGCCAAAGCAAACAGGGCCACAGCACTCTCAGAGTCAAACGTAAACGGGAGGGAAGCAAGTGACAGGTTAGGCCGCAAAAGTCCGTCTGGTACTCGGCCTTCCCTCTTCTGCACGTGTGCGGTACTCACAGTCACTGAGCGCGTGATACTTCTGTCTATGGCAGCTACTGACCGTACGGCACTTCTCTCTACAGCGGTCCCACTGGAGGCGGCGGAGACCAAACAACGCAGCCCGTCGATGCTCAGAGGACAAAGCACACTGCTCACCTGGCTGCGCGCTGCTGCTGATTCACAAAAAACTCCCAGCTGCTGCGCACTTTTGCTTTTATTTTGCCCCTCCTACCCGGGTCATGAGGTTGGTCCCCGGCTCCTCATTCTTTCCCCCAGGCAATATAAGAGGCAGCCTCAACAGTTCCGGACCCGGCTCCGTACAGGTACCCGCGGCCCGGTCTTCCTCCTTACACTTTCTCACTTTCTTCCAGCAGAGATATATCACCTTCATCTTCATGTCTGAGATTGCTGATGTTTCTTCCTCCTGTTTTCACCTTAACCCTTGAATCATCTAAGTCCAGCTTCTTTATGATTACATCTGCACAGTGGTTTAAAAGAAAAGGAGTGATGATGCATCATTGGCTTGTGCCTTTTTTGAGATTCATCCATAATGTCTCCATATTTTGTTCACACTGTTTGCTTCTTGAGTGACCTGATTAACCTAATCAGGTGCGCTGGAACTCCTGCCTTACTCAGTGCTATGCAAAACTGGTCATGCTCAACACAGAAGCTCTGGTATAATCAATGAAGCACAGATAAAGCTTCTTAATGGAATCATAGAATGTAAGAGTTGGAAGGGACCTCCAGGGTCATCGTGTCCAACCCCTGATCAATGCAGGATTCACTAAACCAACTCACAGAGATGTCTGTCCAGCCTTTGCTTGAAAACTTTAATTGAAGGAGAACTGGCCACTTCTCTTGGAAGCTTGTTCCACTCATTGATCACCTTCACTGTCAAATAGTTTTTCTAATATCAAACCTGTATCTTCTCCCTTTCAGTTTCATTCCATTGCGTCTTGTGTTTACATGTTCAATTTAGAATAAGGATGATCCCTCTACACTGAGACATCCCTTCAGATATTTGTAGACAGCTATTAAGTCTCCTCTTGGCCTTGTTTTTTTTTGCAAGCTAAACAATCCCAGATCCTTTAACTGTTCCTCGTAGGGCATACTTTGCAGTTTGCTCACCATCCTGGTAGCTCTTCTCTGAACTTGCTCCAGTTTTTCAATGTCTTTTTTAAAATGTGGTGCCCAGAACTGGACACAGTATTCCATATGAGTCCTGACCAATGAGGAAGGAGTAGAGGAGGATAATTACTTCAAGTGATCCAGACTCTATTCTTCTCTTAATACATCATATAACTGTGTTTGCATTTTTTGCTGTTGAATCACACTGATGATTCATGTGCAGTCAGTGATCTAATAGTATACCCAACTATTTTTTTTACAAGTGCTTAGACCTGCTCCTTCCATTCTCTATTTGTAATTTTCGTTTTTCTTGCCCAGATGTAGAATCTTGTATTTCTTCATGTTAAATAGCATTCTTTTAGTGGTTTGAATTGTTCGAGCTTGTCCAAATCCTTGTGAATAATTTTTCTCTCTTCTCTAGTGTTAGCTATCTGTCCTAGCTTTGCATCATCTGCAAATTTGATTAGTTTGCCTTCAGGCACGTTATCTAGATCCTAGATGAAAATGATGAACAACACTGGGGCCAGGACAGAGCCTTGTGGTACACACTCTGAGTACAATCACTGAGCCAGTTATGAATCCACCTAACCATAGTCTTGTCAATCTCATAGTTGGTCACTATTTCAATAAGGATAGTATGAGATATTTTATCAAATTCTTTGCAGAAGTCGAGATATACTATACTGCATTTTCCTAATCCACGAAGTAAGTGATTCCATCATAGAGAGAAATTAGATTAGTCTTCTGGTACTCCCTCATCTTTTCTATGACCCATCTCAGATTTGAGATGTGATCATGGGTCCCTCGGTCCTTATGGAATCCAGTTTGGGCATCAGAAAGCTGTCTATAAAGTGTAACACCCCAGGTAACCGGTTGTTACAGTGGCATTACTTTCCTCACGGGGAGAATGATGTCATGCTTGGAAGTGAGGAAGGATCCTTTTAACAGGTATTTAGCACATACAACACTGTTCTGACTCCAGGCCAGAAGGGCTGGGGGAGGAGTTAGTCAGTCTGTGAGAGACAGGGAAGGAGGCAGTCAGACAGAGAGAGTCTGACAGGAAAGCTGGGATTTGCAGCCATGTGAGGTGCTGCAGCTCCTGGAAGGAATGAGAACGGAGCAGTTTGTTGGAGACTGAGAGGGGAAGTGAAGCGCAGGAGAGTAAAGAGATGGAGAGAAGCTGCGACTGAGCTTCCTCCATGCTGAAGCGCAGAATACTGGTAGCCAGAAGATGAGGCTATGGGGGTAACTCTATTCCCCATGGCAGAAACCGGCAGACAGCTGGATTTCAAGTAATCTGTTCACCATTAACACCCGAAGGCACAGTAGCAGATAGAGTCCGGAGTCATCCTGAGAGACCCTGTAAAAAGGCTCCAGTTATCTGCCATGCGGGTAGTGTCCTACCAGCAAGGGGCACAGAGAGAACATGAGGACCTTGTGTGTGGCCTAAGGCAGCAAGAGACTACAACACAGCGCAGAAATTAAGGCTTCCAACCACACCTGGTTAGGGGGATTCCAGATTGGCTTCCAATCCGGCCGGAGCATACCAGTACTCGTGATCTTGTACCCTGGACTGTGGCTGCTTGAACTCTACAGTAAAAAGGTAAAGAGACTGCAACTTCATGTTCTCTGTTTATTTCTGGCACCACACCATCCATATACACTGGGAGCCCTGGTCACCCAGCTTCACCTGTGGGAAGCCATCCCATCCCAGCTGCCATAACATCACACCAGTGAACCCCTTTAAGCTACGTCGGTCATCCCTGACCGAATGCCATAGGTGGCGTCATGAACATTCTTATTCCTAAAAAACCCTTTAAAGACCTTTCCTTTAATTTGGACGCCCAGGGCCACAGACCGGGTTGCTGCCACCGTGACCATCCCTTTAATGATGACCGGATCTGGTACCGAGTACCCCTAGGCCATGGCAGAGGCGCTCCAAAAGTATGTTGCCCAAGCGGTTATGAATGATCTATAGAAGTTGGCCAAGATGAATTGTGAGCAGAGATCAAAGGAACTATCGCTGAAACTGCTCTATATGATATACCATACAAGAAGAAGATAATGAGAGATTAGTCCAGCTCCATGTACAATCTTCTTTTATTCAATCTGAGTACAAAACAGATGACAGTTTAAAACCTTTATGCTGCTAATGTCAATAACAACTATGCGTTTCAGGTGCTCATGGCACTTTTAATCATGATTAAGGGAGCCATGAGAACATGAAATGCGTAAATGTTACTTATGTTACTAGCATGTAGGATTTAAACTATGATCTGTCTTGTATTCACTCTGAGTTGATCTTAGATTCCACAATGGTGAGCTGGATAATCCTGCTTTTTCTATACAAGAAGCCAATATGTGGTGAGATTTGGTTAACTGCAAGCTCCCTCCAGATTGCTAGTAGGAGGAGAGAGGCCACGACTAGGGAGAGGTTCATTGAGGTGAGGCGGTTTAATGCCGACTTCCAAATAGAACCCTGGAAAGGCAAGAACTAAAGGTACCTTCACACATAACGATTTCGTTAACGATATCGTTGTAACGTCACGCTTTTTGTGACGTAGCAACGTTCCCGCTAACTATCTCGTTATGTGTGACAGCGACCAACGATCAGGCCCCTGCTGGGAGATCGTTGGTCGTTGGGGAATGATCAGGACCTTTTTTTGGTCGCTGATCACCCGCTGTCATCGCTGGATCGGCGTGTGTGATGCCGATCCAGCGATGTGTTCACTTGTAACCAGGGTAAATATCGGGTTACTAAGCGCAGGGCCGCGCTTAGTAACCCGATATTTACCCTGGTTACCATTGTAAAAGTTAAAAAAAAAACAGTACATACTCACATTCCGATGTCTGTCACGTCCCCCGCCGTCAGCTTCCCTGCACTGACTGTCAGCGCCGGCCGTAAAGCAGAGCACAGCGGTGACGTCACCACTGTGCTCTGCGTTACGGCCGGCGCTGACACAGTCAGTGCGGGAAGCTGACGACGGGGGACGTGACAGACATCAGAATGTGAGTATGTACTGTTTTTGTTTTGTTTTTACTTTTACAATGGTAACCAGGATAAATATCGGGTTACTAAGCGCGGCCCTGCACTTAGTGACCCGATGTTTACCCTGGTTACCCGGGGACTTCGGCATCGTTCAACGATGCCGAAGTCGTTCCCCTGATCGTTGGTCGCTGGAGAGAGCTGTCTGTGTGACAGCTCCCCAGCGACCACACAACGACTTACCAACGATCACGGCCAGGTCGTATCGCTGGTCGTGATCGTTGGTAAGTCGTTTAGTGTAATGGTACCTTAATTCCTGAATACTCAATGCATGACCTTCTAAGAAGCCTGTATCAAGCGCCACACAAAGAAATAATTTGCCATGTAGACAACAAATAAAGAATCCTGCAATAACAGCACTATGCCACAAGATCTGGAGGACCTTCACATAATCAAAGAGCTGGAAAGGATCAGTTTTAGGTTAGGGTCAAACTATCAGTATTTGATTAGTATTTTACATCGTATTTGTAAGCCAGAACCTAGTGAGGAACAATCGGAGAAAAAGTATAATAGAAACACATGCACCACTTCTGCATTTACCACCCACTCCTGGTTTTGGTTTACAAATGCTGACGTGAAATACTGTCCAAATACTGATAGTGTGACCGTAGCCTAAATCCCACTACCAAAGAAAGGCTGTGACAGGGACTGTGTCAACTTTAAATCTATTATGCATCTGTACAATTTGGCAAGGAATTTGCTACTGTGGATCATTTGGCCAATATTTGCGAATTTTCTCTGAAAATTTTCTGACCTGCGTGCACTTATAGAAACGTTTTATGCACACTGGATGAATACACAGCAAATTTTCTGGGATCTTAAGGAAATCTCAATTGCAAAAATCTAACCCCTTAGTGACCGCCAATACGTCTTTTAACTGACCTGAGATATAAGAGAATAGTATCCCCATACAGATGACAATCCAGCATCGGTCGGTTGTACACTATAGCGGACAACTTGCTGTACCAGCCACAATCAGTATTTGCACCATCCATATCTGTTTAACCCCTTAGATGCTGGTGTCAATAGTGACTACATCATTATAAATGGTTAACAGAGTGTGGGGGCTTCTTCTTTGTCCCAATTGGTGCCCTCAGATCATGATTTTGTTGTCCTGATGTTTGCCATGGCAATTCATGACCAAATAGTGGCCTTAGAGTCTGACGACTATAGTAATCTGTTTAGAAGTTAGCAACATTTAGGTGGTAAAAATACACATTTTCATTTCTGTCATACCACTTTGCATTAATTCCTGTAAAGCACATGAAGGGTTAATAAACTACCTGACAGCAGTTTTCAATATGTTTAGGGGTGCTGTTTTTAAAATGGTATCACGTTTGTGGGTTTCCCAATATATGGGACCCTAAAGTCACTTCAAACATGGATAAGTCCCTAAAAAAAATAAATTTTGTAAATTTCTTTGAAAAAATGAAAAATTGCTGCTACATTTTTAAACCTCCTAAAATGCTAACAAAATAAAATAACATTTTACAAATGGTCCTGATGTAAAGCAGACATGTGGGAAATGTTATTTATTAATGGTTTACTGTTGTATGACTATCTGGATTAAAGGGATAATCATTCAAATTTAGAAAATTGCTAATTTTTTAACATTTTTCTCAAATTTTTGATATTTTTTATAAATAAACACAAAAAATGTTGAACTAAATTTACCATTATCATAAAGTATAATGTGTCACGAAAAAACAATCACAAAATCACTGGGATTTGTTGAAGCGTTGCAGAGTTATTACCACATAAAGTGACACTGGTCAGATTTCAAAAATTTTGCTCGGTCACTAAGGGGCTAAAATGCATAAAAAATCAGCAGCATAAACTGATCTGTGTTTCAGATTGGCAACCTTTGAAATGCATTGTTTTTTGCTTTTTTTTTGCATGTAAAACCTGCTCCCTTGGCGGTTTTTTTTTTTTTGCTGCATTTTTCTGGATTTCCTTCTTCCATTTAAGGATTATGGAGGCCACTGTGCTCTTAGGAACCTTGAGTACTGCAGATATTCTGTTGTAACCTTTGCCAGATCTGTGCCTTGCCACAATTCTGTCTCAGAGCTCCTTGGCCAGTTCCTTTGACCTCATGATTCTCATTTGGTCTGGCATGCACTGTGAGGTCTTATATAGATAGGTTTGTGCCTTTCCAAATCAAGTCCTATCAGTTTAATTAAACACAGCTAGACTCCAATGAAGGAGTAGAACCATCTCAAAAACTTCTACATTTCTGTTTTTTTCAATCACAATGGGGTGCAGAGTGTACATTAATGATAACAAAAATGAACTTTTTTGAATTTACCAAATGGCTGCAATGAAACAGAGTGAAACATTTAAAGGGGTCTGAATACTTTCCGTACCCACTTGAAGGCGTCTTATCCGCTATCTCTAAAATAACTCTCTTCTTGACCCTTTTCACTCTGGTTTCCGCTCTTTATACTCTACTGGAACTGCCCTCACTAAAGTCTCTAATGACCTACTAACAGCCAAATCTAATGGTCACTTCTCCATGCTAATTCTCTTGGATCTCTCTGCAGCATTCGATACTGTGGATCATCAGCTCCTCCTCACTATGCTACACTCCATCGGCCTCAAGGACACGGTTTTCTCCTGGTTCTCCTCCTATATCTCTGTCCGCTCCTTCACTGTATCTTTTGCTGATTCCTCCTCCTCTCACCTTCCCCTTACTGTTGGGGTTCCTCAAGGATCAGTCCTAGGCCCCCTCCTCTTCTCTTTGTATACTGCCCCTATTGGACAAACAATCAGTAGATTTGGTTTTCAGTACCATCTCTATGCTGACGACACCCAAATATACACTTCTTCTCCCGTTATCACGCCAACCTTTTTAGTAAACACCAGTGATTGTCTTACCGCTGTCTCTAACATCATGTCCTCCCTCTATCTGAAACGGAACCTGTCAAAAACTGAACTCCCCGTGTTCTCTCCCTCTACTAACCTACCTTTGCCTGACATTGCCATCTCCATGTGTGGTTCCACCATTACTCCCAAGTGACATGCCCCCTGACTTGGGGTCATACTTGATTCCGAGCTTTCATTCACCCCCACATCCAATCACTGGCTCGCTCTTCTTATCTGCATCTCAAAAACATTTCTAGAATTCGCCCTTTTCTTACTTTCGATGCTGCAAAAACTCTTACTGTTTCACTCATTCATTCTTGTCTGGACTATTGTTTCTCTCTACTATTCGGCCTTCCTCTTACCAAACTCTCCCCGTTCCAATTTGTCCTGAATGCTGCAGCCAGGATCATATTCCTCACCAACCATTACACCGATGCCTCTACCTTGCGCCAGTCATTACACTGGTTACCCATCCACTCCAGAATCCAGTACAAAACTATTACCCTCATCCACAAAGCACTCCATGGCTCAGCACCACCCTACATCTCCTCCCTGGTCTCAGTCTACCACCCTACCCATGCTCTCCATTCTACTAATGAACTGAGGTTAGCATCCTCAATAATCAGAACCTCCCACTCCCGTCTGCAAGACTTTTCACGTCATTCGCCAATTCTTTGGAATGCACTACCCAGGTTAATACGATTAATCCCCAATCCCCACAGTTGTTAGCGTGCCCTAAAAACGCATTTGTTTAGACTGACCTACTGCCTCAATGCATTAACCTAACTATCTCTGTGTGGACCATTCAAAAAAACGTAAACAATAATCAGGTTCCTCGTATCATGTTCTCATACACTTCATGCAGTTAATAGCCCTCTGTGTCTGTACTGTTACATACTTAGGCTGTTAACTGGTTCAGGCAGCTTTACATGAACACCCGATCCTTACACTATGGCTAGTCCGAACAACGAAAGCAATTGTTGCCATCCACCTCTCGTGTCTCCCCTTTTTCCTCATAGTTTGTAAGCTTGCGAGCAGGGCCCTCATTCCTCTTGGTATCTATTTTGAACTGTGATTTCTGTTATGCTTAATGTCTATTGTCTGTACAAGTCCCCTCTATATTTTGTAAAGCACTGTGGAATATGTTGGCGCTATATAAATAAAATTCTTATTATATATTTGTATTCTATGTGTATATATGTATTCTATTCTAACCTGTCACACTGTGATTATACTGTACGCAGCACATGAATTGCCGGCGTTTATTCTATCTATCTATCTATTATATATATATATATATATATACATATATATATATATATATGTATATATATATATATATATATATATATATATATATAATGAGAAGTATATATAAGTGTGTGTGTTTTGACGAATATTTCCTTTGAAAACGATGTGTAAATACCGTAGACTTCCAGTGTAAAGGCCAATTCTGGGTCACAGAGAGTGCAATGTGATGAGGTGATGGTAAGTGACACTATATTGATACATTCACACTACAGTAGATACACAAATGTGGCACCCCTGAGGGTCCAGTCGCCACAGAGATACTGCACCTCAGCCAGAGGTGTGGTACTCCGTTCTCGGGTAAGGAAGGGGAACTACCCGAGACTCACACTAGCATCTAATACCACACCACTCCAGGCCAGGGGATCTGGGTGGACCCTATTGAGGGAGGTCTCCATCTCAGGCTGGAGGGGGAACTAGGTAGAGGGTGTGGGTGGAGAGAGTGTCAGTTGTGAGGAGTTGTCATTGAAACAAGAGGGAGGAATTAGTTAGTCAGTTAGGGACTTGGTGAGGAGAAGTGGATGAGAGCAGACGTGAAGAGAGAAGCTCCTGAGAAAGGGAGAAGGGGTCCTAGGGGCCAGGGAAGTGAGGAATCCACCCTGGGCGCCCGAATCCATGCCGAACGTAGTCGGGTGGAAGGATCAGGTTGCAGTGAGGGGAACTGGCCCCCAGACTGGTAGAAGAACTACAAGACTCAGCTAGTAAGCCGGAGACTGGTGCCACAGCCACATCCACATATATTCGCCAAAAAGGCAGCCACATAGGATTAAGGGGACCAGGAGGATATCGCCCGACAGGATCCGAGGCTGCTGGCTTGGGACACTGTGTGTGAGGCAAAGGGCAGGAGGGTGAAGCCAGCGCAGAGAGAAGGCCGGAGAAGGTACATAAGAAAGGGAGTCTCGGGAAAGTGAACCCCAAATTACCTGAGAGCAGGCTGGACCACAGACCCGGAGGAAACAGCACCCGGCTAGGGACTGCATCTAAGAACTGTGAATAAAGTGTGGAAACTGTACCCTGCTGTGTCCTCAAAATTATTAACTGCCTCACCTGCCCTCCACTACAACATTCACCATCATTGACTTTAACTCTTAACTGTCTTGGGGCCTAGCTCTATCCGTGAAGAGCTGTAACATCTCTGCTGCGTCACCAACTGCCCCAGTGGACCTGAACTGCAGAGTCGGCCATCTCCTTATTGCCGAACACCAAGGGTGCCGTCACGAACACCCCCCTATAAACTTTATTTTCCCCTTTCAATTCACTTTCATTGGATGCCCAGGGCCATGGACCGGGTCACCACTGGAGTGACAATACCCCTGAAGAACCGTCTGGCCCGGCCCGAGTACCCCACGGCCCTAGCGGGCGCTCCATTTTAGCGTCATGAACAGGATGGATCCGCACACTGTAAATACTTCAATGCAAAAAGGACTGGTCCGTCAGCCAGGGGGATCCACCTTCTGGTATGGCTGGCAGGAACCCACAAAGGGAGGAGAACGCAAGGAGCACGTGTGGACACGCGGGAAAGTGTGCTGTGGGAGAGGCGACAACTTACTCAGTGAGCACCATGGCGAGTGGTGGATGGAGGGCTCCGGAGTGTGGGGTGGAAGCAGTGGACTCCCCCAGCAGACAGGAGGGCTAGGACCAGCTGCAATCGGTGGACCCGGAGTTCCTTGGAGTCGAGGTGCAGTAGTTGAGTCGCCAGGTCCTAGAGATGCAGCTTACTGCAGTCGCAAAGTGGAAGGAGGCCCTGCTGAAAAAAGTGAACGGAGGGTGACCTCGTGACCAGCAGTGGAGGAGGAGACCGACACTGGAGAGGAAACAGGTACCAACGTTGCCACAGTGGCCGAGGAGACCTTGGTAGGAAAATTAAAACCCCCGCTAGCCCGAAAACCCACCAGGTGTTTAAAAACTTAGCCTGGGACCAAACAGCAGATACCGGGGATAGACTCACAGTTCCGCTTCGGCCTGAACCCATGCCCCGGGAGGCGCACTGGGAAAGAGTGGTTATCCATTGGGAGCACCAGGGGAAGTGTTTGATGGGGTTTGCAGGGGAGGCCCAAGCGGGAGAAAACAGGATAGAATCCCTCATTTGGGAGGACTACTGCCAGCAGCAAGTGCCCAGAAGGGAGGCAGAGGATCAGAAATGCAGGGCCCAGTGGAGGACAATGGAGGAGTGCAACATGAAGGCCAAGGCCCAGGCCCGCAAGGCTAGACATGCTGACTGGGGTCTGCTGCGACAGGACACCGCAGTGTCCTTCGATTTGAAAAAGGGATGGGGTTTCATCAAGGAGCTCGGGATGACCTCTGAACTCTTGAAACCTGGCGTGACGTAAAGTCAAACCTGCAGGAGGGCCACCCTTATCATGAGTTACACCCAGTAGACCTAGTGAGCTACACTCGGCAGGTGGGCGAAAAGGGGTGGTACACCCTCAATGTAAAAAAGTGCACAGGGGGATGTGCTGTTCCCAGACCAACAAGCGCAGCGCCAGAAAGGCAACTGGCAGCTTCTAACTTGGATGCTGCACTAGTCTCTGCAGCTCCAGCAAGCATGGCCATGCGGACACAGGCTACACAAACCCCGGCTGCAGGACGTGCACCATTTGAATCACCCGTTGTGATGCGTGACCAAGAACTGTGTCGGTCAGAATGTTGAAGGCACCAAGTGTAACCTTGGAAAAGAAAGTAGAGAATGACTGCTAAGAAAAGTTAAATGAATATTTGTTAAACTGAGTGTTTGTTCCGTTTAAACACAATGTGCTCATGGATGGTGAATGGCCAAAACTTTAATTTGTACAAAGTTAGCACTTAATGTGCTCCTTGTTGGTTTTACATTAAACCTTTATAGTGTGAGTGGGACACTCTAACAGAAGACCAGAGAACAAAAACCATCTGGTGTGGCCGAAAAGTGGTCCAACAAGGTGACCAGCTATGACCTGTAGCCACACCCAGGGCCTACATTGGGGGCTTGAGACGGTTCCCCCATATTGCACTAAGGACAGTGAGGAGAATACCTGGCTTGGGATCTCACTGTAACTTGTCGAACTTGACAGAGAAAAGTTTATAAGAGTAATGCTATGTTTTATGCTGTGTTATTTATATGCAACGTTTAAGTGTACAATACCTCCCATAAAGGGAAGATGTAGTTATACCGTTTTACCTGTTGAATTGCAATTCAGAAAAATGTTTGCATGTTTTTAACATATTTGTTTACTCTGCTCCAGCCCACAGGCGTGAGGGAATGTGGCGCCTCTGAGTGTCCAGTTGCCACAGAGGTACTGCACCTGAGACAGAGGTGTGGTACTCCGCTCTTGGGTAAGGAGGGGGCACTACCTAAGACTCACACACTTGCATCCAACACCACACCACTCCAGGCCAGGGGATCTGGGCGGACCCTATTGAGGGAGGGCCCCATCTCAGGCTGGAGGGGGAAATACATAGAGAGTGTGGGTGGAGAGAGTGTCAGTTGTGAGAGTTGTCATTGAAACAAGAGGGAGGAGTGAGTTAGTCAGTTAGGGAGTTGGTGAGGAGAAGTGGATCAAGAAGACCAGGAGGACGTCACCCGACAGGATCCGAGGCTGCTAGCTTTGGACACTGTATGTGAGGTGCAGGGCAGGAGGGCGAAGTCAGCACAGAGAGACGGCCAGGGAAGGCACATAAGTAAGGGAGTCTCGGGAAAGTGATCCCCAAATTACCTGGGAGTTGGCTGGACCACAGACCCGGAGGACACAGCACCCGGCTAGGGACTGTATCTAAGATCTGTGAGTAAAGTGTGGAAACTGCACCCTGCTGTGTCCTCAAAATTATTTACTTCGTCACCTTACCTGCACTACAACATTCACCATCATTGACTTTAACACCTTAACTGCACTGGGGCCTAGCTCTACCCATGGAGAGCTGTAGCATCTCTGCTGCATCACCAACTGCCCCAGTGGACCTGAACCACAGCGTCGGCCATCTCCTTATTGCCCAACATCACGGGTGGCTTCACAACCACCCCTGCCATAAACTTTATTTTCCCCTTTCAATTCACTTTCATTGGACGCTCAGGGCCACAGACCGGGTCACCGCTGCCGTGACAATATCCCCGAAGAACCGTCCGACCTGGCCCGAGTACCCCACGGCCCTAGCGGGCGCTCTACATGCACACAGAATTACCGTATTTTCTGGCGTATAAGACGACTTTTTGACTCCTAAATATTGTCCCAAAAGTCGGGGGTCGTCTTATACGCCGGGTACGGCGTGTGCAGGGAGCGATCCTGGTGTCGGCGTGTGGTTCCCAGGGTCTGGAGGAGAGGAGACTCTCCTTCAGGCCCTGGGATCCATATTCATGTAAAAAATAAAGAATAAAAATAAAAAACATGGATATACTCACCCTCAGACGGCCCCTGGCTCACAGCGCTGCTAGCGTCTGCCTCTGTTCCTAAGAATGCAGTGAGTGAAGGACCTTCAATGACGTCGCGGTCAGGTGACCGGTCACCTGACCGCTCACGTGACCGCGACGTCATCAAAGGTCCTTCACTTTCTCCATTCTCAGGAACGGAGGCAGACGCTAGCAGCGCTGTGAGCCAGGGGCCGTCCGGGCATATCCCAAATTCCATATTTTATATGGAAAAGTTGGGGGTCGTCTTATACGCCCAGTCGTCTTATACACTAGAAAATACGGTATGTTGACAAAATCTTCATGGACTGCTTATTTAATCATGAAGGTAAATCATCAAAAAACTATTGCCAAACTGGAAAGAGGGTCAGAAGGAAGTATACTTTGGATCGGGGAAAGGTGAGATGTATAAAAAGGAGTTTTTCAGTTGTATCCTCAGTCCAGCCATTGAAGTAAATTTGTGCCATACTTAAGGTCTATCCAGACAAACCATATGTGGTAGGAAGCATGAAATCGGTCGAAGTCATCTACTGTAATCTACTCCATAAATAGGAAAAAATAGTCAACCTCATTCACTCACTCTGCAATAGTAGGAGCTGTGGTTGGTCTCCAGTGTCAGAGGCTACTGGATCTTGCCACTGATAAAAATGTCTTAGTGTATCTCTTTTGACATTAGCGATAGATGTATGGATATTCTAAATGATCTTTTGGTGTAGGTTTCAGGCATCTGAGTGTAAGTCTAAAATTATATAATTTTTAATGAAGCCCTATTGCAGCAATTAATTAAAAACAAAAATACATGCTTTTTAATGAAATATTTGCTAACCCATCTTTTGCTACCCCATCTGAGATCATAGGAGCAGATAGCCTGATTCCAGTGAAGTGTTAGTTACTGGGCTGATAGTGATTTTACCAAAACTGGCACAGTTTTGTCTGTGATAGAATGCTGAGCTCTGTATGACCCACCCACACCACTGATTAACAGCCTACTCTGTACATAGGCAAAAAGCTGAAAATCTGTGGTGGTGGGAAATACAGAGCTCATGAATATGGAGGACTAGATAGCGGCAAGTTATTGGCCCTCTAGTGATATTCTCCTGCTGATAAAACAGCGATTTTATCAAAACTATAGCAATCAGCCCTGGAAGTGACACACTGCTGGAATCAGGGTCTCTGTCACTATATCTGCTGCTCACGGATTAGCTGGCAAAAATATGGTGACAGATTCCCTTTGTGTTTAAGAAAAGTATTATTTAAAACTCAACAAGTCATGTCAAAAGCGGTGTACTTACATTATACATCTATTAAAAATAGTTTGTGGTCTTGTGTATATATTACAGATTTATTGCTCCTGCTGTTCCTCCCATGGCTGAAATGATCGTCAACCTTTAGTGGGGATCCAAGGTTCTCAACAGCTTCTCTTCTCTGTTCCTCTACTTAATGTTATGTAATGATCTGACAGCATTAAAGTAGATAGATAAATCAGTAGTTATTTATTGGGATGCTGAGGCCATGTGTGAGGGACTCCTTCCTCTAAAGGTTGGTGGCAGGATTTTAAAAAAGAAGCCGACATTCTGCTTCTTCCAGGCCACATGGTGTAGTCTGTCCATCCCAAAAAAGTGAAGTGACCAGAATAACAGAAGAATGAGTAAAGAAGCTAAAATGGGTGAAAATTACCGTGGACGATGGTGTTTTACAGTGAATATAGTTAGAGATTTTCTTTTTTCAACTCGTGGGATAACCAACCCCTTAAAAAGAGGTGACCATGCCTTTTGAAGTACCCCTTTTCAGACATAAGCTTTTCAGACTTCTCATTCTGTTTATGTGATGGTCACTATTTGTTATCTCTTCCAGATGAACTCAGCGTAGATTCCATGTCTATGGAGGCTGAAGATGATGAGTTCATAAAAGTAACAGATGAAGCTGAACTAGCCGAAACTGAACGAATGATTGAAGAAGATGATGACATTAAACGTGAAATCAAAATGGCAAGACGGATTGCAGAAATGTCAAAGAAAGGGTCTTTGTTATTTGTACCAGATGAGCGTGAAGATGAACAAGAAAGTGAAGATCATGGAACTAATACAGAATCAGATTATCAAGATGGCTGGCAGGTAATCCACCTGAGAGATAGATACAGAAAGCATACTAGAAAATCGTGTAGTCTTTCATTGAACAATAAATACTCTTTATTCATTAGAAGTGTATAGGAATCCCAACAGGTCATATTTTGATGTTATATTCCAATAACTGTCACATACAGTATGTTCTCTGTGTTGGGAAACTCTTAAAATATTAACTGTTAAGATATACAGATTTATACATATGCTAGTATTCTCAATTCTGTCAAATTACAAGTTTACATGATCTTTAATAGTGTTGAGCCACCTCCCTAGTGTTCGGTTCGGTTCAATTGCAGGCAAACACAAACACATACAAACACATGAAAAACACATAGAAAACACCTTAAAAGGTGTACAAAAGCTGACAAACTGCTCAGAAGACACAACAAACACATGGAAAAGTCACAACTACATACAGTCATGTGAAAAGAAAAGAGGTGGAGGAGTAAAAGGAGGAAGAGACACAGATATAGGCATGTAATGCCCTTCTAAAATCAAGAAAGGCTGGAGTAAAAATCTAAAATCACCCTACCAACACCCAGACGTCGTGACAAAAAAAATAAAAAAATAAATATCTTTAGGTGGAATGGCGACGAGTCCATTCAGAACACTTTCCTTAGAAGACGTAGTGGTACCCCCGTTGGGAGTTGTGCCAAAAAATGAACCCAATACATTCAGACTAATCCACCATTTGTCATATCCAAGGGGCAGGTCAGTAAACAACAACATCGACGCGGAACCAAGTACAGTACTATGTACTGTACCTCCTTTGACGAGGCAATCAGGCGGGTCAAGAAGTTGGTAAGGGGCACCCTAATGGCCAAAACAGACATTGAGGGGGCGTTACGGTTACTGCCTGTGCCTCCGAATAGTGCCCTCCCATTGGGCTGCTTCTGTGAAGGAGCATACTACATAGATCGCTGTTTGCCCATGGGGTGCTCCATATCCTGCTCACTATTTGAGACGTTTAGTTGCTTCCTCGAATGTGTCGTCATGGACGTTTGTAAGGCGGCACATATTATCCATTACCTTGACAACTTCTTATGCCTGGGCCCAAAAGATTCACCACAGTGTGAAAACACTCAGTAGTCCACCTGTGAGAAGGAGAGAGCTGGAGGGAGAGTGGACACCCCAGAGCCAAGGGGTTAGATTGAGAAAGAAAGAAGGCGGTGTAGCTTGCGTCATGGGTGGGGTACTCTGCTGAGAAGCACCAAATTCTACTAGGCCCAAAAGGATTTCCTGGACCAGATGCCGTTAAAAAATAGTACTTAGGTAAACAGGCGGTGTAGCTTGCTTCATGGGTGAAGTACGCTGCTGAGTAGCACCAAATTCTACTAGGCCCAAAAGGATTTCCTGGGCTAGATGCCGTTAAAAAATAGTAGTTAGGTAAACAGGCGGTGTAGTTTGCTTCATGGGTGGGGTACGCTGCTGAGTAGCACCAAATTCTACTAGGCCCAAAAGGATTTCCTGGGCTAGATGCCGTTACAAAATAGTAGTTAGGTAAACAGGCGGTGTAGCTTGCTTCATGGGTGGGGTACGCTGCTGAGTAGCACCAAATTCTACTAGGCCCAAAAGGATTTCCTGGGCTAGATGCCGTTACAAAATAGTAGTTAGGTAAACAGGCTGTGTAGCTTGCTTCATGGGTGGGGTACGCTGCTGAGTAGCACCAAATTCTACTAGGCCCAAAAGGATTTCCTGGTCTAGATGCCGTTACAAAATAGTAGTTAGGTAAACAGGCTGTGTAGCTTGCTTAATGGGTGGGGTACGCTGCTGAATTGCACCAAATTCTACTAGGCCCAAAAGAATTTCCTGGTCCACATGCCGTTAAAAATAGTACTTAGGTAAACATGCGGTGGGTGGCTGGGCTACTCTGCTGACTAGCAGACACTGAAGCTTTGGAGCAGACCTCAGAATCCCAGGCCATAGTATGAGTAAACAACTCTGCAGACAACCCCACCCACCTGGAATTGACGATGGCAATGTCATGTAAAACCCAGCAAGGGGACTAAATAAAGAGTCTCCATTTTTTCCAAAAATTCGGCCACAGACACCAATTAAGTGGCATCAATTTCACCAGAGTTTATTAAAACGGTTGGTGAGGTGATTTTCAAAAATCATCAAGGTTTTAGTCTCCCCAAGATGACACAGGGGTAGAAAAGTCCTTGCGGATCCAGGATTTGTTCATCTTGATGAACGTTAGTCTGTCTACATTGTCACTGGACAGCCGCGTGCGCTTATCTGTCCGCACACCACCAGCAGCGCTGAACACACGTTCAGAGAGAACGCTAGCTGCGGGGCACGACAAGATCTCCAAGGCGTGAGTGGCGAGCTCAGGCCATTTTTCAAGATTGGAAGCCCAAAATGAGCAAGGGTCCAGTTCCACAGTCATGGCATCGATGTTAACTTGGAGATACTCTTGTACCATCCTCTCTAGGCGTTGGCTGTGCTTCAGACTTCTTGTCTCCTGTTGCCATGCAAGGATGGTCTAAAAAATTCTTGAAATGATTTGAAAAAATTGCTGTTACCACCAGAAACAATGTTACTGTTACGGTTTCAGTGATGACTCGATAGTCCCACGGTTGGCAAGTTAGAACTCAGAGATTCACTACGTGCACCACTGGTGTTTTGTGGAAAAGCAGATGTTAGATTCTGTAACAGTCTCTGCTGATACTCCTGCATGCGTGAATCCCTTTCTATGGCAGGAATTATTGCGCCAAATTTACTTTTGTACTGGGGATCTAAGAGTGTGGCAACCCAGTAGTCGGCATTACTTTGGATTCTGACAATCCGAGGGTCATGTTGCAGGTAGTGCAGCAAGAAGGCACTCATGTGTCTTGCGCATCCAGGAGGACCAAATCCTTGTTGTCTTGGTGGTGGCGAGGTGAGAATCATGCTTCCTTCGTCTGCCCTCTCCCCCCAACCTCGCACAACAGAAATTTGATCAAGGTCTCCCTCATCTGATGAGTCTTCCATTCCCAGCGCCAGTTCGTCCTCCACTTCTTCCTCGCCTCCTGCACTGTTGTGAATTCTGTGGCAGAGCTCCCTCCTGTGGTCACAAGTGGTACTTCGGCATATTCTCTTTGTGAGCTTCCGTTGGTGGATGAGAGTGGTACTGCGGCTTCTGAGTTTCCTTCCTCAGGTGATGTGGTGAAGTCGTTAGGTGCTGCTCTATTTAACTCCACCTAGTGCTTTGATCCTGGCCTCCAGTCAATGTTCTAGTATTGGACCTGTTTCCTCCTGGATCGTTCCTGTGGCCTGCTGCTCTGCATAGCTAAGTTCCGCTTTTGCTATTTGTTTGCTGTTTTTTTCTGTCCAGCTTGCTTATTTGTTTTTTTCTTGATTGCTGGAAGCTCTGGGACGCAGAGGGTGTACCTCCGTGCCGTTAGTTCGGTACGGAGGGTCTTTTTTCCCCCTTTGCATGGTTGTTTGTAGGGTTTTGTGTTCACCGCAAAGTTACCTTTCCTATCCTCGCTCTGTTCAGAAAGTCGGGCCTCACTTTGCTAAATCTATTTCATCTCTACGTTTGTCTTTTCATCTTAACTCACAGTCATTATATGTGGGGGCTGCCTTTTCCTTTGGGGTATTTCTCTGAGGCAAGGTAGGCTTATTTTCAATCTTCAGGCTAGCTAGTTTCTCAGGCTGTGCCGAGTTGCATAGGGAGCGTTAGGCGCAATCCACGGCTGCCTCTAGTGTGGTTGGAGAGGATTAGGGATTGCGGTCAGCAGAGTTCCCACGTCTCAGAGCTCGTTATATGTTTTTGGCTTATTGTCAGGTCACTGTATGTGCTCTGACTTCTATGTCCATTGTGGTACTGAATTACCAGATCATAACAGTACTGGAGGCCCAAAGTACTAATGATTCTCAATAGAGGGAAAAAAGAAGTTCTGAGACCATTTTTTTTTCTCTGCACTGTGTTTTGCCTTTTTTTCCCCCTAGACATTTGGGTGGTTCAGGACACAGGTGTAGTGATGGACATTAAAGGTCTGTCTTCATGTGTGGATCAGCTCACGGCAAGAGTACAAAATATTCAAGACTTTGTGGTTCAGAATTCTATGTTAGAACCAAGAATTCCTATTCCTGATTTGTTTTTTGGAGATAGAACTAAATTTCTGAGTTTCAAAAATAATTGTAAACTATTTCTGGCTTTGAAACCTCGCTCCTCTGGTGACCCAGTTCAACAAGGTAGCATCATTATTTCTTTTTTACGTGGCGACCCTCAGGACTGGGCATTTTCTCTTGCGTCAGGAGATCCTGCATTAAGTAATATCGATGCGTTTTTCCTGGCACTCGGATTGCTGTACGATGAACGTAATTCAGTGGATCAGGCAGAGAAAAATTTGCTGGCTCTGTGTCAGGGTCAGGATGAGATAGAGGTATATTGTCAGAAATTTAGAAAGTGGTCCGTACTCACTCAATGGAATGAAGGTGCGCTCGCAGCTATTTTCAGAAGGGGTCTCTCTGAAGCTGTCATGGTGGGATTTCCTATGCCTGCTGGTCTGAGTGAGTCTATGTCTTTGGCCATTCAGATCGGTCGACGCTTGCGTGAGCGTAAATCTGTGCACCATTTGGCGGTATTATCTGAGCATAAACCTGAGCCTATGCAGTGCGATAGGACTTTGACCAGAGTTGAACGGCAAGAACACAGACGTCTGAATGGGCTGTGTTTCTACTGTGGTGATTCCACTCATGCTATCTCTGATTGTCCTAAGCGCACTAAGCGGTTCACTAGGTCTGCCACCATTGGTACGGTACAGTCAAAATTTCTTTTATCCGTTACCTTGATCTGCTCTTTGTCATCTTATTCTGTCAAGGCATTTGTGGATTCAGGCGCTGCCCTGAATTTGATGGACATGGAGTATGCTAGGCGTTGTGGGTTTTTCTTGGAGCCCTTGCAGTGTCCTATTCCATTGAGAAGAATTGATGCTACGCCTTTGGCCAAGAATAAGCCTCAGTATTGGACCCAGCTGACCATGTGCATGGCTCCTGCACATCAGGAGGTTATTCGTTTTCTGGTGTTGCATAATCTGCATGATGTGGTCGTGTTGGGGTTGCCATGGCTACAAGTCCATAATCCAGTATTAGATTGGAAATCCGTGTCTGTGTCCAGCTGGGGTTGTCAGGGGGTACATGGTGATGTCCCATTTCTGTCTATTTCGTCATCCACCCCTTCTGAGGTTCCAGAGTTCTTGTCTGATTACCGGGATGTATTTGATGAGCCCAAGTCCGATACCCTACCTCCGCATAGGGATTGTGATTGTGCTATCGATTTGATTCCTGGCAGTAAATTCCCAAAGGGTCGACTGTTTAATTTATCTGTGCCTGAGCACGCCGCTATGCGGAGTTACGTGAAGGAGTCCTTGGAGAAGGGGCATATTCGCCTGTCATCGTCGCCATTAGGAGCAGGGTTCTTTTTTGTGGCCAAGAAGGATGGTTCACTGAGACCTTGTATAGATTACCGCCTTCTAAATAAGATCACGGTTAAATTTCAGTACCCCTTGCCGTTGTTATCTGATTTGTTTGCTCAGATTAAGGGGGCTAGTTGGTTCACCAAGATAGATCTTCGTGGTGCGTATAATCTTGTGCGTATAATCTTGTGCGTATTAAGCGAGGCGATGAATGGAAAACTGCATTTAATACGCCCGAGGGCCATTTTGAGTATCTAGTAATGCCATTCGGACTTGCCAATGCTCCATCAGTGTTTCAGTCCTTTATGCATGACATCTTCCGAGAGTACCTGGATAAATTCCTGATTGTGTACTTGGATGACATTTTGATCTTCTCGGATGATTGGGAGTCTCATGTGAAGCAGGTCAGAACGGTGTTTCAGGTCCTGCGTGCTAATTCTTTGTTTGTGAAGGGATCAAAGTGTCTCTTTGGTGTTCAGAAGGTTTCATTTTTGGGGTTCATCTTTTCCCCTTCTACTATCGAGATGGACCCTGTTAAGGTCCAAGCCATCCATGATTGGACTCAGCCGACATCTCTGAAAAGTCTGCAAAAGTTCCTGGGCTTTGCTAATTTTTATCGTCGCTTCATCTGCAATTTTTCTAGTATTGCTAAACCATTGACCGATTTGACCAAGAAGGGTGCTGATGTGGTCAATTGGTCTTCTGCTGCTGTGGAAGCTTTTCAAGAGTTGAAGCGTCGTTTTTCTTCTGCCCCTGTGGCGTGTCAACCAGATGTTTCGCTTCCATTCCAGGTCGAGGTTGATGCTTCTGAGATTGGAGCAGGGGCTGTTTTGTCGCAGAGAAGTTCTGATTGCTCGGTGATGAAACCATGCGCCTTCTTTTCCAGGAAGTTTACGCCTGCTGAGCGAAATTATGATGTTGGCAATCGAGAGTTGCTGGCCATGAAGTGGGCATTCGAGGAGTGGCGTCATTGGCTTGAAGGAGCTAAGTATCGCGTGGTGGTCTTGACTGATCATAAGAACTTGACTTATCTCGAGTCTGCCAAGCGGTTGAATCCTAGACAGGCTCGTTGGTCGCTGTTTTTTGCCCGTTTTGACTTTGTGATTTCGTACCTTCCGGGCTCTAAAAATGTGAAGGCGGATGCTCTGTCTAGGAGTTTTGTGTCCGACTCTCCGGGTTTATCTGAGCCGGCGGATATTTTCAAAGAGGGAGTAATTGTGTCTGCCATCTCCCCTGATTTGCGGCGGGTGCTGCAAAAATTTCAGGCTAATAAACCTGATCGTTGCCCAGCGGAGAAATTGTTTGTCCCTGATAGGTGGACGAATAAAGTTATCTCTGAGGTTCATTGTTCGGTGTTGGCTGGTCATCCTGGAATCTTTGGTACCAGAGAGTTAGTGGCTAGATCCTTTTGGTGGCCATCTCTGTCGCGGGATGTGCGTTCTTTTGTGCAGTCCTGTGGGATTTGTGCTCGGGCTAAGCCCTGCTGTTCTCGTGCCAGTGGGTTGCTTTTGCCCTTGCCGGTCCCGAAGAGGCCTTGGACACATATCTCTATGGATTTTATTTCAGATCTTCCCGTCTCTCAAAAAAATGTCAGTCATTTGGGTGGTTTGTGATCGCTTCTCTAAGATGGTCCATTTGGTACCCTTGTCTAAATTACCTTCCTCCTCTGATTTGGTGCCATTGTTCTTCCACCATGTGGTTCGTTTACATGGCATTCCAGAGAATATCGTTTCTGACAGAGGTTCCCAGTTTGTTTCGAGGTTTTGGCGAGCCTTTTGTGCTAGGATGGGCATTGACTTGTCTTTTTCCTCGGCTTTCCATCCTCAGACTAATGGCCAGACCGAACGAACCAAGCAGACCTTGGAAACATATCTGAGATACTTTGTTTCTGCTGATCAGGATGACTGGGTGTCCTTTTTGCCTTTGGCTGAGTTCGCCCTTAATAATCGGGCCAGCTCGGCTACCTTGGTTTCGCCGTTTTTCTGCAACTCTGGGTTCCATCCTCGTTTCTCTTCAGGGCAGGTTGAGTCTTCGGACTGTCCTGGTGTGGATACTGTGGTGGACAGGTTGCAGCAGATTTGGACTCATGTAGTGGACAATTTGACCTTGTCCCAGGAGAAGGCTCAAGGTTTCGCTAATCGCAGATGCTGTGTGGGTCCCCGACTTCGTGTTGGGGATTTGGTTTGGTTATCTTCTCGTCATATTCCTATGAAGGTTTCCTCTCCTAAGTTTAAACCTCGTTTCATTGGTCCGTATAGGATTTCTGAGGTTCTTAATCCTGTGTCTTTTCGTGTGACCCTTCCAGATTCTTTTTCCATTCATAACGTATTCCATAGGTCATTGTTGCGGAGATACGTGGCACCTATGGTTCCCTCTGTTGATCCTCCTGCCCCGGTTTTGGTGGAGGGGGAGTTGGAGTATATTGTGGAGAAGATTTTGGATTCTCGTGTTTCAAGACGGAAACTCCAGTATCTGGTTAAATGGAAGGGTTATGCTCAGGAAGATAATTCCTGTGTCTTTGCCTCTGATGTCCATGCTCCCGATCTTGTTTGTGCCTTTCATATGGCTCATCCTGGTCGTCCTGGGGGCTCTGGTGAGGGTTCGGTGACCCCTCCTCAAGGGGGGGGGTACTGTTGCGAATTCTGTGGCAGAGCTCCCTCCTGTGGTCACAAGTGGTACTTCGGCATATTCTCTTTGTGAGCTTCCGTTGGTGGAGGAGAGTGGTACTGCGGCTTCTGAGTTTCCTTCCTCAGGTGATGTGGTGAAGTCGTTAGGTGCTGCTCTATTTAACTCCACCTAGTGCTTTGATCCTGGCCTCCAGTCAATGTTCTAGTATTGGACCTGTTTCCTCCTGGATCGTTCCTGTGGCCTGCTGCTCTGCATAGCTAAGTTCCGCTTTTGCTATTTGTTTGCTGTTTTTTTCTGTCCAGCTTGCTTATTTGTTTTTTTCTTGATTGCTGGAAGCTCTGGGACGCAGAGGGTGTACCTCCGTGCCATTAGTTCGGTACAGAGGGTCTTTTTGCCCCCTTTGCGTGGTTGTTTGTAGGGTTTTGTGTTGACCGCAAAGTTACCTTTCCTATCCTCGCTCTGTTCAGAAAGTCGGGCCTCACTTTGCTAAATCTATTTCATCTCTACGTTTGTCTTTTCATCTTAACTCACAGTCATTATATGTGGGGGCTGCCTTTTCCTTTGGGGTATTTCTCTGAGGCAAGATAGGCTTATTTTCAATCTTCAGGCTAGCTAGTTTCTCAGGCTGTGCCGAGTTGCATAGGGAGCGTTAGGCGCAATCCACGGCTGCCTCTAGTGTGGTTGGAGAGGATTAGGGATTGCGGTCAGCAGAGTTCCCACGTCTCAGAGCTCGTTCTATGTTTTTGGGTTATTGTCAGGTCACTGTATGTGCTCTGACTTCTTTGTCCATTGTGGTACTGAATTACCAGATCATAACACTGCACCTTCCTCAACAGTTTGGCTGCTACCATGCGCCCTCGGTAATCCCTCTCCCCAGCCTCCAATGCCAGCCGCATTGGTGCTGCCAACCTTCTTGACCGTGCAGATATTATCCCTTCCGCATACGACTCCTCCTGTTCCTCCTCCTCCTCTTGTTCCACCACTTGACTCCGAACACTGTTTAAGGTGTGCTCCAGCATGTAAATCACCGGAATCGTCATGCTGATAATGGCATCGTCAGCACTAAACATCTTCGTTGCTATTTCAAAACTGTGCAGAAGGGTGCATAGGTCCCTGATCTGAGACCACTCCTGCAGCGTGATTTGCCCCACCTCTTGATCTCGTTGGCCCAGGCCTTACGTCATAACGTATTGCACCAGGGCTCGTCGTTGCTACCACAGTCGCCGCAACATGTGCAGAGTTGAATTCCACCATGTGGGCATATCGCATTTCAGCCGTGAACTGGCAGGCCCAACGACTTCTGTAGAGATGTAGGTCGTTGAGCTGCGGGATGCGAACGGCGGAAGTGAGCACACAGCGACTGTGCCCTCTGCAGAAGCCCGTCTAGTCCGGGATAGTGGGATAAAAATTGCTGGACAACCAGGTTCAAAGCGTGAGCACGCGTGTGACATTGCCCCGGTGAAGGGCCGCACAAAGGTTTGCAGCATTGTCGCATACAGCCTTCCCTGGCTGCAGGTTGAGTGGAGAAAACCATTGATGGAACTCAGTCTCCAGAGCTGACCACAACTCCTCAGCTGTGTGACTCACATTTCCAAGACATTTCAATGTAAACACTGCCTGATGCCGTTGAGCCCTGGTGACAGCATAGTGAGGAGGTGTGCAGGATTCCTTATGTGCAGTTAGAACGCGGGTGGCATTACCAGACAGGCTTTGAGTGCAGGTGGAGGACCGAGAGGAGGTTGAGGAGGCAGAAGCAGTGGAGGAACTTCTAGATACAGAGGATCGACGAGCAACTCGTGGGGACGGCAAGACTTGGACAGCAGCCCCTTATCCTGATGTTGCCGTAGTTACCCAGTGCCCAGTCACTGACATGTAACGCCCCTGTCCATGTCTACTCGTCCAAGTGTCTGTGGTGAAATGCATGCTGTCACACACAGAGTTTCTCAAGGAAGCGGTGATGTTGTGTGCGACATGCTGGTGTAGCGCAGGCACAGCTTTCTTTGAGAAGTAGTGGCGACTGGGCATCTGGTACTGGGGCACTGCGACGTACAGAAGGTCTCGAAAATCCTCTGTGTCCACCAGGCGGAAAGGCAGAATTTCTGTAGCCAACAGCTTGCAGATGGAGAAATTCAACCTCTTAGATTTGTTATGGCTAGGAGGAAATAGTCTTTTACTTGTCCACATCTGAGGGACTGAGGGCTGGCTGCCATGCTAAGTCGGAGTTGAGTAGGGTGTCCCCGGCAAACTGCTGGTCTGTAAGGAAGGTGCAGGCGGATATGTTATGTTGCCTTGATCAAAATGTGGTGTCGATGTCGGAGAGCGCTCAACAACAGCAGGTGTTTCCACTTAGGCTACGTTCACACTAGCGTTGCGCCGCCCTGCGTCGGCGACGCAACGCGCGACGCATGAAAAAATGCGCGCAAACGCACGCAAAACGCGCGCGTTTTGCGACGCGTGCGTCGTTTTTTGACGAAAATCGGACGCACAGAAAATGCAACTTGTTGCATTTTCTTGCGTCCGACGCTAGCGTCGGAAACGACGCACGTGTCGAAAAACGCCACCCAAAAAACGCACGCGTCCCCTATGTTAAACATAGGGGCGCGTCGCCGCTGCGTCGCCGACGCAACAGCGACGCACATTAGCGGAACGCTAATGTGAACGTACCCTTACAAATGTCCTGACGACCTGCCAATCACACTGGCTGTTGCGGGTATAAAGGTGTAAGGTCTGCATCCAAAACCATGTGCGACTGCTGTCCCCACAGTCACAGAGGATGAAGAGGACGTGGATGCACTTGATGGGGCAGACGGTGGTTGACCCGGCCCAGTAGGCCGCATTGTAGCACAGTGAGCTTCCCACTTATGCCTCATATCCATGTGACGGTTCATGCATGAAGTACTCAAGCTAGTCATTTTTTGTCCTCTACTGAGATTTTGTTGACAAATCTTACAGACAACATGAGTTGGGTCATCCTTTGTAATGTCAAAAAATGCCCAGGCTATGCAAGGCTTAGAGTCCGTGCGACCTGAAGAGCCACCACGACTTCTGGTCTGAGGCACAGTTGGGGTTGAGGATGCAGTTGTTGACGTGCTTCCAGTACTCCGTCTCTGTCCAGGAAGGCGCAACGTAACTTCGTCGTCAGACTCATCACTAGCATCCTCCTCCACCTCCTCTGCTGACCTCATGGACTGGGGGGTTGACAGTAAGTGGGGTCTACAACCTCGTCATCATCATCCTGTGTGTTCTCACACCCGTCGTCCTCAGAGCCAACCTCTTCCTGCCCTGACCGAAAAGTAAAGTTTTCGTTCCAATCAGGTATCTCAGTCTCATCATCATCTTCCTCATTGTCTCCACCAACAGGAGTTACAGTTTGGGAATGAGGGTCTACATTATGCTCAGAACCTTCTTCATCTGGGCCTGGATCCGACTCACAAAGATTCTGGGCATCAGTGCAGATCATTTCCTCGTCTGGATTCACAGAAGCTCTGGAGCAGACCTCTGATTCCCAGGCTATAGTATGCGTAAACAGCTTTACATACTCAATCATGTGTGTTACCACATGCTCAGACGGGCAGCTGGAGACTTGGGAGCTGTGAGGAAGCAAGTGCGATTGGGGTGACAACTCTGACGACTGGAGTAGTTGTGATGTTCAAGTTGACATGGAGGAGAGCCAACTTGAACGAGCACTTGATATTCATTCAAGCACCTGCTGTTTTTGTGCCTCATCTGGAATTTTTGGCGATGCTTGTAGCGATGGTCGTAAGAAAGGGATCATATCAGATTGTCCACGAAGTAGACATCTTACTTTGGCTGGAAGATAGTCTTTCTTCTGCAGATGTTACTGTTGCTTTACCACCTACCCCACGGACACAACCTTTTTTTAGCCTTTCCAGCACGCCTATTCCCCTTTCCACCAGCAGCAGGCCATTTGCCACTCATTTTAGTGCTTAACTAATTGGCAACTCTGTATCTGTAGTTGTTGGCACAACAACCGATGGATGAAAACTGAGCAGAACTGAGTGGCCAAACTGTGGTACTAGGCCCAAAACTATTAACTGGATTAGATGCAGTAAAAATTGAGATACACAGGCGGTATAGTTAGTTTCACAGGCGGGCTACTCTGCTGACGTGCAGACACTGCTCCTAGGCCCAAAACTATTAACTGGGTTA
This sequence comes from Ranitomeya imitator, assembly GCF_032444005.1. Taxonomy (NCBI): domain Eukaryota; kingdom Metazoa; phylum Chordata; class Amphibia; order Anura; family Dendrobatidae; genus Ranitomeya; species Ranitomeya imitator. Next base: position 242,363,117 of record NC_091287.1, read on the forward strand.
GATGCAGTAAAAATTGAGATACACAGGCGGTATAGTTAGTTTCACAGGCGGGCTACTCTGCTGACGTGCAGACACTGCTCCTAGGCCCAAAACTATTAACTGGGTTAGATGCAGTAAAAATTGAGATACACAGGCGGTGTAGCTAGCTTCACAGGCGGGCTACTCAGATGACTATCAGACAATGCTACTAGCCCAAAAGGATTGGCTGAGCTAGATTACACAAAATGCTGTGACAAACACTTGCACAGCACTGGCACAGACCTGCCTGGCAAACAGTGCTATAAACTGCTGTAACCTACCCTGAAAAGGGCTGATATTACAACTAGTCCCGACTCCCTAAACCTATCTCTCTGAAAATTCACTCCAAATAAACACTCTTAGACTGTATAGCGCCCACAGCAGCAGCGGTGCCGTCTAACACTAAGCTGCAGCAGTGAGGAAATGGTGATGGGGCAAATGGCTGGTTCTTATAGGGCAAGGACATGTGACATACACAGCCAATGACACATGCCCTTGCTTGTGTTCATCACATGCACATTGCTGTGTGTGTGTGTGTGTGCACTGCTGATAGGCTGAGAGACTGCACTGCCCCACTGTAAATGCGGGAAAGAGAAAAAAATGGAGATCGGCATTATTTCACACCGATCTATCCCCCGCCCTACCCCCCTGCCCACTGTACACTGAAACAGTCTATTAACAATGATAAACTGATTGAATGTGCAAATCAAGTTAAGCTTTTGGTGAATTAACAGTTATCGAACAGAAACTCGAACAGCGGAATTTTAAACAAATTGTTTGAGTTCGTCGAACGACTCGAACACCGCACAAAACAGCTCGAATTTTAGTTTTAATAAACTCTGGTGAAATTGATGCCACTTAAGTGGTGTCTGTGGCCGAATTTTTGGAAAAAATGGAGACTCTTTATTTAGTCCCCTTGCTGAGTTTTACATGACGTTGCCATCGTCAATTCCAGGTGTGTGGGGTCGTCTGCAGAGTTGTTTACTCATACTATGGCCTGGGATTCTGAGGTCTGCTCCAAAGCTTCAGTGTCTGCTAGTCAGCAGAGTAGCCCAGCCACCCACCGCATGTTTACCTAAGTACTATTTTTAACGGCATCTGGCCCAGGAAATCCTTTTGGGCCTAGTAGAATTTAGTGCTACTCAGCAGCGTACCCCTCCCATGAAGCAAGCTACACCATCTGTTTACCTAACTACTATTTTGTAACGGCATCTAGCCCAGGAAATCCTTTTGGGCCTAGTAGAATTTGGTGCTACTCAGCAGCGTACCCCACCCATGAAGCAAGCTACACCGCCTGTTTACCTAACTACTATTTTGTAACGGCATCTAGCCCAGGAAATCCTTTTTTGCCTAGTAGAATTTGGTGCTACTCAGCAGCAAACCCCACCCATGAAGCAAGCTACACTGCCTGTTTACCTAACTACTATTTTGTAACGGCATGTAGCCCAGGAAATCCTTTTGGGTCTAGTAGAATTTGGTGCTACTCAGCAGCGTACCCCACCCATGAAGCAAGCTACACCGCCTGTTTACCTAACTACTATTTTGTAACGGCATCTAGCCCAGGAAATCCTTTTGGGCCTAGTAGAATTTGGTGCTACTCAGCAGTGTACTTCACCCATGAAGCAAGCTAAACCGCTTGTTTACCTAACTACTATTTTGTAATGGCATCTAGCCCAGGAAATCCTTTTGGGCCTAGTAGAATTTGGTGCTACTCAGCAGCGTACCCCACCCATGAAGCAAGCTACACCGCCTGTTTACCTAAGTACTATTTTGTAACGGCATCTGGCCCAGGAAATCCTTTTGGGCCTAGTAACAATATCTGCTACTCAGCAGAGTACCCCACCCATGAAGCAAGCTACACCGCCTTCTTTCTTTCTCAATCTAATCCCTCGGCTCTGGGGTGTCCACACTCACTCCAGCTCTGTCCTTCTCACAGATGGACCCCCGTGTGTTTTCACACTGTGGCAAATCTTTTGGGCCCAGGCATAAGAAGTACTCGAGGTAATGGATAATATATGCCGCCTTACAAACGTCCATGACGACACATTCGAGGAAGCAACTAAACGTCTCAAATAGTGAGCAGGATATGGAGCACCCCATGGACAAACAGCGATCTATGTAGTATGCTCCTTCACAGAAGAAGACCAATGGGAGGGCACTATTCAGATGCACAGGTAGTAACCGTAACGCCCCCTCAATGTCTGTTTTGGCCATTAGGGTGCCCCTTACCAACTTCTTGACCTGCCTGATTGCCTCATCAAAGGAGGTACAGTACATAGTACTGTACTTGGTTCCGCGTCGATGTTGTCGCTTACTGACCTGCCCCTTGGATATGACAAATGGTGGATTAGTCTGAATGTATTGGGTTCATATTTTGGCACAACTCCCAACGGGGGTACCACTACGTCTTCTAAGGAAAGTGTTCTGAATGAACCCGCCGCCATTCTACCTAAAGATATTTATTGTTTTATTTTTTTTGTCAAGACATCTGGGTTTTGGTAGAGTGATTTTAGATTTTTACTCCAGCCTTTCTTGTTTTTAGAAGGGCATGACATGCCTATATCTGTGTCTCCTCCTCCTTTTACTCCTCCACCTCTTTTCTTATCGCATGACTATATGTAGTTGTGACTTTTCCATGTCTTTGTTGTGTCTTCTGAGCACTTTGTCAGCTTTTGGACACCTTTTAAGGTGTTTTCTATGTGTTTTCTATGTGTGTGTTTGTGTTTGCCTGCCATTGGTTTCAATGGGGTTCGACGGTGTTCGTCAAACGTTCGACGAACATTCGTCGAACATGTCCCAGTTCGAACCGAACCCGAACACTAGGGAGGTGGCTCAACACTACTGATGATGTTGTCAATTTTGGTAGGCTGTATTTTTTGCTTCAGCCAGATCAAGATGTGGGCGTGAGGCCTCTTTTTTTTGCCATACAACTGGATACATCCAACACTGTGTCTCACAATAAATATGTGATTTTGTGATGAGATTAGTCATATTTGAAAGTTTCTGTTTGAAAACCCGAGCAATAAGGTCATGGCGATTCACTGTTTTTTGGTCCGGCAACAGGTGCCTTCCAATTTTCTCCCAGGCAGGATCTTGTCATGATCCTATATGCATAGAAGTCTATGGCAGACACTTTTCCTGAAGGGTTGCCTGTTGTAGGATCTGTCTGAGGTATTCCAAAGTGATAGCCATTCTGTCCCTGCCAAAAGATGATTGGATATTGCAGTGCATCATAGGACCTGTGAGTTTCTGCTACTTGTTGCAAACTATTGTTCCTTTTCTGAAGCACAATGTCACGGCTTTGAAAATCATTACCTACAATCAAGATGGCTACCTCATCAAATGTGGGAGCATTGAAACGTGCTGATGTTCTCCTTGTGGTGTTTTGTCAGCTCGAATGACAACCTTGCAATCGTCATTTGGCATGCATTCAAGTGCAGTCTTGAAAAGTTGAACATATGGATTGTTGGAGTGAAGGAACTGCTGCAAAAAAGTGACAATATCAAGGCGAGTGTTAGGAATTAAACAGCATCTCCGCTGAGCCTCTGCTTCTGCATTTCCCATGAAGAAGAGTTGAAGAAATTGAGGTTCTTCTCCTTGTAATGGAAGCATTGAGTCAATTGAGTGGTAAACCTGTCCTTGAACTTTAAATGTCAGCATAAATCCTGTTGTAAACATTTCTTTTGTTGCACCAAATGACGTCATTTGGAAGCAGGAGTTGTACTTCCTGATGTTGTCCATGAAATGCTTTGGTATTGTACTGGTACCTGTCAGAGACTTTAGGGGATCTGGTGGTGACAGGAGAGGTGGAAGTTTTATCTTGCCATTTGCACAGCATAAACCTGGCGGTTCATCTTTCCATTTTAGGGCAATGCAGTACATGCAGACCACATCCATTTTTCCTATCTGAACTTTAGGATTATCCTGATAGTTTATGTCTGACTGGTAACAAAAGGCAGCATGTTTCAAATGTCCAACCATTTCCTGTGCCCTGGTGAAAGAAATAGCAATTCTCTTAGTGGCAAGTCGGCCTTCTCTCTGCTGAGATGACTCATTGGCCCTTGAGGAAGCAGCTCTTCTTCTCTTATCTGCAAGCCTCGCTTCCCTCTCCTCAGAAAGTTCATTGGCCCTTGAGGAAGCAGCTATTGTTCTCTTGTCTGCAAGCCTCGCTTCCCTCTGCAGCTTTTCTTTATGCATCAGCTGACATTCGTGCCTTGGAATTCCTTTTCTTATGAGGCATTATTGTGGTCTGTAACTGGCAGTTTCTATATCCTCTCACAAAGAGGTAATGTGACTGACATCAGCCTTTCCACCAACACACCCTAACTGACATGCTATTACCTCACACAAGCTTTGTTATACTGAGAATGTCCTTTGTTGCCTATATTAACCAATTAGAGCTCAGATTAATTAACTGTAGCAAAATAGAAGCTGAGCTGTGATTGGTTGCTATTGGCAGCCTGATAAATCCCAGCCAACAGGAAGCCCTCCCCCCTGGCAGTATATATTAGCTCACACATACACATAATAGACAGGTCATGTGACTGACAGCTGCCGTATTTCCTATATTGTACATGCTTATTAATCAGATTTTTATTTTTGAAGGATAATACCAGACTTGTGTGTGTTTTAGGGCGACTTTGTGTCATGTGTCAAGTTGTGTGTGTTGAGTTGCATGTGGCTACATGCATGTAGCGACTTTTGTGAGTTGAGTTTTGTGTGGCGACATGCGTGTAGCAACTTTTTGTGTGTCGAGTTGCATGTGACAGGTTAGTGTAGCAAGTTGTGGCAGCAGGTTTTGCGCATGGCGAGTTTTATGTGTGGTGCGTTTTGAGTATGTGCAAGTTTTGTGTGAGGCAACTTTTGCATGTGTTGCAACTTTTGTGCATGTGGCAATTTTTCCACGTGTGCAAGTTTTGCGTGTGGCGAGTTTTCCATGAGGTGAGTTTTGCACGTATGGCGAGTTTTGCGTGAGCCTAGTTTTGAGTGGCGACTTTTGTGTTTCGACTTTTATGTGGCGAGGTTGGTGTATGTGTGGTGAAATGTGTGCTGAGGGTGGTATATGTGTTCAAGCACATGGTAGTGTGTGGCGCATTTTGTGTGTGTTCATATCCCCGTGTGTGGTGAGTATCCCATGTCGGGACCCCACCTTAGCAACTGTACGGTATATACTGTTTGGCGCTATCGCTCTCATTCTTTAAGTCCCCCTTGTTCACATCTGGCAGCTGTCAATTTGCCTCCAACACTTTTCCTTTCACTTTTTCCCCATTATGTAGATAGGGGCAAAATTGTTTGGTGAATTGGAACCCGCGGGGTTAAAATATCGCCTCACAACATAGTCTATGACGCTCTGGAGGTCCAGACTTGTGACTGCAAAATTTTGTGGCTGTAGCTGCGACGGTGCAGATGCCAATCTCGGACACACGCACACACACACACACACACATTCAGCTTTATGTATTAGATTGGACTGTAAAGGGCCCATATATTGTTTTTGCACAGGGGGACTTTTCTGTCGTCTCTGTCCACCAGTGCTCTGAATTATAGTCTTACAGTCATTCAGTGTCCTAATAATTACACTATGCAAGGACTAAATGCTACAGTGATTAAATACTGCCTTCTCACCATATTGTTACATGGTATACTGGAAGCGTTTTGAACCCACTGCGTTACTAACAGATTTATCATAGAGCTACAGTGGTTCCTGATGTCTAAGTAAAAGACTAAGTTCTTTAACCTTCTTCCTCCCTAAACAGTTAGATATTTTCCTACAATGAATCTGCTATCCAGGAGTATTCTCTAATCACATGAAAGAATTCAAGACATCAATATGCAGAGTTATACTAGAAGGCAAAAAACATACTGTAGTGCAGTGGCACAGATCAAACCAAAGTTCAGTTATACAAGGAAAAAGGCAAGGGTCAAGATAGTCAGATAGTCATTAGAGTAGATTGCAGTAGAAGGTAAAACATCTACTTCTATCAAAGCCAAACGATCTGCAAAATAACACGTTTGTAATTCACTTGCCGGTGTAACAGGCCAGATTAACACCCCCTCCCCCCCCACCCAGAATATACCCTGGGTTAAAGTGGCCTAGGCTAGTTTATACCCCTCCGGGTCAGAATATACCCCAGCTGCTGTAGATTAGATTTTTCCCCGTGTGCTTTTGAGAACCATTGATATACTTAATAACAGTCAATGACACTCAGATCTACCTCTCTGGCCCAGATGTCACCTCTCTGCTGTCCAGAATACCGAAGTGTCTGTCAGCCATATCCTCCTTCTTCACCTCTCGCTTCCTAAAACTCAATGTAGACAAAACCGAACTCATCATCTTTCCCCCATCTCACGTATCCCCCCTATCTGACCTATCTATTATGGTAAATGGCATCACGCTCTCTCCCGCACCTGAAATCCGCTGCCTCGGGGTAACTCTCGACTCTGCCCTGTCCTTCAAACCGCACATCCAAACTCTTGCTACCTCCTGTCGCCTCCAACTTAAAAATATTGCCAGAATCCGTTCCTTCTTCAGCCCACAATCTACCAAAACTCTTGTGCATGCCCTCATCATCTCCCGCCTCGACTACTGCAACACCCTCCTCTGTGGCCTCCCCGCTAACTCTCTTGCACCACTCCAGTCTGTCCTCAACTCTGCTGCCCAGCTAATCCACCTCTCTCCTCGCTACTCCCCTGCTTCTCCCCTCTGCAAATCCCTCCACTGGCTCCCAATTCCCCAACGAATCCAGTACAAACTACTAACACTGATCTACAAAGCCATCCACAACCTGTCCCCTCCCTATATCTCTGAACTAATCTCCAAATATCTTCCCTCACGCAATCTCCGATCCTCCCAAGACCTCCTACTCTCCTCCACACTTATTCGTTCCTCACCCAACCGCCTCCGCGATTTCTCCCGAATATCCACTATCCTCTGGAATTCTATGCCTCAACACGTCCGACTATCCACCACCCTCGGCTCCTTCAGATGGAACCTGAAAACCCATCTCTTCAAGAAAGCCTACAGCCTGCAATAACCATTCTGCTGCCTCGCCATCGCCAGAGCCGCCGCCGCCTTGCCCCTACCTTCTGCCTCTCCCCCACTATCCCACAGAATGTAAGTCCGCAAGGACAGGTTCCTCTCCCCTCTGTACCAGTCTGTCATTGTAAACTTGTTTACTGTAAACGATATCTATAACTCTGTATGTAACCCCTTTCTCATGTACAGCACCATGGAATTAATGGTGCTATGTAAATAAATAATAATAACAGGACCCCAGTCAGCACACAGGGGCCCCAGGCAGCACACAGGGGGGCAGAGACAGCGCATGGGGCTCTTGACAGCGCAAGGAGCCCCAGACATGGCACAGGGGCCCCAGACTTTGCACAGGATTGAGTGATATACTCATGAATGGGGCCCCAGGCAGCGCACAGTGGGCAGAGACAGCCATGGGGCCCCAGGCAAAGCAAGGGTCCCCAGACATGGCACAGGGTCCCCAGATATCACACAGGGACCCGAGACATCACACAGGGGCCCCAGACATCGCACAGGATTGAGTGATATACTCAAGAACGGGGCCCCAGACAGTGCACAGGGGGGAAGAGACAGCGTGTGGGGAGCCCCATGTGCTGCCTGGGCCCCCATGTGCTGCCTGATGCCCCCATGTGCTGCCTGGGGCCCCGTTATTGAGTATATCAGTCAATGGTTCTCAAAAGCCTGAAAAATCTGATCTACAGCATCTGGAATATATTCTGACCGGGAGGGGTATAATCTGGCCTAAGCCAATTTATACCCCGAGGTATAGTTTGGCCTAAGCCAGAATATACCCAGGGTATTATCTGGTTTAGGCCACTTTAACCCGGGTATATTCTAGGCGGGGGGGTTAATCTGGCCTGTTACAGGAACAGGCCAGATTAACCCCCGCCTGAAAAATCTGATCTACAGTAGCTGGGGTATATGCTGACCGGGAGGATTATAATCTGGCCTAGGCCAATTTATACCCTGGGGTATAGTTTGGCCTAGGCGAGAATATACCCAGGGTATTATCTGGCTTAGGCCACTTTAACCCTGGGTATATTCTGGGCGGGGGGTTAATCTGGCCTGTTACACCTGTGCCCCTGCAGAGTTCTCCTTCCCTTTCTATTCAGGGACTCTGGCATATTCACCACACCAGCCACAAGGTGTGGTCCCCTGTGTACTCCCTGCTTCTTTGTGTTGTACGTGTAGAAGGGAAGACCAAGCACCCAGAGCTGCTGAAGGGTTGGGTCAGGAACTGCTGGGGCCAAACCTCCTGTTCCTGGGGGGAATGAGATTGCAGCTGGAGCGAGCCAGTAACCTGGGTGAAAGGGGCGCGGCCAGTCAGTGTGAGGTAAAATGGGTTGCAACAGAAGCGGTCTTCCCGCCAGAATGCTGATGAGGTACAGACCGCGAACACTGAGAGGGGAGTGACATGCCACGGCGTGAGGAGAAAATGCATCATAGTGACGGACTCATCGAAACCGGCGGGTGCGCGTATGGGAGCGCGAGATTGACGGAGCATCGCAGTACAGATGTCCGAGTGTCGGACAGAGAAATCTTGTGGGGAGCTCTACTCTCTTACTCCACAAATATATGGACTAGGGACTCAGTGGGTAGAACTGGAGACCACCCGCTGCCGCCAGAAGAAGGACTGTGGGCTAGGCGAGGACCTCAGCAGACATTACACCAAACACCACCGACGTTCTGCAATCCATGGGGCCTTCAGAGAGTGACAGGCTACTGAATCACGATAAATGGAACTGTTAACAAGAAACTGTTTAGTTAACCAACGTTTATTCAGTTTTACATTTGTACTCTTTGTTTACCTTACCATCTCCCTTTGAGGAGTTTTCCCACTGTTAAATGATTAAATATAGTTTATCCCTGCTCTGCAACATCTGTGTTACTTTATCCCAGTGCCTGCTTATTACATACGCACCTAGTGCATGCAAGCGCACTCCCCTGCTCTTCAAGGGACAGCACACGCACATAGTAAAATGCCCCCAGTCAATGACTGGGAGGCATTTCATATAAAAGGCACCCATCCCAATAGCGAGGGGCCGAAGCAACATACTGTCATTAGTGTGTGGTGGAACTAGTGAGTTGGGAGGTCCTTTGGCCCTTGTGGCCAATCCCGAATCCGAAGTCCCTGGTCCTTGTGTGGTCAGTCCTGAACCCTGAAGCTGCTCAGGCGGTACCTGAATCTATATCCGAGACCTGTGTCTCTGAACATGTGCTTATCCCAGTATTACATGTCTCCAAATCATCCCTGTCTGAGACTCCATGACAGTAATTATTCCCCCGGAGGATCCTGCACCTAGTAATCTGAATGCAGCCCGAGCCCTAATCCATGCCTGCTTACCTGACCCCGGGGATATGCAGCTGCAGTACCAGGGACTGCCTAGGAGCAGTAACTGGTGGCTACCTGCAGCTCAAACGGACACAGTGGATCCATAAACCAAGTGCACCACCTGCTTATAGAACAATTTGCTTTGGCCATGTGTCCCGCTGATCACCAGATCTCTTTGCGCTTGGGGCAGTATCAGCAGTTGAGCTACCAGCAAGAGAGCCAGGAAAAAAATGTTGTTTCAACTGTAGACACTAGTTGCCAGATTGGAAACCCTGATGTCTGCTGTGCCAGTCTAAGTTGCGGTACCTACGGCTGTACCTATTCAACCTGAAACTTATGCTTCTGCAGTGGAACCCGTCATTTCTGATCTGCCTCGGTACTATGGGGATCCATCAGTTTGAGCCATCAGTTTTCTTCTGATCAGCTCAAGGTGAGATTCCTAATATCCTTCCTAGCAGGCGATGCCCTAGCCTGGCTCAACCCCCTATGTGAGACAGAGGGGATCCTGTGACCTCGAATTTGCAGGCTTTACTGGTGGCCTTCCGGAAGGTCTTTGATGAGCCGAGTCTATAGTCTTCTGCAACAACTTCCCTTCCCAGCTTCCAGGAGCAGACCAGACGGGTGACATGCATGAGGAAACCATCTCGTCTGGCTCTGTTCTTCCAGAGACCACCTGTTCCTCAGCCTGTAGAGGCAGCTATACGTATGAAATCCATCAAGATTGACTGCAGTTGGCTGGCTGAGCAGCAGCCGGAACTGAGTCATGAGAAGGGGTATCACTAAAGTTGTGAGCAACATCCAACAGTCTTTGTCCTGAGTAGACTAAAAAATTCCAAAGCCTTGGGCCGGTAGGAGAAGCGGTTCTTGGCGGCAGTAGTCTCTCTACACCTATGACTGTGACTGTATCCGTGGCAAATGGAGGCTTCGGTTCGGCAGGAAAGTTGTTGCTACAAGCCATGAACAGTCAGTGTGAGATTCCCGTCTGTCAGCTCCAGAATCCGGTGGGTGTTTGGTTACCATCGTTAAAGTAAAAAAAACAACCACTACATACTACATTCTAACCTCCGAACAATTGTTCAGGGTAGCATTCTGGCGGAGGAATATTGTTCTCAATTCAGACAGTAGTCTGTTGAGGTGGGGTGGAATGATTCAGGCTTACGTAGCATGTTCCTGGATGGACTGGTGGATTCTGTAAATGACATGTTGGTGCACCAGTCACCACCTCAAAGTCTAGACGTCGCCATTAGGGTTGAGCGAAACGGGTCGAACATTTTCAAAAGTCGCCGACTTTTGGCTAAGTCGGGGTTTCATGAAACCCGATCCGACCCCTGTGCGGGGTCGGCCATGCGGTACGCGACTTTCGCGCCAAAGTCGCGTTTCAATGACGCGAAAAGCGCCATTTCTCAGCCAATGAAGGTAAACGCAGAGTGTGGGCAGCGTGATGACATAGGTCCTGGTCCCCACCATCTTAGAGAAGGGCATTGCAGTGATTGGCTTGCTGTCTGCGACGTCACAGGGGCTATAAAGAGGCGTTCCCGCCGACCGCCATCTTACTGCTGCTGATCTGAGCTTAGGGAGAGGTTGCTGCCGCTTTGTCAGAAGCAGGGATAGCGTTAGGCAGGGTCCATTAACCACAAAACCGCTTGTGCTGCAGCGATTTGCACTGTCCAACACCACCCTCGGTGTGCAGGGACAGTGGAAGTTTTTTTTTTTTTTTTTTTCCCCTCAGCGCTGTAGCTCATTGGGCTGCCCTAGAAGGCTCCCTGATAGCTGCATTGCTGTGTGTACGCCGCTGTGCAAACCAACTGCTTTTTTCAAAGCACAAATCCTCTTGTTCCTTCCTTTCTGCACAGCTATCTTTTTTGTTTGTCCACACTTTTTATTTCATTTGTGCATCAGTCCACTCCTTATTGCTGCCTGCCATACCTGGCTGAGATTACTGCAGGCAGGGAGATAGTAGCTGCCTGCCATACCTGGCTGAGATTACTGCAGGCAGGGAGATAGTAATTGTAGGACATTCCCTGTTTTTTTTTTGTTTGTTTTTTTGGTGGGAGATTAAGATTGGCAATTTGGCATTTCTGCTAGAGTGCCATCCCTGTGTGTGCCATCTCTCTCACATAGTGGGCCATAGAAAGCCTTTTCATTTTTCTGTATTTTTTTTTGTGGGGTGTATAAATTCTCCCTGATAAAAATACAGTGGGAGATTAATATTGGCCTTTGGGCTTGTGTGCCAGTCCTGAGTGTGCCATCTCTCTCACAAATAGTGGGCCATAGAAAGCCTATTTTATTTTTTTTTGGGTTTTATAAATTCTCCCTGAAAAAAAGGGAGATTAATATTGGCCTCTGGGCTTGTGTGCCAGTCCTGAGCGTGCCATCTGTGCCAGCCCTGAGCGTGCCATCTCTCTCACAAATAGTGGGCCATAGAAAGCCTATTTAATTTTTTTTTTGGTTTTATAAATTCTCCCTGAAAAAAAGGGAGATTAATATTGGCCTCTGGGCTTGTGTGCCAGTTGTGAGCGTGCCATCTGTGCCAGTCCTGAGCGTGCCATCTCTCTCACAAATAGTGGGCCATAGAAAGCCTATTTAATTTTTTTTTTTGTTTTATAAATTTTCCCTGAAAAAAGGGAGATTAATATTGGCCTCTGGGCTTGTGTGCCAGTTGTGAGCGTGCCATCTGTGCCAGTCCTGAGCGTGCCATCTCTCTCACAAATAGTGGGCCATAGAAAGCCTATTTAATTTTTTTTTTGGTTTTATAAATTTTCCCTGAAAAAAGGGAGATTAATATTGGCCTCTGGGCTTGTGTGCCAGTTGTGAGCGTGCCATCTGTGCCAGTCCTGAGCGTGCCATCTCTCTCACAAATAGTGGGCCATAGAAAGCCTATTTAAATATTTTTTTGGTTTTATAAATTCTCCCAGAAAAAAAGGGAGATTAATATTGGCCTCTGGGCTTCTGTGCCAGTCCTGAGCGTGCCATCTGTGCCAGTCCTGAGCGTCCCATCTCTCTCACAAATAGTGGGCCATAGAAAGCCTATTTTTTTTTTTTTTTGGGTTTTAGAAATTCTCCCTGGAAAAAAAAAGGGAGATTAATATTGCCCTTTGGGCTTGTGTGCCAGTACTAAGCGTTCCATCTCTCTCTCTCTCTCAGTCAGTGGGCCATAGAACGCCTATTTTTGGTTTTATTTGTTTTCTAAATTCTCCCTGAAAAAATCATTTTATTTTATTTGGTTTCTAAATTCTTCCTGATAAAATCATATTTTTTTTATTATTTTTTTTTCTAAAGTCTCCCTGAAAAAAAAAAAAAAAAAAAAAAAACAGTGGGAGATTAATATTGGCCTTTCTGCTTGTGTGCCAGTCTTGACTCCTGGGTGCGTCATCTCTCAGTCAGTGGGCCATAGAACGCCTATTTTTGGTTTTATTTGTTTTATAAATTCTCCCTGAAAAAATCATTTTATTTTATTTGGTTTCTAAATTCTTCCTGATAAAATCATATTTTTTTTATTATTTTTTTTTCTAAAGTCTCCCTGAAAAAAAAAAAAAAAAACAACCAAAAAAAACAGTGGGAGATTAATATTGGCCTTTCTGCTTGTGTGCCAGTCTTGACTCCTGGGTGTGCCATCTCTCTCTCTCTCTCTCTCTCTCTCTCTCTCCAATTGTGGTCCATAGAAAGCCTATATTTTTTTTCCTTGATTTGGGTTCCAAAATCTACCAGAGAAAATAACTACATCAATCATTGGTAGAAAAATATTGGCCTCTGGGCTTGTGTGCCACTCCTGACTCCTGTGTGCGTCATCTCTCAGTCAGTGGGCCATAGAACGCCTATTTTTGGTTTTATTTGTTTTATAAATTCTCCCTGAAAAAATCATTTTATTTTATTTGGTTTCTAAATTCTTCCTGATAAAATCATATTTTTTTTATTATTTTTTTTTCTAAAGTCTCCCTGAAAAAAAAAAAAAAAAACAACCAAAAAAAACAGTGGGAGATTAATATTGCCCTTTCTGCTTGTGTGCCAGTCTTGACTCCTGGGTGTGCCATCTCTCTCTCTCTCTCTCTCTCTCTCTCTCTCCAATTGTGGTCCATAGAAAGCCTATATTTTTTTTCCTTGATTTGGGTTCCAAAATCTACCAGAGAAAATAACTACATCAATCATTGGTAGAAAAATATTGGCCTCTGGGCTTGTGTGCCACTCCTGACTCCTGTGTGCGTCATCTCTCAGTCAGTGGGCCATAGAACGCCTATTTTTGTTTTTATTTGTTTTATAAATTCTCCCTGAAAAAATCATTTTATTTTATTTGGTTTCTAAATTCTTCCTGATAAAATCATATTTTTTTTATTATTTTTTTTTCTAAAGTCTCCCTGAAAAAAAAAAAAAAAAAAAAAAACAGTGGGAGATTAATATTGGCCTTTCTGCTTGTGTGCCAGTCTTGACTCCTGGGTGTGCCATCTCTCTCTCTCTCTCTCTCTCTCCAATTGTGGTCCATAGAAAGCCTATATTTTTTTTCCTTGATTTGGGTTCCAAAATCTACCAGAGAAAATAACTACATCAATCATTGGTAGAAAAATATTGGCCTCTGGGCTTGTGTGCCACTCCTGACTCCTGTGTGCGTCATCTCTCAGTCAGTGGGCCATAGAACGCCTATTTTTGTTTTTATTTTTTTTATAAATTCTCCCTGAAAAAATCATTTTATTTTATTTGGTTTCTAAATTCTTCCTGATAAAATCATATTTTTTTTATTATTTTTTTTTCTAAAGTCTCCCTGAAAAAAAAAAAAAAAAAACAAACAAAAAAAACAGTGGGAGATTAATATTGGCCTTTCTGCTTGTGTGCCAGTCTTGACTCCTGGGTGTGCCATCTCTCTCTCTCTCTCTCTCTCTCTCTCTCCAATTGTGGTCCATAGAAAGCCTATATTTTTTTTCCTTGATTTGGGTTCCAAAATCTACCAGAGAAAATAACTCCATCAATCATTGGTAGAAAAATATTGGCCTCTGGGCTTGTGTGCCACTCCTGATTCCTGTGTGCGTCATCTCTCACTCAGTGGCCCATAGAAAGCATATAGTTTGTTACATTTGTTTTCTAAATTCTCCCTGCAAAAATCTATTTTTTTTTTTTTGGGGGGTTTCTAAAGTGTTCCTGAAAAAAATAAAAATAAAAAAAAAATAATAGTGTGACATTAATATTAACATTTGTGCTTCAGTGACAGTCCTGCGTGTGGGGCATCTCTCTAATTTGCAGCCACCAAAAAAAGAGTGTGTAACATTGGGCCTGATTTTCGCTGTGGTCTCACCAACCTGTAAAGGGGTAGCTAAATCATACTGAAGTTATAGCTCACCGTGTAAGTTGTGTGACTGCAACAAATAACGTTAGTTTGGTTACGTTTTTAAAACAATGAGGAAGTCTAGTGGAAGAGGTCGTGGCCGGGGGCGTTCATTGTCAGCTGGTAATGAGGGTAGTGGTAGTGGTGGAGCATCAGGTGGTCGTGGGGAAAAAAATATTGCACCTAAGTCTGGAGCTGTGGAGCCAGGTTCGTCGTCCGGCTACACAAGGCCTCGAACGCTCCCTTTTCTGGGATTAGGAAAACCGCTTTTAAAGCCGGAGCAGCAAGAGCAAGTTTTGGCTTATCTTGCTGACTCAGCCTCTAGCTCTTTTGCCTCCTCTCGTGAAACTGGTAAAAGTAAAAGCAGCGCGTCGTTAGTGGATGTTCACGGTCAGGGACAAGTCACTTCCTTGTCCTCTTCAGCAAAAACAACAACAGAGAAGAATGCAGCAGGCGACACAACGGGTTACTCCATGGAGCTCTTTACACATACCGTCCCTGGCTTAGAAAGTGAAGCAGTTAACAGTCCATGCCCATTACAAATTGAATCTGACATGGAGTGCACTGACGCACAGCCACAGCCAGACTACTATGCTGGTCCTTTGACTCAGACCACAACATTGCCCTCGCAGGGTGCTGATCAAGAATCAGACCCTGATGAGACTATGTTGCCCCATCACGAACGCTATACCACCGAACGACACGGTGACACAGACGAAGTTGCGCAGGAGGTACAAGAAGAGTTATTAGATGACCCAGTTCTTGACCCCGATTGGCAGCCATTGGGGGAACAGGGTGCAGGCGGCAGCAGTTCTGAAGCAGAGGAGGAGGAGGGGCCGCAGCAGGCATCAACATCGCCACAGGTTCCATCTGCCGGGCCCGTATCTTGCCCAAAACGCGTGGCAAAGCCAAAACCTGGTGGAGGACAGCGTGGCCATCCGGTTAAAGCTCAGTCTGCAATGCCTGAAAAGGTATCCGATGCTAGAAAGAGTGCAGTCTGGCATTTTTTTAAACAACATCCAATTGATCAGCGCAAAGTCATCTGTCAAAAATGTTCTACTTCCTTAAGCAGAGGTCAGAATCTGAAAAGTCTCAATACTAGTTGCATGCATAGACATTTAACCACCATGCATTTGAAAGCTTGGACTAACTACCAAACGTCCCTTAAGGTTGTTGCACCCTCGGCCAATGAAGCTAGTCATCAACGCAACATCCCTTCCGGCAGTGTAGGACCACCATTTAGCGCACCACCTGCTGTATCTGTGCAGGTATCTTTGCCAGGCCAAAGCAGTCAGGGTCAGGGAATCACCAGTTTCGTAGTAGGAAACACTGCATCTAGGGCACCGGCGGCAACAATACCATCTCCCACCGTCTCTCAGTCTGCCATGTCCACCGGCACCCCCGCTAGTTCCACGATCTCCAGCTCTCCAGTCCAGCTCACCCTACATGAGACTATGGTTAGAAAAAGGAAATACTTAGCCTCGCATCCGCGTACACAGGGTTTGAACGCCCACATAGCTAGACTAATCTCGTTAGAGATGATGCCCTACCGGTTAGTTGAAAGCGAAGCTTTCAAAGACCTGATGGACTACGCTGTACCACGCTACGAGCTACCCAGTCGACACTTTTTTTCCAGAAAAGCCATCCCAGCCCTCCACCAGCATGTTAAAGAGCGCATCGTCCATGCACTCAGGCAATCTGTGAGCACAAAGGTGCACCTGACAACAGATGCATGGACCAGTAGGCATGGCCAGGGACGTTACGTGTCCATCACGGCACACTGGGTAAATGTGGTGGATTCAGGGTCCACAGGGGACAGCAAGTTTGGGACAGTTCTGCCTAGCCCACGGTCTAGTAAACAGTTGTCTGTAGCCGTTCGCACCCCCTCCTCCTCCTCCTCCTCCTCGTCCTCCTGCAGAAGCAAGAGCTCGTCCACAGACCGCAGTCGCACAAACACTCCATCCGCACCTGCCACTGTTGCACACCAGGTCTCCCATTATGGGGCAGCTACTGGCATACGTCAGCAGGCTGTATTGGCTATGAAGTGTTTGGGCGACAATAGACACACCGCGGAAGTTCTGTCCGAGTTCTTGCAGCAAGAAACGCAGTCGTGGCTGGGCACTGTAGATCTTGAGGCAGGCAAGGTAGTGAGTGATAACGGAAGGAATTTCATGGCTGCCATCTCCCTTTCCCAACTGAAACACATTCCTTGCCTGGCTCACACCTTAAACCTGGTGGTGCAGTGCTTCCTGAAAAGTTATCCGGGGTTATCCGACCTGCTCCTCAAAGTGCGTGGACTTTGCGCACATATCCGCCGTTCGCCTGTACACTCCAGCCGTATGCAGACCTATCAGCGTTCTTTGAACCTTCCCCAGCATCGCCTAATCATAGACGTTGCAACAAGGTGGAACTCAACACTGCACATGCTTCAGAGACTGTGCGAACAGAGGCGGGCTGTTATGTTTTTGTGGGAGGATACACATACACGGGCAGGCAGTAGGATGGCAGACATGGAGTTGTCAGGTGTGCAGTGGTCGAAGATTCAAGACATGTGTCAAGTCCTTCAGTGTTTTGAGGAATGCACACGGCTGGTTAGTGCAGACAACGCCATAATAAGCATGAGCATCCCCCTAATGCGTCTGCTGATGCAAAGTTTGACGCACATAAAGGATCAGGCGTCTGCACCAGAGGAAGAGGAAAGCCTTGATGACAGTCAGCGATTGTCTGGTCAGGGCAGTGTACATGACGAGGTACCGGGCGAAGAGGAGGTGGAGGATGAGGAGGATGATGGGGATGAGTATATTTTTAATGAGGAAGCTTTCCCGGGGGCACGGGAAATTGGTGGCGTGGCAAGGCCGGGTTCTGGTTTTTTGAGGGACACAAGTGACGTAGATTTGCCTGCAACTGCCCCTCAACCAAGCACAACCGCAGATTTGACAACGGGAACTTTGGCCCACATGGCGGATTATGCCTTGCGTATCCTCAAAAGGGACACACGCATTACAAAAATGATGAACGATGACGATTACTGGTTGGCCTGCCTCCTTGATCCTCGCTATAAAGGCAAATTGCAAAATATTATGCCACATGAGAACTTGGAACTAATATTAGCAACAAAACAATCAACTCTTGTTGACCGTTTGCTTCTGGCATTCCCTGCACACAGCGCCCGTGATCGTTCTCACACGAGCTCCAGGGGCCAGCAGACCAGAGGTGTTAGAGGGGCAGAAATCAGAAGTGGCGTTGGCCAGAGGGGTTTTCTGACCAGGTTGTGGAGTGATTTTTCTATGACCGCAGACAGGACAGGTACTGCAGCATCAATTCAAAGTGACAGGAGACAACATTTGTCCAGTATGGTTACAAACTATTTTTCATCCCTTATCGACGTTCTCCCTCAACCGTCATTCCCATTTGATTACTGGGCATCCAAATTAGACACCTGGCCAGAATTGGCAGAATATGCATTGCAGGAGCTTGCTTGCCCGGCAGCTAGTGTCCTATCAGAAAGAGTATTCAGTGCTGCAGGTTCAATACTAACAGAAAAAAGGACTCGTCTGGCTACCCAAAATGTAGATGATCTAACCTTCATTAAAATGAACCACAACTGGATTTCAAAATCTTTTGCCCCACCCTGCCCGGCTGACACCTAGCTTTCCTATGAAAAGGTCTTGCCTGTGGACTATTCTGAATGACTTTTCCAATCTCGTAATTTTCTTCACCTGATTGTCCAGCATACGACATGTTTCCACCTCACGAAATGGCCAAACTCCCCACACGGGGCCGTGCTATCGCCACTTTGCGCTTGGACCCTTGAGAGTGCTGTTTGTCTGAAGAGGTGGGTGTGGCCGCTTTTGGTCGACGGCACTGCCACTGGGTCCCTCATAGTACAATAAAGTGTCTCTGGCGGTGGTGGTGCGCACCCAACGTCAGACACACCGTTGTAATATGAGGGGCCCTGTGCCTGTACCGCCGGCCACAAGACAGTTCCCCCCCCCCAGCTCAAACAGTGCTCTACCACTAGCAAAATTATCTCTCACAGCTTCACCAATGTGTAGTCTAGGCGCTGACATCCTTCAATGCCTGGCACTGACAATACCATTGTTTTGACATTTTTGTTATGTTAGGCCTTCGAAGCCTGTCTGCGGTCCCTTCTTTCTACAACTACTACACTGACCAGGCCACTGCTGGCCGTGTTACCCTGGAACCAATTTAAAAGTGCCTACAGTCAGCCCAATTTTGTTATGTTAGGCCTTCGAAGACTGTCTGCCGTCACTCCTTCCACTAGACTTCCACTGACCATACACTGCTGCCCATGTACCCCTGGAACCAATTTAAAGTGCCTACAGCCAGCCCAATTTTGTTATGTTAGGCCTTCGAAGCCTGTCTGCGGTCACTCCTTCCACTAGACTTCCACTGACCAGACCACTGCTGCCCGTGTACCCCTGCAACCAATTTAAAAGTGCCTACAGCCAGCCCAAGTTTGTTATGTTAGGCCTTCGAAGCCTGTCTGCGGTCACTCCTTCCACTAGACTTCCACTGACCAGACCACTGCTGCCCGTGTACCCCTGGAACCAATTTAAAAGTGCCTACAGCCAGCCCAAGTTTGTTATGTTAGGCCTTGGAAGCCTGTCTGCGGTCACTCCTTCCACTAGACTTCCACTGACCAGACCACTGCTGCCCGTGTACCCCTGGAACCAATTTAAAAGTGCCTACAGCCAGCCCAAGTTTGTTATGTTAGGCCTTGGAAGCCTGTCTGCGGTCACTCCTTCCACTAGACTTCCACAGACCAGACCACTGCTGCCCGTGTACCCCTGGAACCAATTTAAAAGTGCCTACAGCCAGCCCAAGTTTGTTATGTTAGGCCTTCGAAGCCTGTCTGCGGTCACTCCTTCCACTAGACTTCCACTGACCAGACCACTGCTGCCCGTGTACCCCTGGAACCAATTTAAAAGTGCCTACAGCCAGCCCAAGTTTGTTATGTTAGGCCTTCGAAGCCTCTCTGCGGTCACTCCTTCCACTAGACTTCCACAGACCAGACCACTGCTGCCCGTGTACCCCTGGAACCAATTTAAAAGTGCCTACAGCCAGCCCAAGTTTGTTATGTTAGGCCTTGGAAGCCTGTCTGCGGTCACTCCTTCCACTAGACTTCCACTGACCAGACCACTGCTGCCCGTGTACCCCTGGAACCAATTTAAAAGTGCCTACAGCCAGCCCAAGTTTGTTATGTTAGGCCTTCGAAGCCTGTCTGCGGTCACTCCTTCCACTAGACTTCCACAGACCAGACCACTGCTGCCCGTGTACCCCTGGAACCAATTTAAAAGTGCCTACAGCCAGCCCAAGTTTGTTATGTTAGGCCTTGGAAGCCTGTCTGCGGTCACTCCTTCCACTAGACTTCCACTGACCAGACCACTGCTGCCCGTGTACCCCTGGAACCAATTTAAAAGTGCCTACAGCCAGCCCAAGTTTGTTATGTTAGGCCTTGGAAGCCTGTCTGCGGTCACTCCTTCCACTAGACTTCCACTGACCAGACCACTGCTGCCCGTGTACCCCTGGAACCAATTTAAAAGTGCCTACAGCCAGCCCAAGTTTGTTATGTTAGGCCTTGGAAGCCTGTCTGCGGTCACTCCTTCCACTAGACTTCCACAGACCAGACCACTGCTGCCCGTGTACCCCTGGAACCAATTTAAAAGTGCCTACAGCCAGCCCAAGTTTGTTATGTTAGGCCTTCGAAGCCTGTCTGCGGTCACTCCTTCCACTAGACTTCCACTGACCAGACCACTGCTGCCCGTGTACCCCTGGAACCAATTTAAAAGTGCCTACAGCCAGCCCAAGTTTGTTATGTTAGGCCTTCGAAGCCTGTCTGCGGTCACTCCTTCCACTAGACTTCCACAGACCAGACCACTGCTGCCCGTGTACCCCTGGAACCAATTTAAAAGTGCCTACAGCCAGCCCAAGTTTGTTATGTTAGGCCTTGGAAGCCTGTCTGCGGTCACTCCTTCCACTAGACTTCCACTGACCAGACCACTGCTGCCCGTGTACCCCTGGAACCAATTTAAAAGTGCCTACAGCCAGCCCAAGTTTGTTATGTTAGGCCTTGGAAGCCTGTCTGCGGTCACTCCTTCCACTAGACTTCCACTGACCAGACCACTGCTGCCCGTGTACCCCTGGAACCAATTTAAAAGTGCCTACAGCCAGCCCAAGTTTGTTATGTTAGGCCTTGGAAGCCTGTCTGCGGTCACTCCTTCCACTAGACTTCCACTGACCAGACCACTGCTGCCCGTGTACCCCTGGAACCAATTTAAAAGTGCCTACAGCCAGCCCAAGTTTGTTATGTTAGGCCTTGGAAGCCTGTCTGCGGTCACTCCTTCCACTAGACTTCCACAGACCAGACCACTGCTGCCCGTGTACCCCTGGAACCAATTTAAAAGTGCCTACAGCCAGCCCAAGTTTGTTATGTTAGGCCTTCGAAGCCTGTCTGCGGTCACTCCTTCCACTAGACTTCCACTGACCAGACCACTGCTGCCCGTGTACCCCTGGAACCAATTTAAAAGTGCCTACAGCCAGCCCAAGTTTGTTATGTTAGGCCTTCGAAGCCTCTCTGCGGTCACTCCTTCCACTAGACTTCCACAGACCAGACCACTGCTGCCCGTGTACCCCTGGAACCAATTTAAAAGTGCCTACAGCCAGCCCAAGTTTGTTATGTTAGGCCTTGGAAGCCTGTCTGCGGTCACTCCTTCCACTAGACTTCCACTGACCAGACCACTGCTGCCCGTGTACCCCTGGAACCAATTTAAAAGTGCCTACAGCCAGCCCAAGTTTGTTATGTTAGGCCTTCGAAGCCTGTCTGCGGTCACTCCTTCCACTAGACTTCCACAGACCAGACCACTGCTGCCCGTGTACCCCTGGAACCAATTTAAAAGTGCCTACAGCCAGCCCAAGTTTGTTATGTTAGGCCTTGGAAGCCTGTCTGCGGTCACTCCTTCCACTAGACTTCCACTGACCAGACCACTGCTGCCCGTGTACCCCTGGAACCAATTTAAAAGTGCCTACAGCCAGCCCAAGTTTGTTATGTTAGGCCTTGGAAGCCTGTCTGCGGTCACTCCTTCCACTAGACTTCCACTGACCAGACCACTGCTGCCCGTGTACCCCTGGAACCAATTTAAAAGTGCCTACAGCCAGCCCAAGTTTGTTATGTTAGGCCTTGGAAGCCTGTCTGCGGTCACTCCTTCCACTAGACTTCCACAGACCAGACCACTGCTGCCCGTGTACCCCTGGAACCAATTTAAAAGTGCCTACAGCCAGCCCAAGTTTGTTATGTTAGGCCTTCGAAGCCTGTCTGCGGTCACTCCTTCCACTAGACTTCCACTGACCAGACCACTGCTGCCCGTGTACCCCTGGAACCAATTTAAAAGTGCCTACAGCCAGCCCAAGTTTGTTATGTTAGGCCTTCGAAGCCTGTCTGCGGTCACTCCTTCCACTAGACTTCCACAGACCAGACCACTGCTGCCCGTGTACCCCTGGAACCAATTTAAAAGTGCCTACAGCCAGCCCAAGTTTGTTATGTTAGGCCTTGGAAGCCTGTCTGCGGTCACTCCTTCCACTAGACTTCCACTGACCAGACCACTGCTGCCCGTGTACCCCTGGAACCAATTTAAAAGTGCCTACAGCCAGCCCAAGTTTGTTATGTTAGGCCTTGGAAGCCTGTCTGCGGTCACTCCTTCCACTAGACTTCCACTGACCAGACCACTGCTGCCCGTGTACCCCTGGAACCAATTTAAAAGTGCCTACAGCCAGCCCAAGTTTGTTATGTTAGGCCTTCGAAGCCTGTCTGCGGTCACTCCTTCAACTAGACTTCCACAGACCAGACCACTGCTGCCCGTGTACCCCTGGAACCAATTTAAAAGTGCCTACAGCCAGCCCAAGTTTGTTATGTTAGGCCTTGGAAGCCTGTCTGCGGTCACTCCTTCCACTAGACTTCCACTGACCAGACCACTGCTGCCCGTGTACCCCTGGAACCAATTTAAAAGTGCCTACAGCCAGCCCAAGTTTGTTATGTTAGGCCTTCGAAGCCTGTCTGCGGTCACTCCTTCCACTAGACTTCCACAGACCAGACCACTGCTGCCCGTGTACCCCTGGAACCAATTTAAAAGTGCCTACAGCCAGCCCAAGTTTGTTATGTTAGGCCTTGGAAGCCTGTCTGCGGTCACTCCTTCCACTAGACTTCCACTGACCAGACCACTGCTGCCCGTGTACCCCTGGAACCAATTTAAAAGTGCCTACAGCCAGCCCAAGTTTGTTATGTTAGGCCTTGGAAGCCTGTCTGCGGTCACTCCTTCCACTAGACTTCCACTGACCATACACTGCTGCCCATGTACCCCTGGAACAAATTTAAAAGTGCCTACAGCCAGCCCAAGTTTGTTATGTTAGGCCTTCGAAGCCTGTCTGCGTCCCGTTCTTTCAACTACAACTACACTGACCAGGCCACTGATGGCCGTGTTCCCTTGGAACCAATTTTAACTTGCCTACAGCCAGCCCTATGTTATTATGTTAGGCCTTCGAAGCCTGTCTGCGTCCCGTTCTTTCAACTACAACTACACTGACCAGGCCACTGATGGCCGTGTTCCCCTGGAACCAATTTTAACTTGCCTACAGCCAGCCCAATGTTAGGCCTTTGATGCCTGTCTGCCGTCACTCCTTCCACTAGGCCTCCACTGACCTGTCTATTGCTGCCCGTGTACCCCTTGAACCAACATCATTAAATATAAAAAAAATTAATTTGATTATAAAAAATAAGATCGTGTTGAGATCTCAAATGCAGACATTTTAACAATCAAAACAAACACACAACAAATATCTGGAACTGTACTACAAAGGTCCAACAGCTACAATTTCTTTCTCCTGCAAGAAGTTAACTGAAAGTTTTTTGGAGTTGTTAACACAGATATGGCATCCACCGAGTGTTGTCCTGTCGCGTCTCCTTTAAATTATTTCCAATAAGATGTTAAACTATTAATTTAATAAAATCAATAATTAAAAAAATAATTGAGTAAGTCAAAAGCACATTGCAAATAAACATTAATTACAAATCAAGAAGCATGGCGCGTCCGAGGGTGAGTAGATACCGAATAAGAATATAATCACCCTCGGACGCGCAATGCTTATTTACAACAGCCTTCCTTCCTAAGAATCAGCCCTTCCGTGGTGTAGAGAGAGGTTGTGTTACACTCCAAGGTGTTCCCCAGGTTGCCTTTCCTGAGCTTCGATCTTCCGGCTCTCGTTTAGTAGCTGTTGGAAACTACGCTGCATTAGGCCTACTAATTGTGTATGGGTGAAACAGTGGCGCATCTGCGGTCCCTCCTTCCACTAGGCCTCCACTGACCTGTCTACTGCGGCCCGTGTACCCCTTGAACCAACCTAATAAAATATTTAAAAAATTAATTTGATTATAAAAAATAAGATCGTGTTGAGATCTCAAATGCAGACATTTTAACAATCAAAACAAACACACAACAAATATCTGGAACTGTACTACAAAGGTCCAACAGCTACAATTTCTTTCTCCTGCAAGAAGTTAACTGAAAGTTTTTTGGAGTTGTTAACACAGATATGGCATCCACCGAGTGTTGTCCTGTCGCGTCTCCTTTAAATTATTTCCAATAAGATGTTAAACTATTAATTTAATAAAATCAATAATTAAAAAAATAATTGAGTAAGTCAATAGCACATTGCAAATAAACATTAATTACAAATCAAGAAGCATGGCGCGTCCGAGGGTGAGTAGATACCGAATAAGAATATAATCACCCTCGGACGCGCAATGCTTATTTACAACAGCCTTCCTTCCTAAGAATCAGCCCTTTCGTGGTGTAGAGAGAGGTTGTGTTACACTCCAAGGTGTTCCCCGGGTTGCCTTTCATGAGCTTCGATCTTCCGGCTCTCGTTTAGTAGTTGGTGGAAACTACGCTGCATTAGGCCTACAAATTTGGTATGGGGTGTAGAGACAGGTTGTGTTACACTCCAAGGTTTTCACCAGGTTGCCTTTCCTGAGCTTCGATCTTCATGCTCTCGTTTAGTAGTTGTAGAAAAGTACGCTGAATTAGGCCTACAAAATGGGTATGGGGTGGAGAGAGATGGTGTGTTACACTCCAAGGTGTTCCCCAGGTTGCCTTTCCTGAGCTTCGATCTTCCGGCTCTCGTTTAGTAGCTGTTGGAAACTACGCTGCATTAGGCCTACTAATTGTGTATGGGTGAAACAGTGGCGCATCTGCGGTCCCTCCTTCCACTAGGCCTCCACTGACCTGTCTACTGCGGCCCGTGTACCCCTTGAACCAACCTAATAAAATATTTAAAAAATTAATTTGATTATAAAAAATAAGATCGTGTTGAGATCTCAAATGCAGACATTTTAACAATCAAAACAAACACACAACAAATATCTGGAACTGTACTACAAAGGTCCAACAGCTACAATTTCTTTCTCCTGCAAGAAGTTAACTGAAAGTTTTTTGGAGTTGTTAACACAGATATGGCATCCACCGAGTGTTGTCCTGTCGCGTCTCCTTTAAATTATTTCCAATAAGATGTTAAACTATTAATTTAATAAAATCAATAATTAAAAAAATAATTGAGTAAGTCAAAAGCACATTGCAAATAAACATTAATTACAAATCAAGAAGCATGGCGCGTCCGAGGGTGAGTAGATACCGAATAAGAATATAATCACCCTCGGACGCGCAATGCTTATTTACAACAGCCTTCCTTCCTAAGAATCAGCCCTTTCGTGGTGTAGAGAGAGGTTGTGTTACACTCCAAGGTGTTCCCCGGGTTGCCTTTCATGAGCTTCGATCTTCCGGCTCTCGTTTAGTAGTTGGTGGAAACTACGCTGCATTAGGCCTACAAATTTGGTATGGGGTGTAGAGACAGGTTGTGTTACACTCCAAGGTTTTCACCAGGTTGCCTTTCCTGAGCTTCTATCTTCAGGCTCTCATTAAATTGTGGTTAAATGGAACAACTGCATTTGGCGTACTAGTTGGTTTGGGGCCTACTATCGGTGTCTGCCGCTCCTTGCTGTTCTCCTGGTTTCCTGTCCTGAAATTCCATTTTCAGCCTCTCGTTAAGTAGTTGTTAATGTTAAACTGCATTTGGCCTACTAGTTGGGTTGGGGCCTACTATCGGTGTCTGCCACTCCTTGCTGTTCTCCTCCACTGAACAAAGCTGTGCCGCCTGTTTACTACGGTTGCCAATTTTGAACTGCATTTCGACTACTTACTGATTTGGCCCAACTCTCTGTGTCAGCCTCTCATTCCAGTTGTCCTCCACTGCAATGCCCCCTGGTTATTCCTGTGTTACCAATTTTGAACTGCATTTAGCCCACTTTCTTCTTTGGGCCTATATCTGTGTTTCCACTTCATCGTGCCCATTGCCCAGCCAGTGATAGATGAGTCTGCTGGTACATTGACCCATAACGCAACATTCCCCGTGCACGCTACACAACAACATTGTGACCCTGCTGAAAGTCAGGTTGCTCTTCCCGCATACCATACCACCTTACACGGGGACAAAGAGGAAGGTGCAGATGAAAGTGCAGGTTCCTTCATCAGGTGGGGGGAGGAATACTAGTTGGCGACGTCACTGGCACAGGGCCTCTCATAGTACGCAAAAGTGTTGCTGCCGGTGGGAGGCGCCCCCGCCGTGCAAACACACCGCTGTACTTTGAGGGGCCCTGTGCCAGTGCCAATGCCAACAAGTGGGCCCCCCCCTGCTTGCTCAGGATCACAGCACTTGCAAAGTTGAAATACTTACCTCTCCCTGCTCCACTGCCGTGACGTGGTCCAGATTTCCTGGGCCCACTAATTACTTGAACCAGCCCTACCCCACACAACTTTAGCCAAATGACCCCCAATTTCAAATGCCTTCCAATTATTATAAGGTAAATTACGCTTGACAAGCTTCATTAAGAAGAATGGATGGTTTTGACATTAAAATGGGCACTCTAGGTGTTTTCCTGGCCCCCACTCACTGCCGACTATGCTGCCCCATTGACTTGCATTGGGTTTCGTGTTTCGGTCGATCCCGACTTTACGTCATAATCGGCCGATTTCACTCGACCCGACTTTGGACATAGTCGGGTTTCGCAAAACCCGGCTCGACTCTAAAAAGGTCAAGGTCGCTCAACTCTAGTCGCCATGACTCTGGCCGTGCATTTGTACAGAAGGAGACAAGATTGGTTACTGGACAAAGCCTCTGGTAGGAGAGTAGTACCATCTCAGGATTTACCTTCATCTCGTGGGGAGGAGGCGATGCAACTGGGAAAGGAGACTTCTCTCAGAGCTTTGGAACTAGTCATTAATCATAACTCACTGGATAACTCCCTTCTTTCTCAGTGTGTAGAAACTTGTATTGAGTGTACAGTATATCTGAGGGTGGAGGAGCCTCCACAAGGAATAGATAACATTCTTGGTTCTTCAAACCCTTCCAACTCTCGCGATACTGAGTCTTCCTTGG
Organism: Ranitomeya imitator; assembly: GCF_032444005.1. Lineage (NCBI taxonomy): Eukaryota > Metazoa > Chordata > Amphibia > Anura > Dendrobatidae > Ranitomeya > Ranitomeya imitator. The sequence goes on from NC_091287.1 coordinate 242,390,315, forward strand.
CTCAGAAAACAAAACCACCATATTGACTGGGTTATTGGGGATGTCATTTGGTGGGGTGAGGAGTGTTGGGGCAAATGTTTTCAATGAGATTCCTCTCGTTCAGTGCTCTACCGCTCAAACTCTTTGGTATTTGTAGGAGTTTCCAGAGGTATTGTCTGAAAGAGAGCTGAGTTTTGCCTCCCTATGATTGTGAGATACAGCTGATGTATCCTAATCCTACACTACCCAACGGTAGAATCTTTAATCTGTGTAAACGTCAGAGGGTAGCTATGAGGCTATGAGTGACTATGTCAGAGAGAACGTATCTAAAGGGTTCATCCGCACTTCTAAATCCCATGTGGGAACAGGAGTCTTTTTTTTGGCTAAAAAAGACAGATGTTTAAGACCATGCATTAACAATCATGAGCTTAATAAAATGACTGTTAAAAAACAGAATCCTCTTTATGTAATCCCTGACTTATTTAACCAACTCATTGAGGCCAGGATCTTTACTAAACTAGATCATAAGGGGACCTATATTCTTTTTCGCATAAAGTCAGGAGATGAGTGGAAAACCGCTTTTAACACTCCCGAGGAGCACTGTGAATATTTCATGCCATTTGGTCACTGTAATGCCCCTTCAGTATTTCAGGCTTTGGTTAATGACATCTTTAGAGATACCATATATACTCGAGTATAAGCCGACCCAAATATAAGCCGAGGCACCTAATTTTACCACAAAAAATCTGGGAAAATGTAGTCACTTGAGTATAAGCCTGGTATGCATGGCACCCTCATTCCTATCCTGGTATGCATGGCCTCCTGATCCCCATCCAGATATGCATGGCCTCCTCATTGCTATCCTGGTATGCATGGCCCCCTCATCCCTATCCTGGTATGCATGGCCCCCTCATCCCTATCCTGGTATGCATGGCCCCCTCATTCCTATTCTGGTATGCATGGCCCCCCATCCCTATTCTGGTATACATAACCTCCTAGCCTCCATCCTGATATGCATGGCCACGTCATCCTTATCCTGGTATGCATGGCACCCTCATCTCTATACTGGTATGCATGGCCTCCTCATCGCTATCCTGGTGTGCATGATATCCCTATCCTGGTATGCATGGTCACCTCTTCCCCATCCTATTATGCATGGCCTCCTCATCTCTATCCTGGTATGCATGGCCTCCATCCGAAAAGCATAAAAAAAATAAACCATCCTACTTAGGCTAGGTTCACATCACGTTTGTGATGTTCGTTTAACGTATCCGTTAAACGGATGCGCTAACGCTGATGCCCAAATTCCCTTTTTTCTACGACTGCGCTAACGCATTGCATTGGCATGCATTAGTAATAGAGATCTATGCACAGTGAAAGCGTTCGTTCTCTGTGCGTTAGACCTAGCGTACCCGAAAACACGGTAGACCGCGTTCGAGGGTGCGTCACAAAGTAACGCATCATCGCTAACGCATGCCGATTTTGACATGCGTTAGGATGCATTACGATAATGGATGGCAATAGGTGCGTTAACGGATCCATTACATTGCATTACTGCCACTTAGTAACGGATCCCTTAAACGGACGGCACTAACGCAATGTGAACCTAGCCTTACCTTCCCTGCTACCCATCGTAGCATCCTGTTCTGATGCCAGTAGTTGATTTATGCTTGTAAGCAGCGCATGGCAGTGATGTCATGTACTACTTACAAGCAGAGGACAGCTGCCAGAATACTCACTGTTTTCCACGCAGAAGTGCAATGGCTGTAATTTTTTTTGTGTTTCTGGCTTGAAAAAGGCCCCTTTGGGACGAAATGTTGCTTCACTTGTCTACGTCAATTGTATTTCACCATGTGATTTTTAAGGATGGAATAAAGGTTACGTTTTATCCCTATTTTCCCTTGTGCCTCGAAATCTTGGATTTTCCATGATGCACCCTATAGTTCTCCGTACCATATAAAGCACCCCATAGTCTTCCACATAGTATAATGCATCCCATAGTCCTTCATGCAGCACAATACACTCCTTATAGTCCTACATACAGTATAATGCACCACCTTAGTCCTCCATACAGTGAAATGCACGCCTATAGTCCTCCATACATTATAATGCTCTCCCCATAGTCCTACATTCAGTATACTGCACTCTCCATAGGCCTTTATTGTATAATGCTCTCCCCATAGTCCTCCATACAGTTTAATGCAGTCCCCATAGTTCTCCATACAGTATACTGAACTCCACATAGTACTCCATACAGTATACTACACTCCTCATAATCCTCCATACAGTATACTACACTCTCCATAGTCATCCAAACAGTACACTGCACTCATCATAGTCCTCCACACAGTATATACTGCACTCTGAATAGTCATCTATACAGTATACTTCTCTCCCCATAGCCATCCATACAGTATATTGCACTCCCCATAGTCCTCCATACAGTATAATGTTCTCCCCATAGTCCTCCGTACAGTAAAATGTACTCCCCATAGTCCTCCATACAGTATAATGGTCACCCCATAGTCCTCCATACAGTATTATGGCCACCTCAATGTGCTCAATGATTTAAAAAAACAGCAAAAAAAAACCAAAACAAACAATATTCACTTCTCCTACTCGTTCTCCCGCTACTCTGGTCTCTGGAGCGAGTGCTGAGTCGTCAGACAAGAGAAAAAATTATGGAGGAGCTCTCTTCTGTCATTACTTTCAACTATTGGCATCCAGGATGCAGATACAGTTGAACATGTGATAACAGGTGGGGGAGGATCGGTGCAGGTGCTTGCCCCTATCCCCTCTGATTTATGGGTCCCATAGCTGCCGCCATTGGCGGTACGCCACTGAGTATAGACATACTTTTACACGCACACTTTTACATTAAAGTCTTTTCTCGAGCAGTAGTAATCAGTTCTTCTACTACACAGAATGCCCTCATTATCATGTGCTTTGGGTACAGCAGTAAACATAATGTGGATTTGAGTGGCAGGAGTAAGTGATCAGCACCAGTCTGTGGTAATTCCTGTTGGATGCCTTTAAATAAATTAGGCATATGTTACTCCAGCTTGCTTATAGTTCAAGACTGGTGTTTGAAAGGCCAATTTTTATAAATTCCACCAAATATGTATTATTAGGCCTCCCATAATACTCCCAACTTTTCCTCCCCCAATTTCTGTGTATCTTTCAGCCTATTTGAGGGAATTGTTATACAGACATGTTGACGGTGACAAAAATCTTCCTGCTGGGACTTGAAGCTTCAGCTGTTTGAAACTTCTTCCACTTTCTATCTGTGATGCCAGCTAATTAGGTTCTTAATCTCCATCCTATACACATTAAACTACCATCAGCCAAACACACCAATATTGACAGATAGGACCGTCTGTTTAATGTGTATGAGGGCCACCAGAAATGTCTGGTAATGGCTCTTTCATAGAGAACACAGGAGTGCTCAGCAGAGAGAGAGTACTCCTGTATGTGGGAGAGACGGCTGGTTGGTTGCCGGCAAAAGGATTGGCTTAACCATCATTCTGCTTACAGTAATCTATGGTGTATGGGGACTTTAAATATAAGCTGTGACATTTATTCTTTTTGTATTATTGTTTGAAAAAGACTCTCGCTAAATCAAACCTGTGTACCTTGTATTGTATGTTCATCTTTCAGTACACACAATGACCAGTCCATGCTGCAATATCTGATTTTTTTTTTATCAGAGGCACTATTTCAACATATTTTTTAAGAGGACATTTATTTTAATGATGGGTACAAATTGGTAATATATATGGTTTGTTACAGATATCATCAAAAATGAAAAAGAAATTAAAGAAACAGATGAAGCATGAACTCCAGGAGACAAGTCACATGGACGAAAAAGAATGCGAGCTGATAACGGATCTGTTTCAGCTCTCCCTCAAAAAGCGCTGGGAGGTTTACAGGTCCATATATTTGATATATTTGTCTATTTATTTATGCTACTTATACAGTGACATCTTCAAAGATAAATGAAAAAAATATATATATATACTGTATATATATATATATATATATATATATATATATATATATATATATATCTTTCCTTAAAATACAAAGGAAATATGTCATTTTTAACATTAGGCACTCAAGGGAGAGTACACTATCATATATTATGCTATTCTATCACAACTAGTTACCTCAAAATAGGATATTACTCCAGATTTTACCCAGCTCCATACCCCAAAACACTAAGGGTATAGCCGCAGAGCCAGGTCCAGTTGAGTACTAGAGTTCCGTCCAATCCATGGATTCCATACTAAAAAAGGAGTCCCACAAGTCATTTTTAGTTTCTTCTATTCATTCATAGCATAATAGTATTCATTCTTTATTTTACCAAAGATATTGATCGTGAGGGAGTTGTCCACTTCGTCGCAATATGGATCTTGGTGGCCATAAACAAATAATTTACAAGTTTGTGAGAGTTCCTTGTGAAGCTCCTGAGCCAAGCTCCCAGCAAAATTGCAGAGGGTTCTAAATCAATTGATTTACCAAACATTTGCTCTATTAGGTGTTTCACCTTTTTCCAAAGATTGGATACCCTGCATCCTCTAAAACATTCACCAGAAACACCTGGATAAATGCTATGGATTTTGTCTGGGAAATCGTATGCTCTATGTAGAACCTTGAAGAAGTCTCTACGAGAGATGTTTGGTGACTTCCTTTTGACAATGTATTACAACTGTGGTGCCAGTCATCTATTGACATGTTGAAACCTAAATCTTCTTCCGACTGTAACATGTATTTTAATTTTCTATGATCGTGTGGCGGGCTAATGGTAGAATAAATCAGTGAGATTGTTCACCTTCCTAACGGTCCATTTAAACACTGATTTTCAAAGCTCGTTACCTGGAGAGGGGTTTTATTTGGGAGAATTTGCTTGGCAAAGTGAAATATCTGATTTATTCGCATAGTTTCTCTGACTGGGTGCTCATATTTTTAACAAATTCCTGTCTATCAAGTAAGACATTGAATGGTGAACAGAGATGCTTAAGTATAAAAATTCCCTTCAGCGTCCACCATGAAAAGATTTGTGACTCGAGGTCTGGTTGAAACATGGAATTGTGTAGTATAGCAGACATCGGGGAGGGATTAGACTGCAGTCTATGTTAGAACTGTACTTTCCTCCAAAGGAGTAGTGAGTGAACTGTAAAAGGCGCTATAGTTAATGGACAATTAAGCCGCTCTGTAGATCACATAAGGCCTGGTAGTGATGATGCCTTCGATAAGAAAGATTCTAAAAGAACCCATCTGGGTTTATTGTTGTATGAGCAAGTACTAATTAATTGGGCAATCTGTGCGGACTTATAATAAAGGGCAAAATTAGGCAAGGCTACCCCCCTGTTTTCCTGTGAAGAAACATGTTTTTTGTGCAATTCTGTTTTTTTTCTCTTGCCTTAGGAACTGAGACATCATATTAACCGTTAAGTTGATACCAATATAAGTTAGATAATGTTCTTTGCTTGAGAACCCGAATTGGGAGGTTATATTATACTAGCTATTGAACCCGTTCTACGCCCGGGTGGCGAGCATTTATATTGGTATATGGTCTCCATCCTGGTATGTGCTGCTCCATCCTGCGCCCCCATCCTGTCATGTGCTGCTCCCATCCTGCGCCCCCGTTCTGTCATGTGCTGCTCCCATCCTGCGCCTCCATTCTGTCATTTGCTGCTCCCATCCTGTCATTTGCTGCTCCCATCCTGCGCCCCTTCTGTCATTTGCTGCTCCCATCCTGCGCCCCCGTTCTGTCATTTGCTGCTCCCATCCTGCGCCCGTTCTGTCATGTGCTGCTCCCATCCTGCGCCCGTTCTGTCATGTGCTGCTGCCATCCTGCGCCCGTTCTGTCATGTGCTGCTGCCATCCTGCGCCCGTACTGTCATGTGCTGCTGCCATCCTGCACCCGTTCTGTCATGTGCTGCTGCCATCCTGCGCCCGTTCTGTCATGTGCTGCTGCCATCCTGCGCCCGTTCTGTCATGTGCTGCTCCCATCCTGCGCCCGTTCTGTCATGTGCTGCTGCCATCCTGCGCCCGTTCTGTCATGTGCTGCTGCCATCCTGCGCCCGTACTGTCATGTGCTGCTGCCATCCTGCACCCGTTCTGTCATGTGCTGCTGCCATCCTGCGCCCGTTCTGTCATGTGCTGCTGCCATCCTGCGCCCGTTCTGTCATGTGCTGCTCCCATCCTGCGCCCGTTCTGTCATGTGCTGCTGCCATCCTGCGCCCGTTTTGTCATGTGCTGCTGCCATCCTGCGCCCGTTCTGTCATGTGCTGCTGCCATCCTTCGCCCGTTCTGTCATGTGCTGCTGCCATCCTTCGCCCGTTCTGTCATGTGCTGCTGCCATCCTGCACCCGTTCTGTCATGTGCTGCGGCCATCCTGCGCCTGTTCTGTCATGTGCTGCTGCCATCCTGCGCCCGTTCTGTCATGTGTTGCGGCCATCCTGCGCCCGTTCTGTCATGTGCTGCTGCCTTCCTTCGCCCGTTCTGTCATGTGCTGCTGCCATCCTTCGCCCGTTCTGTCATGTGCTGCTGCCATCCTGCGCCCGTTCTGTCATGTGCTGCGGCCATCCTGCGCCCGTTCTGTCATGTGCTGCTGCCATCCTGCGCCCGTTCTGTCATGTGCTGCGGCCATCCTGCTCCCCCGTTCTGTCATGTGCTGCTGCCATCATTCGCCCCTTCTGTCATGTGCTGCTGCCATCCTGCGCCCATTCTGTCATGTGCTGCTCCCATCCTGCGCCCGTTCTGTCATGTGCTGCTGCCATCCTGCGCCCGTTCTGTCATGTGCTGCTGCCATCCTGCGCCCGTTCTGTCATGTGCTGCTGCCATCCTGCGCCCGTTCTGTCATGTGCTGCGGCCATCCTGCGCCCGTTCTGTCATTTGCTGCGGCCATCCTGCGCCCGTTCTGTCATGTGCTGCGGCCATCCTGTGCCCGTTCTGTCATGTGCTGCGGCCATCCTGCGCCCGTTCTGTCATGTGCTGCGGCCATCCTTCCGTGCCCGTTCTGTCATGTGCTGCTGCCATCCTGCGCCCCCGTTCTGTCATGTGCTGCTCCCATCCTGCGCCACCATTGTATTATATGCCCCCCGCTCCAGTGTGTATGCCCCCGAATGCTGCTGCCATATAAAATAAAAAAAAATACCATACTCACCTATCGTCCGGCTCCACTGCAGGTATGTCTTCAAGAAAATGGCTCCGGAAAGCGGGGACTGCGCAGGCGCCGATTCCGGCAGCAGGAATCGGCGCCTGCGCAGTCCGCGCTTTCCGGCGCCATTTTCTTGAAGACACACCTGCAGTGGAGCCGGAGTGTGTCTTCAAGAAAATGGCGCCGGAAAGCGCGGACTGCGCAGGCGCCGATTCCGGCAGCAGGAATCGGCGCCTGCGCAGTCCGCGCCCTCCGGAGCCGGGAGCAGAGGAGCCGGGAGACGGAGCCGCAAGCAGCGCTGGAACCGGGAAAGGTGAGTATACTTACCCTCCCTCCTGGCGGTCCCTGACTCTCCGGTGGAGATCGCGGTATGCGTTCAGTGCTTACGCATACCGCGATCTCCCGGGAGCGTCGCTCTGTGAGGCCCAGACTGCGCCGGCGCTTGCGCTTGCGCAGTCTATCGAGGCTTCGGACAGAGTGACGCTCCCAGCGTTATATTATAGATTGCTCCACTTTTGGAGTACTGATAAATAATTCTTCAGATTTGATATGAAGTTTTAGACCTGAAAATGCCTCAAATTCATGGAGAAGAGAGAGTAAATGAGGAAGTGTGGTATGAGTGCTGGTTAGCGTCAAGAGGAGATCATCTGCAAAGAGGCTAACCTTATATTGGTGTCCTACATCTTCAGGGCCCAATATGTTCTGATTTCTCCTTATGGCCTTCGCTACGGGTTCCATTGCAAGCGCAAAAAGGGCTGGAGACAGAGGGCAGCCCTGTCTAGTTCCCCTTTGAATATTTATATAAGTGGGGGGGTGTCGATGGGAGTTTTAAGTAGGCAATAGGCCTATCATATAACTAGACTAAGGTGAACTAAGAGTCAAAACTGGCCACAGAATATAACAAAGATGATATTTATTAAGTAAACAAGAACAAAAATTAACAGATAAATAATAATCGCTAATAGCAAGTGCATAGCAACTGCATCCTAAGGTACATCCGTATCACACAGGTAAGCAGGACAGGGCCCAATGTAACAAGCAATTTATATGATAAAAAGACCACATTACAAACCAGGTATCATCAACACATGGGCTAAACCATCTGAGACATATGGTGATCTAAAGGGAAGTCTACACGCTGTGCCCACATAATAACAAATATCACCTATGCCTACTGGTATGTAAGTCAAAAGGAGGTAAAAGTGGATAAATTACCCATGTGTATAAAGAAGAGTCCTGTCCGGCTCCTGGGTGACGTTCCCCAATGCACGTTTCGCGTACTGTCTTTACCGCTTCATCAGGGGGCGTCCCGTAATTACATCTCTAGGGTTGTTGTCCGATCGGGGCTTTCCCACAGCCCTGTGTATTCTAGTAATATGTAGCATAGCTGGATCTGTTTGTGGGAGTAAAACAGCAAAAAGTGTGGTAGCCGTATCTTTAAGGGCTGAGATCTCCTACTTCATTAACCCCTTACTGACCTCGGACGGGATAGTACGTCCGAGGTCAGCTCCCCTGCTTTGATGCAGGGCTCCGCGGTGAGCCCGCATCAAAGACGGGACATGTCAGCTGTTTTGAACTGCTGACATGTGCCCGCAATAGCGGCGGGTGAAATCGCGATTCACCCGCCGCTATTAACTAGTTAAATGCCGCTGTCAAACGCAGACAGCGGCATTTAACTACCGCATCCAGCCGGGCGGCCGGATATGAGCGCATCGCCGACCCCCGTCACATGATCGGAGGTCGGCGATGCTTCTCCATTGTAACCATAGAGGTCTTTGAGACCTCTATGGTTACTGATCGCCGGTAGCTGTGAGCGCCACCCTGTGGTCGGCGCTCACAGCACACCTGATTTTCTACTACATAGCAGCGAACAACAGATCACTGCTATGTAGCAGAGGCGATCGTGCTGTGCCTGCTTCTAGCCTCCCATGGAGGCTATTGAAGCATGGCAAAAGTTTAAAAAAAGTTTTTAAAAAATGTGGAAAAAATAAAAAAATATAAAAGTTTAACCCCTTCATGACCAGGGGATTTTTCGTTTTCCCGTGTTCGTTTTTCGCTCCCCTCCTTCCCAGAGCCATAACTTTTTTATTTTTCCGTCAATTTGGCCATGTGAGGGCTTATGTTTTGCGGGACGAGTTGTACTTTTGAACGACATCATTGGTTTTAGCATGTCGTGTACTAGAAAACGGGAAAAAAATTCCAAGTGCGGTGAAATTGCAAAAAAAGTGCAATCCCACACTGGTTTTTTGTTTGGCTTTTTTGCTAGGTTCACTAAAAGGTAAACTAACCTGCCATTATGATTCTCCAGGTCAGTACGAGTTCATAGACACCTAACATGATTAGGTTATTTTTTATCTAAGTGGTGAAAAAAAAATCCAAACTTTGCTAAAAAAAAAAAAAAAAAAAAGTGCGCCATTTTCCGATACTCGTAGCGTCTCCATTTTTCATGATCTGGGGTCGGTTGAGGGCTTATTTTTTGCGTGCCGAGATGACGTTTTTAATGATAGCATTTCAGTGCAGATACGTTCTTTTGATCGCCCGTTATTGCATTTTAATGCAATGTCGCGGCGACAAAAAAAACGTAATTCTGGCGTTTCGAATTTTTTTCCCGCTACGCTGTTTAGCGATCAGGTTAATACTTTTTTTTAATTGATAGATCGGGCGATTCGGAGCGCGGCGATACCAAATATGCGTAGATTTGATATTTTTTTTATTGATTTATTTTGATTGGGGCGAAAGGGGGGTGATTTAAACTTTTATGTTTTTTTTATTTTTTTCACATTTTTTTAAACTTTTTTTTTTTACTTTTGCCATGCTTCAATAGCCTCCATGGGAGGCTAGAAGCAGGCACAGCACGATCGGCTCTGCTACATAGCAGCGATCTGCTGATCGCTGCTATGTAGCAGAATTGCAGGTGTGCTGTGAGCGCCGACCACAGGGTGGCGCTCACAGCCACCGGTCATCAGTAACCATAGAGGTCTCTAGGACCTCTATGGTTACAATATACAAGCATCGCCGACCCCCGATCATGTGACGGGGGTCGGCGATGACGTCATTTCCGGCCGCCCGGCCGGAAGCGGTAGTTAAATGCCGCTGTCTGCGTTTGACAGCGGCATTTAACTAGTTAATAGGTGCGGGCAGATCGCGATTCTGCCCGCGCCTATTACGGGCACATGTCAGCTGTTCAAAACAGCTGACATGTCCCGGCTTTGGTGCGGGCTCACTGCGGAGCCCTGCATCAAAGCAGGGGAGCCGGCATCGGACGGTATAGTACGTCCGATGCCGGTAAGGGGTTAAATCACCCCCCCCCTTTCGCCCCAATCAAAATAAATCAATAAAAAAAAAAATCGAACCTACACATATTTGGTATCGCCGCGTTCAGAATTGCCCAATCTATCAATAAAAAAAACCATTAACCTGATCGCTAAATGGCATAATGAGAAAAAAAATCGAAACGCCAGAATTACGTTTTTTGGTCGCAGCGACATTGCATTAAAATGCAATAACGGGCGATCAAATAAACATATCTGCACCGAATTGGAATAATTAAAAACGCCAGCTCGGCACGCAAAAAATAAGCCCTCAACCGACCCCAGATCATGAAAAATGGAGACGCTACGAGTATCGGAAAATGGCGCAATTTTTTTTTTTTTTTTTTTTTTTAGCAAAGTTTGGAATTTTTTTTCACCACTTAGGTAAAAAATAACCTAGACATGTTAGGTGTCTATGAACTCATAGTGACCTGGAGAATCATAATGGCAGGTCAGTTTTAGCATTTAGTGAACCTAGCAAAAAAGCCAAACAAAAAACAAGTGTGGGACTGCACTTTTTTTGCAATTTCACTGCACTTGGAATTTTTTTTCCCATTTTCTAGTACACGACATGGTAAAACCAATGATGTCGTTCAAAAGTAAAACTCGTCCCGCAAAAAATAAGCCCTCACATGGCCAAATTGCCGGAAAAATAAAAAAAGTTATGGCTCTGGGAAGGAGGGGAGCGAAAAACAAACACGGAAAAATGGAAAATCCCAAGGTCATGAAGGGGTTAATGCGTTCCATTTGCTGTTTAAGAGCCCCCTGGTCTTCCTCTAATGAGTGCCACAGCATCCATTTTTTCTTCTTAATGCAGATGTACATTGCGCAATATCTTGCAACTGTGATGTGACAGTCTGCATAGGAGAGACAAGTTCTGCTTTAAAAGTTTCCTGCAATGCTTTAATTAGATCTGCAGTGTGTACCATAGTATCCCCTTGCGGGGGAAAAGCCATCCGAACTTGCTGCAGCATTTACTTGCGGTGTGGAAGCTGGAGGAGCTGTAGTGGCGGCGGCCATTTTTGAAGCGCTGGCTCCTGTGAGGAGATCAGCAATCGGGCAGATTACCGGCTGTGCAGGGCCTCCCTTCTTTGGCATCGCATACCATGGAGCTCCTCAGTATGTAAGGACTTCACCGGTGCTAAAATCGGCATGATCCGTGTGCTTGTTGGGACTGTATATATCTTGCTGGGGAACGGAGCTCAGCAACGCACGTCCGTCGTGATTGAGTCCTGCACATGCACCCTAAATTTTTTTTATATATTTAATCTGGAAAATAGGCAGTGTTTGTACCATACCTCCCAACTTTTGAATAAGGCAAAGAGGGACACAGGTAGCGTCGGCCATACCCCTGACCACACTCATTTCACAACTAGTCACACCCACATTCACGCCCCAACCACACCCATTTAGCACTTCTGATCACACTGTTTCTTAAACATTAATTATAAACAGAAAAAATATGGCCATACAGTGCTCCATACTGTATAATGGCCACACATGATGCTTCGTACAGTATAATGGCCACACAGTGCTCCATACTGTATAATGGCCACACATAATGCTCCATACTGTATAATGGCCACACATGATGCTCCATACTGTATAATGGCCATACATGATGCTCCATACTGTACAATGGCCCTACATGATGCTGCGTACAGTATAATGGCCACACAGTGCTCCATACTGTATAATGGCCACACAGTGCTCCATACTGTATAATGGCCCCACATGATGCTCCATACTGTATAATGGCCACCCAGTGCTCCATACTGTATAATGGCCCCACATGATGCTCAATACTGTATAATGGCCACACAGTGCTCCATACTGTATAATGGCCACACATGATGCTCAATACTGTATAATGGCCACACAGTGCTCCATACTGTATAATGGCCACACATGATGCTCAATACTGTATAATGGCCACACAGTGCTCCATACTGTATAATGGCCACACATGATGCTCAATACTGTATAATGGCCACACAGTGCTCCATACTGTATAATGGCCCCACATGATGCTCAATACTGTATAATGGCCACACAGTGCTCCATACTGTATAATGGCCACACACGATGCTCAATACTGTACAATGGCCACACAGTGCTCCATACTGTATAATGGCCACACATGATGCTCAATACTGTATAATGGCCACACAGTGCTCCATACTGTATATTGGCCCCACATGATGCTCAATACTGTACAATGGCCACACAGTGCTCCATACTGTATATTGGCCACACATGATGCTCAATACTGTATAATGGCCACACAGTGCTCCATACTGTTTAATGATCCCACATGATGCTGTGTACAGTATAATGGCCATTGACACATGATACTCCATATTGTATAAAGGCCACAGTGCTCCATACTGTATAATGGCCCCACATGATGCTCCATACTGTATAATGGCCACACATGATGCTCAATACTGTATAATGGCCACACATGATGATGCCAGTGTACTGTCCCAGCAGCTCTGCTTACAATGCAGGCAAAGTTTTCACCACCTGTCTCTGTCCACACTGCTGCCTCACAGATCCTGCACATTACAATGTAACCCAGCTCTGCGAACTCTGCATACACTCAGACAACACCACTATCTACTGGCTCCACTCCATAACTGCTGTAGCATATAAAGGAGATATATATATATACTGTGCCTATGACTAGCAGGCTGCACTGGATTGCTCTAACAGCTGCCACTACTCCTGGTTATAATGCCTTGTACTGTAAGCACAACAGGGCCAGCTGCATGTATGTGTGCAACACACACATACTGTACCTCAGAATGTCCTGTCTCCCTCTCTGAACCACCGCCACGGAAGAAGAAACAGAGGGGGCATGGCCTAATACAAGGGGGTGGGTCGGCTGCTTTCCTTCTGGCTGTGCGGGAGAAGTAGAGTCCCGTGTGGTACTGCGGGGCACAGCCTCAAAATTGGGACAGTCCCTCAGTATGAGAGACTGTTGGGAGCTATGTTTATACAAAAAATGTTACAAAATGGATAAAACAATGCAATATATACAGTCACATGAAATAAAAAGAGAACAAAGAGAAATGTACTAAACAAAACAAATGTACTAAACCTGTGTCATGAAAATCTCACATATTCTAGTGTAGGGAAGAAAGCATTTATTGAAATGATATAGCACCACATTGCACTGTATCTTCCAGGACTGACAATTACTATAATGATGATAATAAAAATAATCTTTATTTTTATATAGCACCAACATATTCCACAGCGCTTTACAGTTTGCACACATTATCATCGCTGTCCCTGATGGGGCTCAGAATCTAAATTCCCTATCATGGGGCTCACAATCTAAATTCCCTCTACATCTTTGGAATGTGGGAGGAAACCAAAGTACCTGGAGGAAACCCACGCCAACACGAGGAGAACATACAAACTCCTTGAAGATTTTGTCCTTGGTGGTATTTGATCCCGGGACCCTAGCTCTGCAAGGTTGCAGTTCTAACCACTGAGCCACCATGCTGTTTTGAAACCGCTGATTTTATTATATAAAAACCACACCCACATACCTCCTTTGTGAGATCACATGGAGACTGGTAATGGGATGTGGCTAGGGTCACAAAAATTAAGAGATTACCAACTTTCAGGATATCTTGACCTATGGAGCTCTCATTTGGGAGATATTAATGCCATATTTCCCATCAAAATTATAGTTATCCATATATTATGTGTAAGCCTCTAGGTTTAGATAGGGGCGGGACAGGTCTCATGAATACTTTGGAACTCTGAGGGAACCGTTACTCGGGGTGGCCATGCACTGCAGCTTCCTCATGCACAAGATGGATCCACTTGCTCACACAGACACAATTGATAGAGTCTTTATAAACACTTGAACAGTGTAGTTTAATATCACAGCACATCCAGTGCAATTCAAGTCTCTTAAGCACAGGCTTCATAAACCGTACAACTGATTCTTAATGGCACATTGACTAATAACACTAACAGTCTCTTTTGCTAGCACAGATAAAGAGTCTTTACAAAGGCACAGTAGTACACAGCATTCCTTCTAGCACAGTGAGATAGAGAGGAGGGGGGTGTTGTGAGTTCTGTTTTTGGGCTCCCTCTGGTGGTTACTGATGGTACTGGGTGACTTGTCTTTCCTGGGTTTCTGGGTTCCACCTGTTCCATCAGCATATGGGAGTTTCCTATTTAACCTGGCTTTGCTGGCATTTCCTCGCCGGTTATCAATGTATCCAGTGTGTCTTGTTACCTCTGCTCCCTGCTCCTAGAACCTTCTGGACAAGCTAAGTTTGGATTTTCCTGTTTTGTGTTTTGCTTAATTTGGTTTTTAGTCCAGCCTGCAGATATGTGATTCTCTGCTGCTGGTTGCTCTAGTGGGCTGAAATTGCTTTTCATGTACCATGAGTTGGCACATGAGTTCAAGTAATTTCAGGATGGTTTTTTGAAGGGTTTTTCGCTGACCGCGCAGTTCACTTTTGTATCCTCTGCTATCTAGCTTTAGCGGGCCTCATTTTGCTGAAACTGTTTTCATACTACGTATGTGCTTTCCTCTCATTTCACCGTCATTATATGTGGGGGGCTGCTATTTGCTGTGGGGTATTTCTCTGGAGGCAAGAGAGGTCTGTGTTTCTTCTGATAGGGGAAGTTAGATCTTCGGCTGGAGCGAGACGTCTAGGATCATCGTAGGCACGTTCCCCGGCTACTTTTATTTGTGTGTTAGGTTCAGGGTCGCGGTCAGCTCAGGTTCCATCGCCCTAGAGCTTGTTTGTATCTGTGCTTGTCCTTTTTGTGATCCCCTGCCATTGGGATCATGACAGTATAACCGGCCCACAAAGTGTTAATTGTATTGGCTGAAGTAGGAGGATAAGTAGTCTGAGGAAGTTTTTTTTTTTTTTTTTTTTTTTTTCCCCTCAGAGTTTGCTGCCTAGCCTTATTGCAGCCTGGCTACTTCCTCCTCCTCTTAATCTTTGAATGGCTCTGATCTCAGCTGTTTATCATGGACGTCCAGAGTTTGGCTTCCAGCCTGAATAATCTTGCCACTAAGGTTCAAAATATACAGGATTTTGTTGTACATGCTCCTATGTCTGAACCTAGAATTCCTGTCCCAGAGTTTTTTTCTGGAGATAGATCTCGTTTTCTGAATTTTAGGAACAGATGCAAGTTGTTTCTTTCTTTGAAATCTCGCTCCTCTGGAGACCCTGCTCAGCAAGTCAAGATAATTATATCTTTCCTGCGGGGTGACCCTCAGGATTGGGCATTTGCATTGGCACCAGGGGACCCTGCGTTGCTTAATGCAGATGCGTTTTTTCTGGCATTGGGTTTGCTCTATGAGGAACCTAACCAAGAGATTCAGGCTGAAAAAGCTTTGTTGGCCCTCTCTCAGGGGCAAGATGAAGCAGAAATTTATTGTCAAAAATTTCGGAAGTGGTCGGTACTTACTCAGTGGAATGAGTGCGCTCTGGCTGCAAAGTTTAGAGATGGCCTTTCTGAGGCCATTAAAGATGTTATGGTGGGGTTCCCTGCGCCTGCTGGTCTGAATGAGTCTATGGTTATGGCTGTTCAGATTGATCGGCGTTTACGGGAGCGCAAACCTGTGCATCATTTGGCGGTGTCGTCTGAACCGTCACCTGAGATAATGCAATGTGATAGAATTCAGTCCAGAAGTGAACGGCAAAAGTATAGGCGGAAAAAAGGGTTGTGCTTTTATTGTGGTGATTCAGCTCATGTTATATCAGCATGCTCTAAACGCACAAGAAAGGTTGATAAGTCTGTTGCCATTAGTACTTTACAGTCTAAGTTCATTCTGTCTGTGACTCTGATTTGTTCATTATCATCCATTTCCGTCGATGCCTATGTGGATTCAGGCGCTGCCCTGAGTCTTATGGATTGGTCATTTGCCAATCGCTGTGGGTTTAGTCTGGAGCCTCTGGAAGTCCCTATTCCTTTGAAGGGAATTGACTCTACACCTTTGGCTATGAATAAACCTCAGTACTGGACACAAGTGACCATGCGTATGACTCCCGTTCATCAGGAGGTGATTCGCTTCCTGGTACTGTATAATTTGCATGATGTTCTAGTACTTGGTCTGCCATGGTTACAAACTCATAATCCAGTCCTTGACTGGAAATCAGTGTCTGTGTTAAGCTGGGGTTGTCAGGGGGTTCATGATGATGCACCTCCGATTTCTATCGCTTCATCTACTCCTTCTGAGATTCCTGTGTTTTTGTCTGACTATCGGGATGTTTTTGAGGAGCCTAAGCTCAGTTCGCTTCCTCCTCACAGGGATTGCGATTGTGCTATAAATTTAATTCCGGGCAGTAAATTTCCTAAAGGTCGTTTGTTCAATCTGTCAGTGCCAGAGCATACTGCTATGCGGGATTATGTTAAGGAGTCCTTGGAAAAGGGACATATCCGTCCATCTTTGTCCCCTTTGGGAGCAGGTTTTTTTTTCGTGGCCAAGAAAGATGGTTCCTTGAGGCCTTGTATAGATTATCGTCTTTTGAATAAGATTTCCGTAAAATATCAGTATCCTTTGCCATTGTTGACTGATTTGTTTGCTCGCATTAAGGGGGCTAAATGGTTCACTAAGATTGATCTTCGGGGTGCGTATAATCTTATACGAATAAAGCAAGGTGATGAGTGGAAAACCGCATTTAATACGCCTGAGGGCCATTTTGAGTATTTGGTAATGCCTTTTGGACTTTCTAATGCTCCTTCAGTCTTCCAGTCCTTTATGCACGATATTTTCCGTGAATATCTGGATAAATTTATGATTGTGTATTTGGATGATATTTTGGTTTTTTCTGATGACTGGGAGTCTCATGTTCAGCAGGTCAGGAAGGTGTTTCAGGTCCTGCGGGCCAATTCCTTGTTTGTAAAAGGCTCAAAGTGTCTCTTTGGAGTCCAGAAGATTTCTTTCTTGGGGTATATTTTTTCCCCTTCTACTATTGAGATGGATCCCGTCAAGGTTCAGGCTATTTGTGACTGGACGCAGCCTACATCTCTTAAGAGTCTACAGAAGTTCTTGGGCTTTGCTAATTTCTATCGTCGTTTTATAACTAATTTTTCTAGTGTTGTTAAGCCTTTGACGGATTTGACTAAGAAGGGTGCTGATGTTGCTAATTGGTCTCCTGCGGCTGTGGAGGCCTTTCAGGAACTTAAGCGCCGGTTTTCTTCTGCTCCTGTGTTGCGTCAGCCAGATGTTTCGCTCCCTTTTCAGGTTGAGGTTGATGCTTCCGAGATTGGAGCGGGGGCGGTTTTGTCACAGAGAAGCTCCGATGGCTCAGTGATGAAGCCATGCGCGTTTTTTTCTAGAAAGTTTTCGCCGGCTGAGCGGAATTATGATGTTGGTAATCGGGAACTTTTGGCCATGAAGTGGGCATTTGAGGAGTGGCGTCATTGGCTAGAGGGTGCTAGACATCGTGTGGTGGTCTTGACTGATCACAAAAATTTGATTTACCTTGAGTCTGCCAGGCGTCTGAATCCTAGACAGGCTCGTTGGTCACTGTTTTTCTCTCGTTTCAATTTTGTGGTTTCATACCTGCCAGGTTCAAAGAATGTGAAGGCGGATGCTCTTTCTAGGAGTTTTGTGCCTGACTCCCTTGGAAATTCTGAGCCCTCTGGTATCCTTAGGGATGGGGTGATTTTGTCTGCTGTCTCCCCAGACTTGCGACGTGCTTTGCAGGAGTTTCAGGTGGCTAAACCTGATCGTTGTCCGCCTGAGAGACTGTTTGTTCCGGATAATTGGACCAGTAGAGTCATCTCCGAGGTCCATTCTTCTGCGTTGGCAGGTCATCCTGGAATATTTGGTACTAGAGACTTGGTGGCCAGGTCTTTTTGGTGGCCTTCCTTGTCGAGGGATGTGCGTTCTTTTGTGCAGTCTTGTGAGGTTTGTGCTCGGGCTAAGCCTTGCTGTTCTCGGGCCAGTGGATTGTTGTCACCTTTGCCTATCCCGAAGAGGCCTTGGACGCACATTTCCATGGACTTTATTTCCGATCTCCCTGTCTCTCAAAAAATGTCCGTCATCTGGGTTGTGTGTGATCGCTTTTCTAAAATGGTTCATCTGGTACCCTTGCCTAAGTTGCCTTCCTCCTCTGAGTTGGTCCCTCTGTTTTTTCAGAATGTGGTTCGTTTGCATGGGATTCCTGAGAACATCGTTTCTGACAGGGGATCCCAGTTTGTGTCTAGATTTTGGCGGACTTTCTGTGCTAAGATGGGCATTGATTTGTCCTTTTCGTCTGCATTCCATCCTCAGACGAATGGCCAGACTGAACGAACGAATCAGACCTTGGAAACTTATTTAAGGTGTTTTGTTTCTGCTGATCAGGATGACTGGGTTACCTTTTTGCCGCTGGCCGAGTTTGCGCTTAATAATCGGGCTAGTTCTGCTACCTTGGTTTCTCCTTTCTTTTGTAATTCGGGGTTTCATCCTCGTTTTTCCTCTGGTCAGGTGGAACCTTCTGATTGTCCTGGAGTGGACATGGTGGTGGATAGGCTGCATCGGATTTGGAGTCAGGTGGTGGACAATTTGAAGTTGTCCCAGGAGAAGGCTCAGCAGTTTGCTAATCGCCGTCGCCGCGTGGGTCCTCGACTTCTTGTTGGTGACTTGGTGTGGTTGTCTTCTCGTTTTGTTCCTATGAAGGTCTCTTCTCCTAAGTTCAAGCCTCGGTTCATCGGTCCCTATAGGATCTTGGAAATTCTTAACCCTGTGTCGTTTCGTTTGGATCTCCCGGCATCGTTTGCTATTCATAATGTGTTTCATCGGTCGTTGTTGCGGAAGTATGAGGTACCTGTTGTTCCTTCTCTTGAGCCTCCTGCTCCAGTGCTGGTGGAGGGAGAATTGGAGTATGTTGTGGAGAAGATCTTGGATTCTCGTGTTTCCAGACGGAAACTCCAGTATTTGGTCAAGTGGAAGGGTTATGGTCAGGAGGATAATTCTTGGGTGGTTGCCTCGGATGTTCATGCTGATGATTTGGTTCGCGCTTTTCATAGGGCTCATCCTGGTCGCCCTGGTGGTTCTCGTGAGGGTTCGGTGACCCCTCCTCAAGGGGGGGGTACTGTTGTGAGTTCTGTTTTTGGGCTCCCTCTGGTGGTTACTGATGGTACTGGGTGACTTATCTTTCCTGGGTTTCTGGGTTCCACCTGTTCCATCAGCATATGGGAGTTTCCTATTTAACCTGGCTTTGCTGGCATTTCCTCGCCGGTTATCAATGTATCCAGTGTGTCTTGTTACCTCTGCTCCCTGCTCCTAGAACCTTCTGGACAAGCTAAGTTTGGATTTTCCTGTTTTGTGTTTTGCTTAATTTGGTTTTTAGTCCAGCCTGCAGATATGTGATTCTCTGCTGCTGGTTGCTCTAGTGGGCTGAAATTGCTTTTCATGTACCATGAGTTGGCACATGAGTTCAAGTAATTTCAGGATGGTTTTTTGAAGGGTTTTTCGCTGACCGCGCAGTTCACTTTTGTATCCTCTGCTATCTAGCTTTAGCGGGCCTCATTTTGCTGAAACTGTTTTCATACTACGTATGTGCTTTCCTCTCATGTCACCGTCATTATATGTGGGGGGCTGCTATTTGCTGTGGGGTATTTCTCTGGAGGCAAGAGAGGTCTGTGTTTCTTCTGATAGGGGAAGTTAGATCTTCGGCTGGAGCGAGACGTCTAGGATCATCGTAGGCACGTTCCCCGGCTACTTTTATTTGTGTGTTAGGTTCAGGGTCGCGGTCAGCTCAGGTTCCATCGCCCTAGAGCTTGTTTGTATCTGTGCTTGTCCTTTTTGTGATCCCCTGCCATTGGGATCATGACAGGGGGGTTGCTGAGGGAGATGATCCCTGTGACAAAGTAGCATAGCTACTGGGGGGGGGGCAGAGGGGGTCATCACCTCTGGCCTGGTCACATGCAGGGGCCCAGCAAGAGTCAATGCCGCGTTTTGATGAGGCAGAACACCGCACAAGATGAGAGCAGAAAAATGCCGGCTCCCTTGCCTGACGGACGTTCTGCAGCTGATACCACAGTGGAGTCTCATCCTGCACTGTACGGTGTCAGCTTTATGACCTGAGGAGCTTCTTCACGGTCGCAGTTTGGTGCACACTCAGATTGGCTCAGACACACTGGGTCCTAGTGCCCACCCTGCATTTCTCTGAAGCTTCCTGGTCCTGCCTCACTGACTGCAGACTTGGTAACTTAAGTGGCATGTCATGGTCACTGGGGGGTGAATGTGAGAGGATGGGGGTATTGTGAGGGCTGAGGTGGGTAAGGGACGACAGGGCACTGAGGGGTGAATGTGACAGGATGGGGTATTGTGAGGGCTGAGGTGGGTGAGGGGCGACGGCACTGTGGGGTGAATGTGACAGGATGGGGGTATTGTGAGGGCTGAAGTCGGGGAGGGGCGACAGGGCACTGGGGGTGAATGTGAGAGGATGGGGGTATTGTGAGGGCTGAGGTGGGGGTGGGGCGACGGGGCACTGGGGGAGTGAATGTGACAGGAAGGGGGTATTGTGAGGGCTGAGGTGGATGAGGGGTGACAGGGCACTTGTGGATGAATGTGAGAGGATGGATGTATTGTGAGGGCTGAAGTGGGGGAGGGGTGACAGGACACTGATTATTGTACTGTTTTTTTAGGAGATTATATGCTATTTCATGTAATAGTTGCTCTCTGGGGACTGGAGATGGGGAGGTCGGGGGCTTTTGACACTTACCAGCTGGGTCTTTTACGAGTATTAGTAAAACAAGCTCCCCTATAGTAACCATGAGCTGCAACACATTGATAGGGAATCTTCCCCCCTCTCCCCTCGGGACGTGTATGACCTATTAATATGGGCATACATGTGATAGTTGTTCTATAGAAAAGCCGGCAATTCAGCGCGGTGTACAGTAAAATCACACTGACAGGTTAGAATAGAATAGCTAAAATAAATGTCTACACATAGAATAGGTATATATATATATGTGTCATTGAGACACATATATATATATATGTATTTATATTTCATACAGCACTAGATAGCAGAAAAGCCGGTAATTCAATTGCCGGCTTTTGCTATCTCCTTCCCAAACCCGACAGAATATGAGACATGGTTTACATACAGTAAACCATTTCATATCCCTTATTTTTAAACATATTCCTCACTAATAATGTTCCAAGTGTCTGTGTGCAAAATTTGGGGGCTCTAGCTATTAAAATAAAGGGTTAAATCACGGAAAAAATTGGCATGGGCTCCCGCGCAATTTTCTCCACCAGAGTGGGAAAGCCAGTGACTGAGGGCAGATATTAATAGCCTAGAGAGAAACCATGGTAATTCCCCCCCCCCCCCGGCTAAAACCATCTGCCCCCAGCCATGCCAGAAAAGGCACATCTGTAAGATGCGCCCATTCTGGCACTTAAGGTACCGTCACACTAAGCGACGCTGCAGCGATACCGACAACGATGTCGATCGCTGCAGCGTCGCTAGAGAGCTGTCACACAGACAGCTCTCCAGCGACCAACGATCCCGAAGTCCCCGGGTAACCAGGGTAAACATCGGGTTACTAAGCGCAGGGCCGTGCTTAGTAACCCAATTTTTACCCTGGTTACCAGCGTAAACGTAATAAAAACAAACACTACATACTTACATTCCGTGTCTGTCCTCTGGCGATCTGCTTTCCTCTGCACTGTCAGCGCCGGTCAGCCGGAAAGCAGAGCGGTGACGTCACCGCTGTGCTTTCCGGCTGGCCGGCGCTCACAGCCAGTGCAGAGAAGCACAGCGCCGGTGGACAGACACGGAATGTAAGTATGTAGTGTTTGTTTTTTTTACGTTTACACTGGTAACCAGGGAAAACATCGGGTTACTAAGCGCGGCCCTGCGCTTAGTAACCCAATATTTACCCTGGTTACCAGTGAAGACATCGCTGGATCGACGTCACGCACGCCGATCCAGTGATGTCAGCGGGAGATCCAGCGACGAAATAAAGTTCTGGACTTTCTTCAGCGACCAACGATCTCCCAGCAGGGGCCTGATCGTTGGTCGCTGTCACACATAACGATTTCCTTAACGATATCGTTGCTACGTCACAAAAAGCAACGATATCGTTAACGATATCGTTATGTGTGATGGTACCTTTAGCCTCTCTCTTCCCACTCCCGTATAGCGGTGGGATATGGGGTAATAAAGGGTTAATGTCACCTTGCTATTGTAAGGTGACATTAAGCCAGGTTAATAATGGAGAGGTGTCAATAAGATACCAATCCATTATTAATCCAATAATAGTGAATGGTTAATAAAACACACACAAATTAGGAAAAAAGTATTTTATTGAAATAAAGACACAGGGTGTTGTAATAGTTTTTTTATACTCTCAATCCAATTGAAGACCCTTGTCACCTGAAACAAAGTTAAAATAAAGAATCAACAATATCCCATACCTTCCGTCGTTCAGTCTTGTCCCACGCTGTAAATCCATCTGAAGGGGTTAAATAATTTTACAAGCAGGAGCCTGCTAATAGCCGCCCCTGCCTGTTAAATCTGGGGAATGAATGGAAAGCAGGGGAACGTAGCTACCTAGACTTGCGGTGCTGCGCCCCCTGCTGGCATAACCTCACATGAACTCGAGTGTGGGAATTTTTCTGAATATTTTCTCATGCTCGAATTCAACTAGATCCACTAGTTCTTCCAATACCTTCTGGTGGTCTGATGTCTAGAGAATGGGCTGCTGAGACGAAATGGCGTTGTTTCTGTTAAGTCCGGTCCTGCCTGCGTTCTTCTTTTTCTCCAGGGGTGTTGTTGTGTTTTTGACTCTGTTGTCCCCCCACCAAGAGGAGATATAGTGCAGCGGGAATCCTGGGGAAGTTCAGGACATAAGTATAATAGTAGAAGAGGAATCCTATGATTCGCCTCACCTCCCCGACAGTAGAGGGTCACTTGTCTTTTAAGGCCACTACCGGAGTGATTTCTGCTGGGTCTATGGTATATCAATCTCCAGACACAATATTCTCTAGAAATCAGACTTGCCTTTTGAACAGTTCACACCTCTTTGGGGTCAACTTAACTCCGTGTTCTTGATATCGCTGAAGTATGGTCCTCACGTATTCAACATGCTCCTGGAAGGTTTTTCTGTGTACCATATTGTCATCCAAATGCAGCTGGCAGATATCATCCCTCAATCCTTCTAAACATGTCTCCATGCTCCTCTGAAATTCTGCTGGAGCTGAACTGAGCCCAAACATTATATGGATCCACTCATATAATACCTATGGTGTGATGAATGCTGTCAAGGGTCTACTGGATTCCTCGACAAACCCTTGGTGGTATGCCTTACTCTGATCGAGGACAGAGAACTAGGTACTTCCTGATAGGCTATCCAGCATATTTTGGATCTTTCGTATCGGGTGTTGATCAGGTGCTGACTTTCTGTTTAGTTCCCGGTAATCACAGCAGAGTCTTAACGTACTGTCCTTCTTCCTAACACAGATAATAGGAGGAGTAACTTTGACTTTTAATACCCAACCTCTGTTGATTAAATACTCTTTCACTCCACGGTGTAATGGTTTTGGCATTGACATGTAACTTCTAGTTACTGGGGTCGTGTCTTTCAAATTGATTTTCAACTGCAACGATGGAATACAGCCTATATCAGAGTCATCTTTAGAGAATGCATGACACTCTTCTCTCAGCATCTGTTTAGTTACCGCTAGATCTTCAGCACACAAGAGTTCCAGGGGTACTGGAGGATCCCAGGATCCCAAGGTGGGTCGTGCAATTTCCCTCCCTTATGACTCCTGTTCCTTGGTGGGGGAACTGAATTCACGGTAGACCCCTGGGCGAGTCTCACACTGGTTGGATATACCACTTTGACGGTTTTGATGTGACTTAACACAATATTTGGATCCATTCTAATTTTGTGTTTCGTGTTATTCATCTGCGGCACTGTAACTCAGACAAAACCACCAGTAGGAATCGTAAGCACAGTCTCACCTTGAAATAGGCATTCTGGAAGTTTGGAGGAGTCTTTTAGCATGAACAGTCTCTTCTGGACTTTTCTTCCAGGTTCCACCCGGACTCCACACCTCTCTCCCATCATTTGGTTTGCAGGATTGATGGATGGGCGCAGGCCTACCTTGACTTCTTTCAGGTCCATTCTATTCTGTGCTTTCTTTACTCTATGAAACATGTTTTCCACCACAGCGTTGGGTATGGCAAGCAATGTGGCAATTGCATCCACCATCAGTGTCCCTGACTGTTGCGTGATGACCTCACTGATTGCATAATAACCCAGGATAGGATCCTCTGCCACATTCTGATCACTGGTCACGAGAAAAGATACCAAAAGCTCAATGGTGTTGCTGTTCTTCGTGGCCCTGAGTTGGAAAGTCACTTCCACCCAGCCTATGAAGGGAATTTCGGTCAGGTTGACTGTTGCTAAAAGAGTTCTTTTAGTGACTGAAGGCAGGTATGTGGCAGGTGGTGCCTTCTCCATTTTTCATTTAAAAGGCTTGCTTGGGCTCCTGCGTCCCACGGTGCTTTTACCAGGAGTCGATCTTTCTGGCACTGTATATAGCACCTTTCACTGGTTAGGCTGATGAGGCTATCTTTACTCACTGAGGAATCCTCCTCCCAGGAGTATGACAGTGGACACATACTGCACACTGATTTGATGAATGGCACGCTGGGTATCTTCTTTTGTAGAACCCACTCCTGGGTCTGAGAGATACAGATTCTGGCCTGGAACTAATCAACTCTTTTACCTCCATCAACTCAGCTCACAGTTCTCCTATTCTTGCCAGTCAGCATTGGCTGTCCTCCCTTTTGTTGGTGGTTTAAGGTTTACTCTCGGCGGTGGTACTGGAGGGTCTTCATAATGATCTTTGAACTGGCAACCGGGGGTCTCCAACCTCAGCTGACTCATATTGATGGTGTTAGGAGCAGAGCCCATTAAATTCTGTTCGCTCTCTGTGTCAAATATAAAATACAGTTTTTATAGAGTCTTGTGCTTGGGTGCAAGGAAACACAGAAGACACAGGCTTGTTTAAGTAGTTCTTGTATTACTTCATACAAGTAAGGGTTAACACAGTTGCAGGCAGGAGACAAGATAGGCAGGAATAAACCTTAAGTCCATCTAGTCACAGAAACAGGTTAAAGGTTCTCTTTCTACTTCCCTTGCCAATGTTGATGGTAAGCTGAGGGATTCCTAAGTCCACACATGTCCAAGGATCTGAAGTAGAAGGTGGTTAGGATAATAAGTCCAAGTCTTCCAGGAGCAAGGTGACAGGTAAGCTGCAGACTTGATTCTGAAGCACTGATTAAACAGCTGATGCTGCTTAAAAGGGCAAGTGGCAGAGAACAGGGCGGAAACATTGAAACTGAGAACTCCATGCTGGTTAAGGGCAAAGTAGATACAGCAGAACAGAAAGCAAAATTGCCGACAGGGAAAACTAGGTTCTATTAAAAATAACAGCAGATATAGCAAATTGTCTAAAACCTTACACTCTGACTCCAAACTAGCTACCTCATTTATTTTTTCAATTAGGACTTCGTCCAGAATGTCAGGATCTTCTAAGTACTGTTTCAGCTGTACCAATATCTTTGCTCATTAAGCCCGTTCCCAATAATCTCAAGAACTTCCTCTGGACTAACCCAGCATCAAACTTCTCTTCCGCTCCTACATCCATGGATGCGAACAACAGTGTATCCTTAAGTTCAATGTCTCTGAGCAAGAAACTTTGGGGTGGAACAATTCTGAAGTATTCTCTTTTAATAGTGCCCTTTTAAAATCATCTTCAACTGTGGTAGGGTCAATTGACTTTTCATCTAGCATACTGTGCATGTTCAGTCCTGGGCTGTTAGCTTTCAACACTTCCTCAATGATCTCATCTGGCTGGTAGCCTTTCTGTAATCCTACATCGATCTGGTCTGACAAGTTCATACAAGACAGTTTCTCTTTCTGCTCACACTCTCCAATCTGTCCCAGGATCTTGAACTCTTTCCTTATGGTGATTTATGGTGTTGGAGAGTACTGGTTTCCTGATTTATCTAGCCCAAGCAGGGTCAAGGTTCTGTCAGAGTCTGTCACACGTTCAGAGGGTTGGGTAGATTTCTGCAAGGCTGTTCTTAAGGCTTTCAATTGTTCTCCCAATTCCTGTAGCTCTGTCTGCGGAAGGAGATTCCCACTCTTGGTAATTGGCGCCGCCCCTCCATTTTCCAACTTCAACCCGGTTAGAAACTGTGTTAGCTCCTGGATCAACATCCCCATGACATGTTCAGCTTCCTTCTTCCCCAGCTCATCCATCTGTGTATTAATGGCGGCTACAAGTTGTCTGCGGGAGCGTGCTTTAGAGATCTGTTCTTCTGACATCTTTATATGCTCTGCTACTACTCACAATTCTTCACATGTTAGCTGAAGAAGCAGTTCACTTACCCTGTCCATTTGTATTTCCGCATCCATTGCTGCTAGTGAGCTTTCTTTAAGGCTGGTCCCCTTTAACTGGTGTAGTAGAATTAAGTTGAGTTGCTGTGCTGCTGTATTTTTCAGTCACTTTGCCTCATTTCCCTCTACATGCTAATTCCCGCACAGAATTCCCTGTACGGGCCACCAATGTTACATGTATGTCGTTAAGTTCAGATAGGGGCAGGACAGGTCTCGTGAATTCTTTGGAACTCTGGAGGAACCGTTACTTAGGGTGACCATGCATTGTAGCTTCCTCATGCACAAGATGGATCCACTTGCTCACACAGGCACAATTGATAGAGACCTCATGAACAGATGAACAGTGTAGTTTAATATCACAGCACGTCCAGTACAATGCAAGTCTCTTAAACGCAGGCCTCATAAACAGTACAGCTGCTTCTTAAAGGCACATTGACTAACAGTCTCTTTTGATTGCACAGTTCAGCACAGATCGAGTCTTTACAAAGGCACAGTAGTACATAGCATTCCTTCTAGCACAGTGAGATGGAGGAGGGGGGTTGCTGAAGGAGATGATCCCTGTGACACAATTCCTTCCAGTCCATATCTTCCTGCTCCTGGTAGACTTTTTCAACTAGCAGTAGAGGGGTTAGTCCAGCTGCACTCTTTAATGGAATCCTGTGTTCTTATGGTTCACTTCCCCGAACCTTTGTGAGACACAGATCAAGCACCACTCACCCCTTCAGCTGCTGCCAGAATAGTAAACAAGTTCCCCAAGATCCCCATGAGGCTCTGCTAACCACTCCCTGTTTCCTATGACTGTGTTAACCCCTCTAGTTGCTGGATGCTTTTGAAGCAGCAGCACTACTTCTGCATGTCACACATACACAGTAAACATGGTATACTGTATATATTGTCATCCATCTGCCCAATATTAATTTGGAAGTGCTATCACGACCACCCAGTGATTTAAGACAATGCACTACGTTCGTCACTTCGTCATGACGCCAAAAATATGTCTCTCATATCTGTCATATTTATGCCGTTCATAAAAAAAATAAAAACCCAATATTCATATTGGAGTCTGGACTGAAGAATTCTGCTTGCAGTTTTCGGGACAAAGGGATGCACGGAACATAAATCTGTCACCTCTGTCACCTCCCACATTCTTCTGCAAGCTGGGGATGGACTTTGTGTCTTTGATCCTTCATGTACCCAACTTTAATAACCTGTTTACAGCGGGGGAGGAAGGGGTCCCCACTTTAGTGGTCATGTGGAGTTTAATATAGTGCTACATTTTGCTCATTTAATCCATAATGAAGCCAGGCTTCAATGTTACTATTAGAACCATGAGATGACTTTATAGATTTTACAATTTCATCAATGACACTAACATACCGTACATTATTTTTGCAGATGCTGGAGATCTAAATATTTGTGTGACATCCGCAATGAAATATTTACAGTGGAAAACCTCTACCAAATAGTGGTCAACAGGATGACAGAACTCAGGAATCAAGAAGACCTGCTTATATTACAAGAGGCTGACATTATTGGCATGACTACCACAGGTTAGATATAGGATATATATTCAAGTGTGTGCATGTGTGTGTGTCCTGGCCAGAACGATAGTGTTATAGCTCCCCCATAGATCGTGGCTACTGGATGTCTTTAAAAAAAAAAAAACACATCTCTAGAAGAAGACAAGTTAGTGCAGTTTGGGGTGATCATCTCAAAGAGGTTTCATTGTAGATATAATTACATGTGATTGCGTGCATGATCCATGAACATTCTAATTATGTGAAATAGTCTTAGCTTTAGGTTTCATAGTTCAGATTTGTGATGGCCATTTACCATACATTTTTATAGGCCGTCATGTATGTTTTTATTGTCTACATTGTCACTAATACGCTCTAACATTTTACTTGTATTTCACTTAAATTTAGGTGCTGCCAAGTTCAGAAGGTTGCTCCAAAATGTTCAACCCAAAATTGTGATAGTAGAAGAAGCAGCTGAAGTTTTAGAGGCTCACATCATTACTACCCTTAATTCCAGTTGTCAACACCTTATACTTATTGGGGACCATCAACAGGTATGTTCTGATATATGTTTTTACATGTATATAATACATTCTGGTATATGTATGTAGTATATAGCTGTGCATGTACGGTAGATATGTGTATATATACATACTGTGTATCATGTAGAAAGTATAGTTAATAACATATTTAAAAAACTATTTTATTTGGATGATGTGACCCCTAAGGACCACAGAAACAGCACAGGGGAAAAACCTGAATGGTAAGGATAGTCACAATTCATCATTCAGACTCCTTTCACAGTGTCTTTTTTTTCATTCTTTAGATTTTTGAGGATAGATATTTCAATTTTATTGTGATCATCTTTTTGCTGTTTTTATGTCAATTTTGAGAGCATGGTGTGATATTGCATAAAATACAACATGCAGTGTATGCAACATAATGAATTACATTAAGCGAAAATATTGTCAATGTTGTACAGGTTAACCCTGTAGAAAGCTGTTGTGGAAAAGTTGATTGAAAGTACCGTGTATACTCGAGTATAAGCCGAGATTTTCAGCCCAAATTTTTGGGCTGAAAGCGCCCCTCTCGGCTTATACTCGAGTCACGGTCTGTGGCAGGGTCGGCGGGTGAGGGGGAGAGGGCGCTGAGGCATACTCGCCTAGTCCCGGCGCTCCTGACGTTCCCCCTGCCTGTCCCACGGTCTCCAGGTGCTGCAGCTCTTCCCCTCTTCAGCGGTCACGTGGGACCGCTCATTAAACTCATGAATATGGACTCCACTCCCATAGGGGTGGAGCCACATATTCATTCCTCTGAGCGGTGCCAGTGACCGATGACAGGAAGAGCTGCGGCACCCGAAGACAGTGTGACAGGCAGGGGCAGCGTCAGCGCCGGGACTAGGTGAGTATTATATTCACCTGTCCGCGTTCCACACGCCGGGCGTCACTCCATCTTCCCGGCGCCGCTCTGTCTTCCCGGAGTCTCTGCGCTCTGACTGTGCAGGTCAGAGGGCGCGATGACGCATATAGTGTGCACGGCGCCCTCTGCCTGAACAGTCAGTGCGGAGAGACGCCGGGACCGAATGCCGGGAGCTGCAAGCAAGAGAGGTGAGTATGGCTTTTTTTTTTTATTATTGCAGCAGCAGCAATGGCACAGATTTATATGGAGCATCTATGGGGCAAGAATGAATGGTGCAGAGCACTATATGGCACAGTTATGGGGCAAGAAAGAACGGTGCAGAGCACTATATGGCACAGTTATGGGGCAAGAAAGAACGGTGCAGAGCACTATATGGCACAGTTATGGGGCAAGAAAGAACGGTGCAGAGCACTATATGGCACAGCTATGGGGCAAGAAAGAACGGTGCAGAGCACTATATGGCACAGTTATGGGGCAAGAATGAACGGTGCAGAGCACTATATGGCACAGCTATGGGGCAATAATGAACGGTGCAGAGCACTATATGGCACAGCTATGGGGCAATAATGAACGGTGCAGAGCACTATATGGCACAGCTATGGGGCAATAATGAACGGTGCAGAGCACTATATGGCACAGCTATGGGGCAATAATGAACGGTGCAGAGCACTATATGGCACAGCTATGGGGCAATAATGAATGGTGCAGAGCACTATACAGTTAGGGCCAGAAATATTTGGACAGTGACACAAGTTTTGTTATTTTAGCTGTTTACAAAAACATGTTCAGAAATACAATTATATATATAATATGGGCTGAAAGTGCACACTCCCAGCTGCAATATGATAGTTTCCACATCCAAATCGGAGAAAGGGTTTAGGAATCATAGCTCTGTCATGCATAGCGTCCTCTTTTTCAAGGGAGCAAAAGTAATTGGACAATGGACTCTAAGGGCTGCAATTAACTCTGAAGGCGTCTCCCTCATTAACCTGTAATCAATGAAGTAGTTAAAAGGTCAGGGGTGGATTCCAGGTGTGTGCTTTTGCATTTGGAAGCTGTTGCTGTGAGCAGACAACATGCGGTCAAAGGAACTCTCAATTGAGGTGAAGCAGAACATCCTAAGGCTGAAAAAAAAGAAAAAAATCCATCAGAGAGATAGCAGACATGCTTGGAGTATCAAAATCAACAGTTGGGTACATTCTGAGAAAAAAGGAATTGACTGGTGAGCTTGGGAACTCAAAAAGGCCTGGGCGTCCACGGATGACAACAGTGGTGGATGATCGCCGCATACTTAATTTGGTGAAGAAGAACCCGTTCACAACATCAACTGAAGTCCAGAACACTCTCAGTGAAGTAGGTGTATCTGTCTCTAAGTCAACAGTAAAGAGAAAACTCCATGACAGTAAATACAAAGGGTTCACATCTAGATGCAAACCATTCATCAATACCAAAAATAGACAGGCCAGAGTTAAATTTGCAGAAAAACACCTCAAGAAGCCAGCTCAGTTCTGGAAAAGTATTCTATGGACAGATGAGACAAAGATCAACCTGTACCAGAATGATGGGAAGAAAAAAGTTTGGAGAAGAAAGGGAACGGCACATGATCCAAGGCACACCACATCCTCTGTAAAACATGGTGGAGGCAACGTGATGGCATGGGCATGCGTGGCTTTCAATGGCACTGGGTCACTTGTGTTTATTGATGACATAAGAGCAGACAAGAGTAGCCGGATGAATTCTGAAGTGTACCGGGATATACTTTCAGCCCAGATTCAGCCAAATGCTGCAAAGTTGATTGGACGGCGCTTCATAGTACAGATGGACAATGACCCCAAGCATACAGCCAAAGCTACCCAGGAGTTCATGAGTGCCAAAAAGTGGAACATTCTGCAATGGCCAAGTCAATCTCCAGATCTAAACCCAATTGAGCATGCATTTCACTTGCTCAAATCCAGACTTAAGACGGAAAGACCCACAAACAAGCAAGACCTGAAGGCTGCGGCTGTAAAGGCCTGGCAAAGCATTAAGAAGGAGGAAACCCAGCGTTTGGTGATGTCCATGGGTTCCAGACTTAAGGCAGTGATTGCCTCCAAAGGATTTTCAACAAAATATTGAAAATAAAAATATTTTGTTTGGGTTATGTTTATTTGTCCAATTACTTTTGACCTCCTAAAATGTGGAGTGTTTGTAAAGAAATGTGTACAATTCCTACATTTTCTATCAGATATTTTTGTTCAACCCTTCAAATTAAACGTTACAATCTGCACTTGAATTCTGTTGTAGAGGTTTCATTTCAAATCCAATGTGGTGGCATGCAGAGCCCAACTCGCGAAAATTGTGTCACTGTCCAAATATTTCTGGCCCTAACTGTATGGCACAGCTATGGGGCAATAATGAATGGTGCAGAGCACTATATGGCACAGCTATGGGGCAATAATGAACGGTATGGAGCATCTATTTTTATTTTTGAAATTCACCGGTAGCTGCTGCATTTTCCACCCTAGGCTTATACTCGAGTCAATAAGTTTTCCCAGTTTTTTGTGGCAAAATTAGGGGGGTCGGCTAATACTCGGGTCGGCTTATACTCGAGTATATACGGTAATGGGTAATCGTTGTGTTGCTATATTACTATAAAGGCATGTGCACACGTTGCGGAAAGGTGTGCGGATTTTTCTGCACTGATTTTATTAAATCCGCAGGAAATCTGCACTGCGGAATTACAGCGGTTTTACCATGTTTTTTCCGCGTTTTTTGTGTGGATTCCACCTGCGGTTTTACACCTGTGGATTCCTATTATGGAGCAGGTGTAAACCGATGTGGAATCCGCACATAGAATTGACATGCTGCGGAATAAACAACGCTATGTTTCTGCGCTTTTTTTTTCCGCAGCATGTGCACTGCGGATTTTGATTTCCATAGGTTTATATGGTACTGTATCCACAAGGAAAACTGCTGCCAATCCGCTGCGGATCCGCAGTTGCAGCTTTCTTGGATAACATGAAGCTTCAAATAAAAACAATTGATATGGGAACCTTTATATGACAACCAAAACCTATTGTGGCAATCACAGTTTTTGTTTGATGTACTGTATTTAATATCCATTTTAGAGTCTCCTCCCTTGTTTCATTGTAAGGTACAATACACATATAATAATTTAAGCCAATTTAGCAGAACTGAACTGGTCCCAAGATTAAAGGGACATTGTCACCTGAATTTGAAGGGATCAATCTTCAGCCATGGAGGCGGGGTTTTCGGGTGTTTGATTCACCCTTTCCTTACCCGCTGGCTACATGCTGGCTGCAATATTGGATTGAAGTTCATTCTCTGTCCTCCGTAGTACATGCCTGCACAAGGTAATCTTGTATAATACGGATCCGTAAAATACGGTAGATAGGAGCTGGGCCATAGAGAATCATTGTACCTTATGCAATCCGTATTTTCTGCGCCTCTCATACGTCCGTATAACTCGCAAGTGTGACGCTGGCCTAAGGGTATGTGCACACGTTGCGGATTTGCCTCTAGAATTTTTTGTGCGGATTCTGCATCTCTTGGCAGAAAACACAGGTGCGGATTTGATGCATTTTTTATGCGGATTTTGTGCAGATTTGCTGCGGATTTACTGCAGAATTTGTGCGGATTTCATGCGTTTTTACCCCTGCGGATTTCTATAATGGAATGGGTACAAAAACGCTGCAGATCCGCACAAAAGAAGTAACATGCTCCTTCTTTTTCTGCACCATTAGCACAGCTTTTTTTTTTTCTTCATTGATTTACATTGTACTGTAAATCACTTGTGGATCTACAGCTTTTCTGCACAGTAAAAAACGCTGCGGATCCGCAGGAAATCAGCAACGTGTGCACATACCCTAACTCTGCCCACACCAGTCATTGACAGCTTTTTTTGTATACTGTGCTTAGACAGCAAGCTGCGAATCAGTGATGAGGGTTATCTAGAGGGCTGCATGGCAACAGGTTTCCTATAGTAATAAATAATTGTTTCATCAGTAGCCAGAATCATAAAACTGCAGCAAACAGACCAGTAAGTGACAAATCACCGGAATCGGGATTTCTGTACATTATGCTGCTTTTCAATTAGGTGGTAATAACTTGGTGAAAGATTCCCTTTTAATATGACAATCTCTTTTTCAGCTTCGTCCAAGTACTACAGTATATGAACTGGCAAAAAACTTTAATTTTGAAGTATCAATGTTTGAAAGACTGATCAGAATGAAAATTCCATATGTGCGCTTGGACTATCAGGTAAGAGTTTACATTGGAGACTGCATTTAAGGTGTTTTAAAGGGATCATGTCACTATACCTGGTTTGTTTTCCTCAAGCAAAAAACATTGGAGCATATTGCAAGTATGCTATTTTACATTGTCTTACACATTGCAAGGGTAGTCGTTTACTGTATATTGATGAACACTGCAGTACGCTAGTATGAAGAATCTTTGACAATGTAATGGTGGGGAAATGTTAATATCTTTAGGAAGCTCCACTTCACCTTTACTTAAATTAACTCTTCATAGTAGGACTTTACACTGGGGGTTGTAGATGACAGTACGCCCAGTTCTTACAACTGGTCCAGTCTGTTGTCCCAGAAGTCCATGGGATTGGGATTTGGGGTATCTGCCTGAGAAAAGACATAGTCAAAGCACAACTGAACCTGACTGTTGAAACAGTGCATCTCTGTTTGCTGAAGTGCATCCTTGTTTTCTGATTTTCTGAAATGCATCTGGTTATCGAAATAGCAGATAAAACATCTGGTCCATCATGTCAAATATACTGTAGCTGCTGCCCAGGCTACTTGTAATATCCCTAACTCTGGCACAGATAGAGGTGCGTTGTGTCGGCAGGGATCACAGAGGGGTCTGCTAGTTAGTCATGCTGATGGCTGGTGTCTATTTACCAAATGTTTTGCAGAGGAGGTAACACAGCCAATTTGGGCTACTTTTTGGAAGCCAGAAAAGAATCCTCCATTTTGCTTTTATTGCGAGGATGCAAAAGTGTGGCTATCCAATAGTTATCCCCATACTTGATGTTAACAATGTACATGTAATCAAACAATCATTCCAGCATACAGCTTCCACTAGCGAGGGCCCCTGTTGGTTCATTTTCATCACCCTGCTCCAACAGTTGGCTGTCATGGTCAGCATCGTTGTCAACAAAATGTTCACTCTGTCAACCTCGAACTATGCCTGTGCCAAGCTTATGTCCCTTTCAATGTCAACCTGCTGCTGCTCCTCATCTTTCATATCCTGCCGCATGTAACATGGACCTTGAGGGTCACTATCAGACACCGGGTTGTTATTAATTGGGGCAAATTGCTGTTCTTCCTTCATCCTCTTTTGCACTCTGGTAAGTGTTTCCAGAATAAATATAAGGGGGATGACATTGTTGATTCCACACGTGTCCCTACTGACAAATTTTGTCACCTTTTTGAAGAGCTTCAGTAGGTGACGTATGTTCCTCTTGCACTGTCAATGTTGGATCTTATAGGAACTCATGCCTCAGTTTGTCTGCTGTATTTAATCCAACACCACTTTATACTACTGATACCAACACTGCAATTTATGTAATGTTTAAGTCTAACAAGTTTCAACATTGCAAACCATATGGTGGCCTGGCAGCAAGTTTTGTTTTTTCAAAGCCAGGAGGGTGTGCTTTGCCGCATAACATTGTTTGAAATGACCTGATGCTTTCCTGGCCATAGACACCACCTTGCCAAGCAAGTAATTTTAACTCCTTCACGACCTTGCCCTTTTCCGTTTTTGCGTTCTCGTTTTTCACTTCCCTCCTTCCCAGAGCCATAACTTTTTTATTTTTCCGTCAATATGGCCATGTGAGGGCTTATTTTTTGTTGGACAAGTTCCACTTTGGAACGACATCATTAGTTTTAGCATGTCGTGTACTAGAAAACGGGAAAAAAATTCCAAGTGCGATGAAATTGCAAAAAAAGTGCCATCCCACCCTTGTTTTTTGTTTGGCTTTTTGCTAGGTTCACTAAATGCTAAAACTGACCTGCCATTTTGATTCTCCAGGTCATTATGAGTTCATAGACACCAAACATGCCTAGGTCACGCTTTATCTAAGTGGTAATTTTTTTTTACAAACTTTGCTAAAAAAATAAATAAATAAATTGTGCAATTTTCCAATACCCGTAGCGTCCCCATTTTTCGTGATCTGGGGCCAGGGGAGGGCTTATTTTTTGCGTGCCGAGATGATGTTTTTAATTATACCATTTTAGTGCAGATATGTTGTTTTGATCGCCCGTTATTGCATTTTAATGCAATGTCGTGGTGACTAAAAAAACGTAATTCTGGAGTTTCAAATTTTTTTCTCACTACGCTGTTTAGCATTCATGTTCATCCTTTTTTTTATTGATAGATCGGGTGATTCTGAACGCGGCGATACCAAATAGGTGTAGGTTTGATTTTTTTTTTTGTTTGTTTTATTTTGAATGGGGCGAAAGGGGGGTGATTTAAACTTTTATATTTTTTTTATTTTTTTTTCATTTTTTATAAACTTTTTTTTTAACATTTGCCATGCTTCAATAGCCTCCATGGGAGGCTAGAAGCTGGCACAACTCGATCGGCTCAGCTACATGGGAGCGATCATCAGATCGCTCCTATGTAGCTGAATTCCTGCATTGCTATGAGCGCCGACCACAGGGTGGCGCTCATAGCAATCCGGCATCAGCAACCATAGAGGTCTCAAGGACCTCTATGGTTACTATGCAGATGCATCACTGACCCCCGATCATGTGACGGGGGTCGGCAATGCGCTGATGTCCGGCCCGATGGCCGGAAACGCGACGGTTAAATGCCGCTGTCAGCATTTGACAGTGGCATTTAACTAGTTAATAACGGCGGGTGAATCGCGATTTCAAAACAGCTGACATGTCCCAGCTTTGAGGTGGGCTCAGCGCCGGAGCCCACATCAAAGCAGGGGATCCGACTTCCGCAGTAATAGTAAGGCAGGGGTCGTGAAGGAAATGTTGCACAATGAAATTTAGGACAAGGGTCATGAATGTAGAGTGAGTTACTTTGCCTAAGGCCGGCATCACACTACCGTGTTTTACGGACGTAAGAAAGGTGCTGAAAATACGGATTGCATACGGTACAATGCTTCTCTATGCCCCAGCTCCTATCAGCCGTATTTTACTGATCCGTATGGTGGTGGGAGACTCACTACTGAGAGGCACAGAAGCAGCCATCTGCAGACCGGACATAACTGCAAGAGAAGTATGCTGCCTTCCAGGTGCGATGATCAAGGATGTGACTGATAGGATACCAAAGCTCTTCAGCTCCAAGGACGTCCACCCATTTCTTCTGATACATGTTGGCACCAATGACACGGCAAGGAAGGACCTACCGACAATCTGCAAAGACCTTGAAGAGTTGGGGAAGAAAGTAAAGGAACTGGATGCACAGGTAGTTTTTTCTTCTATCCTTCCAGTAGACGGGCATGGCACCAGGAGATGGAACAGGATCCTTGATGCAAACAACTGGCTAAGACGATGGTGCAGACAACAAGGATTCGGATTCCTGGACCACGGTGTGAATTACTGGTACGATGGACTCCTCGCCCGAGACGGACTACACCTCAACAAACCTGGGAAACACACATTCGCCAGAAGACTCGCTACACTCATCAGGAGGGCGTTAAACTAGAAGAAGAGGGGACGGGAAGAAAAACATTAGACTTGAACAAAGAAGACCCAGGAAAACATACTCAGATGGGAGGTAAGAACATTTCTAAAACAATCCACAGCGAGGAGATTGGAACAAAACAAAATCCTCTAAACTGCATGCTCGCAAACGCCAGAAGCCTGACAAACAAGATGGAAGAACTAGAAGCAGAAATATCTACAGGTAACTTTGACATAGTGGGAATAACCGAGACATGGTTAGATGAAAGCTATGACTGGGCAGTTAACTTACAGGGTTACAGTCTGTTTAGAAAGGATCGTAAAAATCGGAGAGGAGGAGGGGTTTGTCTCTATGTAAAGTCTTGTCTAAAGTCCACTTTAAGGGAGGATATTAGCGAAGGAAATGAGGATGTCGAGTCCATATGGGTCGAAATTCATGGAGGGAAAAATGGTAACAAAATTCTCATTGGGGTCTGTTACAAACCCCCAAATATAACAGAAACCATGGAAAGTCTACTTCTAAAGCAGATAGATGAAGCTGCAAACCATAATGAGGTCCTGGTTATGGGGGACTTTAACTACCCGGATATTAACTGGGAAACAGAAACCTGTGAAACCCATAAAGGCAACAGGTTTCTGCTAATAACCAAGAAAAATTATCTTTCACAATTGGTGCAGAATCCAACCAGAGGAGCAGCACTTTTAGACCTAATACTATCTAATAGACCTGACAGAATAACAAATCTGCAGGTGGTTGGGCATCTAGGAAATAGCGACCACAATATTGTGCAGTTTCACCTGTCTTTCACTAGGGGGACTTGTCAGGGAGTCACAAAAACACTGAACTTTAGGAAGGCAAAGTTTGACCAGCTTAGCGATGCCCTTAATCTGGTAGACTGGGACAATATCCTCAGAAATAAGAATACAGATAATAAATGGGAAATGTTTAAGAACATCCTAAATAGGCAGTGTAAGCGGTTTATACCTTGTGGGAATAAAAGGACTAGAAATAGGAAAAACCCAATGTGGCTAAACAAAGAAGTAAGACAGGCAATTAACAGTAAAAAGAAAGCATTTGCACTACTAAAGCAGAATGGCACCATTGAAGCTCTAAAAAACTATAGGGAGAAAAATACTTTATCTAAAAAACTAATTAAAGCTGCCAAAAAGGAAACAGAGAAGCACATTGCTAAGGAGAGTAAAACTAATCCCAAACTGTTCTTCAACTATATCAATAGTAAAAGAATAAAAACTGAAAATGTAGGCCCCTTAAAAAATAGTGAGGAAAGAATGGTTGTAGATGACGAGGAAAAAGCTAACATATTAAACACCTTCTTCTCCACGGTATTCACGGTGGAAAATGAAATGCTAGGTGAAATCCCAAGAAACAATGAAAACCCTATATTAAGGGTCACCAATCTAACCCAAGAAGAGGTGCGAAACCGGCTAAATAAGATTAAAATAGATAAATCTCCGGGTCCGGATGGCATACACCCACGAGTACTAAGAGAACTAAGTAATGTAATAGATAAACCATTATTTCTTATTTTTAGGGACTCTATAGCGACAGGGTCTGTTCCGCAGGACTGGCGCATAGCAAATGTGGTGCCAATATTCAAAAAGGGCTCTAAAAGTGAACCTGGAAATTATAGGCCAGTAAGTCTAACCTCTATTGTTGGTAAAATATTTGAAGGGTTTCTGAGGGATGTTATTCTGGATTACCTCAATGAGAATAACTGTTTAACTCCATATCAGCATGGGTTTATGAGAAATCGCTCCTGTCAAACCAATCTAATCAGTTTTTATGAAGAGGTAAGCTATAGGCTGGACCACGGTGAGTCATTGGACGTGGTATATCTCGATTTTTTCCAAAGCGTTTGATACCGTGCCGCACAAGAGGTTGGTACACAAAATGAGAATGCTTGGTCTGGGGGAAAATGTGTGTAAATGGGTTAGTAACTGGCTTAGTGATAGAAAGCAGAGGGTGGTTATAAATGGTATAGTCTCTAACTGGGTCGCTGTGACCAGTGGGGTACCGCAGGGGTCAGTATTGGGACCTGTTCTCTTCAACATATTCATTAATGATCTGGTAGAAGGTTTACACAGTAAAATATCAATATTTGCAGATGATACAAAACTATGTAAAGCAGTTAATACAAGAGAAGATAGTATTCTGCTACAGATGGATCTGGATAAGTTGGAAACTTGGGCTGAAAGGTGGCAGATGAGGTTTAACAATGATAAATGTAAGGTTATACACATGGGAAGAAGGAATCAATATCACCATTACACACTGAATGGGAAACCACTGGGTAAATCTGACAGGGAGAAGGACTTGGGGATCCTAGTTAATGATAAACTTACCTGGAGCATACAGCGCGAGATAGCAAAAGCCGACAATTGAATTACCGGCTATTAAGCTATCTCCTTCCTAAACCCGACATGATATGAGACATGGTTTACATATAGTAAACCATGTCATATCCCCATTGTTTTTGCATATTCAACACTACTAATGTTAGTAGTGTGTATGTACAAAATTTGGGTGCTCTAGCTCTTAAATTAAAGGGTTATATGGCGGAAAAAATTGGCGTGGGCTCCTGCGCAATTTTCTCCGCCAGAGTAGTAAAGCCAGTGACTGAGGGCAGATATTAATAGCCTGGAGAGGGTCCATGGTTATTGCCCCCCCCCCCCCTGGCTAAAAACATCTGCACCCAGCCACCCCAGAAAAGGCACATCTGGAAGATGCGCCTATTCTGGCACTTGGCCACTCTCTTCCCATTCCCGTGTAGCTGTGGGATATGGGGTAATGAAGGGTTAATGTCACCTTGCTATTGTAAGGTGACATTAAGCCAGATTAATAATGGAGAGGCGTCAATTATGACACCTATCCATTATTAATCCAATAGTCTGAAATGGTTAAAAACCACACACATTATTAAAAAGTCTTTTAATGAAATAAAAACACAGGTTGTTGGAATATTTTATTATCCTGGTAATCCACCTGAAGACCCTCGCTCTGTAACAAAGGAAAAATAAAAAATCAACAATATCTCATACCTTCCGATGATCTGTCATGTCCCACGATGTAAATCCATCTGAAGGGGTTACATTTTTTTTACAGGCAAGAGCTCTGCTATAATGCAGCTGTGCTCCTGCCTGTAAAACCCCAGCGAATGAATGTAAAGTAGGTCAATGACCTGTAGTTACCTTCATTCGCGGTGATGCGCCCTCTGCTGGTTGTCCTCATATGAACTCGAGCCTGGGAACTTTTCTGATTTTTTTTTCCCACGCTCGAGGGACATCCAGCAGAGGGCGCATCACCGCGAGTGCACATACAGCAGCAAAACACAAATAAATAGAATTAAAGTAAGTGCATCTCAGTGATTATGCTGCCACAATGCAGATAGCACCAGAGACCAGATAATCTAAGACCTGTCATAGGGTATTCCCTTAAAGTATCCTAGTTACATTGCAAGTCAAAGACAATAATACTATTGTATCCATTAGTGCTTTCCCATGATATAAGTAAAGATATGCCAAGGAGCCAGGCACGATCCCTGATGCGCGTTTAGAAGTGATGAGCAAATATACTCATTACTCGAGATTTCCCGAGCACGCTCGGATGTCCTCCGAGTATTCTTTAGTGCTCGGAAATGTAGTTTTTATTGCCGCATGACAGGCTGTATGGACGCATCATGCAGCCAGCCATCTAGATATAGTAGAGCTGGACCCATCGTGAGACAAATGGATTAAAAGCATCTCTGCGGAAAGGTGAAGAATACTGTTGTTTGTTTTTTTTACCTTGTTTGCATTTGACAAGGGCATCGGGGGAATGGGTGAGGTTGTAAGTATGGTTTAATTAAGAATAATAAAGGAGTCTGTGTCATTCTTTCAATTAAAGGACTTTTTTCTGGGTATCTGTGTTTTCTTATCTAGGTTAGTAATGGGGGCGTCTTATTGACGCCTCTCTATTACTAACCTCTGGGTTTGATGTCACCTGACAATACAAAGGTGACATCAACCCCCGCAACTATCACCCCACTTGCCAGCGCTACAGGGCAAGTGGGAAGAGCGAGGCTAAGTGCCAGAATTGGCGCATCTTGGAGATGCGTCTTTTCTGGGATGGCTGAGAGCTGATGTTTTTAACCTGGGGGACAGTATCCATGGCTTCCTAGGCTATTAATATCAGCCCGTAGCTGTCTGTATAGCCTTTACTGGTTATTAATTACTGGTTATTAATTATAGGGGGGACCCTACATCAATTTTTTTTAAGGTCCCCCATTTTATTAGCCAGTAGAGGCTAATTATACAGCTGTGAGCTGATATTAATAGCCTGGGAAGCTTCATGGGTATTACCCCCTTCCCAGGCTATAAACATCTACCCCCAGCTGTCGACTTTCCCTCTGCAGGTTACGAAAATTGCGCTGGAGCCCACGCCATTTTTTCCAAAAAATATTTTATTAAATACATGTACAGTAAGATGCACACACACTATACTAATTGTATTTGTTACTGACATCTGTATATCTACCTATTCTATTTGTAATTACTGTATGTAAT
This sequence comes from Ranitomeya imitator, assembly GCF_032444005.1. Taxonomy (NCBI): domain Eukaryota; kingdom Metazoa; phylum Chordata; class Amphibia; order Anura; family Dendrobatidae; genus Ranitomeya; species Ranitomeya imitator. The sequence goes on from NC_091287.1 coordinate 242,432,325, forward strand.
CCATTTCTTCTATCCTGTCATCTACTGCAGTGATTTTACAGATCAAGGCAGAAGAATTACCGGCTTTTCTTCTATCTATCTTTTGTAATATAAATATATATATATATATACCGTAGTCTACGGTAGTGTGACGCGGGCCTTAGGGTTTCTGTAGATGGAGTCCACATAACTACTCTAGGGAAATCTTCACTCCATGAGGCAAATAGCACTCCATCCCTCTCGAGCCTAGCCATATGGCTAAACAGTACTGTGCAGTCATATATAGGTTATTTCTACATTCAGCAGAAATTGTGGGACAAATTTCGGTACCATTTTTACCCATTTCCTCTTGTGAAAATGTAAAATGAGTGGCAAAAACAAAATTATGGTGGTAAAAATGTAATTATTTTTTCTTCACTGCCTAAAGTTATAAAATTCTGTGACACACCCTTGATGTCAATATGATCACTGCACCTCCTAAATTAATTCAATGAGAGATCTAGTTTGTAAAATGGGGTAACTTATGAGGGATTCTGCTGTTCTGGCACCTCAGGGGCTCTTCCAGTGGGTCATGGCACCTGCAAATCATAACAGTAAAATAATCACTATAATATGGCACTCCTTCCCTTCTGAGCTTTGCACTGCGCCTGAAAGTATTTTCCAATTGGCGCAATCAGTAGAACTTTTTACAACAAACTGAGGTTCATTTTTTCCTATTAGCCCTTAGAAAAATAAAAAACGTGTGGCTAAAAAAAAACATTTCAGTGGTAAAAATGTAATTATTCTTTCTTCACCGTAAAGTTCTTGTACAATTTGTCCTGAGTACACCGATACCCCATATGTGGGGGTAAACCACTGTTTGGGCACATGGCAAAGCTCGGAAGGGAAGGAGCGCTATTTCACGTTTCAATGCAAAATTGACTGAAATTGAGATGGGACGTGTTATGAAAGGTAATTCAGAACCACAATGGACATAGAGGTCAGCGCACATACAGTGACCTGACAATAACCCAAAAAACAAGAACGAGCTCTGAGACGTGGGAACTCTGTTGACCGCAATCCCTGATCCTAACCAACCACACTAGAGGCAGCCGTGGATTGCGCCTAACGCTGCCTATGCAACTCGGCATGGCCTGAGAAACTAGCTAGCCTGAAGATAGAAAATAAGCCTACCTTGCCTGAGAGAAATACCCCAAAGGAAAAGGCAGCCCCCACATATAATGACTGTGAGTAAAGATGAAAAGACAAACGTAGAGATGAAATAGATTTAGCAAAGTGAGGCCCAACTTTCTGAACAGAGCGAGGATAGGAAAGGTAACTTTGCGGTCAACACAAAACCCTACAAAAACCACGCAAAGGGGGCAAAAAGACCCTCCGTATCGAACTAACGGCACGGAGGTACACCCTCTGCGTCCCAGAGCTTCCAGCAAGCAGAAAAAACAAATTGACAAGCTGGACAGAAAAAAACAGCAAACAAATAGCAAAGAGGAACTTAGCTATGCAGAGCAGCAAGCCACAGGAACGATCCAGGAGGAAACAGGTCCAACACTAGAACATTGACTGGAGGCTAGGATCAAAGCACCAGGTGGAGTTAAATAGAGAAGCACCTAACGACCTCACCACATCACCTGAGGAAGGAAACTCAGAAGCCGCAGTACCTCTTTCCTCCACCAGCGGAAGCTCACAGAGAGAACCAGCCGAAGTATCACTTGTGACCACAGGAGGGAGCTCTGCCACAGAATTCACAACAGTACCCCCCCCCCTTGAGGAGGGGTCACCGAACCCTCACCAGAGCTTCCAGGACGACCAGGATGAGCCATATGAAAGGCACGAACAAGATCGGGAGCATGGACATCAGAGGCAAAAACCCAGGAATTATCTTCCTGAGCATAACCCTTCCATTTAACCAGATACTGGAGTTTCCGTCTTGAAACACGAGAATCCAAAATCTTCTCCACAATATACTCCAATTCCCCCTCCACCAAAACCGGGGCAGGAGGTTCAACAGATGGAACCATAGGTGCCACGTATCTCCGCAACAATGACCTATGGAATACGTTATGTATGGAAAAAGAATCTGGAAGGGTCAGACGAAAAGACACAGGATTAAGAACCTCAGAAATCCTATACGGACCAATAAAACGAGGTTTAAACTTAGGAGAGGAAACCTTCATAGGAATGTGACAAGAAGATAACCAAACCAGATCCCCAACACGAAGTCGGGGACCCACATGGCGTCTGCGATTAGCGAAATGTTGAGCCTTCTCCTGGGACAAGGTCAAATTGTCCACTACCTGGGTCCAAATCTGCTGCAACCTGTCCACCACAGTATCCACACCAGGACAGTCCGAAGACTCAACCTGTCCTGAAGAGAAACGAGGATGGAACCCAGAATTGCAGAAAAACGGCGAAACCAAGGTAGCCGAGCTGGCCCGATTATTAAGGGCGAACTGAGCCAAAGGCAAAAAGGACACCCAGTCATCCTGATCAGCAGAAACAAAGCATCTCAGATATGTTTCCAAGGTCTGATTGGTTCGTTCGGTCTGGCCATTAGTCTGAGGATGGAAAGCCGAGGAAAAAGACAAGTCAATGCCCATCCTACCACAAAAGGCTCGCCAAAACCTCGAAACAAACTGGGAACCTCTGTCAGAAACAATATTCTCTGGAATGCCATGCAAACGAACCACATGCTGGAAGAACAAAGGCACCAAATCAGAGGAGGAAGGCAATTTAGACAAGGGTACCAAATGGACCATCTTAGAGAAGCGATCAAAGACCACCCAAATGATTGACATCTTTTGAGAGACGGGAAGATCTGAAATAAAATCCATAGAGATATGTGTCCAAGGCCTCTTCGGGACCGGCAAGGGCAAAAGCAACCCACTGGCACGAGAACAGCAGGGCTTAGCCCGAGCACAAATCCCACAGGACTGCACAAAAGTACGCGCATCCCGCGACAGAGATGGCCACCAGAAGGATCTAGCCACTAACTCTCTGGTACCAAAGATTCCAGGATGACCAGCCAACACCGAACAATGAACCTCAGAGATAACTTTATTCGTCCACCTATCAGGGACAAACAGTTTCTCCGCTGGGCAACGATCAGGTTTATTAGCCTGAAATTTTTGCAGCACCCGCTGCAAATCAGGGGAGATGGCAGACACAATTACTCCCTCTTTGAGGATACCCGCCGGCTCAGATACACCCGGAGAGTCGGGCACAAAACTCCTAGACAGAGCATCCGCCTTCACATTTTTAGAGCCCGGAAGGTATGAAATCACAAAGTCAAAACGGGCAAAAAACAATGACCAACGAGCTTGTCTAGGGTTCAACCGCTTGGCGGACTCGAGATAAGTCAAGTTCTTATGATCAGTCAAGACCACCACGTGATGCTTAGCTCCTTCAAGCCAATGACGCCATTCCTCGAATGCCCACTTCATGGCCAGCAACTCTCGATTGCCCACATCATAATTACGCTCAGCAGGCGAAAACTTCCTGGAAAAGAAGGTGCATGGTTTCATCACCGAGCAATCAGAACTTCTCTGCGACAAAACAGCCCCTGCTCCAATCTCAGAAGCATCAACCTCGACCTGGAACGGAAGCGAAACATCTGGTTGACACAACACAGGGGCAGAAGAAAAACGACGCTTCAACTCTTGAAAAGCTTCCACCGCAGCAGAAGACCAATTGACCAAATCAGCACCCTTCTTGGTCAAATCGGTCAATGGTTTAGCAATACTAGAAAAATTGCAGATGAAGCGACGATAAAAATTAGCAAAGCCCAGGAACTTTTGCAGACTTTTCAGAGATGTCGGCTGAGTCCAATTATGGATGGCTTGGACTTTAACAGGATCCATCTCGATAGTAGAAGGGGAAAAGATGAACCCCAAAAATGAAACCTTCTGAACACCAAAGAGACACTTTGATCCCTTCACAAACAAAGAATTAGCACGCAGGACCTGAAACACCGTTCTGACCTGCTTCACATGAGACTCCCAATCATCCGAGAAGATCAAAATATCATCTAAGTACACAATCAGGAATTTATCCAGGTACTCTCGGAAGATGTCATGCATAAAGGACTGAAACACTGCTGGAGCATTGGCTAGTCCGAATGGCATTACTAGATACTCAAAATGGCCCTCGGGCGTATTAAATGCAGTTTTCCACTCATCGCCTCGCTTAATACGCACAAGATTATACGCACCACGAAGATCTATCTTAGTGAACCAACTAGCCCCCTTAATCCGAGCAAACAAATCAGATAACAATGGCAAGGGGTACTGAAATTTAACCGTGATCTTATTTAAAAGGCGGTAATCTATACAAGGTCTCAGTGAACCATCCTTCTTGGCTACAAAAAAGAACCCTGCTCCCAATGGCAACGATGACGGGCGAATATGCCCCTTCTCCAAAGACTCCTTCACATAACTCCGCATAGCAGCGTGCTCAGGCACAGATAAATTAAACAGTCGACCTTTAGGGAATTTACTACCAGGAATCAAATCGATAGCACAATCACAATCCCTATGCGGAGGTAGGGTATCGGACTTGGGCTCATCAAATAAATCCCGGTAATCAGACAAGAACTCAGGAACCTCAGAAGGGGTGGATGACGAAATAGTCAGAAATGGGACATCACCATGTACCCCCTGACAACCCCAGCTGGACACAGACATGGATTTCCAATCTAAAACTGGATTATGGACTTGTAGCCATGGCAACCCCAACACGACCACATCATGCAGATTATGCAACACCAGAAAGCGAATAACCTCCTGATGTGCAGGAGCCATGCACATGGTCAGCTGGGTCCACTACTGAGGCTTATTCTTGGCCAAAGGCGTAGCATCAATTCCTCTCAATGGAATAGGACACTGCAAGGGCTCCAAGAAAAACCCACATCGCCTAGCATACTCCAAGTCCATCAAATTCAGGGCAGCGCCTGAATCCACAAATGCCATGACAGAATACGATGACAAAGAGCAGATCAAGGTAACAGACAGAAGAAATTTTGACTGTACCATACCAATGGTGGCAGACCTAGCGAACCGCTTATTGCGCTTAGGACAATCAGAGATAGCATGAGTGGAATCACCACAGTAGAAACACAGCCCATTCAGACGTCTGTGTTCTTGCCGTTCAACTCTGGTCAAAGTCCTATCGCACTGCATAGGCTCAGGTTTAAGCTCAGGTAATACCGCCAAATGGTGCACAGATTTACGCTCGCGCAAGCGTCGACCGATCTGAATGGCCAAAGACATAGACTCATTCAGAACAGCAGGCATAGGAAATCCCACCATAACATCCTTAAGGGCTTCAGAGAGACCTTTTCTGAAAATAGCTGCGAGCGCACTTTCATTCCACTGAGTGAGTACGGACCACTTTCTAAATTTCTGACAATATACCTCTATTTCATCCTGACCCTGCCACAGAGCCAGCAAATTCTTCTCTGCCTGATCCACAGAATTAGGCTCATCGTACAGCAATCCGAGCACCAGGAAAAATGCATCGATATTACTTAATGCAGGATCCCCTGGCGCAAGGGAAAATGCCCAGTCCTGAGGATCGCCACGCAAAAAAGAAATAACGATCCTAACTTGTTGAACTGGGTCACCAGAGGATCGAGGTTTCAAAGCCAGAAATAGTTTACAATTATTTTTGAAACTCAGAAATTTAGTTCTATCTCCAAAAAACAAATCAGGAATAGGGATTCTCGGTTCTAACATAGAATTCTGAACCACAAAGTCTTGAATACTTTGTACTCTTGCCGTGAGCTGATCCACACATGAAGACAGACCTTTAATGTCCATTGCTACACCTGTGTCCTGAACCACCCAAATGTCTAGTGGGGAAAAAAAGGCAAAACAGTGCAAAGAAAAAAAAATGGTCTCAGAACTTCTTTTTTCCCTCTATTGAGAATCATTAGTACATTGGCCTCCAGTACTGCTATGAAAGGTAATTCAGAACCACAATGGACATAGAGGTCAGCGCACATACAGTGACCTGACAATAACCCAAAAAACAAGAACGAGCTCTGAGACATGGGAACTCTGTTGACCTCAATCCCTGATCCTAACCAACCACACTAGAGGCAGCCGTGGATTGCGCCTAACGCTGCCTATGCAACTCGGCACGGCCTGAGAAACTAGCTAGCCTGAAGATAGAAAATAAGCCTACCTTGCCTCAGAGAAATACCCCAAAGGAAAAGGCAGCCCCCACATATAATGACTGTGAGTAAAGATGAAAAGACAAACGTAGAGATGAAATAGATTTAGCAAAGTGAGGCCCAACTTGCTGAACAGAGCGAGGATAGGAAAGGTAACTTTGCGGTCAACACAAAACCCTACAAACAACCACGCAAAGGGGGCAAAAAGACCCTCCGTACCGAACTAACGGCACGGAAGTAAACCCTCTGCGTCCCAGAGCTTCCAGCAAGCAGAAAAAACAAATTGACAAGCTGGACAGAAAAAAACAGCAAACAAATAGCAAAGAGGAACTTAGCTATGCAGAGCAGCAAGCCACAGGAACGATCCAGGAGGAAACAGGTCCAACACTAGAACATTGACTGGAGGCCAGGATCAAAGCACCAGGTGGAGTTAAATAGAGAAGCACCTAACGACCTCACCACATCACCTGAGGAAGGAAACTCAGAAGCCGCAGTACCACTTTCCTCCACCAATGGAAGCTCACAGAGAGAACCAGCCGAAGTACCTCTTGTGACCACAGGAGGGAGCTCTGCCACAGAATTCACAACAGGGACGCCATGTTGCGTTTGGAGAGCCCCTCATGTGCCTAAACATTGAAACCCCCCACAAGTGACACCATTTTGGAAAGTAGACCCCCTAAGGAACTTATCTAGATGTGTGGTGAGCACTTTGACCAACCAAGTGCTTCACAGAAGTTTATAATGCAGAGCAGTGAAAATAAATATTTTTTTTTTCTCACAAAAATGATTTTTTAACCCCCAGTTTTGCATTTTCCCAAGGGTAACAAGAGAAATTGGACAACAGAATTTGTTGTCCAATTTGTCCTGAGCACGCTGATACCCCATATGTGGGGGGGGGGAACCACCGATTGGGTGCATGGCAGAGCTCGGAAGGGAAGGAGCGCCATTTGGAATGCATACTTAGATGGATTGGTCTGCAGGCGTCACGTTGCATTTGCAGAGCCCCTGATGTACCTAAACAGTAGAAACTCCCCACAAGTGACCCCATATTGGAAACTAGACCCCCCAAGGGACTTATCTAGATGTGTTGTGAGAACTTTGAACCCCCAAGTATTTTACTACAGTTTATAACGCAGAGCCGTGAAAATAAAAAATCATTTTTATCCTACAAAAATGGTTTTTTAGCACCCCCATTTTTTTCCCCATGGGTAACAAGAGAAGTTGGACCCCAGAAGTTGTTAACCAATTTGTCCTGAGTACGCTGATACCCCATATGTTGGGGTAAACCCCTGTTTGGACGCACGGAAGAGCTCGGAAGGGAAGGAGCACTGTTTTACTTTTTCAACACAGAATTGGTTGGAATTGAGATCGGATGCCATGTCGCGTTTGGAGAGCCCTGAATTGCCTAAACAGTGGAAACCCCCAATTTTAACTGAAACCCTAATCCAAACACACCCCTAACCCTAATCCCAACCACACCCCTAACCCCAATCCGCCCCTAACCCTAATCCCAACCTTAACCGTAACCACACCCCTTACCTTGACACACCCCTAGCCCTAATCCCAACCGTAAATGTAATCCAAACCCTAACCCTAGCCCCAACCCTAACCCTAGCCCTAACCCTAATGGGAAAATGGAAATAAATATATATTTTTAATTTTTTTTATTTTTTCCTAACTAAGGGGGTGATGAAGGGGGTTTGATTTACTTTTATAGCGGGTTTTTTTATCAGATTTTTATGACTGGCAGCCGTCACACTAAAAGACGCTTTTTATTTCAAAAAAAAATTTTTGCGTTACCACATTTTGAGAGCTATAATTTTTCCATATTTGAGTCCACAGAGTCATGTGAGGTCTTGCTTTTTGCAGGACGAGTTGTCGTTTTTATTGGTAACATTTTCGGGCACGTGACATTTTTTGATCTCTTTTTATTCCGATTTTTGTGGCAGTATGACCAAAAAACAGCTATTCATGAATTTCTTTTGGGGGAACGTTTATACCGTTCCGCGTTTGGTAAAATGCAATTTTATTCTTCAAGGTCAGTACGATTACAGAGATACCTCATTTTTATCATTTTTTTTAAAGTTTTGGCGCTTTTATACTATAAAAACTATTTTATAGAAAAAATAATTATTTTTGCATCGCTTTATTCTGAGGACTATAACTTTTTTATTTTTTCGCTGATGATGCTGCATGGTGGCTCTTTTTTTGCGGGACAAGATGACTTTTTCAGCAGTACCATGGTTATTTATATCAGTCTTTTTTATCGCGAGCTATTCCACTTTTTGTTCGGCGGTATGATAATAAAGCATTGTTTTTTGCCTTGTTTTTGTTTGTTTTTTACTGTGTTCACTGAAGGGGTTACGTAGTGGGACAGTTTTATAGGTCGGGTCGTTACAGACATGGCATTACTAATTATGTGTACTTTTATTTTTTTTATTTAGATAAATGTATTTATGGGAATAATATATATTTTTTCTTTATTTAGGAATTTATTTTTTTTCACACAACTAAATATTTTTTTTTACTTTATAACATTTCCCCGGGGAGGCATCATGTTATAAGGTCAGATTTCTGATCTGACACTTTGCTGTGCACTCTGTCAGATCAGCAATCTGACGTGCACTGCTGCAGGCTTGCCAGCCCCTGCTCTGAGCAGGCGCTTGGTAAGCCACCTCCCTGCAGGACCCGGATACAGCCCCACGGCCATTTTGGATCCGGGACCTGCTGGGAGAAGAAGGTAGGAGACCCTCGGAGCAACGCGATCACATCGCGTTGCTCCGAGGGTCTCAGGGAAGCATGCAGGGATCCCCCTCCCTGCGTGATGCTTCCCTATGCCGCCGGAACACTGCAATCATGTTTGACCTATATCACAAAAGGATTGATCACATAGTATAAAAAGAAGTGACCTAGACCATGGTACTGGTAAAAACTAACAATTTATTAGAAAATAATACAATATAAAAACAGGGTATAACTTATAAAGAAGAAAGGTACTGGACCATTTAAATGAGGGACAAAAAAGCCATAGGCTACACCCAAATTGTAGGCCGAAACAGCATACAGGCATAATCAATACACCTTAGGAAAATATACCATGTATACATAATAACCTGTAATGAGAAAACCATCTGCTCAAACTGTACTCATGTTGTCCATGCTATTCATAGGTAGACTGCGCTCATCCTCTAATATGGCACATGATAATCTACAACAGGCACTATGTGTTGTACTACAGTGGGTAAATTACCTTGAAATCGGCCACATGGGTGAATGCCCCGGCGTCCCTCTGCCCCGACGCGCGTTTCGCACTGCTTCTTCGGGAGGCGTTGGGCAGAGGGACGCCGGGGCATTCACCCATGTGGCCGATTTCAAGGCTGGTCCGTGACCGCTCCTGGCACATAGTGCCCGATGTCAGCTGCGATAGTCAGCTGACACCCGGCAGCGATCAGCTGCGCTCCCCCCGTGAACGCGGCCGATCGCTATGACGTACTATCCCGTCCCTGGGAATTAAGTCCCAGTTCACCTTGACGGGATAGTACGTAAAATGGTATTAAGGGGTTAAATGGGATGCCAACAATTTTGACCACGTGTGAATATTATACTGCTCTCAGATTAAAAAGCACACATGTCGTGACAGATTCCCTTTAAGCCATTGATATCTACAGTAGTTCTTTTTGCTGATGTCATGCCCAAAGCCACTTCCAAATAATAGCACTTGCAAAGTTGATCAGGCCATATGTAGTAGATCACAAGTTTGACTTGTGACTTCCTATTAGCATGCCATGTTAAAAGTCACTGAGCTTTTTAGTCCTGTTAAATATGCTTATTTTGCACATTTATTTAATCAGGACTCTTTACCAGATGCGTTACTCTTAAAGAAAAATATCTTGATAGTTTCATAAAAAATTTAGTGGTTTGTTGGATTGTCCTCAGAAAAACCACATTGCAGCAAAACATAAAATAATTAAAATAGTTACGAACAGATTGTCCATTTGTTCCTCATCTTTCCTGGGATGGAAAAAAAGGTCTGTCTATCATGGAATAGAAGTTATCATGGCCACCAGTTGTTCATTCCTTCTGTTAGTTGTCTGAAGTCCATGGAGAATGATGGAGAAGTAGGCAGGAGGTGACAGTGCCCACCCTTCTGTGAGTCTCGATTATATGTCCCACAGACCACGTGTTCTCTCTATATGGTGTTAACTTATACTCTGAGCTACATATACAGAAATAGCTTTTTGTACAGTCAGCGAGAGACAATGTGCTCAGTACAGAATTGAGAATAAGAATAATTCAATTAATAATTAATACTTAACAAGTCCCCATGCTAGTACCAATATTTGCCTATTAAGATTGCATAACTGTGTGTGTGTGTGTGATTAATTTTATTTACTTATTTCCAATAAGTTTCACTAAAACACCTCATTATGCTCCTAGGAAGGGAGATTTCAATTTGAGTATTGGACATTTAAAAAATATATAACATTGCAAATGGCTTATTAAAACCATTGCACTAGCTTTGTGATGGAGTGTATCTACCTGTGAACTTTATTATTTAATAGTGCATGATCTTTCACTGACACTAATATGCCCTCTCATTTTCAGCATCGCATGAGACCAGAAATTGCTCAGTTGCTAACGCCTCACATCTATGACAAGCTGGAGAACCATGCTTCAGTGCTTACCTATGAAAGCATAAAGGTAGGGTGATAGAAATGGTAGAGCATTAGGTATATAGAAACCTCATAATTCGTTTACTAAAGTCATAAGTTAGACATATGGTTAAAGAGAACCTGTCAGCAGGATTTTGCTATGTAATGAGTGTTTAAAGTTTTGCTGTAATCATGTCTTCGTGCATCGGGTGGGCTATGGGGTGGAACTATGATCAGTCTCTTTTCTTGGTGCTCTGGCTCCTCCTTCTGCCTCCTGTTTGAATGACAGGTTACTATCTGCCTCCTATTTTAAATATCGTGCCTGCGCACTTCTTTGTTATGGCTCAAAAAAAAATTAGGTCTCCCACAAAATGGCGCTGGTGCATGCGCAGTCGCATCTAAAGGTGTATACTATTTCTCAATCTGCTCTTTTGACGCTCACCCATAGTCCCACCCCATAGCCGGCCCCAATTCATGAAGACATGATTACAGCAAAACTTTACAAGAAGCACAAAACGTATTTCTTCACCTTAGGTATCATTTTAATCAGTATTACAGCATTAATATGACCCTGCTGTAGCTTACATATCAAAATCCTGCTGACAGGTTTATTATTTTTTTTACACATTAGATTGACTTGTGTCTAATCTGTACAGCCAAGTTTAGAATTTTTTTGGCAATTTTAAATTTTTTACCTATCTTATATGTTTTTATAAATTTACCCAGTACTTCCTTGCGAAAGCCAATTAATCTATTACATAGAAGTAATTTGTTATGTTTTTACTGAAACGCTAAGTGCCAGGGTAACATTAACATATAAATTGGATGAATGCTCTCTGATTTTATATCGGATAGCACTCGGACCAATGATCAATTCACTGGGGCAGTACTGATGACTGATTTTTTTTTTTCTCTGTCAGAATCTCTCTGTGAATAAAATCACAGCATGCTGTAATTTTGCTCCAAAATCGGAACACACTCCCCATTCAAGTCTATAGGTGCGGATTTTCGATTTTAGCAGGCTCACACATTGGAGAGGATGGCGAAATTTTGTTCTCCATCTAGTCCTCATGGTGTGCTCCAATTCTTGCACCGGAAAGAATCAGATCACGCTATGCTTACACTCCTAGCAAACTCACATCAGAGTGTCATTATCATCTCCGAATATCTTGGAGAAGACAATCTATGGTCATGTGACCCTGCGCTAATACTAGGATTGGTACTGATATACTAACAAATTATTCTTGATAGAAAGCATTATGGTATAGGCTTGCACGTATCTCCACAGATATAGTCTTCCAATGACAATGTCACTTTGTTTTGATAAAAATTACAGTTTGTAAAACGTTGTAGGACATGTAAAGTCATAGTCAAAAGTTTTGAGACTGAAACAGATTATGGTTTTCATTTGTTAGTAAACCCATTCCTTTGTATGAAATGCAATCCCACCACTGAATGGTCTCATTATGCTTTATTGTTGGGATGACACAGGATGTAATACTCCTCTTTTGTTCTCTAATCATTCTTCCAGATGGACCAATCAATTTGATGGGGGTTTCATCAGAGAAAACAGTTTCACATCAGTCCTTTGCAGCTTAGTTTCTTAACTTTATCCAAAGTTATTTTCTTTAATGAAGCCCCCTTCAGACTATTTGGGACATCTGGAAGAATGATTGTCCCGAGAAGAAAAGGCCTACTATGAAATCTGTGTCATGCCAACAGTAAATCATCCTGAGACCATTCATGTGTGAGGTTGCATTTCATCCTAGGGAGTGGGCTCACAATTTTGCCTAAGAACACTGCAATGATTAAAGAATGGTATCTAAACATCCTCCAAGATTAAATTTCTGACAGCGATGAATTAGCAATTCGGTGATGAAGAATGCTTTTTCCCAGCATAATAGAGCACCATGTCACAAATCAAAAGTGATAACTATGTGGCTTGGTGAACAAAACGCTGACATTTTGGGGCCTTAGCCAGGAAAATCTCTAGATCTCAATCTCTTGAGAACTGCTTGTCAATTTTCAAAAATTGGTTAACAAACAAAAACTCAGAAATAGTGATAAATTCCAAGCACTGATTAGGCAAGAATGGGTTGACTTTAGACAGGATTTGGGCTCAGAAGGTGATATCCAGCATGCAAGGGTGAATTGCAAAAGTATTGAAAAATGAAGGTCAGCACAGTAAATATTGAGTCTTTGCATAAACCTGATATTTTTGTCAGTAAAAGTTTAAAAACTTAAGAAGTGCGGTACTTTTAACTAGTACCCACAGAAAGATCGGACAACAAGATCTAAAAATATTTACACAAATTTTAGTTTTCACTAAGGTTACTGCTTCAGTCTCACGACTTTTGGACACCACTGTCTGTCATTATAATCTACTCCTCTCTGATTTTCTCTGCTAGGGAGTTTGTCACAGCCTCTTCTTTGTGGACCACAACCACCTTGAGGAACATATTAAGGAAGGCAAGAGTCATCAGAATGTCCATGAAGCTGCATTTGTGAAGTCACTTTGCTTCTATTTCATACAACAAGGCTACTCTCCATCACAGATAACAATACTCACTACTTATTCTGGACAGCTTCATTGTTTGCAGAAAATGATGCCCAAAGCTCAGTTTCAGGGTGTCAGGGTATGTGTGGTTGATAAATACCAAGGAGAGGAAAATGAAATTATCATCCTCTCTCTGGTAAGAAGTAACTTGTTTGGCAATGTTGGTTTTCTTAAAATTCCAAACCGGGTATGTGTTGCCTTATCAAGAGCCAAGAAAGGATTATTTTGCATAGGGAATATGGAGTTATTATCAAAAGTTCCCCTTTGGAGTGCAATTAATGATGTATTACAAGAAAAGGGTCTTATTGGTAAAGAGTTAAAGCTCCAGTGTGTCAACCATTCTAATGCAGCAACTTATGTATCTAAATCCTCAGACTTTGCTGATGTTCCTGAGGGTGGATGCAAGATTCCTTGTGTATTCAGATTGAACTGTGGCCATGTTTGCCCTCTTTTATGTCACCCTTATGATCAGCAACATGAAAATGTTGTATGCAGAAAGCCTTGTCCAAAAAGTCTCTGTGAAAATAGACACAAGTGCAAAAGGTTGTGCAGTGAACCTTGTGGTAAATGTGAAGAGGTTGTTCCAAAACAGATTCCTTTATGTGGACACATTCAGGATGTTCCATGTTCAATGGATCCAGAAAAATTCTGTTGCAAAGAGCCATGTATTAAGGCATTACAGTGTGGTCACAAATGTGTCCGATTATGTAGTCAGGTCTGTACAAAAAAATGTCCTGAAAAGGTAAGCGTTACACTGATATGTGGTCACACTGTTAAAACATTGTGTCACATGAAGAAAGGAGCAGAGTTGACTGGCACCACATTAAAATGTCATGTGAATTGTGGAGAAAAATTAGATTGTGGACACAATTGCCCTGCAAGTTGCAACACCTGTGTTACACGAGGCTTTCACTTGACATGTGGAAAGGCTTGTGGAATTCTACTTTACTGTTCACATAAGTGTGAAGAAAAGTGTAACGCTCGGTGCTTTTGTAACCGTTCTTGTGAAAATTCATGTTTTCATGGAAAATGCCTTCAGAAATGCAGTGAACCATGTGCTCCTTGCACAAAACCTTGTGGGTGGAGGTGCAAGCATAAAATGTGTTCAAAACTTTGTTGGGAACCTTGTGACAGAGAGGCTTGTGATGAACCTTGCAGGAAAAATCTTAAATGTGGCCACCCATGCATTGGATTTTGCGGAGAGCCATGCCCCAAGAAATGCAGAGTTTGTGATGCTGATGAAGTACAAGAATTGATCTTTGGAAATGAAGCAAAACCTGATGCCCGCTTTGTTCAACTTATGGATTGTCCACATTTTTTTGAAGAGACACATTTATCAGAATGGATGGTTAGGAAAGACCGAGACCAAGTTATTAAACTGAAGTCTTGTCCGAAATGTCTGAAACCCATAAGAAAAAGTTTACGATATGGCAATTTGATCAAGCAAAAATTGTCTGACTTAGAGAAAGTTAAAGAAAGGATCAGTTATAAATGGATAAATCATTTGGAAATGTTCCTCAGTGAAAATGACACTGAATTGTGTAACTTTCCACAGCTAGATAAGACAGTGCAACAGTTGCAAGAAGGCAACCTAACTCTACGTTCACTGATGTTAGTAGGTGAGAAAATAACATTCTGGCAAAAACTTGGTGCAATACAAAATAGAGTAAAAAAGAGCCGTAGAGTTCTGATTAGAATACTGAATGATATTCCTATTGTTTCTCAAGCTATTGATAATGCTACAAGCAAGTACGACATTTCAGAGAAATACTATGAACTATTCCGAATGGCTTTAGAAGTAGAGGTGACATTCATTGAGCAGAATATACCAGAGAGATCTACTCACAAAATAAAATCACTGATTAATGAGATGTACTCAGAAGAACGCACCGTGCATTTGGATGAATTACATGCCCACCTACAGAAGCTTCCAGTACCTATGGATCTCATCAATGTAGTAAAGGACAAAACAGTCATATATGACACAGAGCTGCTGAGGCAAGATCTCTGGCACAGGTGTGAAGCAGGACACATCTATACTACCAGTGTAGATGAAAAAGGGAGTCTCTGCTGTCCACAGTGTAGTGTCAGTGATGAAGGTGGAGATGAAGATTAGCTGTTCTTTCAAGCAAAAGTCATGCAAAAATGCATGTAATTAAAGAGTTTCGTTTCTATGATTTCTAACGAAAATAAAATTTAAAAATATAAATATTATATATAGGCACAGAATAATTTAAGTTTATAGGGACTGAACACAATCATATTATTTCAGATATCTCATGTTTTTAGTTTCATATTGTAAACCACAGAGTTTAGGTTTACACTTAAGGGTCTTTCCTACCTCCATAAATGAATATTGTTGGATAATACTAGTAAAACCAAGCACTTTTGTATTTCACTGCTTATGAAAATTTGAGATATAAACACCTTTTTTAAATTTACAGTTCACTGCCTAGGAGACCGACCACTGCTGCTCTCTAGCTTTTAAGCACTGTGCTGAAGCTGGTTGGAATTAGAATTTAACAATGCACTCGAGGAATCCCGCTCAGCTCCAAAACAGTGCTTACAAGGTCAATAGAAAAGAACATGTAAACATGAGCATGTTCTGTGTAGAGAAAGTGTTAATATCTCAAGAACTGCTGAAAAATTAAGTTAGTATATTGAAAATTACTTGTATTCACAAGCACTATCTAAAAATACACATTGAAGCCAGTCTCACACCTCCAGATAATTCCGGTACCGGAAAAATCGGACCGCAATTGTCCGTGTGTCTGTGAGCTCATGGAGGCCATCCGTGTGGCACACGTGTGCCGTCCGTGTGCCGACTGGGTACCACATCGAGCGTGCAGGAGACAGCGCTAGAGATAAGCGTTGTCCCCTGCATCTGGTGCTGAAGCCGCCATTCATATCTTCTCTCCAGCAGCGTTGCTAGTGAGAAGATATGAAAAATCCTTTTTTTTTTTTTTTCGTGTTTAAAATAAAGATCTTTGTCCCCACACCCTCTCACCCCCTGTGCGCCCCCCCTGCTGTTAATAAAATACTCACCCGGCTCCCTCGCAGGGTCCTGTCCGCGCCGCACCTTCTCCTGTATGAGCGGTCACGTGGTGCTGCCCATTACAGTGATGAATATGCGGCTCCACCCCAATGGGAGGTGGGGCCGCATATTCATGACTGTAATCGGCGGCACCACGTGACCGCTCATACAGGAGAAGGTGCGGCGAGGACAGGACGCTGCGAGGGAGCCGGGTGAGTATTTTACTAACAGCAGAGGGGCGCACAGGGGGTGGGAGGGGGATGGGGACAGGGATCTTTATTTTAAACACAAAAAAAAAGGATTTTTCATATCTTCTCGCCAGCAATGCTGCTGGAAAGAAGATATGAATGGCGGCTTCAGCACCACGTGGAGGGGACAGCGCTTACTGTAGCGCTGTCTCCTGCACGGCACACGGACTGCACACGGACAGCATCCGTGTGCGGTACGTGTTTTACACGGACCCATTGACTTTAATGGGTCCGTATAATCCATGCGCTCCCACGAACACTGACATGTCTCCGTGTTTTGCACACAGACACACGGTCCGTGAAAACACACTGACATGTGCAGAGACACACTGATTTCAATGTGTCTACGTGAGTCAGTGTCTCTGGTACGTGAGGAAACTGTCACCTCACGTACCGGAGCCACTGACGTGTCAAACCGGCCTTATGAGTATAACATCTCTTTAATCGTGGTTCTGAAAATACACATTTATGAGCATAATATCTCTTTAATCGTGGTTACATAGAAATGACACCATTTTATGTTTAGTAGTAGGTTTAGCACAATACCGCAATTTTAATAGATATGTGATAATTTACAGATCTGATGTCAGGAGAAGATGAATATTTCCTTTATTAGCGTCAATGTTTTTCAAAATATGTTTAATAACATTTAAGCACATTTAATTTCAAAATCAAAGTAGATGCGTTTGAGAATTTTAATTCAAAATAGCATTAGTCCATTAACATTCAGTTAGTTCAGGCAAACATCAGACTTTACAACCAGTACATTTTTGTCTTTGTGATTCATTTTCATAAGTATAAATAAGTGTAATGAACATAACTATAATTTGAATTTAAAATAAATTAAAATTTAAACTTTGCAATGTTAATGTGTCTCTATCATTTCAAGTGACTTTCTAGCAACCTGTCATATGTTTATACATAACAGGAATAACATTATTTCTGATGATTCCTTGACTTGTATTCTGCATTTTCCCAAATTTTTCCATTTTCATGGGTCAATCTCTAATTTTCAGGTCTTTCTGACCAAGTGGATGGAGATCAGCTGCTGTGATGTGTTCCATGCACAGCACACAGAAATAGAGTGCTCCCTGCTTTTTCTTTAGTAGCACATAGACAAAAGAAACAGCTATTTGGAGGATGTCATACAGCAGTACTGAGCAGTGTAGCTGTGAACCTAGCAATGGGAATGAAAAAAGTTACTTGCTAGAAATTTTTCACCAGTGATATTGCTGCCTGTGTCAGTGCCTCTCCCTGCTTTTCACTCCTCCTCCCCTTCCCATTTCCATGACTTTTGTGGGAGCTGATCTTTTTCTGAGTGGATGGTGACTTTCCGTTTATTGGGTGTGGGAGCATTAGATAAAGAAATGGCTCATAAATTGAAAAAAAGCAGATTACTCTGATAAGATATATTACAAGTTTTGTATATTCTCTTGTAGCAATGATTTATGCAGATTTGATGAAATGACAGAGGCCATTTAACCATTCCCGACATGCACCGTACATATACTGCTCTGTGGGAGCTGTGTTCCCGCAAAGAGAAGTATATTTACAGCGTTACGATCGTCGTGGAGATCACGTGCGGGTGTTAGCTCTGTGTGAGAGCTGACACCTCCCAGCAACACCCACAATCTGTGCTAGCACCGATCGTGGGCATTTAACCCCTCTGATGCTGCAGTCAGTAGTGACAGCAGCATAGAGGAGCATCACATAGGGAATCAGTTCCCTGCACGCTTCCATCAGGACAACGCAATGGATTGTGTTGTCCTGATGGTCTCCATGGAGACCCGCCGACCCCAAAAATGGCCGCGGGTACCTTCTATGTCCTGCAGGCAAGGTGGCTCATGAGCGCCTGCTGGGAGCAGGCGCTGGCATGTCTCCCTCCCTGCATGTCAGATCCTGATCTGATTCTCTGATGTAGTATAGTGATGTCCCATCCTGGGACAATGTAAAAAAAAAAAAAAAAAAAAAAAGAAAGATTTTTCCAATAAATACATTTATTTATATAAATTTAAAAAAACAATAAAAGTACACATATTTGGTATCACTGCATTCGTAACGACCTGCTCTATAAAACTGTCCTACTAGTTAACCCATTCAGTGAACGCCGTAAAAAAAATAACTAAAAAACGAGGCAAAAAAAAATGCTTTATCATAATACCACTGAACAAAAAGGGCAATAAAACGCCAGCAAAAAGACAGATGTAAACAAAAATGGTAGAGCTGAAAACGTCATCTTGTCCCGCAAAAAACAAGCCACCGATACAGCTCCATCAGCAGAAAAATAAAAAAATATAGCTCTCAGAATAAAGCAATGCAAAAAAATTTTTTTTTCTGTAAAATATTTTTTATTGTGTAAAAGCTCCAAAACATAAGAGAAGATATAAATGAGATATCGCTGTAATCGTACTGACCCAAAGAATAGCGTTGCCTTACCAATTTTACCCCATGTGGAAGCATAAACAAAAAAAAAGCAATTCCTGAATTGCTGGTTTTTGTTCATTCTGTCTCCCAAAAATCGGAATGGAAAGCGATAAAAAAGTCATGTGTGTGAAAATGGTACCAATAAAAACGCCAGCTTGTTGCACGCCAGACTCTGCGTACCAAAATATGAAAAAATTATAGCTTTTTAACCCCTTAAGCCCCGAGGGTGGTTTGCACGTTAATGACCGGGCCAATTTTTACAATTCTGACCACTGTCCCTTTATGAGGTTATAACTCTGGAACACTTCAACAGATCTTGGCGATTCTGACACTGTTTTCTCGTGACATATTGTACTTCATGTTAGTGGTAAAATTTATTCGATATAACTTGCTTTTATTTGAGAAAAAAATAGAAATTTGGCAAAAATTTTGAAAATTTTGCAATTTTCCAAATTTGAATTTTTATACCCTTAAATCACAGAGATATGTCATGCAAAATACTTAATAAGTAACATTTACCACATGTCTACTTTACATCAGCACAATTTTGGAACCAAAATTTTTTTCTGTTAGGGAGTTATAAGGGTTAAAAGTTGACCAGCAATTTCTCATTTTTACAACACCATTTTTTTTTTAGGGACCACATCTCATTTGAAGTCATTTTGAGGGGTCTATATGATAGAAAATACCCAAGTGTGACACCATTCTAAAAACTGCACCCCTCAACGTGCTCAAAACCACATTCAAGAAGTTTATTAACCCTTCAGGTGTTTTACAGGAATTTTTGGAATGTTTAAATAAAAATGAACATTTAACTTTTTTTCACACAAAATTTATTTCAGCTCCAATTTGTTTTATTTTACCAAGGGTAACAGGAGAAAATGGACCACAAAAGTTGTTGTACAATTTGTCCTGAGTACGCTGATACCCCATATGTGGGTGTAAACCATTGTTTGGGCGCATGGCAGAGCTCGGAAGGGAAGGAGCGCCATTTGACTTTTCAATGCAAAATTGACTGGAATTGAGATGGGACGCCATGTTGCATTTGGAGAGCCCCTGATGTGCCTAAACATTGAAACCCCCCACAAGTGACACCATTTTGGAAAGTAGACCCCCTAAAGAACTTATCTAGATGTGTTTTGAGAGCTTTGAGCCCCCAAGTGTTTCACTACAGTTTATAACGCAGAGCCGTGAAAATAAAAATTCTTTTTTTTTCACAAAAATGATTTTTTAGTCCCCAGTTTTGTATTTTCACAAGGGTAACAGGATAAATTGGACACGAAAAGTTGTTATCCAATTTGTCCTGAGTACGCTGATACCCCATATGTGGGGGGGAAGGACTGTTTAGGCGCATGGCAGAGCTCGGAAGGGAAGGAGCGCCATTTGGAATACAGACTTAGATGGATTGGTCTGCAGGCATCACGTTACATTTGCAGAGCCCCTGATGTACCCAAACAGTAGAAACCCCCCACAAGTGACCCCATATTGGAAACGAGACCCCCAAAGGAACTTATCTAGATGTGTTGTGAGAACTTTGAACCCCCAAGTGTTTCACTGCAGTTTACAACGCAGAGCCGCGAAAATAGAAAAATCTTATTTTTCTCACAAAAATGATTTTTAGCCCCCAACATTTTTATTTTCCCAATGATAACGAGAGAACTTGGACTTCAGAAGTTGTTGTCCAATTTGTCCTGAGTACGCTGATACCCCATATGTTGGGGTAAACCCTTGTTTGGGCGCATCGGAGAGCTCGGAAGGGAAGGAGCACTGTGTTACTTTTTCAACGCATAATTGGCTGGAATTGAGATCGGACGTCATGTCGCGTTTAGAGAGCCCCTGATGTGCCTGAAAAGTGGAAACCCCCCAATTATAACTGAAACCCTAATCCAAACACACCCCTAACCCTAATCCCAACTGTAACCCTAACCACACCCCTAACCCTGAAACACCCCTAATTCTAATCCCAACCCTAATCCCAACCGTAAATATAATCCAAACCCTAACCCTAACTTTAGCCCCAACCCTAACCGTAACTTTAGCCCCAACCCTAACCCTAACTTTAGCCACAACCCTAACCATAACTTTAGCTCCAACCCTAACCCCAACCCTAATCCTAGCCCCAACCCTAACCCTAGCCCCAACCCTAGCCCCAACCCTGACCCTAGCCCTAACCCCAGCCCCAACCCTAGCCCCAACCCTAGCCCTAACCCTAGCCCCAACCCTAGCCCTAACCCTAGCCCTAACCCTAACCCTAGCCCTGATGGGAAAATGGAAATAAATACATTTTTTTAATTTTATTATTTTTCCCTAACTAAGGGGGTGACGAAGGGGGGTTTGATTTACTTTTATAGCGTTTTTTATATCGGATTTTTATGATTGGCAGCTGTCACACACTAAAAGACGCTTTTTTATAGCAAAAAAGTTTTTGCATCTCCACATTTTGAGACCTATAATTTTTCCATATTTTGGTCCACAGAGTCATCTGAGGTCTTGTTTTTTGCGGGACGAGATGACGTTTTTATTGGTAACATTTTTGGACACGTGACAGTTTTTGATCACTTTTTATTCCGATTTTTGTGAGGCAGAATGACCAAAAACCAGCTATTCATGAATTTCTTTTGGGGGAGGAGTTTATACCGTTCCGCGTTTGATAAAATTGATAAAGCAGTTTTATTCTTCGGGTCAGTACAATTACATCGATACCTCATTTATATCTTTTTTTTTATGTTTTGGCGCTTTTATACTATAAAAGCTATTTTATAGAAAAAATAATTATTTTGGCATCGCTTTATTCTCAGGACTATAACTTTTTTATTTTTTGCTTATTATGCTTTGTGGCAGCTCGTTTTTAGCGGGACAAGATGACGTTTTCAGCGCTACCATGGTTATTTACATCCGTCTTTTTGATCGCGTGTTATTCCACTTTTTGTTCGGCAGTATGATAATAAAGCATTGTTTTTTGGCTCGTTTTTTTTTTTTTTTCTTACGGTGTTCACTGAAGGGGTTAACTAGTGGGACAGTTTTATAGATTGGGTCGTTACGGACGCGGTGATACTAAATATGTGTACTTTTATTGTTTTTGGGTTTTTTTAGATAAAGAAATATTTATGGGAATAATATTTTTTTTATTTATTTATTTATTTAGTAATTTTTTTTTTATTTTTTTTTTTACACATGTGGAAATTTTTTTTTTTACTTTTTTACTTTGTCCCAGGGGGGGACATCACAGATCGCCGATCTTACAGTTTGCACAGCACTCTGTAAGATCGGCGATCTCACTCATATCGCTGCAGGCTTACCAGCACCTGCAGTCGACCCGGAAGTACTCCCTGCAGGACCCGGATGCAGCCCCGTGGCCATTTTGGATCCGGGGCCTGCAGGGAGAAGACGCTCGGTACAAGGTGAGCACATCACCTTGTACCGATCGTCTCAGGGAAGCACGCAGGGAGCCCCCTCCCTGCGCGATGCTTCCCTGCACCGCCGGCACACCGTGATCATGTTTGATGGCGGTGTGCCGGGGGTTAATGTGCCGGGAGCGGTCCGTGACCCCTCCTGGTACATAGTGCCGGATGTCAGCTGCGATAGTCAGCTGACACCCGGCCGCGATCGGCCGCGCTCCCCCCGTGAGCGCGGCCGATCGCTATGACGTACTATCCCGTCGGTGGGAATAAGGCCCACCCCACCTCGACGGGATAGTACGACATATGGGATTAAGGGGTTAAATATGGTGATGCAAAAACTGTTTTTCACAATAAAAAGCGTCTTTTAGTGTGAGGCAACAGCCAAACATAAAAACCTGATATAAATCTGGTATCTCTGTAGTTGCACCGACCCAAAGAATAAAGTCACCTAGTCAATTATAACGCATGAGGAACAGCTTAAAAAAATAAATAAAAACAATTCTTTGCATGCTGTTGATTTTTTAATTCTGCCTCCCAAAGATCGCAGTAAGGCTCGGTTCACAATTATCCTGCGTGATGCGCTGAGTGCTTACACCGATGTTTCCATGTAAATCTCTGAAATATGTGATTCAGGCGGAAGCCCTGGCAGAAGATTCCCTATAATGAGGCAGATGGAGGCACTGCTGATGAAGTATGACCTGTGATCTGTCAGTGTCCGTCTTTTTTAGGATTGCATAAAAGTGTCTTCGGCCACAGTTTTGTGCGCTTCTGAAAAGGACACCGCTGAACAGAGGCCACACAGTCCAAAGTAAATCTGCTGCATCATTATAGTGAATGGATCCTTCGGGGGTTTCATCTGAATCATGTCACTCCGAGATTTAGATGGAAACCCCAAAGTAAGTGCCTAGCGTTGAGCACCAGATAAATGTGATCCCAAACGTTATGTAAAATGTTTCCAATAAAAGCTTCAACGCAATCCACAAAAAAAGCAAGTCCTACTCAGGTCCCTCATTTGTTAATGGAAATATAGGGGGCTTCCAAGTTACTTGTAGCACAAAGGTTCTGAAAAAGCTAAATGGCTCCTCGCTCCCCTAAAGAAATTCAGCAAATTCTCTGTTCCCAAATTCAAATGCCCCCTCCCTTCTGAGCCCCAGTGTGCCTAAACCACATTTAGCGCCCATATAAAAAACACGAACTTAAGAGCAGAAAACATCTCTTAAATCATTTGTTCCCCTTAATTCGCATGATAGGCGTGCTATACTAGCTCAGGACACTCTCAAATAGTCATATGATACAAAAGAAAGAAAGAGCACAGAAAGTCCTAAATAAAATCCCAATAATAATTTATTCAAAAATACAGGTAGACATTACAAAATAGCCAACAGAAGGTCAAAAATAGACAAAGTGGAATAAATGACTAAACAGGTATAAAACCTAGGAGCAGCATATATTGAAGTGGATGGGAGGACATAGGATAACAATCCCACTAATAATAAAACACTATCTCATTTGATAACAATACTGCTGACAAAAGGTGTCAAAGTACTAAATATGATAAATAAGTGCAGCCTCTAAAATAGTATATCCAGAAAAGTAGTATTCAAATGTAATGTGCTGCTAGTCAAATTTAAGGAGCTATAAAATAGCCAATTCAGTAACGATAGTACTCCACCAATAGTAAGTATATACAGTTATATGAAAAAGTTTGGGCACCCCTATTAATCTTAAGCTTAATGTTTTATAAAAAATTGTTTGTTTTTTTTGCAACAGCTATTTGACAGGTGCATAAGTATGGGCACCCTTATCATTTTCTTGTTTTAAATACTCCTACCTACTTTTTACTGACTTACTAAAGCACTTTTTTTTGTTTTCTAATCTCATTGAGCTTTGAACTTCATAGCCAGGTGTATGCAATCATGAGAAAAGCTGCTTAAAGTGGCCACTTGCAAGTTGTTCTCCTGTTTGAATCTCCTCTGAAGAGTGGCATCATGGGCTCCTCAAAACAACTGTCTAATGATCTGAAAACAAAGATTATTCAACATAGTTGTTCAGGGGAAGGATACAAAAAGCTGTCTCAGAGATTTAACCTGTCAATTTCCACTGTGAGGAACATAGTAAGGAAATGAAAGAACACAGGTACAGTTCTTGTTAAAGGGAACCTGTCACCTGAATTTGGCGGGACAGGTTTGCGGTCATATGGGCAGGGTTTTCGGGTGTTTGATTCACCCTTTCCTTACCCGCTGGCTGCATGCTGGCCGCAATATTGCGTTGAAGTTCATGCTGTGTCCTTCGTAGTACACGCCTGCGCAAGGCAATCTTGTCTTGCGCACGCGCAGTACGCTTTGCTCAACTGCGGGCAAAGCCAAAAAGCATTAGTGCGCATGCGCCGGCGCACTATGTCCCGGAAGTATTTCTCTGTGTTCCAGGACATAGTGCGCCGGAAAATGCGTATAATAGACCACATGGACATTTAGCGCAGTATACTACAAGTGTGGTACTGCAAGAGATATAGTCCAAGATTTTAAAATTTTGTTGTCCATCAGCTGAACAAAGAGGTAGCTCTGACCAAATTTTTACACCCCAAACAATCACCACAAGGATAACATCCATTTTTTTGTTTGGCGGAGTTGAATAAATTTGGAATCTTAGCAACATAGTGGCTATTCACAAGAAAATCCTTTAAGTTCTTACTTTTTTTAGGTGTCATTTATGGTGAATCCGGTATCAACTTAGCCAAGGTTGGTTCTGTTTTCAGAATGGACCAATGTTTTTGTATTATCCCTCGAATATTATACCATTGGTGATTGTTAGTAGATACAAATCTAATAGAGGTGTCCTTGCTTTTCTTTTTATTCGGTACAAGTAACTCCTCCCTTGGAGCTGCCCTGGCTCTTGAATAACCCTTTCTAACACACCTCCTGCACCCCCTCTCCCAGAATCTTTCTCCCAAATCCCAAGCCTGATTTTCAAAGGATGAATCTGAGGAGCATATCCTGCTCATGCGAAGAAATTGCCCAGTGGGTACTGCTTGAATCGTAGATATAGAATGTGCAGAAGTCGCATGCAGTAGTGAGTTTACTGAGGTTTCTTTCCTAAAGACATCTGTTTGTAGCAGTCCGTCATTCTGTTTTTTGATCAGTATATGCAGAAAGGATATTTCCTCATAATGGTAAGTGTACGTGAGCCTGATGTTGAAGTCATTGCAGTTCAATCCTGACATGAAAGTCTTCAGCTCTTCTACGGAGCCCTGATAAATAGAACATCATCTATATATCTGTACCATCCAAGGATCTGGGAGGTGGCGTGTGCACCATCTGGAAAAATCATCCTCTCCCAGAACCCCAAAAAGAGGTTAGCATATGAGGGCGCACACGCCGCCCCCATAGCAGTACCCCTACATTGTAGGTAAAACCAATCCTTGAATGTAAAAAAGTTATGTCTATTTTTGACTTTCTGTTGGCTATTTTGTAAGGTCTACATGTATTTTTGAATAAATTATTATTGGGATTTTATTTAGGACTTTCTGTGCTCTTTCTTTCTTTTGTATCGTTTAGCACCCAAATGTTTGGCATTTCTGTAGTGATGAGAGCCTGCCTAATTTACAGGTGCGTGTCTCCAGAAGCATGAGCTGGGCATAATGTACTGGTCACTACAGCTCACTGGTCACTACAATGGCAGATTGCAATTTTCACTCAGCAACATCCACTGCTGCTTGTTTCTGGAAAACACCCATGGAGTCAAAATCATTACTACATCTGTAGATAAATTACCAAAGGCTTATAATTTCCAAAATGTGGTTACTTGAGGGGGGGGTCTGTTTTTCTAGTACTTAGGGTTCTTTACATGGAATTCGTTAACCAGTCTAGGAAAATCTGTGCTGCAGGAGGCAAATAGTGCTCTCTCCCTCCCGAGTCACTTCGTATGGCTATGCAGTATTGTACAGCCACATATGGGGTATTTCTACATTCAGCAGAAATTGTGGTACTCATTTTGGTGCCATTTTCACCCATTTCCCAGTGTGAACATGTAAAACTTGGAGCTAACACACAATCTTGTGGTAAAAATGTAAATTATTTTTTCTTCACTGCCCAATGGTATAAATGTCTGTGACACATCTGTGGTGTCAATATAATCACTGCACCCCTAGATGAATTGATTGAGAGGTTCTGTAAAATGTATCTGTAAAAATTGGATGCCATACTGTGGCATCCGATTTTTTTTCTCGCACCCATAGATAAGAACGGCTGAGTCTCATGCAATTTCAATGTCAAATTGCAGCACGCTGAGATTTTTTTCACACAGATTACGTCAGTGAAAAAAATCTTTATCTGCATTGTCTAATCGAATAACATGGGAACGTAGCTGCCAACCCACCAAACTAATGAAATAAAGACTAGAACACAATACAGAATTTGACAGTGAAAGGCTGTGGTGTTTCAATAAAACTCAATACCAATAAATAACATATTAAAACTTATATAAACCAAAATGTCCACCCAGAATTAGCTGGGCGACCACCCACAGATAAACACAGCGACAAATACACATATTAATAAGAATTAAAAAGGGGGCAGGATGGCGAGACGATGCTCCTCTTCTTGATCCTGAGGTAAAATGCCCAGGTAGCCAGAGCGCAGGGGGTTAAATACCTGCACTGAGCCCGCCAAATTATGCACAGCCAATAAGAATCTTGTTGGCAGGCAGATTTTCATATGCATGTAAGGGGTATGGGGCTCAGTTTAATGCCCTGCACTCCTTGCATATGTTCCCGGTAAAAGCGGTATATTCCATATGTTGTGTAATGTTGATATATTGTGTAATGCATCGTACGTATGTTTATGTGTTATAAAGACATAGGGATAGTGTAGGACTTAGACCATTAGCGGGAACACAATAGAATAGGATAGGGATTAGTTAGACCAATAGGATTTGTATGGCTAGGAGGGGCTAAGAAAGAGTAGCTGGGGGAGCTTCCTGGAGTTAGAGTGAGCCCAAAGCAAGGATAGGACAGCCTTGTCCAGGGGAACGTTTAATCCCTTTCTGACCTCAGACGGTATAGTACGTCCAAGGTCAGATCCCCTTAATGTGGTGAGTCCACATCAAAGACGCTACATGTCATCTGTTTTGAACAGCTGACATGTGAGCGCAATAGCGGCGAGTGGAATCGCCATCCACCTGCCGCTATTAACTAGTTAAATGCCGCCGTCAAACGCTGAAAGCGGCATTTAACTACCGCTTCCAGCCATCCGGCCGGAAATGCACGCATCGCCGACCACTGTCACATGGGGAGCCCCATGGCGGGGGCGATGTGTCGGCATAGTAACCAGAGGTCTCCTTGAGATCTCTATGGTTGCTGATGCCGGCTTGCTGTGAGCGCCACCCTGTGGTCAGTGTTCATAGCAAGCCTGTAATTCAGCTACATAGGAGCAATCTGATGATCGATGCTATGTAGCAGAGCCGATCAGGCTATGCCAGCTTCAAGCCTCCTATGGAGGCTATTGAAGCATGGCAAAAGTTAAAAAAAAAAAGTAAAAAAAATATGAAATTGCCTGATCTAGCAATAAAAAAAGGATTGCTTAACGGTGTAGCGAGAAAAAAATTCAAAATGCCCGCATTACTTTATTTGGTCGCCGCGACAGTGCATTAAAATGCAATAATGGGCGATCAAAAAAATGTATCTGCACCAAAATGATATCAATAAAAACGTCAGCTTGGCGTGCAAAAAATAAGCCCTCACCTGACCCCAGATCACGAAAAATGGAGACGCTACGGGTATCGGAAAATGGTGCAATTTTTTTTTTTTGTAGCAAAGTTTGGAATTTTTTTCACTACTTAGATAAAAAATAACCTAGACATCTTTGGTGTCTATGAACTCGTGTTGGTGTTGAAAAACGAACACGGAAAAATGGAAAATCTCAAGGTCATGAAAGGGTTAAGCAGAGGAGCCCAGCAGTCCAGGGCCTAAGAGCTGACAATCACACGTGGTGGAGGAATATCAAGGTAGCATAAGAATGGCAGCAGCTACCTTCGTGGGAACAACTCTTAACGTCCGAGATCTATGGCCTAGCAAGGAATGGAAGAGCCATCCTTCAACTTCACCTTTGGAGAGGGAAGCAGGCGGGGAACTCCTGATGTGGGGTTTGTCTGACCAGTCAGGAAGCTGTGGTACCGGCGGATCCGGTGTGGAAATGTGATACTCCTGGAGGAGAGACGAACAGTACAGGGAACGGAATGGTTATATTCAGGAAAGAATCTTGTGCTGCTTCTGTGACTAAACTGGATGAGCTGAATAAAATTGTTTTGCTGAAGATGAACTTGGACTCTGACTATCATTGTATGGTATTAAAAGAAAAGGAACCACAGCAGTGTGGAATAGACCTTGACTTACAAGTGATTGAACTACAATGTGTTAATGTGGCGGAGAGTCAGGGTGTCCCCGTATTGCCATCGTCAGCCACGACTAACCCCCTGGCCTTTGTTTCACAGATGACCCTGTGAAGAAACCTAACAAACTCCTAATAAAACCTAGTTGTAACCCTTTAAAGAGACAGAAAGAAGAGAGGCAGGCGGTGTAGATAAAGGCCGGCATGACAGGGGGTTGGAGGTGGTGGGGTTATTTTAGTGGGGGTGGAATTTTCATAAAGCGGGGGGTTTATAGGGCAAGGTGTGGGTGGAGTTTGATCAGTTCCTGCGAGAGGCTTACTGAGTCCCAAGTGTCCGGAATCATCAGTGGAGGCAGCGGGGGTGTCACTGCGATCGCTGCAGGCGAGCGGCGTTCCCAGCGCATTTGGCCTCCGGAGCGCTAGTCCCCCATTTTGCCTCACAGATCCCAGCATCGGTGCAGGAGCCCCTCCGGGCCGGGTGTCTCCCCACAAACGTCCAAGCAGGCCTTGGTCTGGCAGGAATCCGCCAGCTGGTCTGGGGCCTGCGGCGGTTAATAGGCCTTCTCCGCTGTTGCTTCCGGGGGTGGGGCCGTTGTGCACCAGGTCCTCAGCAGCTCCATGTGATGTCATGGCGGGTCGCCATGGTGATGTTGCGGCCAGGCGGCCAGCCTCTTCCGCCTGACACAGACATCGGTGGAGAACCTTTTCTGAGGTAGAGACAGGCAGCTCCCCTGGGGATTCGGGGCTGCTTGACCTGTCGGTGGACCGGGGATCATCCTCACTGTCCTCTGGCAGGGCTGGAGCGGATCATCTACAGGGATCGCCTGGGACTAGAGCGGGCGGTGGGCTTGTTTCCTGGGGGCTACCCTCTCAGGTCGCACCTGCTGGTGTTGGATCTGGTTCTGAGAGGCCTGTCGGGGCCAGGGCATCGAGATCATCCTCTGGAGGCGGACCTCAGGCTCAGGAGGATCCATGGATTGGATCAGGGAGGATGCAAGGCTGGACAAGCGTGACGTCTGCAGCTGGGGGATCACAGCTCCTCCGCAGCCTGGTGAGCATGAAACTATGTAGTTTTCACTGTCACCATCATGTAGGGCTAGTCAGGCTGTGGGGTCTATAGTTCAGGGCGAAGGATTTGGAGTTTGGTCCGATTTGGGTACCGATGGGGTGGGAGAGTTATTGTCTAATGTGCGGGAGTTGCTGACGTGGTTGGGAGGCGTTAGGTCGGTGCCGTCTCCTTTGGCAGCATGGGTGGGATCTCAAGAGTTAGGTCACGGTTCGACATGCATAGGTTCTTTGGCGCCTAGCAGGGTGCCTGAGCCAGTGTCTGTGCCTGTGCAGACCGAAAATGAGAGAAGGTGGGATTCATTTGAATGATTGGGCACGTGGTAAAGTTTACGTTAGATTTGAGGGGCAGTTGGGGGCTCCTCTGAAGAAGGAAGTGCGTGAGAACATTTGGAAGGATGAGTATGTAGAGATCTTTTCACTTGTTCCGTTGGAAAAATTTAATCTGGATAAGAGTAAGGAGGAGGATAGTAAAAAGGAGTAAAAACGGAGATGGCGCCAGACCTTTGTGAATTGGCTACAGGCGTTTGCAATTCTGGTGAGCATAATAGGTGAAAAGACTCCAGAGAATTGATCCACCTTGTTTTGCTATATGGACTCTATAGGGGAGGCGCATAGGGTCTATGGGGGTCAAGCGTGACTCCGTTATGATGAACAGTTTAGGCAGCGGAAGTCAGTTCGCCCGGCGATTCGATTGGATTAAAAGGACATAGGTTTGTGGTTGCGGGTCATGGTGCCAACAAAGTTTGGTCATTCCTTTCAAAGTGGGGCCGGGATTGCTGGCCAGTTCTCATCCCAAGGAAGCTTTTCTGGACCGGGGATCAGTCAGGACAGACAGGAGGTCAAAAGCATGGCTTATGCTGGCAGTTTAACGAAGGCCAGTGTAAGTTCAGGACCACTTGTAAGTTCAAGCACATGTGCTCACACTGTGTTAGGGCTAGCGGAATGCACCAAATAATTATAAGGATGGTATAAGGTGAGTTCGAAGCCCGAGGTCCACCGTGCAGAGAGGGAACCTGCTGCTGAGTGATGACGGACTATATGGCGGTATAATGTGGATACAGACACAGGTTAGCTTCACCCAGTATGAAGGAAGCGAACCCTGTTGCATCACAGGGCCGTGGTACCGCACAAAGAGCGCAAGCAAAGAGTCACAGAACTCTGTCCCAAGACTCAGGGAAAGAGTTCCTCTAGACCTCTTGCGCTCGACACCGCTACTGGGTGTCAGAGATTAACTGAACTGATAATTTACTGCAAAAGAGTGCGTGCAGTGCAGCACTGGTGGACACCACTAACCACCCAGACTTGGGCCAGGAAAGCACTCTATTAGCACACGGAGCCGCACTTGCGGTCACTGCTATCAGACGCTGTATCGCATGCTAGCTGTGAAGGATAGCACTATCAGGCGCTAGGTAGCTTCCACCATTCGCGAACAGTCAACAACACTAGGGATGGGAATGATTCGGAGCTTTCATCCATCGACAGGCATGCATCCACACACACACAATAATAAGTGTAAACTAGCGCATGGCCGTGCGGCCATGTGAACCTTTT
Organism: Ranitomeya imitator; assembly: GCF_032444005.1. Lineage (NCBI taxonomy): Eukaryota > Metazoa > Chordata > Amphibia > Anura > Dendrobatidae > Ranitomeya > Ranitomeya imitator. The sequence goes on from NC_091287.1 coordinate 242,463,791, forward strand.
ATAGCTGAAGCTCTCCAGGACCTTCCTAGTGGTCCAATAGGAGCTGCTACAGGACCTGAGCATGTGACCGCCGACCTCCAATGAGAGGTTGTCCCTTGGGCATGCTCAGAAGAAGAAAAGCAGGACTTAGTCCCAGGGACGCCTGCTCGCCGCTGATCAGTACTGGTTACAATGGCTGAGACTGGAAGGACAGCAGTAACTAGCCGCACAGTATCAGCTTGAGCCAGACACTGGGACTGATGTCTCTGCTGAGCAGCTTCCACTGCGGCTGGAGGAAAATGGGAGACCACAACGGAGATGGTTCGAGATTCCCCCTGTGCTGAGGTGGGAACTCGACACCTAACGTTACCCCCCCCCCCTTGGGCCTCGCTACACTCGAAGGCAGCAATGAGCTGCGGAGCCCGAATGTGCTCAACAGGCTCCCAGATGCTGTCCTCTGGGCCATGACCCTTCCAATCCACCAAATAGAATCGTTTGCCACGTACCACCTTACAACCCATGATAGCATTCACCTCGTATTTGTCCGTGGACGAGCTCGATGTCCCGGCAGATGACTCGGAAAACCGGGACATGTGGACGGGCTTTAGGAGGGACACATGAAAGGTGTCGTGATGCTTAGGTGTGGAGGAAGGGCCAAACGGTAGACCACAGGATTAACCTGTTCCAGGACCTTGAGAGGACCTAGGTAGCGAGGTGCGAACTTAGTGGACTCAACTCGCAAACTGATGTTACAGGCGAAGAGCCACACTAAATCGCCAGGAGCAAAGGTCAGAGCGGGGCGCTCATGTGTATCGGCAGAGACCCTCATTCTCTCCTTGGAGGCCTGGATAGCATTGTTCTGTCCTCACTAGCTGAGGCAGGCTCATACGTAGCTATACAGTCAGCTAAACCGCTATACCGGGGTCCAATAAGGAGACTGTGGTTGAGTCTGTGCTTTATTAAACGTAGTGGTATATTGATGCGGTGAAACTGTGAACAATGATATAAATAGAATCAGTGCATGGTATAGAACAGATACATACTACACATGAGGTACATTATGCATAACATTTAGGAAGCTAGTAACTGAACTGGGAGTACAACTGGCTAGGCTAGGCTAATATGGAGCAGAAATATCTATAGGAAGCATAAAGACATACCGGCAATGCAATCGCAAGGGGGATGAAGTGAAGCGTCTTTCCTTGAAGGCAGACTGAGGAAAGTGAAAGGAAAAATGGAGGGAAATGGAGGCTGAGCTACCATAATGCATTGCAAAGGAGGAGGAGAATCAGACATGGATAACACAAAAACAAGATTGAACTGCCAACATAACTCTGGCCGCTAGAGGGAGCCAAAGCATCACAGATGAATAAAGGCATGAATATATCAATACTGTATACTGAGGAAACTGCAATTATGCAAGCAAATAATCAGGGCAACAATATTAGATGGCGGAGACAGAACAAGCATCCTGTGTGTGGTCCCAAATATCACGTGCCTCCACAGTCCAGTCTGCCACCCTGGAGTCGGCGGACGACACGGTTATGGGTACAGGAACCCGCTGATGCTGGCCGTAATTGAGGGCGAATGGGGTCTGCCCAGTGGAGTCGGCTACAGTGTTGTTCAGCGCAAACTCCGCCCATGGTAGCAAGGATGCCCAGTCATCCTGCCTGGCTGAGACAAAATTTCGCAGGTATGTGACCAGGGTCTGGTTAGCCCTCTCTACCAACCCATTCGTCTCAGGATGGTATGCTGAAGAGCTGAAGACCTTGAGCATCCTTTTGGAAGAGGACTGCTCCAGCACCGACGGATGAGGCATCCACCTGCATTATAGATGGTTTATCTACATCGGGGCAATGTAAGATGGGAGCACTAGCAAAATGAGACTTAATAGAGAGGAAGGCCTTGGGGACCTCCTTTGACCACAATTTGGGATTTGCCCACTGTGTTCTGCTCCTCTGTAAACAAGCTGTGCCTCTGATGCAGTAACTGCTGGTGATAGCAGGTCACAGGGCAGTCACACACAAAATGGTGCTGCCCTGTGATGCTGCTCTTCATTCTGCCCCAGGAATATTAGACCACCCAAAAGGGGAGGGAAATGGTGATGTCAGCAGTTACTGCCCCAATTTTGCTGCTGGTAAATCTTACTATAGCTGCTTGAGGTCTAAAACAGAAAATGCTCCCCCTAGTGTTAAATATGTATATTTGTAGAAAATATATAATATTTTTCATATAGAAATGTTTGCAAACAGTGCAAACATTGCATTAATACATTTTAATTACTATTTAAGCTTAATTTCACAAAAAAACAAAATACAAGAAAACTGGTGGCACCTTCCTTTTAATTAAAGTGTATCTGTAAAGTCATGGTGCACTTTTGGCCAGTCACAGGATCTATTTATAGTTTACATTTTGGCGCCCTTTCTCTGGCCCAATCATATCATACCTGTTCATGAGGAGAGATAACAAGAACCAATAAAACAACACAAACTCATTTAAGCTGTTGCTGAGCCCCCAGTCAGATTAACCCCTAATAAACTGAACTCTGATTAATACACTGCCAGGTCTCTGACATCATGCAACCACAAGCTTATGCCAGCTGTGTGGTTTTCCATGCCAGTCGAGATGTGTAAGGTACAGAGGAAAGTTCAGTGTGTTCTGTAACTCGCTAAATTCGAATCCGTGACCAAAGTGCTACGTGAATATCGGTGCGTTTATAACGAAGTGCCACCACACAGGAATAACATTACTCAGTGGAATAAGCAGTTTCGTGGAGAAACCCCGTTCTGGTAGGCCATCAGTCAGCGACGAGTCAGCGTCTCTGTTTTACGGGGTACAAATTGCGGCTGTCGCACGCTATCAAATCGGCAGATAGACCCATACGATGCGCATTTGCTACAGATATGCTTCATGAGATCGACAATGATGCAAGATTTTTGCAGAAGACTGTGTTTAGCGATGAGGCAACTTTCCTTATTTGTGGACATGTTCATCGCCATAACGTCCGAATATGGGCTGCTGAATATCCTCATGCCTATGTTGAGCATGAACGTATCACCCCTAAAGAGAACGTGTGGTGTGGCCTTATGCATGATATGGTGATAGGCCCATTTTTTTTCACAGAGCGATCTGTGATGGCAAACACGTATCTTGACATGTTGGCATTGTATGCAGTGCCACAATTTCCAGAAGGTGTCATCTTTCAACAGGACGGCGCTCCTCCACACTACGCGACCATTGTTTGTGAGTTTCTGGATAGAGCATTCCCCCAGCGGTGGATAGGCAGGAGTTCTGTCAAGCCATGGCCACCACGATCCAAGGATCTGATGCCCTTAGACTTTTACTTTTGGGGTTATATGAAGTAATATGTGTATATTGAACATATCAACGACATTAATCACTTAAAACAGAGAATCACAGACGTTATTCACTCTGTTACACCAGACGTCCTTACCCGTGTGTGGCAAAAACTTCACTATCATTTTGGATGTGTGTAGGGCAACAAATGGAGCCCACATCGAACTGCACTGAATAGGTATGACACTGGGAGAGTTTTACTTTATTTGGAGCAGATTTCACATTTCTATCATTATTTGTTGCTTTCCAGTGACTTGTCAAAAGTGCACCATGACTTTACAGACACATGTATATTAGAAAATTGATTAGATTATGCCATTAAATAGATAGGCTTTCAGGACTAAAATAAATGTTAGCCCATCAATCAACGTCAAATCAATGTGGTGATTTTAACCTCTTCCCAACATGTGACGCCACGTAGGCGTCATGAAAGTCGGTGCCAATCCGACCTGAGACGCCTATATGCCATCATGGCGGGATCGCGTTTCTGCAGGTCAGGTGAACGGGTTAACTCAAATGTCACCCGACCTGCAGGTACTTTAGCCTAGGGGGGTGGCTGATCCGGTATGCTCCGCCACTGCCGTCCGCTATTTGACCCCACCCCCCTGCCCCGCAGATCGCCCCCACGTCCCACAGATCCCCCCTGCCCTGCAGATTGCCCCCTGCCCCGCTGATTGCCCCCTTCCAAGCAGATCACCCCCATCCCCTCATATCGCTCCCTACCCCGCAGATCAGCCCCCTGCCATGCAGATGGCCCCCCTGCCCCGCAGATCACCCCCTGCCCCGCAGATGGCCCCCTGCCCCACAGATCGCCCCTTGCCCCGCAGATCGCCCCACAGATTGCCCCCTTCCCCGCAGATCGCCCCCTGCCATGCATATGGTCCCCCTGCCACGCATATGGCCCCCGGCGCCGGCAGCTTCTTCCTGTAGTGAGCAGTCACATGGTACTGCTCAGTACAGTAATGAATATGTGGCTCCACCTCCCATAGGGGTGGAGCCCAATATTCATTACTGTAATGAGCGGTAACGGTGACCGCTCAGTACAACAAGAAGCTGCGGCGCCGGGAAATCAGGGACCTGCAGGGACCGCGCCAGGAGCAGGTGAGTATAATGGGGAGGGGAGCACTGCGCGATATTCACCTGCTCCCTGTTCCGTTGCCGCTCCGTCTTCAGCATCTTCTGCAGTGATGCTCAGGTCAGAGGGAGCGGTGACGTGGATAGTGCGCGCCCTCTGCCTGAACGTCAGTGCAGAAGACGCTGAAGATGGAGCGGCGCCGGAACGAAGTCAGGTGAATATTGAAAGTGCCAGGGGCCCAACGTTTGTGCAGCACTATATGGGGCAAGTGTCTGTATGGAGCATTTATGGTGCCATAATCAAGGTTTGTGCAGCACTATATGGGGCAAGTGTCTGTATGGGGCCATAACGTTTGTGCAGCACTATATGGGGCAAGTGTCTGTATGGGGCCATAACGTTTGTGCAGCACTATATGGGGCAAGTGTGCGTATGGGGCCATAACATTTGTGCAGCACTATATGGGGCAAGTGTCCGTATGGGGCCATAACATTTGTGCAGCACTATATGGGGCAAGTGTCTGTATGGAGCATCTTATGGGGCCATAATGAACATTTGTGCAGCACTATATGGGGCAAATATCTTTATGGAGCATCTTATGGGGCTATAATTAACGTTTGTGGAGCATTACATGGGGTAAGTGTCTGTATGGAGCATCTTATGGGGCCATAATCAAGGTTTGTGCAGCATTATATTGGGCAGTGAGTTGTGCAGCCCACAGAGGCGTGCCCAGCTCACTGCTAATGCTGCTGCAATGTTACAGATAGGAGATAATAGACCGGCGCTGACCCTATGTCAATGGGGTGCCGTAATCTGACACTGATAGTGCCCTGCTACTGCTGCAAAACCAAGATGTCAGCCCCCAGTGCATTCTTTAAACTCATATAACACATGAAATCTGTTTCACATGCATTTCAAACTTGTTTATAGCAGCATGTTATGCTACATTATCGTTCCCTCACTAAGCTATCTAACTACTTTTTTTAACTACTTCCTATTTGATGCTTCATTTCAGAACCAGCAGTGCATTCTGAGATCCTCAAACAGGATGTTATCAAGGGGCTGAAGGTGCAGTCGCTGCCGCAGACTCTGTCCCCACCCTGAAACGAAGAGTCATCAATAGCATCCATTTCATGGGCTGCGCTAGTCCTTGCTCTACTGAGCATGCGTCAGTTGTCAATTCCAAAATATGTTCAGTAGATTCTTGTCACTGTGTAATATAATATGTTATATAGGTTAGTCAACCATCTAACGCCAATACATCCAATGGTGCCAAACATTTAGTTCACCAACATCAGAGATCTATTCACATTTCTGATATGTGTGGAACCAACAGAGAGCGAGCCCTTCACAATAGTGAAGTAAATTTGATATATACCCTTAATACTGTCATCGCTACATCATGTAGTACGTTCTGAGACATTGTGCAGGCTCAAAATGACATTGCAACATCCAAATATAAGCATGGAAGAGAAACACTTTTATACTGTGAAGATCAAGGCAGATCTCTATTAGATCATTGGTCACTCATATATATAGACATTTTCTGGTCATACAGGTGCATCTCACAAAATTAGAATATCATCAAAAAGTTAATTTATTTCAGTTCTTCAGTACAAAAAGTGAAACTCATATATTGGATAGAGTGATGTGTTTATTTCTGTTAATGTTGATGATTATGGCTTACAGCCAGTGAAAACCCAAAAGTCATTATCTCAGTAAATTAGAATACTTGATAACACCAGCATGAAAAAATGATTTTAACATCTGAAATGTTGGCCTACTGAAATGTATGTTTAGTAAATGCACTCAATACTTGGTTGGGGCTCCTTTTGCTTCAATTACTGCATCAGTGCAGTGTGGCATGGAGGCGATCAGTCTGTGGCACTGCTGGGGTGTTATGGAAGCCCAGGTTGCTTTGATAGCAGCCTTCATCTCATCTGCATTGTTGGGTCTGGTGTTTTTCATCTCTTGACAATACTCCATAGATTCTCTATTGGGTTAAGGTCAGGTGGGTTTGCTAGCCAATCAAGCACAGTGATACTGTTGTTTTTAAACCATGTATTTGTACTTTTGGCAGTGTGGACAGGTGCCAAGTCCTGCTGGAGAATTAAAGGGAACCTGTCACCCCCAAAATGGAAGATGAGCTAAGCCCACCAGCATCAGGGGCTTATCTACAGCATTCTGTAATTCTGTAGATACGTCCCCGATGTATCCTGAAAGATGAGAAATAAAGGTTAGATTATACTCACCTGGGGGGCTGTCCGATCCAATGGGTGTCGGGGTCCGGTCCGGCACCTCCCATCTTCATACGATGACGTCCTCTTCATGTCTTCACACTGCAGCTCCGGCACAGGCGTACTTTGTCTGCCCTGTTGAGGGCAGAGCAAAGTACTGTAGTGCGCAGGCGCCGGGCTTCTCTGACCTTTCCCGGCACCTGCGCACTGCAGTACTTTGCTCTGCCCTCAACAGGGCAGACAAAGTACGCCTGCGCCGGAGCCGCAGCGTGAAGACAAGAAGAAGACGTTATCGTAAGAAGATGGGAGGCCCCGGATCGCGACGCCCATCGGACCGGACCGTAGCGGGACCGCCCCTGGGTGAGTATAATCAAACCTCTTTTTATCATCTTTCAGGATACATCGGTGGCTTATCTACAGCATTACAGAACGCTGTAGCTAAGCCCCAGAAGCCGGTGGGCTTAGCTCGTCTTCCATTTTGGGGGTGACAGGTTCCCTTTAAATTTCCATCTCTAAAAAGCTTGTCGGCAGAGAGAATCATGAAGTGCTCTAAAATTTCCTGATAGATGGCTGCGCTGACTTTGGTCTTGATAAAACACAGTGGACCTACACCAGGAGATGACATGGCTCCCCAAACCATTATTGATTGTGGATACACTAGACCTTGGTCCCAGAATCTGGAGGAACAGTGGAGAGACAGACAATCCAAGCTGCTTAAGGTCTAGTGTGAAGTTTCCACAATCATTGATGGTTTGGGGAGACCAAACTCAGCGCAGCTGTCTACCAGGAAATTTTAGAGCACTTCATGATTCCCTCTGCCGACAAGCTTTTTGGAGATGGAAATTTAATTCTCGAGCAGGACTTGGCACCTGTCCACATTGCCAAAAGTACCAATAACTGGTTTAAAAACAACAGTATGACTGTGCTTGATTGGCCAGCAAACTCGTCTGACCTTAACCCCATAGAGACCCAACAATGCAGATGAGCTGAAGGCTGCTATCAAAGCAACCTGGGCTTCCATAACAGCTCCGCAGTGCCACAGACTGATCGCCCTGACCAAGTATTGAGTGCATTTACAGAACATACATTTCAGTAGGTCAACATTTTAAATGTTAAAATCATTTTTTCAAGCTGGTGTTCTAAAATATTCTAATTTACTGAGATAATGACTTTTGGGTTTTCATTGACTGTAAGCCATAATCATCAACATAACAGAAATATGCACTTGAAATACATCACTCTATTTGTAATGACTCTATCTAATATATGAGTTTCACTTTTTGTATTGAAGAACTGAAATAAATTAACTTTTAATGATATTCTAATGTTGTGAGAAGCATCTGTACATTGTATTACCATTCGTATGTCGCATTGGCTAAAGTTAATACTGTCCACACCCAGCTGAAGAGTTTAGGTGTGGCTCTATCTCTTTTTTTATTTCACTTTCCTATGTTATCTCGAAGTCTCTTAGACATAGAACATTCCTGATATACATATTCAGTCTCCATTTCACAGAAGATGAGATGGACGTAGAAAAATCAAAATGGAGTCAGGATAGATAAATAACCCTGCTCTCACAATACCATTAGGTTTGAAAGAGAAATAATGTTACATTATTAGTCATATATACTGTCTACATATTAACCTGGTTTCTAATTTTTTTCCTTCGTTTATTGTCACATTACCTTATTTTTAATGTCTTGTCTGTACTACACAAGAAATCACCCTTATATCACCTGTGACATATTTCCACCCTATCACTTGAAGAAATTACTAATTTGAATACTGATTACAAAAGGAAACAAACAGGGCTTACCTTATTATGAAGGTTCATCTGCCCAGTTGTGGAATTGGGTATTTTAGGTGTGACTTTTTGCTAGCCTCACATATACCATAAGTAATATCTTGGTCACTAATATCATACTGTTACTATATTAATCGGATCTTTATGAATATTGGATTTTAATCTGAAGAACTGACTTGGAAGCTAAACCATTATTTCTTGGTTGCATATCAGGACATACCGAGTAGAGAGGAGATTTCATATAAATCGCTGACATATTTCTTCTAATATATATGGACATTATATATATATATACTGTACAGTATATAAGTGCACTTTTAGAATGATGTTTCTATATGGGATACATATTGCTTACAACATTACCATATTTAATATATACAAGCAACAAGATACTGCATCATCCAGTGGCAAACATTTTTTATAGCAAATTATGTACAAAGTCTTTCTATAAGAAAACAACTTCTCATTTTTGTATCACAAGGATTATTTAATATGGCATTGGTTTTTATAACATTACTATACCATAATGTGGTGTGTTACAAAATCAGAGGCTATAGACCAAGCAGTAGGGTTGAGCGACTTTTACTTTTTCAGGATCGAGTCGGGTTTCGCGAAACCCGACTTTGTAAAAAGTCGGGTTGGGTGAAATCGGCCGATCATTGCGAAAAGTCGGGGGGCCGACTGAAACACGAAACCCAATGCAAGTCAATGGGGAATAAAAGTCGGCAGTGAGTGGAGGACAGAAAAACACCTACAGAGCCCATTTTAATGTCAAAATCATCAATTCTTGTTACTTAAGCTTGTCAATCTTAATTAACCTTATAATCATAGTTAGGCATTGAAAATTGGGGGTCATTTGGTTAAAGTTGTGGGGGGTGGGGAGGGCTGGCTCAATTTTTTCTTGGGCCCAGGAAATGTGGAATACGTCACGGCGGTGGAGCAGGGAGAGGTAAGTATTTCAACTTTGCAAGTGCTGTGATCCTGAGCAAGCAGGGGGGCACACTCGTTCGCATTGCCACTGGCACATGGCCCCTCAAAGTACGGCGTTGTGATTGACAGCGGGGGCGCCTCCCACTGGCAGAGACACTTTTGCGTACTATGAGGGGCCCTGTGCCAGTGACGTCGCCAACGAGTATGCCGCCCCCACCTCTTGAAGGAACCTACACTTTCATCTGCACCTTCCTCTTTGTCCCCATGTAAGGTGGTATAGTATGCGGGAAGGGGAACCTGAGTTTCAGCAGGGTCAGATTCAGGCTGTGTAGAGTGCAAGGGGAATGTAGTGGTCTGTGTCAATGTACCAGCAGACTCATCTAGCAGTGGCTGGGCAATGGGCAGGAATGAGGAGGAAACACAGATATAGGCCCAAAATAAAAAAAGTAGGCTAAAAGCTGTTAAAAATTGGTAACAGGAGTAAATAGGCGGCATTGGTTTGTTCAGTGGAGGAGAACAACACAGCGGCAGACACCGTTAGTAGGCCCAACCAAACAAGTAGGCCAAATGCAGTTTCATATTCTAAATATAGGCCGAAAGCCTGAAGATTGAAGCTCAGCTATGTGTAGTAGAGGAAAACAAGAGGCAGCAGCAGACAATGTTACTAGGCCCAAACCAAGAACTAGGCCAAATGTAGTTTCATATTGTTGTTACAGGCCGAAAGCCTGAAGCTTCAAGCTCAGCTTTGTTTAGTAGAGGAAAACAAGAGGCGGCAGCAGACAATGTTACTAGGCCCAACCCAACAAGTAGGCTAAATGCAGTTTAATATAAAAAATATTTAAACGAAAGCCTGAAGATTGAAGCGCAAGAAAAATAAATCAGGAGAACACCAAGGAGCTGCAGACACCGTTAGTAGGCCCCAACCCAACAAGTAGGGCAAATGCAGTTTAATATTTGAAACTGGACAACAGTTGAAGTTCAGCTTTGTCCAGTGAAGGAAAAAAAAGATGCAGCGGCAGACACCGTTATTACGCCCAAATAATAAAGACAGTAGTAGTAGGCGCAAAGTATTAAATGGAGTCCAGGGCCCCTGTATATTTTAACTATCATCTATCATTTCAAATAATTCGTATTGGCAGTGCCATTTCAGGTTTTACCCACACAGACTACACAGTGGTGGAGCTAGGAGAGGTAGTATTGCAAGTGGTAGAGCACAGTTCAATCTGGGGGGGGGGAACACTCTCTCGTGGGCGGCGGTACTGGCACAGGGCCCCTCATATTACGACGGTGTAATATGAGTTGTGGTTCAGTGTCTCCCCCCCAAAAATGAGGAAGTCTGGTGGAAGAGGCCGTTGGCGGGGGTTGCCAGCTGGTACTGATGGTGCTGGTGGAGTTGCATCTCGTGGTAGTGGCAAAAGCACAGTAGCACCTAAGGCTGGAGGTGTTCAGCCTGCGTCATCGTCTGGCTACACAAGCCCTCGAAGGCTCCCTTACCTGGGAGTAGGAAAACAGCTTTTAAAGCCGGAGAAGCAGGAAAAAGTGTTGTTTTTCCTTGCTGACTCACCCTCTAGCTCTTTCGCCTCCTTTTCCCAAAGTTCTAAATGTAAGAGCAGCTAGTCGTCAGTGGATGCTCCCGGTCAGGAAAAAGACGTTTTCTTGTGTCCTTCTCCCAAACCAAAAGTGAAGGATGCAGCAGGCGACACTACTGGTTACTCCATGAAGCTCTTTACACATACCGTGCCTGGGTTCGAAAGGGAAATTGTACACTTCCAATTACAAGAAGAATAGGACATGGAGTGCACTGATGAACAGCCACAGCTAGATTGTGATGCTGTTCCATTGACTGTGATCACTACATTGCCCTCGCAGTTTACTGAGCCAGAATGTGACCCTGATGAGACTATGGTGCCCTGTCCCGAACGCTATAGCACCTTACATGGTGACACTGAGGAAGGTGCACATGACATTGAGGAGGAGGTCATAGATGACCCAGTTGTTGACCCAGATTGGCAGCCATTGGGGGAAGAGGGTGCCGCTGCAACTAGCTCAGAAGCGGAGGAGGATGATCCGCATCAGCCATCTACATTGCAACAGCTGTCATCTGGCAGGCCCATATCAGGCCAAAAATGTTTGCGAAAAACAAAAACAGTGTTAGGAGAGCGTGGTCATTCGGTGAAAGTAGCACAGCGCACAATGCCTGAAAAGGTTTTCGATAGTTGGAAGAGTATAGCGTAGCAATTTTTTCACCAAGATCAGAATGATCAGTCAAAAGTTATCTGTAAGAAATGCTCCAAGACCTTTAGCAGAGAGAAGAATCTTCAAAATTTAAATACAACGTGCATGCTTAGACATTTAACCACCATGCACTTGCAAGCCTGGACTAACTACGAAACGTCCCGTACCATTGAAGGTAGTCAGCAATGCTACATTGCTTCCCTCACTGTAAGCCCACCGGTTAGGACACCACCAGCAGCAAATGTGGAGGTATCATCGTAAGGCCAAAGCAGTCAGGGAATCACAAGGTTATTGGTAGGAAAGACTCTATGTTGGGCAACAACCAGAATACCATAACAAACTCTCTCTCAATCCGCCATGTCCACCACCACCACCACCGCTAGTTCCGGCATATGCAGCTCTCCAGTCCAGCTCACCCTACAAGAGACTCTCGTTAGGAAAAGAAAGTACTCATCCTCTCATCCGCGTACACAGGATTTGAATGCCCACATTGCTATACTAATCTCATTACAGATGATGCCCTACCGTTTGGTTGAAAGCGAAACTTTCAAAGACCTGATGGCCCATGCAGTACCACGCTATGACCTACCCAGTCGACATTTCTTTGCGAGAAAAGCCATCCCAGCCCTCCACCAGCATGTCAAAGACCGCATTGTCCATGCCTTGAGGCAATCAGTCAGTGGAAAGGTGCACCTCACAACAGATGCATGGACCAGTAGGCATGGCCGGGGACGTTACGTGTCCATCACGGTGCACTGGGTTAATGTGTAGGATGCAGGGTCCACAGGGGGTAGCCATAGTGCGACAGTTCAGCCTATCCCACAGTCTCAGAAAAAAGTTGGCATACGGCGTTCGCAGCTCCTCCTCCTCCTCCAGAAGCGAAAGCTCGTGCACAGAGCGCAGTCGCCCTACCACTCCATCCGCAGCTGGCAGTTGTTGCACACGGGATGTCCCATTATCGAACAGCTAGTGGTAAGCGTCAGCAGGCTGTGTTGCAAATGAAGTGTTTGGGCGACAACAGACACACCGCGGAAGTACTGGTGGAGTACTTGCAGCAACAAACTCAGTCATGGCTGGGCAGTGTACATCTTGAGGCAGGCAAGGTATTCAGTGATAACGGAAGGAATTTTATGGCTGCCATAGCCCTTTCAGAACTGAAACACATACCTTGCCTGGCTCACACCTTTAACCTGGTGGTGCAGGGCTTCCTCAAAAATTATCCAAAGTTACCAGCCCTGCTCCTGAAGGTGCGAAGACTTTGCTCGCACATCCGCCGGGTGCCCATACACTCCAGCCATATGCTGAACCATCAGCGATCGCTGAATCTTCCCCAGCACCACCTAATAATCGACGTTGCAACAAGGTGGAACTCCACACTGCACATGATTCAGAGGCTGTGCGAACAGAGGCGTGCTGTTATAAATTTGTGGGAGGATACACGGGCAGGCACTTGGATGGCAGACATGGAGTTGTCTGGTGTGCAGTGGTCGACGCCATCATAAGCATTAACATCCCACTTATGCGTTTGCTGATGCAAAGTTTGACGCACATTAAGGAGCAGGCGTCTGCAGCCGAGGAGGAGGGAAGCCTTGATGACAGTCAGCCATTGTCTGCTCAGGGAACTGTACAGGACGAATTGGTGGACGAAGAGGATGAGGAGGAGGATGATGGGGATGAATATGTATGGGAGGAGGATGATTCTCAGGTGGCAATAGAAACTGGTGGCATTGCAAGGTCTGGTACAGGTTTATTGCGGGACACTTGTGATGTTGATTTGCAAGAAAGTGGGCCTCAACCCAGCAGAAACAGTTAATTCACACCTGGAACATTGGCCCACATGGCTGAGTATGCCTTGTGTATCCTGAAAAGGGACCCCCGCATTTTTAAACTGATGACCGATGACGACAACCGGTTGGCCTGCCTCCTGGATACAAGATATAAAGGAAAACTGCAAAATATCATGCCACATGAGAACCTAGGTCAAATATTGGTTACCAAACAAGCAACTCTTGTAGACCGTTTGGTTCAGGCATTCCCAGCACACAGCGCCGGTGATGGTTCTCACAAGAGCTGCAGGGGGCAACATGGCAGAGGTGCTAGAGGTGCAGAAATCCGAAGCGGCGTTGGACAGAGGGGTTTTACGACAAGGTTGTGGAATGATTTCGCAATGACCACTGACACGACAGGGACAGCTGCATCGATTCAAAGTGACAGGAGACAGCATTTGTGCAGTATGGTTACAAACTACTTTTCCGCCTTTATCGATGTTCTCTCTCTCAGGTCATTCCCCTTTGATTACTGGGCATCTAAACTAGACACCTGGCCTGAATTGCCAGAATATGGATTACAGAACCTCGATTGCCCTGCTGTCAGTGTGCTTTCAGAAAGAGTGTTCAGTGCTGCTGGTTCAATACTGACCGAAAAAAGGACACGTCTGGCTACCAAAAATGTTGATGATCTAACCTTCATTTAAATTAACCAATCATGGATTTCACATTCTTTTGCCCCACCTTCCCCTGCTGACACGTAGCTTGCCTGAAAGATGACTTGCTTTTGGGGGGAGACACAGAACCCCAACTCTGGGCCTGTGGTATAACACAACACTATGAACGTGGAAGAAAGTGTCTGCCTGATATACAACGCACTAGCAGTACAGCTGAATATACACTGTGTGAGAATTTGAATCTCCATTTTTGGGGGGGAGACACTGAACCCTAACTCTGGCCCTGTGGGATAACACAACACTATGAACGTGGAAGAAAGTGTCTGCCTGATATATGACGCACTAGCAGTACAGCTGAATATACACTGTGTGCGAATTTGAATCTCCATTTTTGGGGGGGAGACACTGAACCCTAACTCTGGCCCTGTGGGATAACACAACACTATGAACGTGGAAGAAAGTGTCTGCCTGATATACGACGCACTAGCAGTACAGCTGAATATACACTGAGTGAGAATTTGAATCTCCGTTTTTGGGGGGGAGACACTGAACCCTAACTCTGGCCTTGTGGGATAACACAACACTATGAACGTGGAAGAAAGTGTCTGCCTGATATACGACGCACTAACAGTACAGCTGAATATACACTGTGTGAGAATTTTAATCTCCCTTTTTTTGGGGGGGAGACACAGAACCACAACTCTGGCCCAGTGGTATAACAGTAAACTATGAACGTGCCAGAAAGTGGCTGCCTGATATATACGACACACTAGCAGTACAGCAGAATATACACTGTGTGCGAATTTTAATCTCCCTTTTTTTTGGGGGGGAGACACAGAAGCACAACTCTGGCCCAGTGGTATAACAGTAAACTATGAACGTGGCAGAAAGTGGCTGCCTGATATATATGACACACTAGCAGTACAGCAGAATATACACTGTGTGCGAATTTTAATCTCCCTTTTTTTTGGGGGGGGAGACACAGAACCACAACTCTGGCCCAGTGGTATAACAGTAAACTATGAACGTGGCAGAAAGTGGCTGCCTGATATATATGACGCACTAGCAGCACAGCAGAATATACACTGTGTGCGAATTTTAATCTCCCTTTTTTTGGGGGTGGGGGGGAAACAGAACCACAACTCTGGCCCAGTGGTATAACAGTAAACTATGAACGTGCCAGAAAGTGGCTGTCTGATATATACGACACACTAGCAGTACAGAAGAATATACACTGTGTGCGAATTTTAATCTCCCTTTTTTTTGAGGGGGGAGACACAGAAGCACAACTCTGGCCCAGTGGTATAACAGTAAACTATGAACGTGCCAGAAAGTGGCTGCCTGATATATATGACACACTAGCAGTACAGCAGAATATACACTGTGTGCGAATCTTAATCTCCCTTTTTTTTTGGGGGGGGGAGACACAGAACCACAACTCTGGCCCAGTGGTATAACAGGGGGGGACATCACAGATCGCTGATCTGACAGTTTGCACAGCACTCTGTCAGATCAGCGATCTGACTTACAGCCCTGCAGGCTTACCAAGTGTCTGCTCTGTGCAGGCACTTGGTAAGCCACCTCCCTCCCTGCAGGACCCGGATGCCGCCGCCATTTTGGATCCGGGCCTGCAGCGAGAAAGGAGGTAGGAGACACTCGGAGCAATGTGATCACATCGCGTTGCTGCAGGGGTCTCAGGGATTCCCTGCGCAATGCTTCCCTATACCGCCGGCACAACGCAATCATGTTTGATCGCGGTGTGCCGGGGGTTAATGTGTCGGGGCGGTCCATGACGGCTTCCTGGCACATAGTGCCGGATGTCAGCTGCGATATGCGTGAGCGCGGCCGATCGCGTAATCGCGTATGACGTACTATCCCGTCGGTGGTCATACGGGCCCACCCCACCTCGACGGGATAGTACGTCATATGTCAGAAAGGGGTTAATGCATATTGACACAGTGCACACAAACATATTAGAGAGAGCAAAACGACGCAGGCACATGATCATAAAAATTCTATCGGACCAACACCATAAATAAGCTGCACTCATATGCAGGCTACACTCATGTGCAGACTCATAACACGCTTATAGGGTCAGTGCTATGCGAAGAGCTCCACCCAGTGTCATTGCATATACCATAGCGCTGAGGGAATAAAAAATGCAGAGATAGATGAGTATGATTATACATGTAGGCATAAACAAGAATCAAAGGAAAATATATAGTAATAATACCAATGAATGTATAATACGAGTACATAAAATTATCTGATTACCCCAAAGATGGCACACAAAATGATGGTATTAAGTGAGCAAACTATGTTACATAAGTAAGGGATAAAAAACAAACAAACGAAGATGCATATAAATGCGCCCACACGCAAGATACAGAATCAGAATCAAGCGGAGTACCCAAGCTGTGAAATGCAAGGGAGAAAGCAAAAAAAAAAAAAAAGGGTATTAATGATTCTTAGGCGGGTTTCGGGCACAAAAATGGCCATTACGCCCGCACCCATAGACATCTATAAATAACACCCACATGTACCCAGATATTATAAAGAAGCCAGAACACTGGTTACAAGAATATGTATATTCAAGTCCCCGTTAGGTAGACATGAGCGTATACATTAGAAACACTCAAGTCCGTCCCAGGGAGAATAGCCAAATTAGGTAGTTGGTTAAGGAGCCAAGTTACTATCTAGAAGGATAAGCAATTCAACCCACATAAACGAACGCCTGATGAGTAAAAGTATAGACATATAAAGATGTGGAGATATAGACGTATTGGCAGGTCATTTTGGGATATGACCGATAATATACCAATACAAATAACCTCAGATATAGCATTCAAAATAGAATCATAAAGTTGTATATATAATCCTACCCATTTGGGTTGGTCCTATATGGTACTGTGATATATGAACCTACCTAGATAGTAATACTAAAGTGCCAGAGAAAATGTTATCTGGAACCAGGCTTTAAAAATGGTCGAATATACACTATATGATACTGTGATAAAAGATGGATTCAATGAAAAAGGCCTATATTCTATATTCAAGGAGGCATCGATTACGTAATAAATAAATCTTTAAATATTTAATTATGCAAACTGTCAATCCTTTAAAGGGGGCAGAGTGCAATACATCATATGAAAAACACAGAATCTGTTACGAGGCATGACATCTACAGATCAGGAACCAAAAAACCAAAACAGGAACAAAAACCCCATACAAATACAGCCGCAACCTATCCTAGATTGACCGAGAGCAGTCCATCAGGCATAAAAGCCCGTGAATAAAAGCTGCTCATTAAGTCCATTTGGTGACATGCTGTTGAGATTGTAGATCCACCGTGATTCTCATCGGAGGAGCTCTTTTGTTAGATCTCCACCACGGATATTGCTCCGAACTTGATCGACGACCATAATGCGTATATCCTGCTGTCTGCTATTATGATGTCTCAGGAAATGGAGTGCAACAGATGAAACAATTTTTTCTTTCTCAATATCCACCCTGGCGTTGGTGATATTTGACATATGCTGTTGAACCCTTCGCCTTACTTCCTGGGTTGTCTGTCCGACATATATCTTCGGGCATGTGCAAATCAATAAGTAAACCACGTTCCTTGATCTGCAGTTGGAGTATTGCCTCGCTTTCACCTCCCCTGGAAAAATCGGCAGAGTTAAAATGTCAGTAGCAGTCATATACGGGAACACATTGCAATTCCCACAGGGAAATGTCCTCTCTATCCGATTTCCTGTCCCTAATCTCACAGTTGGCCTCTTAAAATGGCTGGTGGCGAGAGCATCCTTGAGATTCTTAGCTCTCCTAGCAACAATTCTTGGTTTGTCTCATAAGAAGGGCCTCAGTTTGGACTCAAAAGTATCCCCCAATGTTTACCCAGGATGTCATAAACATCCTGCCATTGGTTGTTATATGTTGTAATCAGATTAATGGTCGACATGCTTTCCCGAGCCCTTGGCTGCAAGAGACTCAATCTGTCACTCTGTCTTGAGTGCTCAAAAGCTAGTGCTACAACTTTTCGCGGGTAGGCTCTCTTTGACAATCGAGTAGTAAGCTCCTGTGCCCCCTCACAAAAATCTGAATCCTGACTGCAGTTGCACCTTACCCTCAAAAATTGGCCCTTTGGAAGATTGTTACGTAGGTGCCTGGGGTGAAAACTTGAGAAGTGAAGAAGGTTATTCGTAGCTGTAGTCTTGCAAATGATCTTAGTTTGAATCCGATTACCAGCTTTTATCACCTTCAAATCCAGATAGTCCACCAAAGTCATAGAGGGGGAAGCTGTCAAAGAAATGTTTAATTCACTACTATTGAGTGTAGCAATGAAGTTCCTGCATTCAGTTTCGGAGCCCGTCCATAGTACCAGCAAGTCGTCGATATACCGAAACCAACGAAAAACGTTGGTTTTAAAATCCTGCAAAGGGTGCACCTGTGTCTCCTCCCACCAACCCATGAAGAGGTTGGCATAGGAGGGCGCCCAATGGGCACCCATGGCTGTACCAGAGATTTGCTTATAAAACACTCTGTCAAACACAAAGTAGCTATTAGATACAACAAAAGCTAAAAGATCCAAAATAAAGGACTGATGTCTGTGGTCACCTGTTATCTGTTGGTTCAAGAAATATGAGACCGCTTCAATGCCCAATGTGTGTCCGATACAGGTGTACAGTGATGGGACATCCATCGTGACAAGAATGGTATTGTCAGAAACCATCAGATCTTGCAGTTGTCGAATCAAGTGGGAGGTGTCCTGGATATAAGAACCTAGATGGATGACAAGCGGTTGCAAAAGGGGATCCAGGTAAATACATGGCCTGTCATACAAACCGCTTATGCCTGCCACAATTGGCCTACCAGGTAGCTCCTGAGTCGATTTGTGGATCTTCGGGAGAAGATATAGGGTAGGAACAATTGGAGAAGCCGTGGTCAGGAATTTAAATTCCTTATTGTCCAGAACATTATTGTGTTTGGCGGAGGTGAGGAGGCGGTCCAATTTCTTCTTAAAGGTACCTGTAGGGTCAGAAGGCAGAATTTGATAACAGTTGGCATTGCTTAGTTGGCGCCGAGCTTCTTTAACATACATTACACTGGCTCCCCATTGCCCAGAGACTCCACTACAAAACCCTAACCATGACGTACAAAGCCATCCACAACCTGTCTCCTCCATACATCTGTGACCTCGTCTCCCGGTACTTACCTACCCGCAACCTCCGATCCTCACAAGATCTCCTACTCTACTCCCCTCTTATCTCCTCTTCCCACAATCGTATACAAGATTTCTCTCGCGTATCACCCCTACTCTGGAACCCTCTACCACAACACATCAGACTCTCGCCTACCATCGAAACCTTCAAAAAGAACCTGAAGACCCACCTCTTCAGACAAGCCTACAACCTGCAGCTACCACCGATCGACCAAACCGCTGCATGACCATCTCTACCCTAACCTACTGTATTCTCACCCATCCCTTGTAGATTGTGAGCCTTCGCGGGCAGGGTCCTCATTCCTCCTGTACCAGTTATGACTTGTATTGTTTAAGATTATTGTACTTGTTTTCATTATGTATACCCCTCCTCACATGTAAAGCGCCATGGAATAAATGGCGCTATAAAAATAAATAATAATAATAATAATAATACATATAAATGGGCCACAGTACAATATTCCCACCCTTATCAGCCTCCTTTATGATAAACGATGGATTCTCTTTTAATTTTGTCAGGATCTGCCTCTCTTTTATCCCCAAATTCTCCCCCTGATGTTTTTTGAGCTGGAGTCTGGCCACATCTTGACTTACCATGTCATAAAAGATTTGGATGGTAGAAGATACTGTGAAAGACGGTGTGACCTGTGAGGGCAGATGCCAAGACCTGCAGCCATCCCGGGTGCTGGAATTCTCATTTTCCTCCAAGAGTTGCAAAAGCTCATTAAAAACTTGTCTCTCGTCCTGGGGCAGAGAGTCGACAATCGAGGGCTGGTGATGTATAAGTTTAAAGACCAATTTTCTACAAAAAAAATACACATCTTTTACAAGTGTAAATTTATCTAGTCTATTCATAGGAGAAAAAGACAGTCCCATTGCCAAAACACGTCTTTCCTCATCAGATAGAATGTACTCAGATAGGTAGATACAGGTAATTTGTAGATTACCTGTATTGTCGACATCCAAACCTGCGGTTACTTCCTCCTGTTGTGTCTCAGTGGTCTCTTGTAGGTTGGGGACCAAATCTGGTGCCTTCGTCCTTTTTTCTTTGGATTTGATTGATTTTCGGCGACCTCTTAAATTGCGCTTTCCTGATCTCTTGCGCCTGAAGATAAAAAATCGCTAGTAGAAGAATCCCCAGCGACCCCAGGGGGTGGATGCTTCCTCCGATCTTGGCTACCAAACTTATGAAAGTGACCGTTACCCTGATGCGTCCATCTGAAAATCTGTTGGCTGTCAAAATCACCCTTATCTCGGAGAAACTTCCTCTTTTTCTTTTGTATAATGTCTTTCTCCAAGGTCTCAATTGTCTCTTTTAGCTTAAGCTGAAATGGTGAAACCACACTCTGTGTGTCCAGAGTGTTTAGCTGTATCTCTTTCTCCTTTATTCTCTCCTTTAGTTTCCCCATGAGCTTGCGATCATGGTCAATCAGCGGGTTAATCAGAATGGAAGAGCATTTTAAAAGGCCTGCCTCTCAGATGCCCTTAAAATCATTATCCGCCTCCCATGCTGGAAAGATTTTAACCCTTAAACCCCTTGGAACAATGCCTAATTTATTATACTCCTCTAAGCTTTAAACAGCTTGGGTACTCCATCTCCTAGCGAAAGGCCCAACATATGATCACAAAGTGATCCCTTCAACTCTAACTATCTATACCAATCGAGGACAAATAGAAGGTACACATGTTATCAATATATAAATTTATTAAATAGCCTTGATACAAAATATTAGTACAATAGTGTACAACACCTGCAACACACAAACATAGACAAAACAATTCCCTAACCTAGGGGAGGGAGTAGGACCGGCTATGTACAGTGAAAAAACCGATGAAGCCACATCACCACCCAACACACCACACCACGTCTCAGGGTAGAATGAAAGATAACGTATAGGTATAAAAATGCCTACCAGGAGTTATATAAACAGTGGATGTTAGTAGCACGTCAAGAGTATATGTCAGGACTGACTCGCAATATACCGTGTCTGCAAATAACACTGTCCACACGGGACAGAATATAGGTAACTACAGCCCACAGTCCTGTACCGTCCACATAATATACACCCAACAAAACAACTACCTGGGAGGAACTGACCCTGAGGCATAAACAGAGTGATTCTCTAATACTAAAGTGCTGATGGCACCTCCAGATAGTAACATAACATGACAGGAGAGGATACCATAATATACTTAATATATACCTGCAGCCTGTTGTGAGTTCTGTTTTTGGGCTCCCTCTGGTGGTAACTGATGGTACTGGGTGATTTGTGTTCTGCTGTCTCTGGTGTCCACCTGTTCTATCAGGATATGGGAGTTTCCTATTTTACCAGGCTTTCTTGTCATTTCCTGGCCGGCTATCAAGGTTATCAGAGTGTTTTGTTACCTCAGCTTCTGGCTTCAGTAATCTTCAGGACAAGCTAAGTTTTTGATTTTCTTGTTCTACGTTTTGCTTTATTTTTGTCTTGTCCAGCTTGCAGATACGTGTTTCTTTGCTGCTGGTTGCTCTAGTGGGCTGTAATTGCTCCTCATGTTCCATGAGTTGGAACATGAGTTCAAGTAATTTCAGGATGGTTTTTTGAAGGGTTTTTTGCTGACCGCGCAGTTTACTTTTGTATCCTCTGCTATCTAGTTTTAGCGGGCCTCATTTTGCTGAATCTGTTTTCTTACTGCGTATGTGCCTTCCTCTCATTTCACCGTCATTATATGTGGGGGGCTGCTATTTCTGTGGGGTATTTCTCTGGAGGCAAGAGAGGTCTGTGTTTCTTCTAATAGGGGAAGTTAGATCTTCGGCTGGTGCGAGACGTCTAGGATCAACGTAGGCACGTTCCCCGGCTATTATTATTTGTGTGTTTAGGTTTAGGGTCGCGGTCAGCTTAGGTTCCATCACCCTAGAGCTCGTTTGTGCTTGTCCTTTTGTGATTCCCTGCCATTGGGATCATGACAGCAGCCATGGTGAAGTGCGGGTGATGATAGTGGTCCCGTAGCGCACCTCGACGCGCGTTTCACTGCCCCCGCAGTTTCGTCAGGAGGTTAACGGGTAGCGTGTCTGTCCCCTCTTAAATACCCCACTAATGATATCCCGCCTGAATAGCAGCTGAATGCGGCGCGCCTCCGCCATGTTGCATCGCGGGGAGAAGGGCGGCGCTCAAGGAGCGCGTCACACGGCCACGTGATCCGGTCACATGACCGGACCCGTAACCATGCCGACGCTACACCATACAGAGCTTCCGCCCACCACACCGAGAGGCAGCGCATGAGCGGTGCGCGCACCAGCCACAGACACTGACGGCACGGTATGTGTTGTGAATTCTGTGGCAGAGTTCACTCCTGTGGTCACAAGTGGTACTTCGGCTGATTCTCTCTGGGAGCTTCCGTTTGTGGAGGAAACTGGTACTGCAGCTTCTGAGTTTCCTCCCTCAGGTGATCTGGTGAGCTCGTTAGCTGCTTCTCTACTTAACTCCACCTAATGCTTTTATCCATGCTTCCTGTCAATGTTCCAGTGTTGGACTTGTGTATCTCTGGATCATTCCTGTGGCCTGCTGCTCTGCATAGCTAAGTGCTTCTTTGCTATTTGTTGCTATTTTTTCTGTCCAGCTTGTCTTTTTGTTTTGCTGGAAGCTCTGGGACGCAAGGGGTGTACCTCCGTGCCGTTAGTTCGGTACGGAGGGTCTTTTTGCCCCCTTTGCGTGGTTTTCTTTAGGGTTTTGTGTAGACCGCAAAGTTATCTTTCCTATCCTCGTTCTGTCTAGAATATCGGGCCTCACTTTGCTGAATCTATTTCATCCTTACGTTTGTCTTTTCATCTTACTCACAGTCATTATATGTGGGGGGCTGCCTTTTCCTTTGGGGTATTTCTCTGAGGCAAGGTAGGCTTATTTTTCTATCTTCAGGCTAGTTAGTTTCTCAGGCTGTGCCGATTTGCATAGGTAGCGTTAGGCGCAATCCACAGCTTCCTCTAGTTGTGTTTGGAGAGGATCAGGAATTGCGGTCTACAGAGTTCCCATGTCTCAGAGCTCGTTCTATTATTTTGGGTTATTGTCAGATCACTGTATGTGCTCTGATCGCTATGTACATTGTGTTACTGAATTGCCTATCACAACAGGTATGTAACTAGATAATTGGTCAAAGAAGCAATGTTTGATCGTAGAAAGTCTACCAACATATAGCACGAATCCTGACTATAAGATGGCCTATTTCGATACTAACCTTCAATATATACAATTACCTTGAATAACAAATATCACATATAATACAAAAATAGCCCACAATGTGAACAGCATACATACTTAGCTTCACATAAAATTCCCAAATTAACAAAACAGACAGGAACCCCCACAATACATATTCCATAATACATATATTATTAGCCCAAGATTTGCATAACACAATTCGCCACCACTTGCAATGGTCCATATATCAGGGGGTCCAAGTTCGCAGCCACCATAGATGAATTGTCTTGATGTGAAGCTACTCGATCTGTCACAGCTGAAGATATTGGGTAACCTTGTCATTACGTCGCATGTCTCTCCTTTTGGACTACATTGTATCAAGGTATCGAGGTCATCCCATTTACTCGGCCACAGTCGTCGGTAATAGCTATACTGCAATGAATATGATAGTTATAACTTCCATAATGCCATACACATATACAGAAAACCCGCCTCATATGGTATATAGGGAGGCTGGGGAAACAAAGAGGCAACACGTACACAAAACAAGACACACACTATAAAAACATAAATTGTTCCCAATTAAAATTCGCGCTATTTACAAAAACGATTTGAAACTCAAGGACTCATTGAGGCCATAAGGGGTGACTGTATTGAGGCAGACAATCCATCTAGCCTCCTTTTTAAGAAGTTCTTTTCTGTAATTTGTGTCCTAAGCGCACTAAGCGTTTCGCTAGGTCTGCCACCATTGGTACGGTACAGTCGAAATTTCTTTTGTCCGTTACTCTGATCTGCTCTTTGTCATCCTATTCTGTTATGGCATTTGTTGATTCAGGCGCTGCCCTGAATTTGATGGACTTGGTTTTTTCTTGGAGCCCTTGCAGTATCCTATTCCATTGAGAGGAATTGATGCTACGCCTTTGGCCAAGAATAAGCCTCAGTACTGGACCCAATTGACCATGTGCATGACTCCTGCACATCAGGAGGATATTCGCTTTTTGGTGTTGCATAATCTGCATGATGTGGTCGTTTTGGGGTTGCCATGGCTACAGGTCCATAATCCAGTATTGGATTGGAAATCTATGTCTGTGTCCAGCTGGGTTTGTCAGGGGGTACATGGTGATGTTCCATTTTTGTCTATTTCGTCATCCACCCCTTCTGAAGTCCCGGAGTTTTTGTCGGATTACCGAGATGTATTTGATGAGCCCAAATCCAGTGCCCTATCTCCTCGTAGGGATTGCGATTGTGCTATCAATTTGATTCCTGGTAGTAAGTTTCCTAAGGGCCGACTGTTCAATTTATCTGTGCCAGAACACGCCGCTATGTGGAGTTATATAAAGGAATCCTTGGAGAAGGGTCATATTCGCCCGTCGTCGTCACCATTGGGAGCAGGGTTCTTTTTTGTGGCCAAGAAGGATGGTTCTTTGAGACCTTGTATTGATTACTGCCTTCTTAATAAGATCACAGTCAAATTTCAGTACCCTTTGCCGCTGCTGTCTGATTTATTTGCTCGGATTAAGGGGGCTAGTTGGTTCACCAAGATAGATCTTCGTGGTGCGTATAATCTTGTGCGTATTAAACAGGGCGATGAATGGAAAACAGCATTTAATACGCCCAAGGGCAATTTTGAGTGTCTGGTTATGCCATTCGGGCTTTCCAATGCTCCATCAGTATTTCAGTCCTTTATGCATGACATCTTCTAAGAGTACCTGGATAAATTCCTGATTGTATATTTGGATGATATTTTGGTCTTCTTGGATGATTGGGAGTCTCACGTGAAGCAGGTCAGAATGGTGTTCCAGGTCCTTCGTGCGAATTCTTTGTTTGTGAAGGGGTCAAAGTATCTCTTTGGAGTTCAGAAGGTTGCATTTTTGGGTTTCATTTTTTCCCCTTCTACTATCGAGATGGACCCTGTTAAAGTCCAGGCTATTTATGATTGGACTCAGCCGACATCTGTGAAGAGTCTGCAAAAGTTCCTGGGCTTTGCTAATTTTTATCGTCGCTTCATCAGTAATTTTTCTAGTGTTGCTAAACCGCTGACTGATTTGACCAAGAAGGGTGCTGATGTGGTCAATTGGTCTTCTGCGGCTGTGGAAGCTTTTCAGGAGTTGAAGCGTCGTTTTTCTTCTGCCCCTGTGTTGTGCCAGCCGGATGTTTCGCTCCCGTTTCAGGTCGAGGTTGATGCTTCTGAGATTGGAGCAGGGGCTGTTTTGTCGCAAAGAAGTTCTGATGGCTCGGTGATGAAACCATGTGCCTTCTTTTCTAGAAAGTTTTCGCCTGCTGAGCGCAATTATGATGTTGGCAATTGAGAGTTGTTGGCCATGAAGTGGGCGTTCGAGGAGTGGCGTCATTGGCTTGAAGGAGCCAAGCATCGCGTGGTGGTCTTGACGGATCACAAGAATTTGACTTATCTCGAGTCTGCCAAACGGTTGAATTCTAGACAGGCTCGTTGGTCGCTATTTTTCTCCCGTTTTGATTTTGTGGTTTCGTAGCTTCCAGGCTCTAAGAATGTGAAGGCTGATGCCCTGTCAAGGAGTTTTGTGCCCGACTCTCCGGGTGTTCCTGAGCCGGCGGGTATTCTCAAAGAGGGGGTAATTTTGTCTGCCATCTCCCCTGATTTGCGGCGGGTGCTGCAAAAATTTCAGGCTGATAGACCTGAGCATTGCCCAGCAGAGAAACTGTTTGTCCCTGATAAATGGACTAGTAGAGTTATCTCTGAGGTTCATTGTTCGGTGTTGGCTGGTCATCCGGGAATCTTTGGTACCAGAGATTTGGTGGCTAGATCCTTTTGGTGGCCGTCTTTATCGCGGGATGTGCGTTCTTTTGTGCAGTCCTGTGGGACTTGTGCTCGGGCTAAGCCCTGCTGTTCTGGTGCCAGTGGGTTGCTTTTGCCCTTGCCGGTCCCGAAGAGACCCTGGACGCATATCTCTATGGATTTTATTTCGGATCTCCCTGTCTCTCAAAAGATGTCGGTCATTTGGGTGGTTTGTAATCGCTTCTCTAAGATGGTCCATTTGGTATACTTGTCTAAATTGCCTTACTCCTCTGATTTGGTGCCATTGTTTTTCCAGCATGTGGTTCGTTTAAATGGCATTCCGGAGAACATCGTTTCGGACAGAGGTTCCCAGTTTGTTTCGAGGTTTTGGCGAGCCTTTTGTGCTAGGATGGGCATTGATTTGTCTTTTTCCTCGGCTTTCCATCCTCAGACAAATGGCCAAACCGAACAAACTAATCAGACTTTGGAAACATATCTGAGATGCTTTGTTTCTGCTGATCAGGATGATTGGGTGTCCTTTTTGCCTTTGGCTGAGTTCGCCCTTAATAATCGGGCCAGCTCGGCTACTTTGGTTTCGCCTTTTTTCTGCAATTCTGGTTTCCATCCTCGTTTCTCTTCAGGGCAGGTTGAGTCTTCGGACTGTCCTGGTGTAGATACTGTGGTGGATAGGTTGCAGCAGATTTGGACTCATGTGGTGGACAATTTGACATTGTCCCAGGAGAAGGCTCAACGTTTCGCTAACCGCCGGCGCTGTGTGGGTCCCCGACTTCGTGTTGGGGATTTGGTTTGGTTGTCATCTCATTATGTTCCTATGAAGGTTTCCTCTCCTAAGTTTAAGCCTCGTTTCATTGGTCCGTATAAGATTTCTGAGGTTCTCAATCCTGTGTCGTTTCGTTTGACCCTTCCAGCTTCTTTTGCCATCCATAATGTATTCCATAGGTCGTTGTTGCGGAGATACGTGGCGCCTGTGGTTCCATCCGTTGATCCTCCTGCCCCGGTGTTGGTTGAGGGGGAGTTGGAGTATGTGGTGTAGAAGATTTTGGATTCTCGTATTTCGAGACGGAAACTCCAGTACCAGGTCAAATGGAAGGGTTATGGTCAGGAAGATAATTCCTGGGTTTTTGCCTCCGATGTTCATGCTGCCGATCTGGTTCGTGCCTTTCATTTGACTCGTCCTGGTCAGCCTGGGGGCTCTGGTGAGGGTTCGGTGACCCCTCCTCAAGGGGGGGGGGGTACTGTTGTGAATTCTGTTGTCAAGCTCCCTCCTGTGGTCATGAATGGTACTTCGGCTGGTTCTGTCCATGGGCTTCCTCTGGTGGTGGTGAGTGGGGCTGCGGCTTCTGAGGTTCCTTCCTCAGGTGACGAGGTTAATTCGTTAGCTGGTTGCTCTATTTAACTCCACCTAGATCATTGTTCCATGCCACCTGTCAATGTTCCAGTATTGGTCTAGTTCACTCCTGGATCGTTCTTGTGATCTGTCTTCCCAGCAGAAGCTAAGTTCCTGCTTGTTTTTCTCTGGTTTGCTATTTTTCTGTCCAGCTTGCTATTTTGATTGTTGTCTTGCTTGCTGGAAGCTCTGGGAAGCAGAGGGAGCATCTCCGCACCGTGAGTCGGTGCGGAGGGTCTTTTTGCGCTCTCTGCATGGTCTTTTTGTAGTTTTTTGTGCTGACCGCAAAGCTACCTTTCCTATCCTCTGTCTGTTCAGTAAGTCGGGCCTCACTTTGCTAAATCTATTTCATCTCTGTGTTTGTAATTTTCATCTTTACTCACAGTCATTATATGTGGGGGGCTGCCTTTTCCTTTGGGGAATTTCTCTGAGGCAAGGTAGGCTTTATTTTTCTATCTTTAGGGCTAGCTAGTTCCTTAGGCTGTGAAGAGGCGCCTAGGGAGCGTCAGGAGCGCTCCACGGCTATTTCTAGTGTGTGTGATAGGTTTAGGGATTGCGGTCAGCAGAGTTCCCACGTCTCAGAGCTCGTCCTATATTATCAGTAACTATCAGGTCATTCCGTGTGCTCTTAACCACCAGGTCCATTATTGTCCTGACCACCAGGTCATAACACACTTCCTCCTTCGGCCTCACTCAATGGTCTTCTGCAGCCACTCACAAAGACGGACACACACTGGACCTCATCTTCACCCGCCTCGGCTCTCTATCTAACCTCTCTAACTCACCTCTTCCACTCTCTGACCACAACCTTCTCACAATTCTCATCTCTCTCCACTCCATGTCTACAATCCCCACCCCACAAACTTTCACACCCTAGCAGAAATCTTAAACATCTTGACCTACATTCATTCTCTGAATCCCTTCTCCCTCTCACAGACATAAGTTCCCTACACAATGCAGATGATGCTGCCGCTCTATATAACACCACAATAGCTGTAGCTTTGGAATCTGATGCCCCACTTACACATACCAAAGCTCGCAAAATCAACAGACAGCCCTGGCACACCAGCTTGACCAAAGAACTGAGGCGAGCTTCCAGGGCTGCTGAGCGCAGATGGTAATGATCCCACTCTAACGAGCACTTCATCACATTCAAACAGTCCCTCACTACTTTCAAGACCACACTTCCCACAGCTAAACAAACCTACTTCTCATCTCTCATATCCTCTCTGTCTCACAACCCTAAACAGTTATTCAACACCTTCAAATCTCTCCTCCGTCCCCCAGCACCTCCTCCCTCCCCACTTATCTCCGCTGAAGACTTTGCCTCATTTTTCAAGCAGAAGATTGATAGCATTAGAGACAGTTTTGGTCAACAACCCCCAGAGCCCTTCCTCCCGACTTCCCAGCCCTCCACCTCCAAAACCAACTTCTCCACCATTACAGAAGATCAACTCTCCACTCTACTCTCAAGATCGCATCTCACCACCTGTGCACTTGACCCGCTCCCATCCCACCTCATCCCAAACCTCACCACAGTCTTCATCCCAACCCTAACCCATCTCTTCAACCTATCACTAACAACTGGTGTTTTCCCCTCAAGCTTTAAACATGCCTCCATCACACTTATCCTCAAAAAGCCTTCTCTTGACCCATCCTCTGTATCTAGCTATTGCCCTATATCACTTCTCCCCTATGCCTCCAAACTACTGGAACAACACGTTTACCTTGAACTGTCCTCCCATCTCTCTTCTTGCTCCCTCTTCGACCGCCTACAATCTGGCTTCCGGTCACACCATTCCACTGAAACTGCCCTAACTAAAGTCACCAATGACCTCTTAACCGCCAAGAGCAAGCGACACTACTCTGTCCTCCTCCTCCTCGACCTGTCGGCTGCCTTTGACACAGTGGACCATTCCCTATTATTACAGACCCTCTCATCCCTTGGCATCACAGACTTGGCCCTATCCTGGATCTCATCATACCTAACAGACCGGACATTCAGCGTCTCCCATTCACACACCACCTCCTCACCTCGCCCTCTATCTGTCGGAGTCCCACAAGTTTCAGTCCTTGGGCCCCTCCTCTTCTCCATTTACACCTTTGGCCTGGGACAGCTCATAGAATCTCATGGCTTTCAGTATCACCTCTATGCTGATGACACACAGATCTACATCTCTGGACCAGATATCACCTCCCTTCTAACCAGAATCCCTCAATGTCTGTCCACTATTTCATCCTTCTTCTCCGCTAGATTTCTGAAACTTAACATGGACAAAACAGAATTCATCATCTTTCCCCCATCTCACGCGACCCCCCCAACGAACCTATCCATTACAGTAAATGGCTGCCCACTCTCCCCAGTCCCACAAGCTCGCTGCCTCGGGGTAATCCTTGACGCTGATCTCTCCTTCAAACCACATATCCAAGCCCTTTTCACTTCCTGCCCACTTCAACTCAAAAATATTTCACGAATCCGTTCATTCCTCAACCATGAATCTGCAAAAACCCTAGTCCATGCCCTCATCATCTCTCGCCTTGACTACTGCAACCTCCTGGCCTTCCCTCTAACACTCTCGCACCCCTCCAATCTATTCTAAACGCTGCTGCCCGACTAATCCACCTGTCCTCCCGCTATTCCCTGACCTCTCCCCTCTGTCAATCCCTTCACTGGCTCCCCATTGCCCAGAGACTCCACTACAAAACCCTAACCATGACGTACAAAGCCATCCACAACCTGTCTCCTCCATAGATCTGTGGCCTCGTCTCCCGATACTTACCTACACGCAACCTCCGATCCTCACAAGATCTCCTACTCTCCTCCCCTCTTATCTCCTCTTCCCACAATCGTATACAAGATTTCTCTCGCGTATCACCCCTACTCTGGAACCCTCTACCACAACACATCAGACTCGCCTACCATCGAAACCTTCAAAAAGAACCTGAAGACCCACCTCTTCCGACAAGCCTACAACCTGCAGTAACCACCGATCGACCAAACCGCTGCATGACCAGCTCTATCCTCGCCTACTGTATCCTCACCCATCCCTTGTAGATTGTGAGCCTTCGCGGGCAGGGTCCTCACTCCTCCTGTACCAGTTATGACTTGTATTGTTTAAGATTATTGTACTTGTTTTTATTATGTATACCCCTCCTCCCATGTAAAGCGCCATGGAATAAATGGCGCTATAACAATAAATAATAATAATCTTCGTTTGTTTGTTTTTTATCCCTTACTTATGTAACATAGTTTGCTCACTTAATACCATCATTTTGTGTTCCATCTTTGGGGTAATCATTTTTTATTCCCTCAGCGCTATGGTATATGCAATGACACTGGATGGGGCTCTTCGCATAGCACTGACCCTATAAGCGTGTTATGAGTCTGCACATGAGTGCAGCCTGCATATGAGTGCAGCTTATTTATGGTGTTGGTCCGATAGAACTTTTATGATCATGTGCCTGCGTCATTTTGCTCTCTCTAATATGTTTGTGTGCACTGTGTCAATATGCATTAACAATACGGGCATGATCATTCCGGGGGTAAAATATGGCAGGTACTTTTATGCCTATATGCATAATTATACTCATTTTATCTTTGCATCTTTTTACTCCCTGAGCGTTATAGTATATGCAATGACACTAGGTGGGGCTCTTCGCATAGAACTGACCTTTTAAGCGCATTATGAGTCTGCATATGAGTGCAGCTTATCTACGGTGCTGGTCCGATGGGACATTTATGATCATGTGCCTGCGTCGCTTTGCTCTCTCTAACATATTTGTGTGCACTGTGCAATAGCCATACGGGCATGATTACTTCGGGGGTAAAATATGGCAGGTACTTTTATGCCTATATGCATAATTATACTCATTTTATCTTTGCATCTTTTTATTCCCTGAACGTTACAATATATGCAATGACACTAGGTGGGGCTCTTCGGATAGTACTGACCCTTTAAGCGCATTATTAGGCTACATATGAGTGCACTTATCCAAAAACTATAGACCAATCAATACATGTGGTGTACCTCCAAAACAACATATACCCAAAACAGAAGGGAGATAACAAACCAAAAGTAAAGTTTAACCCCTTAGCGACCGCCGATACGCCTTTTAACGGCGGCCGCTAAGGGTACTTAAACCACAGCGCCGTTAATTAACGGCGCTGTGGAAAAAGTGAATAGAGCCCCCCAGAGGCCGATTTTCTCCGGGGTCTCGGCTGCTGGGGGTAGCCGAGACCCCAGAGAACATGATTCGGGGTTTTTTTAACCCACCCCGCATTTGCGATCGCTGGTAATTAACCGTTTACCGGCGATCGCAAAAAAAAAAAAAAACGCAATCTCTTTTTAATTTCTCTGTCCTTCGATGTGATTGCACATCGGAGGACAGAGAAAAGGGGTCCCAGGTGGCCCCCCAATACTCACCTATCTCCCCCGATGCTCCTCGTGTCTCCCGGTGGGCGCCTCCATCTTCAAAATGGCGGGCGCATGTGCAGTGCGCTCGCCGGCCGGCACCAGGAGAATCTTTGGGGTCTCGGCTGCCGGGGGTAGCCGAGACCCCAAAGAGCATGATCGGGGTCGGTTTTACCGACCCCTGTTTTGCGATCGCCGGTAATTAACTGTTTACCGGCGACCGCAAAAAAAAAAAAAAAGTTAAGTGTAATTCTCTGTCCTCTGATGTGATCGTACATCAGAGGACAGAGAAATAGGGGCATTCGGGGACCCTACAATACTCACCTGTGTCCCTGGATCCTCTTGCTGCTCCTCCTGGCCGCCGGCAGAAGAAAATGGCGGGCGCATGCGCAGTGCGCCCGCCATCTGTCTCCATCTGCCGGCCAGCAGGAGAACAGCAGTTGGGGCTAAAATTAGGGTTAGGGGTAGGGTTAGGGTTAGGGGTAGGGTTAGGGGTAGGGGTAGGGTTAGGGGTAGGGTAGGGTTAGGGCTAGGGCTAGGGTTAGGGTAAGGGGTAGGGTTAGGGGTAGGGTTAGGGGTAGGGGTAGGGGTAGGGGTAGGGGTAGGGTTAGGTTAGGGGTAGGGTTAGGGGTAGAGGTAGGGGTAGGGGTAGGGTTAGGGGTAGGGTTAGGGCTAGGGGTAGGGCTAGGGTTAGTGCTAGGGCTAGGGTTAGGACTAGGGTTGGGGCTAAATTTAGGGTTAGGGTTGGGGCTAAATTTAGGGTTAGGGTTGGGGCTAAATTTAGGGTTAGGCATCTTTCACACTTACATCGGTACGGGGCCGTCGCAATGCGTCGGCCCGACATACCGACGCACGTTGTGAAAATTGTGCACAACGTGGGCAGCAGCTGTAGTTTTTCAACGCATCCGCTGCCCAATCTATGTCCTGGGGAGGAGGGGGCGGAGTTACGGCCACTCATGCGCGGTCAGAAATGGCGGATGCGACGTACAAAAAAACGTTTCATTGAACGTTTTTTTGTGCCGACGGTCCGCCAAAACACAACTGATCCAGTGCACGACGGACGCGACGTGTGGCCATCCGTCACGATCCGTCGGCAATACAAGTCTATGGGCAAAAAACGCATCCTGCGGACATTTGCAGGATCCGTTTCTTGTCCAAAACGACGGATTGCGACGGAATGTCAAACGACGCAAGTGTGAAAGTAGCCTTAGGGCTAGGGTTAGGGTTGGGGCTAAAGTTAGGGCTAGGGTTGGGGCTAAAGTTAGGGTTAGAGCTGGGATTAGGGTTAGGGTTTGGATTAGGGTTAGGGTTGGCATTAGGGTTACGCTTGGGATTAGGGTTAGGTTTGGGATTGCAGTCCAATTTCTCCTGTTACCCTTGTGAAAATAAAAACTTGGGGGCTACAATATCTTTTTTGTGGAAAAAAAATTATTTTTTATTTTCACGACTCTGCATTCTAAACTTCTGTGAAGCACTTGGGCATTGAAAGTTCTCACCACACATCTAGATAAGTTCCTTGGGGGGTCTAGTTTCCAAAATGGGGTCACTTGTGGAGGGTTTCTACTGGTTAGGTACATCAGGGGCTCTGCAAACGCAACATAATACCCGCAGACCATTCTATCAAAGTCTGCATTCCAAAACGGCGCTCCTTCCTTCCGAGCTCTGCCGTGCGCCCAAACAGTGGTTTACCCCCATATATGGGGTACCAGCATACTCAGGACAAATTGGACAACAACTTTTGGGGTCCAATTTCTCTTGTTACCCTTGTGAAAATAAAAACTTGGGGGCTAAAAAATCTTTTTTGTGGAAAAAAAAAATATTTTTTATTTTCACGGCTCTGCATTATAAACTTCTGTGAAGCACTTGGGCATTCAAGGTTCTCACCATACATCTAGATAAGTTCCATGGGGGTTTAGTTTCCAAAAAGGGGTCACTTGTGGGGGATTTCTACTGTTTAGGCACATCAGGGGCTCTCCAAACGCGACATGGCGTCCGATCTCAATTCCAGCCAATTCTACATTGAAAAAGTAAAACGGCACTCTTTCTCTTCTAAGCTCTGCGGTGCGCCCAAACAGTGGTTTACCCCCACATATTGGGTATCGACGTACTCAGGAGAAATTGCACAACAACCTTAGTGGTCTAATTTCTCCTGTTACCCTTGTGAAAATAAAAATTTGTGGGCAAAAAGATCACTTTTGTAGAAAAAATGCAATTTTTTTTTTCACGGCTCTACGTTATAAACTTCTGTGAAGCACATGGGGGTTCAAAGTGCTCGCCACACACCTAGATAAGTTTCTTAAGGGGTCTAGTTTCCAAAATGGTGTCACTTGTGGGGGGTTTCCACTGTTTAGGCACATCAGGGGCTCTCCAAACGCGACATGGCGTCCAATCTCAATTCCAGCCAATTCTACATTGAAAAAGTAAAACGGCACTCCTTCTCTTCCAAGCTCTGCGGTGCGCCCTAACAGTGGTTTACCCCCACATATTGGGTATCAGCGTACTCAGGAGAAATTGCACAACAATGTTTGTGGTCTAATTTCTCCTGTTACCCTTGTGAAAATAAAAATTTGTGGGCAAAAAGATCATTTTTGTAGAAAAAATGCGATATTTTTTTTCACGGCTCTACATTATAAACTTCTGTGAAGCACATGGGGGTTCAAAGTGCTCACCACACATCTAGATATGTTCCTTAAGGGGTCTAGTTTCCAAAATGGTGTCACTTGTGGGGGGTTTCCACTGTTTAGGCACATCAGGGGCTCTCCAAACGCGACATGGCGTCCAATCTCAATTCCAGCCAATTCTGCATTGAAAAAGTCAAACGGCGCTCCTTCACTTCTAAGTTCTGCGGTGCGCCCAAAAAGTGGTTTACACCCACATATGGGGTATTGGCGTATTCAGGAGAAATTGCATAACAAAATTTATGGTTACATTTCTGTTTTTACACTTGTGAAAATAAAAAAAATGGTTCTGAATTAAGATGTTTGCAAAAAAAAGTGAAATGTTCATTTTTTCCTTCCACATTTTTTCAGTTCCTGTGAAGCACATAAAGGGTTAATAAACTTCTTGAATGTGGCTTTGAGAACCTTGAGGGGTGTAGTTTTTAGAATGGTGTCACACTTCATTATTTTCTATCATATAGACCCCTCAAAATGACTTCAAATGTGATGTGGTCCCTAAAAAAAAATGGTGTTGTAAAAATGAGAAATTGCTGGTCAACTTTTAACCCTTATAACTCCCTAACAAAAAAAAATTTTGTTTCCAAAATTGTGCTGATGTAAAGTAGACATGTGGGAAATGTTATTTATTAACTATTTTTCGTGACATATCTCTCTTATTTAAGGGCATAAAAATACAAAATTTGAAAATTGCAAAATTTTCGCCATATTTCCATTTTTTTCATAAATAATCGCAAGTAATATCGAAGAAATGTTACCACTAACATGAAGTACAATATGTCTCGAAAAAACAATCTCAGAATTAGCGGGATCCGTTGAAGCGTTCCAGAGTTATAACCTCATAAAGTGACAGTGGTCAGAATTGCAAAAATTGGCCTGGTCATTAAGTACCAAATTGGCTCTGTCACTAAGGGGTTATAGAAATTTTATTGGTAACAATTAAATGACAAAAAAAGATAAATAATATTCAAATATACATACAACAAGGGAGGTGAAAATATGGCAGAGTGAACTCAGAGCAATCCATATTCCATATCATAGTATACACATATAAGGGAATAATTGTACTGAATGTACATGCAACAGCAGGCTCTGGATTGTGGATTGTGGAAGTCAGTGACTACAAAATGAATGAGACTGTTGCTACTGGAAAATCTCTATCAGAAAATACATACAAGAGGTCCAAAATGACCAGGGGTAAGAGGTTATAATGCTAGTGCATACAGAGGGATAATCAAGTCTATCAATATATGGCCATAAGAATAAGCCTGTGAGTAATCCCAAAGTAACAGAGGAGTATAGGGCTATGGTAACTATATAGTTACCAAGCGGATAAAGAGTAAAGTGTCAGTGCATGAATCGGAAATTCCAATATACTCACATGGGGTAATGCAAAAAGAGTTCATGGGCAAGATAATAACGCCATATGCATACCTACTGATAGAGGGATTGCCGTGAGGAGGATGAACCCCGAAGCGCGTTTCGCAACGTAGCTTCTTTCTGGGAAGACGCGCGTTTCGCAACGTAGCTTATTCCTGGGTAGAAGCTACATTGCGAAACGCGCGTCTCACGGCAATCCCTCTATCAGTAGGTATGCATATGGCGATATTATCTTGCCCTGGGGTAAAATATGGCAGGTACCTTTATGCCTATATGCATAATCATACTCATTTATCTTTGCATCTTTTTACTCCCTGAACGTTACAATATATGCAATGACACTAGGTGGGGCTCTTCGCATAGTACTGACCCTTTAAGCGCATTATGAGTCTGCATATGAGTGCAGCCAGCATATGAGTGCAGCTTATCCATGGTGTTGGTCAGATAGGACATTTATGATCATGTGCTCTCTCTGATATGTGTGTGCACTGTGTTAGCATGCTGCAACAACACAGGCACGATTACTCTGGGGGTAAAATATGGCAGGTACTTTTACATTGCATTTTTTTTTTTTTTTGACAACTTTATTGCCAGTTTACCGCACTGGTGGATTCACAAGATGGCCGCGACCAGTCTGCTCCATGTGCCTTCCTCACTGTTGTTTCCTAACACGTGAACATCATTTAGCTCATTTATTCTACATAAATAATGGATTGATACGACACACAGCATGCTACCTCTCCCTCATGAAACCGCAACATTTGCGGCGATACGCGTGGGTTTCTTTTCTCACATCTCCTTCACTCCTCTCTTTTCCATCGGTATACACATGGCCTTAGCCTGATCTCAACATTTGGATCCCACATGGTGTATGTATTTGATTCTTTTTCTGACATGCAGGACCTTATCATACTTTGTGGTCCCTTCATTTAGCATGGCTGCATTGGGTAAAGGCTGTTTTGGCATTGATCTTTATTTGCCTGTGGGGTCCATTGTTTTCTATTGATACCTGTAGGGCGATATGGTACTGTGATACTAGCAGGTCTACACTTATTTGCGCATATTGTTGTGGTGTTTTGATCTGTGAACCATGTACGTATAATTCATTGTTTCTGTATACTAAGCACATTGTATATGGTTATACCACAGGCCATTATATTGTATTGTATGACCATGCTGGAGTAGTTGAGGATGTGGGTTGTCACCCTTTTCCGACATTATCATATTAGGATATGACTTGTGTACAAGATTTGTGCTGTTGTTGCACTTTTAATGTTTTTATCCGTTTTTCTGTGTGATGTATCTTTTTGTGTGTTGCATTTTTTAGCTTACTAATAAAAGATTTTTTTTTTATATATATATATATATATGGTTATGGTGCTCCCTTCTGTGTGGACTTGATCTTTCTCTATGGGTTTAGTTTAGTTGCTATGTTTCCAAGTCCACGGTGAGCCCCAACAGTTATATATTTAGTGGTGCCCTCCGCCCTCACGAATTTATATGTTTCATTTGGAAGCGATGAAGGAGATCTTTTATCAGGTAACCACAATGCATACAAGTCCAGGCCAGAAACTTTTTTAAGGTGAACTCCCCTATAACTACATCGTGATCTGGAGGGAAAGGGTTCAGAAAGTGACACACAGAAGAGAGCAGATGGACCTAGAGAGTCAGAACGTCTGAAGGGGCCATGTGGTCTGAAGTACCATAGCTCCTGGAAAGAGACATACAGAAAGCCGAACATTGTTCAGTGAGCGTGAAGGAGAGCGAAGCACAGGAGAGTAGCATGAGGGGATACCAGCCATGAGCAGGCTGCCTCCTTATGAGGCGCAGACACCGGTAGCCGGAACACCGAGGATTATAAGGGACTCCACGACTTACATCAGAGACCGGCAGGAAAGCTGAACTGCAAGTTACCTGTCCACCACACACCTGAGACACAGTAACACATAGAGCCCGGGGCGTGCGAGAGTCTCTATAAACCAGGGTGGATTTGATTTAAATCTAACTGATTTAAATCACGATTTAAATCCCTAGTCAGTAAGGCTTGATTTAAATCACTGATTTAAATCAAAGTTTCTACCTAAACTAGTTCTTGCTACTTTAACATGCAAGTAGATGAAGATTTTTAGAATCACTTTGTTGCATCGTTTGCATTTTGCACGCATGCCTGCCTTACCGATAGGCGAAGGAGCTTCATTAAAATATTCCCAAACTGGGTCTCTTTTACGGCCTGCTGCCATTATAAGGAAAGAATGTAATAAACCTCAGATCGTACACACAAACAGATCCAGACTTGTCTGTCTGTGGTTATGCTGCAGTATTGTGCTCAAAGTTTCACTTTCATTTTCTTGTCTGCTTGCCCTTCCTCCTCCTCACACTTAGATTCACATTCTTCTTGTGTTGTGCAGATCTATTCCACTCCAAACAATCAGAAACATATTGTCTAACTTCTTGGACTTGGCACTGAAGGGGTTGATTCTGTATTCATAGGTTTGTAGAACAATAGGATTAAGGTCTTTTTCTCAACTCTGTTCATGTTGTAACATTTTTGCCGTGAAGAAGAGGCTGGGACCTCTGCGGAGTCAAATTCAGTTTTGAGAACTGCGTAAGTAAAGCGAGCGTCTGTGATAATATAGGAGAGAAACTGCCCACTAATCCTACAGAAACCTCTGGAAGAGCATGGCATTGTGAATGTTACACATATACAGCCTTTATTCTACTGAGTTAAACAACTCAGCTTTATCTCATGATGGAAGAACCTTTGGATGGTAAAATATTTTCCTTAAAAAGCAGTTTATTGAAAAAAATCTGATTTAAATAAAAAAAATCTGATTTAAATAAAAAAAATCCGATTTTTTTGATTTTTTTAAAAAAAAACATTGATTTTTATCCACCCTGCTATAAACAGGCTCGAGTTACCTGTCATGCAGGTATTGTCCTATCCTGTATGGGGGACAGAGACGATCTGTGAGGACATTATCTGAAGCCATAGGCAGTAAGGAACTACAACCACACTGCACTAGAGGAAGACTTTGATCTTCCCCTGGAGAAGGGGACTCCTAACTTGCCTCCAAGCCGGCTGGACCCTGCCTGCCCTGTGATCTGGTGCTCTGGACTGTGGCTGCTGAAGTCTTCAGTAAACAAGGTAAAGAGATGCAAACCTGTGTCCTCGTTCTTCACTGCACTCCTCACCATCTTCCACTTACAAACTTGGAGCCCTGGGGATATACTTCACCTGTGGGAAGTTATACCATCTAGCTGCCATAACATCACCCCAGAGGACCCCTTAAAGCAGCGTCGGTCCCCACTGACCGAATACCACAGGTGGCGTCACGAGCATAAACTCTATTCACCAAATCCCTTTAAAGACTTTCCCCTTTTACATGGGCACCCAGGGCCATGGACCGGGTCATAGCCGTGACATCCCCCGTGAACACCGGACCCGTTACCGGGTACCCCACGGCCTTGGCGGGCGACTCACATACAGGTTGGAATAGTGTAACATTTCTATTACCTGTATGCCCATATTAATAGGTCACATACATCCCGGAGGGTGATAGATTCCCTTTCAATGTGATGCAGCTCATGGTTACTATATGGGGCTTTATAACACTAATACTCATAAAGACCCAGCTGGTATCAAAAGCCCCTGACCTTCCCATTTCCAGCCTCCCAGACAGCAACTATTACATGTAATAGAGTTCATATAATCTCGTAACAAAACAGTATAATAATCAGATCCCCAGTGCCCCTCACCTACCTCAGCCCTCATAATACCTGCAAACTCTCACATTCACCTCCCAGTGCCCTGCTTCCTCTCCCCCACAATACCCCCATCCTCTCTTTCACCCCCAGTGCCCTGCTCCCCTCTTCAGCCCCCACAATACCCTCATCCTATCACATTCATTTCCCAGTGCCCTGTCTCCTCCTCCATTTCAGCAACCACAATACCCACATCCTTTTACATTCATCCCCCAATGCCCGATTCCCCCCCACCCTAACCCCAACCTCTCACATTCACCCCCCTGTGACCATGACATGCCTTCATTTATTCAATCTTATAAATTAAATCCCCACTTACATAAAGTTTACAGGCAGCGAGGTAGGATCAGAAAGAAAAGGCCAGAGCAAAGCCGCACCCCCTCCTGGCATGGGCGGAGGCCAGCATGACAATGGTTGGGGGAGGTAGGGGTTATTCATGAGGTGGTGGGGGTTGGCGGCTGGTTATATGGCAGGGATTGGGGAGGGGTTTGTCACTTCCCACTCTCCAGGTGTCACGATCGGTCCTCCCCACATCGTTCACTCACCATGGCCCATGTGTAAAGGATCTTGGAGAGCCTGAGGGCCGTGGTAGCTTCGTAGTCCCATGGTTAGCTAGAAAGGCAGGTGGCCAGGATCATCGGAGGGACGGCGGAGGTCTGCTGGGGAACTCCCCTCACGTGAGCAGTGTCGTCGGGGGAGGCCTCCGGAGAGGCTGTCGCCGGACACTGCTCCCAGGACCCAGCGGAGGCAAAGGAGCCTCTCCGGGGACCCTCCAGGCCGGGTGCCAATCAGATCTCGCACAAGCCGGCCCCGGTCTGGGAGGAATCCAAATGCCAGGCTAGGTCCGGCGGTGGCGTCTAGGCCTTCAACACGCGGCAGTGTGGGGGCAGAGTCAATGCACGCCAGGCCTTCTGGGAGAGTTGACATCACGAGGGGGTCCCTGTGGCAAGATACCAGCTGGGCTGCCTGCCTCTGCACCATGGAAGGACACTTCAATGCAAGGTCAGTATTACTCTGTGTCTTGTCCGTCTCCACAGATATTGTTGTCCCCTGTTTTAAAAGATAGTCAGAGGGTGGATGTAGGCACCTGTGGGGCGGTTGGGGGTTCAGAGGATCCGGTTAGCGGGAGTATAAGGGAGGTTTTGGATAGCGACCTAGATTTGCTTACCCGGCTGGAAAGGGGAGTGGTGGCACCTGGGCATATAGCTGCTTGGGTAGGTCCACAAGCTGGAAGGTATGTTGGGCCGAACAGGTCATTTCAGGGGCTGGGCAGTCTTTCTGATCTCGTGTCCATGCATACAGAGAAAGAAAAGGCGTGCAGAATTCATTTAGATGACAGGGCACATGGGGAGGTTTATGTGAGCTTCGAGGGTCCATTGGGGGCGCATCTTAAAAAGGAGGTCCGGGAATATGTTGAGATTTTTTCCCTGCTTCCTTTGGAGAAATTCAATTTAGACAATTGTAAGAAGGACGATAGTAAGAAGGAAAAAGAGGAATAGCGAAGTGTTGGCTGATCCCTCAAACTTTTGTAAACTGGTTACAGGCTTTTGCCATTTTGGCGAGCGTGATTGGGGAAAGGGCTCTGGAGAATTGCTCTCCCCTATTTTGCTACATGGACTCCATTGGGGAGGCCCATAGGACTTATGGGGGACAAGCTTGGCTCCGTTATGATGAGCAATTTTGGCAGAGGAAGGCGATAAGGCCTGTGATTAGGTGGGATCAAAAAGATATAGGCCTTTGGCTGAGGATTATGGCAGCCAACAGATCGGGTAATTCCTTTCAGGGGTGGGCCTGGTCTGCCGGCCACGCCAACAGTCAGTTCAGCACTGCAGGGGCCGGTAGCCAGATGGGGCAAGCTGAAGGTAAAAAATTGGAATTATGCTGGCAGTTCAACAATAGCCAGTGCAAGTTCGGAGCCAATTGTAAGTTTAAGCACAGCTGCTCCCATTGCATTGGCTCTTCACATGGGACTGCCAGATGCTTCAAGAAAGGATATCCCAGAGCAGTGGGCACTAATTCTAAAGGGTGAGACTCCAGTGAGGTTGGAAAGGATGGTCCCCTATCTAAATAGATACCCTGATAGGGAGAAAGCTGCTTTGTTGTTACTAGGCTTTAGAGTTGGTTTTACGATCCCGCCCCTTCTTTTATCATCCCCATGGTGCTTCAGAACCTCCAGTCGGCTGAAATTTATGGGGATGTAGTCTCTGAGAAATTGGGTAAGGAGGTTGCTTTGGGTCATATTGTGGGTCCATTTAGTTGTCCTCCATTTGAGGATTTGGTAGTTTCACCATTGAGGGTGGTGCCCAAGAAAGAACCAAATAAGTTTTGGCTCATTCATCATCTGTCTTATCCCTGGGGCATGTCAGTGAACGATGGAATTGATCCGGAGCCCTGCTCAGTGGTCTACACTTCTTTTGATGAGGCAGTTCGGTAGGTCAAAAAGTGTGATAAAGGGGCTATCTTGACAAAGACGGATATTGAGTCTGCTTTTCGTTTACTGTCCGTGCATCTGGATAGCTCTAAGTTGTTGGGCTGTTTTTGGAAAGGGGAATTTTTTCATAGATCGGTGCTAGCCTATGGGCTGTTCATTGTCTTGTGCGTACTTTGAGGCTTTCAGTTCTTTTCTGGAATGGGTGGTTCGGGATGTTTCCGGTCTTGACTCTGTGATCCATTTATCTGGATGACTTTTTGTGCATTTTTTGTGTAAAACAGAGGGTCCATCTACTTGTTTTGGGTATTATTATTGACACTGGTGAATGGAATTTAATTTGCCTGAGGAAAAAGTGATTGATTTGAGGAAGGAGGTTGCTAGGGCACGACGTCTGAGGAAGCTGTCTCTGCGTGATCTGCAGTCGCTTTTGGGAAAGCTGAATTTTGCGTGTCGGATTATCCCAATGAGGCAAGTTTTTTCGTGGAGGTTAGCCAGTGCTACTGCATGTGTTTCTGCTCCTCATCACTTTATTCGGCTTTTCGCAGAACACAGAGAGGATTTGGCGGATTGGAATACTTTTTTGGAGCAGTACAATGGTCGTTCAATGCTCATGAAGGAGACAGTGGATAATGGGGTTTGGGATTTGTTCACAGACACATCTGGTGGAATTCGTTTTGGAGCATATTCCAGGGGTGAGTTGTGTGTGGCATGTTGGCCGGAGGCTTAGTTTTCTTCGGCTTAGTCAGGGATATTGTACTGTTGGAGATTTTTCCGATTTTGGTGGCTGTTCACTTGTGGAAGCAGGAGTTTCAGTATAGGCATGTGCGTTTCAATTATGACAATATGGGGGTGGTGTGTACGATTAACAGCCTTACAGCATCATTGCCTCCGGTGGTGCAAGTGCTTCGTCAACTGGTATTGGTTGGTCTTTGAATTCTTATGAATGGCGTCTCATATGCCTGGGGTCAAGAATGCTATTGCTGATTCTCTTTCTCATTCGCAGTTGGACAGTTTTTGCATTCTGGCTCCAGAGTTGGAGTGCCCAGAAGTGCTTTGGAGTGTGGTCTCCGTGCCGCGGAGTCATTGGTCAGGGCTTTATTGGCTCATAAAACCTGGGTGGCTTAACAGGCGGCTTGGTATTCATTGGATGGTTTGTTGGCTGCGAGCGGGGTTCCGCTGTCTGTAGAGCATCAGGTGGGAGTATTGCTTTCATGGCTGGGTAGTGGTTTGGCGGAGGGTTGGTCTTCGGCGAAAGTTGCGCAGCTGTCGGCCGCCCTTGCAACCTGATCTGACTAAACTGTTCCTGGTAAAACAAGCCATTAGGAGTTTTCGTAAAGTTAGGAGTCATGGAGATGTTAGGCGTCCCGTTTCTTTTGGCCTGTTGGAAAGGCTTGGGGGGGGGTGTTGGGATCGATTTTCACTTCATTTTTCGAAATCTGTCTTTTTAGGTTGGCCTTTTCCCTTCCATTTTTTTGGGGCTCTTAGGGCCGGTGAGTTAGTTGCGCCAAGTAAAAGCTCGTCGGGGTTTTTTTTTGCAAAGGATGTGGTGATTACCGCGAATGGAGTGCTGGCTGCGTTGATCTAAAATGGACCAGGAGGGTAAGGGTAAGCAGGTTGTTTTGGGCCCCGTCCGAGGTTCATTTATGTGTCCATTTGAGTGTTTGCAACATTTTCGTGCCTTGCAACCCAGCTATGTTGGTCCTTATTTTGTCATGTGGACGGTTCCTTTTTGTCCAGGTACCAGTTCATTGCCCTATTTAGAAAGGGTGTGTGCATGCTGGGTTTGGACAAATCGTGTTTTGCGCCTCATTCATTCCGTATTGGGGCAGCGCCGAAAGCAGCATTGGGAGGGCTCGGAGCTGCAGCGGTACAGCGTATTGGGAGATTTCAGGTCGAGGTGTTATCGGGGTTATGTCATGCCAGAGGAGATGGTTTCGAGCTTTTTTGTTGTTTTAAATAAAGGCTGCTATGCCCATATTTATTCCAAAAATAATTTGGTGTCCTGGTTTAACCCCTTATTACCCCATATCCCATCACTATTTGGGAGTGGGAAGAGAGTGGCTAAGTGCCAGAATAGGCACATCTTACAGATGTGCCTTTTCTGGGGTGGCTGGGGCAGATGTTTTTAGCCAGGGGGGCAATATCCATGGTCCCTCTCTAGGCTATTAATATCTGCCCTCAATCACTGGCTTTCCCACTCTGGCGGAGAAAATTGTGCGGGAGCCCACGCCAGTTTTTTCCGTGATTTACCCCTTTAAAAAAAATATAACGAATATGAAATGATGAAATGGTTTACTGTATGTAAACCATGCCTCATTTCCTGTCGGGTTTGATAAGGAGATAGCAAAAGCCGGAAATTGAATTAACGGCTTTTATGCTATCTAGCTCTATATTAAATATAAATATATATGTGTGTGTGTGAATCAATGACATATATAGTCTGTTCCTACAGACTTGTTCATTGTGCAAGTAGCCCATGTGTTTCTGGTTCTAT
This sequence comes from Ranitomeya imitator, assembly GCF_032444005.1. Taxonomy (NCBI): domain Eukaryota; kingdom Metazoa; phylum Chordata; class Amphibia; order Anura; family Dendrobatidae; genus Ranitomeya; species Ranitomeya imitator. Next base: position 242,508,558 of record NC_091287.1, read on the forward strand.
AATTGTTCTCTTGTTTCTACAAGACTAGGGAGTCCATCACTCCTCTGTGTGTCATTTGCATTTAAGTTGTTCCATTCTGCAGGTCCACATGGATATTCCTTCTCTGAGCCCTGCTTATACAGGTACTATACAGATGATCAGGTTTTAAATACATCAGATAGGGATTATATACATTAGATAGGACTGCTTTATAAGGGTATACCTTGACGATTGGTGGAGCAGCTTAGTATACATTTTTTTGCAAAAAAACGTATCAACTAAATACCCTGTTTTTTTTCCATCTTTTTACAAGCACGTGCTTATTACTGTGATTTTTTTACAACCGAGTATTTTTGACCTCACTGTGTTCTTTTGTGTCTTCATGGTTTTTGGTGGTGTGAACAGGTTCCTGCAGACTTGTTCAATGTGCAAGCAGCCCATGTGTTTCTGGGTTTATAACTGTTCTCTTGTTTCTACAAGACTGTGGGCTCCGGGGTCGTGGGCGTGCGGCGGGGTGGGGGCGGGTTGCTCTCACTCACCTGTTTTAAGCCGGCGTCACTTCCCCTGTCTCCAGACCTGTAGAAGCGCTTGGATCAGCGCGAAACGGCCGTCGTCGTTCACCTGCTCACCTCCCGTCCATCTGCACTCGCTCGGACCGCAAGGCTGTATTTTTTCATGTTTTGAATAAAGAATTGGACCACAGATGGGTGAGTGCTGCCGCATTTTCTGTTCTTATCTACATGTTTGCATCTATCTTCCATGCGAGCACCCCCTATACTGAAGTCAGTCTGTCACCACTCACTGCTGCTGATCTGCCGGAAGAAGGAAGGCTGTGCAGCTCACTTTTTTCTTTTGCTTTTGATCAGCAAAGATAAGTGTTTGCTTCATTTTTTTAGACACACGGCTGTGTGATTATTTTCTGTGCTGATCTTGTTTCTATTTTGTTCCTGCTAGACTGTGCCTGATGTTTATCTCAGTCTACTTGGATTCCCTGGAGTCACAGATATACTCTCCACATCTTTAGTTAGGTGGTGGAGTTTTTGCATTTTTCTGCTGTGGATATTTTGTAGTGTTTTATGCTGACCGCATAGTATCCTGTACTATCCTTTCCTATATAGGTATAAGTGGCCTCTTTGCTTATCCCTGTTTTCTGTCTGCGTGTGTCTTTTCCTCTCCTACTCAGTGTCATTATTTGTGGGGGGCTACCTATCCTTTGGGGGTCTACTCCGAGGCAAGAGAGTTTTCCTATTTCCATCTTTAGGGATATTTAGTTCTCCGGCTGTGTCGAGGTGTCTAGGTCTGGTTAGGTACACCCCACGGCTACTTTTAGTTGAGGTGATAGGATCAGGGTTCGCGGTCAGTAAAGTTACCACTGCTCCAGCGAAGGTCATTTCATGCTGCTCCAAGGCCACCTGATCATAACAGGGAACAGTTTATATGGAAGCAGGGACTCCTCTACCGGATCACAGAGCAGCACCACACAGGGACGAGCCGCACTATAAAACGACAGCTGGTAGTTCCCAAGAAGTATAGGCAGGAGTTACTGCGAATCTCTCATGACATACCCTTGGCCGGGCACTTTGGCGTCAGTCGCACCAGGCGTCGTCTGACACAAAACTTCTTTTGACCGGGGGTAACCTATGATGTTCGTCAATACTGCGAGACCTGTGACAGTTGCCAGCGCATTGGCAAGAGGGGAGATCGATGCAAGGCCAAATTACACCCCCTCCCCATTGTGGATGAACCATTTAGCCGAGTAGCGGTCGATCTGATAGGGCCATTAGCCAAACCCAGTCCATCAGGGAAAAGGTATATATTGACAGTGGTAGATTATGCCACACGGTATCCAGAGGCGGTTGCGTTACCTAACATACTGGCAGAAACAGTGGCGGCTGCCCTGCTCCAGGTTTTCTCACGGGTTGGATTTCCCCGGGAGATTATCTCAGACCAGGGTACCCAGTTTACAGCAGAGGTGACCAACCAACTGTGGAAGCTGTGTGGCGTAAAGTCCATTAGAAGTGCCCCGTACCACCCGCAAACCAATGGGCTGTGTGAACGCTTTAATGGGACGTTAAAACAACTCATTGGGACTTTTACCAGGACCTACAGGGACTGGGAGAAATTCTTGCCTCACCTCCTGTTTACCTATTGAGAGGTGCCCCAAGAATCCACGGGGTTCTCCCCATTCGAACTGGTATACGGGAGACGGGTAAGGGGACCCCTAGACTTAGTGCTAGAACACTGGGAAGGGGAGGGCATCATAGAAGGGGTACCTATTGTACCCTATGTGCTGGAATTCCAGGACCGCCTACAGGAGCTGACCCAGGCTGTATGTGGGAAAATACAGGTGGCCCAGCGGCGCCAGCGTGTATGGTACGATCGGAGGGCCAGAGAGCGCACCTTGGAAATAGGGCAGAAGGTCCTGGTGTTAGAGCCCACTAGGCAGAACAAGTTCCAAGCTGCATGGCAGGGGCCCTACCAGGTAGTGGGGAAAATAGCCGACACCACCTATAATGTCGCCGATTGTGACAACCCCAGGGTTATCCGCATGTTCCACGTGAATATGCTGAAGCCCTATCGGGAGCGCCCTGAAGAGGTAGTGGCCATCTGTGCACCTGAAGCAGAGGATTTAGCCGGACTTCCCTTGCCTGATGTCTTAGAGGAGAGGACTCAGTCTAAAACATGGGACCAGGTACACTGGGGTGAAGACTTAGGTCCCCGGGAGAGACAGCATGCGGAGGAGTTGTTAAGGCAGCGACAGAGGATGTTTTCGGGGAAACCCGGGTACACTCACCTGGCACAACACAAGGTTGAGACCCAGGATCAGACCCCCCTGCGACAACCCCCCTTCCGCATCCCTGAGTCTGTACGAAAAGGGATGTGACAAGAGATACAAGAGATGTTGCATTTAGGGGTCATTGAAGAGTCAGATAGTCCCTGGGCATCCCCCGTAGTGTTAGTGCCCAAGAAGGATGGGACTACACGGTTTTGTGTAGACTATCGTAAGCTCAATGAGAAAACAGTGACGGATGCGTATTCCATGCCGCGTGTGGATGACTTGTAAGACCGGCTGGCAGGGGCAAAGTATTTGACCACCATCGATCTATGGAAAGGCTACTGGCAGATTCCCCTTAGTCCTGATGCTATTCCCAAGTCGGCATTTGTCACCCCGTTTGGCTTATTCCAGTTTCGAGTTATGCCATTCGGGATGAAGACTGCCCCGGCGACCTTCCAGAGGCTGGCTGACCGGCTTCTGGATGGTCTCCAGGACTATGCGTGTGCCTACCTGGATGACATCGCCATCTACAGCGCGACATGGGAAGAGCATCTAAATCACCTAGAGACAGTATTAGACAGGATCTACAAGGCCGGAATCACCCTGAACCCAAACAAGTGTCACGTGGGCAAAGCAGAGGTTCAGTATTTAGGGCATTGGGTGGGAAGTGGGAAACAGAGACCAGAACCAGCCAAGATTGAGGCCATAGCCAAATGGCCCACCCCACGCACTAAAACCCAAGTCATGGCGTTTCTAGGGACAGCGGGGTATTACAGGAAATTTGTTCCCAATTACAGCAGCGTGGCCAAGCCCCTCACTGATCTGACCCGTAAGAACCAACCCCGCCAGGAAACATGGACCCCAGAGTGTGAGAAAGCCTTCCGCCAGCTAAAGGACGCCCTCACCAATACCCCTGTATTGGCCGCACCCGATCCAACTAAACGTTTCCTTGTTCACACAGACGCTTCTATGTTTGGATTGGGGGCAGTACTAAGCCAAGTCGGGCCGGACGGCCAAGAACACCCGGTAGCTTACCTGAGTCGGAAACTACTGCACCGTGAAGTGAGTTATGCGGCCATCCAGAAGGAGTGCCTGGCAATAGTATGGGCACTCAAAAAGTTACAACCATATTTGTATGGACAACCGTTTTCCCTCCTAACGGACCATAATCCCCTAGTCTGGCTTAATCGGGTCTCCGGAGACAACGCCAGATTACTGCGGTGGAGTTTAGTGCTACAACCTCTGGACTTCACCATCCACTACAGACCCGGCAAACAAAACGGTAATGCCGATGGAATAAGTCGACAAACGGAACTTGTACCAACCCCATAAACTTTGGTCATCCCCAAACCGATCCGTTAAGGATCAGACTGTGTATGCCGATTGCGTCGCTGAAAAGGGGAGCCGTGTTACAGAACCCCCAGCACCAAGAATATGTTATGCAGTATATACGTATTATGTATAATAGGTTCCATGTGAAATGCATCAGTCCACAGGCTGCTCCCCTGGTCAGAGGGGACAATATATTCTCCTTCTGACCTCCCCCACCTTTGTAATTCCCACAGTAAATATCAGCAGGCTCCGGCCCCCTGCGGCTATTGTAATGTATGTCTGGCCTGCTTTTTCTATTGGCCTGCCCTGTGTATCTGTGTTATATATTCTGTGTGCTGTGAATAAAGTGTGTTCTTTTAGACTGGAAATACGTGGAGTAGCAGTCAGCTTTTATATGCTCTCACGTAATCAAGGAATTCCAGCCAACATCCTTCATTCAGAATCCAGCAAAAGCAGAGTGGACCTCCTGAAACACGGGGGGTGCTGAAAGAGGTACTACAGCACAGTAGACCCCGTTACAAAGAGCTAAGCATCTCTGGGAACTCCTTCAAGATTGTTGGAAGACCATTCCCGGTGACTACCTCTTGAAGCTCATCAAGAGAATGCCAAGAGTGTGCAAAGCAGTCATCAAAGCAAAGGGTGGCTACTTTGAAGAACCTAGAATATAAGACATAATTTCAGTTGTTTCACACTTTTTTGTTAAGTATATAATTCCACATGTGTTAATTCACAGTTTTGATGCCTTCAGTGTGAATGGACAATTTTCATAGTCCTGAAAATACAGAAAAATCTTTAAATGAGAAGGTGTGTCCAAACTTTTGGTCTGTACTGTATATACCCATTCTATGTGTAGACATTTATTTTATCTATTCTATTCTAACCTGTCAGTGTGATTTTACTGTACGCCGCACTGAATTACCAGCTTTTCTATTGAACTCCGGAACGTATTTCTCGCAAGTCACACTGCTGGTCCGTGTGTAATCCGTATTTTTCTCACCCCCATAAACTATCATTGGCGGATTTTTTATGCAATACGCTGACAAACGCAGCATGCTGCGATTTTCTCAGCCCGTTAAATATGGCCGAGAAATATTCGGCTGATGGGAGCTGCCCCATAGAGAAACATTGGTCCGAGTGCAATGCATTGTTTTTGCCCCTCTCCCTCGTCCATATGTCTCTCTAGTGTGACCCCAGCCTTAGGGTTTTTTCGTACTTTCATGGGTCATGGTGGATTTGGCGGTTGGGGAAGTCCTTGAAGTTGTTTGGAAATTGGTATGGGGGATCCATGGGCATATGGTTTCCTCCTTTTTGGCATTTACCGTATATACTCGAGTATAAGCCGAGATTTTCAGCCCAAATTTTTGGGCTGAAAGTGCCCCTCTCGGCTTATACTCGAGTCACGGTAGCGGTGGGGTCGGCGGGTGAAGGGGCTGAGGCATACTTACCTAGTCCCAGCGATCCTCGCGCTGTCCCTGCCGTCCCACGGGCTTCTGTGCTGCAGCTTCTTCCCCTCTTCAGCGGTCACGTGGGACCGCTCATTAGAAAAATGAATAGGCGGCTCCACCTCCCATAGGGGCGGAGCCGCCTATTCATTTCTCTAATCAGCGGTGCCGGTGACCGCTGATAGAGAAAGAATCTGCGGCACCCGAAGACAGCTGTGACAGGCAGGGGGAGCCGGACGTCAGGACCAGGTAAGTATGTAATATTCACCTGTCCGCGTTCCAGCCGCCGGGCGCCGCTCCATCTTCCCTGCGTCGCTGCGCTCTGAATGTTCAGGTCAGAGGGCGCGATGACGCATATAGTGTGCGCGGCGACCTCTGCCTGATCAGTCAGAGCGGAGAGACGCCGGGACCGGACGCTGGGAGCTGCAATCAAGAGAGGTGAGTATGGCTTTTTTTTTTTTATTGCAGCAGCAGCGGCCATGGCACAGATATATGTGGAGCATCTATGGGGAATATGAACGCTGCAGAGCACTATATGGGGCACAGCCAAGGGGGAATATGGACAGTGCAGAGCACTATATGGGGCACAGCCAAGGGGGAATATGGACAGTGCAGAGCACTGTATGGGGCACAGCCATATGGACAGTGCAGAGCACTATATGGAGCACAACCAAGGGGGAATATGGACAGTGCAGAGCACTGTATGGGGCACAGCCAAGGGGGAATATGAACAGTGCAGAGCACTGTATGGGGCACAGCCAAGGGGGAATATGGACAGTGCAGAGCACTGTATGGGGCACAGCCAAGGGGGAATATGGACAGTGCAGAGCACTGTATGGGGCACAGCCAAGGGGGAATATGGACAGTGCAGAGCACTGTATGGGGCACAGCCAAGGGGGAATATGGACAGTGCAGAGCACTGTATGGGGCACAGCCAAGGGGGAATATGAACAGTGCAGAGCACTATATGGGGCACAGCCAAGGGGGAATATGAACGGTGCAGAGCACTGTATGGGGCACAGCCAAGGGGGAATATGAACAGTGCAGAGCACTGTATGGGGCACAGCCAAGGGGGAATATGAACAGTGCAGCGCACTGTATGGGACACAGCCAAGGGGGAATATGAACAGTGCAGAGCACTGTATGGGGCACAGCCAAGTGGGAATATGAACAGTGCAGAGCACTGTATGGGGCACAGCCAAGGGGGAATATGAACAGTGCAGAGCACTGTATGGGGCACAGCCAAGGGGGAATATGAACAGTGCAGAGCACTGTATGGGACACATGACCGCGTATTGCCAAAACTGGGTCTTCTCCGTACCCCATCCTCCTAAATCCCCCCGTACCCAATACACCATTCACCCCTCCTCCTGTTCGACATTAAATTAACACACAACACATAAATTTCTTTGGATAATTTGGCCACAGCGGCCATTTTATTAAAACAAACAATAACATGAATAACAACATATATACCATATGTAAAAACCTTGAGGGGAGGGTTCTTGGGGTAATAAATCTGGCTCAAAAATAGGCATAAAGCCACCACCAAAACTTGAAAAACCAAACACTTCTTTACCCTCAGCTGTAACCACCAGCTCAAGGGCACCATGTAACCCATTTCGGGCAAACCAAAACCCCAAAGCTCCCGAGGTAAACTCCCCGTCCAGAGCCCGTAAACAAAAGCCAGATCAAACCCCGTAAAACGTCATTACCACCTCCAAGAACCCCACCCCCCGCCACACACGAACAGCCCTGACCACCTCAGGCTCGTGAGTGCCCCACCACCACCAAAGCTCTTTCAACTCCTTCCTGTAGCCTGAGCGCCCATAAGTCCATACCAACATCATTAAGGTGCACTCCATCATCCCTCCAATAATTGCCAACCCCAGCCTCCAGCTCCAAATGTCTCACGGCAATACCCCCGTTCCGAGACACAAAACCCGCCACCGCCCTATTCAGTTTCACCTGGGCTCTATTAATCCCTTTATGGTAACGTGCATCCCGCCACTTACGCCGTGGCACAATGTCCGACCAAACCGTCAGAACACCAGGAAAAGAAACCCACAACCTTAGAAAATCAAAACCAATGTCTCTAATCAACTCCCTCACTGGCCTCATACACAAATCATTTCCTCCAAGGTGAACCACCAAAATGTCCGGGGGCGATCAAGTCTAGCGGCATTGGAAACTTCCGTCAACAACCTCCGCCATAACATACCCCGAAAGCCCAACCATCTAATAACCACCGAATCCCGTGCAAAGCCTAATTGCCTACCATTTGGCCTGTCATCCGCCCAAAGCACACCCCAGTGAACAAATGAATGTCCGATAATCCAGGCCAGGAGGGAGGATCGACCTGAAAAAATATAACAATGATTAACACCATACATATCTCGCCACCATCACCCCCAGACTTAATGCCTAACATAAGACAGATAACGATTCGAGCTCCATCTGCCTATTCTCTTAATCACATCCGCGCCCAAGCCCAGATCATCAGCCTCGGACGCAGCACCAATTCTAAACGAGTGCGACCCGAAGTTCCTCGGGTCAACACCCAGCGATCCCAAACCCCTCTTCAATAGAGCCGTAAATTGGAAGCGTGACAAGAATTCCCCGTTCTGGTGTCGTAACAAAAGGCCTGCCCTCAGCGGCCACAGACGCCAATAAGACCCCAAACAGTGCTGCGGGCACATCCCGCTACCTCCAACTCTTCCCAGCACCACTCGCCTACCCTTACCGAGCTGATCAGTCTTAGAACGCCTGATCCAAAAAACAATGCCCCCTGCCCAAAAGTCAACATCTTCCGCTAACAGACCACCCGCCTTATCTTTATTCGGGGAAACCAACTCCCCCAAGCGCAAAGCCCCAAAGAACGCTAGAGAAAAAGCTAACCGAAACAATAAAACCTCGAACTGAGAACTACAAATACCGCCCAAAGCCTCCCCGAGCCGTTCCAGCATCCCAAAAGAAATCGGCCTGCGTTTATCAAAAGACACATTGCCTTTCCTGAAACCCTTCAACGCCTGTCTTATCAAAAAATCTTTTGTCACGTCCGCTGAACCTTGCAAACGAAAACCAAAGGCCAGACCCGCAATAACTTTATTTAACCTTGACACAGACCATCCCCATTCAGCCGCCTTACCCATCAATGCCAGCAAAGCCATAGTCCTATCGCCGTCAGACTCAACCGGGCCATATTGGACCAACCAACCTTCCCACATCTCCCATGCCGCTTCATAATCCGACCACTTCCGGCTCGACAATGAGGCCTGTATCAAACGACCTCCCCGTCCGCAACAATCTACCACAGATGCGAAGGACATCCCGCTCCTGTAGGTTCCGAATCTGGCGCCAGTTCCCGGAATTGATCCCACTGCAAACGAGATAAAACATCGGCTATAGTGTTTTGGACACCTGGAACGTGCACCGCCGAAATCCATGAATTCAATTCCAAACACCTCAACACCAATTCCCTAACCAACCTGATTACGGGGGGAGAAGAAGAAGATAAACTGTTGATAACTGACACGACACTCAAGTTATCGCAATGAAAGCGTACCCGGCGATCCTTAAAAATGTCGCCCCAAATAAACGCTGCCACCACAATTTGGAACAACTCCAACAATGCCAAATTTTTGGTAAGCCCGTTTTGCCGCCACTCTTCCGGCCACACTCCGACACTCCATTTACCTCCGCAGTAGGCCCCATAACCGTCTCCCCCTGCTGCGTCCGTATAAATTTCACAATCGAAGGCATTCAAATCCTCCTGCTGAATCAATGCCCTGCCATTATAATTCTCCAAGAAACGCTGCCAAACCAACAGATCATCCCTGTACTCCTTGCTCAGGCGTAAATGATGAGCTGCACGGACACCCGCCGTAGCCCTGGACAACCTTCGGCAAAAAACCCGGCCCATGGGCATGATACGGCACACAAAATTCAGGCGACCTAGCAACGACTGCAACTCCTTCAAAGTCACTTTCCTCAACTTTCCGATTCTGGATACCTCCTGCTTCAGCAACAACAATTTGTCATCGGGCAATCTGCACTCCATCTTACTAGAATCAATAAGAATCCCGAGAAAACTTAAAACCATACATGGGCCCTCTGTCTTCTCTTGCGCCAAAGGGACCCCAAAATGCCCGGCCACCCATTCCATAGTGGCCAATAAATTGCCGCACACCGCAGAGTCTGGGGGACCCACAAACAAAAAATCATCCAAGTAATGAATGACCGAAGGAACATCAGAAACGTCTCTAACCACCCATTCCAGAAAGGTACTGAAGGTTTCAAACAACGAGCAAGAAATCGAACAGCCCATCGGCAAACACCTATCCAAATAAAAACCTCCGTTCCAAAAGCAACCTAGCAACGGAATGCTCTCCGGGTGCACCGGCAGAAGCCGAAAGGCAGACTCGATGTCTGTCTTTGCCATCAAGGCCCCCGCTCCGTACATACGAACCCATTCCACTGCAGCGTCGAACGACGTGTACACAACCGAGCATAATTCCCCCGCAATGCCATCGTTCACAGAACAACCTTTTGGGTACAACAGATGCTGGATTAGACGAAACTTATTCGGCTCCTTCTTGGGCACCACCCCCAACGGAGAAACGATCACCCCTTCCATAGGCAACGAACCAAACGTGCCCGCCATTCTCCCTAACTCCACCTCTTTTGCTAACTTACTTGAAACAACATCCGCATGCAAACTTGCTGACCTAAGATTTTTTGTAGAAAAAGGGACCATATGATTCGGGCGAGGAATCCTAAAACCTTCAGCAAAACCGTCCCTGATAATCACCGCCTTTGACCGGTCCGGGTATCTACTTAGATAAGTGTTAGTGTTATGATTAAGTAATTCAGTACCACAATGGACATAGAAGTCAGAGTACATACAGTGACCTGACAATAACCCAAAAACATAGAACGAGCTCTGAGACGTGGGAACTCTGCTGACCGCAATCCCTAATCCTCTCCAACCACACTAAAGGCAGCCGTGGATTGCGCCTAACGCTCCCTATGCAACTCAGCACAGCCTGAGAAACTAGCTAGCCTGAAGATAGAAAATAAGCCTACCTTGCCTCAGAGAAATACCCCAAAGGAAAAGGCAGCCCCCCACATATAATGACTGTGAGTTAAGATGAAAAGACAAACGTAGAGATGAAATAGATTTAGCAAAGTGAGGCCCGACTTTCTGAACAGAGCGAGGATAGGAAAGGTAACTTTGCGGTCAACACAAAACCCTACAAACAACCACGCAAAGGGGGCAAAAAGACCCTCCGTACCGACTAACGGCACGGAGGTACACCCTCTGCGTCCCAGAGCTTCCAGCAAGCAAGAAAAACCAAATAAGAAAGCTGGACAGAAAAAACAGAAAACAAAAATAACACAAGCTAAACTTAGCTATGCAGAGCAGCAGGCCACAGGAACAACCCAGGAGGAAGCAAGTCCCATACTAGAACATTGACTGGAGGCCAGGATCAAAGCACCAGGTGGAGTCAAATAGAGCAGCACCTAACGACTTCACCACATCACCTGAGGAAGGAAACTCAGAAGCCGCAGTACCACTTTCCTCCACCAATGGAAGCTCACAGACAGAATCAGCCGAAGTACCACTTGTGACCACAGGAGGGAGCTCTGCCACAGAATTCACAACAGATAAGGGGCCATCTTTTGAAGCCTCACCAGCGTCACCCCCATGACCGCTACCCACCCCTGGCTTGCCCCTTGCTTTTCTGAAACATTTTGAAGCCCCGTGTGAGGCTCCGCTACAATGGGAGCATACGTGCTTGAACCTACAGGTATTGCCATACTTGCATTGGCCGTCATTGAACTGCCAGCACGTGCCCGTTTTTTCTTTTGCCCCCTGTGTCCCCTGTCCTCCTCCTCCCCCTTGACCTGACTGCTGACTACTACCCCCCCCCCCCCCCGCCCTTGAAAGGACTGCCCGTACCATCACCTTCAGCCACAACCCAATATCCTTTTGATCCCATTTTATCTCGGGCCTCACCGCCTTCCGCTGCCTAAATTGTTCATCGTACCGCAGCCAAGCCTGGCCTCCATACGTACGATGTGCCTCCCCAATAGAATCAAAATAACAGAAAAGACCCGAGCAATTCTCCGGGGATTTTTCTCCTATCACACTGGCCAAGATAGCAAAAGCCTGCTGCCAATTTACAAACGTTTGCGGAATCAAGCGCCAACGCCTTTTTTCTTCCTCCTCCTTTTTGCTATCATCCTTCTTCCCTTTGTCCAAATTAAATTTTTCTAAAGGGAGGAGGGAGAAAATCTCCACAAATTCATCCTTCCAAATCTTCTCCTTCACCTCCTTCTTTAGATGGGCACCGAGGGGACCCTCAAAGCACACATAAACTTCCCCTTTCGCCCGATCGTCCAGCTTTACCTCATCCTTCTTACCCGTCTCCGTTTGAACCGACACTGACACCCCAGCTGCCTGAGCCGACGCAGCAGCCCCAGACCCCTCTAAAACGCCAGGGACTCCTCCCCCGCTGCGTTACCAGAATCTACCAACCAAGCCCCAGCGGGTGACCCTCCCACACTGCTTGCTGCCCCCGCATCCAATCTCCTCAAAATGTGCGACATACCCGCCAAGAGCTCTCTAACGCCAGGAAAACCTGAACCGGCCTCCCCTACCCCCTCCACTAACCCCGCCGAACCCGGCACCGAAATAGGAATAGACATATACTCACGATGCTGCGCAGGTGCTGTGTCCCCACCAGCCGTGTCTCCGGAATCCCGCTGCTCGCCATCATCTGGATGCTCGCTCCCAGATCCGGGGTCGTCGCTGCCGCTGAGGTGCCCCAGGCCCGCGCCCCTGGCCTCCACGTCACCAGGGGGGTCCGAGACTGGCGAAACACTCCTGTCGCTGGACCTCCTGGCGGATCTTGACCTGACGGCCGTTTGTAGTCCACTTCGGCCTCCTGGCATACTTGACCGACCGGCACTCGCCCCACGACCACCACGTCCTGGGCCCAGCTGAACCGCCGATGCCAGTCTGCCCGTCGCCCTGCTCTGTCGTCCGGTGCCTCTGCCAGGCCCACCTGGGGAAGGTGAGCCCGCCGCTGCAACCGCTGCTCTGGACCTCCCCATCACCGCTGGCGTCGCTGGACTCCTGGCTCCTCCTGTCGCTGCTGCCGCCGCTGTCCGCGCTGTGGTACGACTGTTCCTGGCGCCGCTAGAGGGCTCCGCACTTTCACTCGAACCCGGACTAGGCCGCACTTCCGGTGCGGCCATCCCCGCTGGCGTCGCTGGACTCCTGTCTCCTACCACCGCCGCTGCCGCCGCTGTACGAGCTGTGGTCCGGCTGCTCCTGGCGCCGCTAGTGGGCGTCGCATTACCGCTCGATCCCGGACTAGGCCGCACTTCCGGTGCGGTCCTGGCTTCCGTCGCGGCCCTAGCCTCGGGCCGCGCCTGACTGTTCCCCGCTCCACGCCGCCGACTCGCGCCGGCAGAGCCGCCGGGTGGATTCCTGCCGGAGGGGGGAGCAGGCGGGATGGTCGCGCCGCGTCCCACAGCCCCCGCAGGGTCCCCGGAGGGGCTCCGCGGCCTGCGCTTGCCGTGCGGTGCAATTTCGGGGGACAACCTTTCTGGGGGCCGTGTCCTCCTGGTCCTGCTGCCCCGGCTCCCACAGTCGCCCAGCAGCCTGGTGAGCTGCTCCTCCAGCCATCCATCGCTCCTGGACCTGGATTCCCTGCGCAGCTGCTCCACGAGGCTGTCTACAGAGGCCATGGTGAGTAGCTGTACACGTCTTCTCTCCTCTTGAATCACCGCACAAGTGATCCTTCCCGCACTTTTCCCGGCCCCCCGCCTCCTTCCTCCCCTGACAACACCCCCTACTCAAAATTCCCACCAATCCCCATACGACCCCTGTTTTTATTCAAACCAACTCCCAACCCCCTTCTTGGCCACGCAGTCATGTGGGGGCTTCCATCTAGCTGCGCCCAACACAGCCCCCCCTCTGCCAAGGGGGAATATGAACAGTGCAGAGTACTGTATGGGGCACAGCCAAGGGGGAATATGAACAGTGCAGAGCACTATATGGCACAGCTATGGGGCAATATGAACAGTGCAGAGCACTATATGGCACAGCTATGGGGCAATATGAACAGTGCAGAGCACTATATGGCACAGCTATGGGGAAATAATGATCTATTTTTGTTTTTGAAATTCACCGGTAAATGCTGCATTTCCACCCTAGGCTTATACTCGAGTCAATAGGTTTTCCCAGCTTTTTGTGGCAAAATTAGGGGGGTCGACTTATACTCTGGTCGGCTTATACTCGAGTATATACGGTAATATGTTTTGGATCTGGTGAAATGGGGTGGGGAAGTTGGCAAGGTTGTCGGATTCCCAGGATGTTTGAGTGAACGTTGGAACCCTTGTGGTTATGGTGCTCCGGACCCAGTGGAGTAACGGCTGGGAGTAAAATTTGGGCCTGATTTGTGTTCACTTTATATGTTAATCACCAGATTTTGGGAGCTTCAAGGACTCCTCCCAGCGTTTAACCCCTATCTGACCTTGGACGGGATAGTACGTCCAAGGTCAGATCCCCTGCTTTGATGCAGGGCTCCGCGGTGAGCCCGCATCAAAGCTGGGACATGTCAGCTGTTTTGAACAGCTGACATGTGCCCATAATAGGCGCGGGCAGAATCGCGATCTGCCCGCACCTATTAACTAGCTAAATGCCGCTGTCAAACACAGACAGCGGCATTTAACTACCGCTTCCGGCCGGGCCTTGAGACTTCTATGGTTACTGATGAGCGGTGGCTGTGAGCGCCACCCTGTGGTCGGCGCTCACAGCACACCTGCACTGTAGCAGAGGCGATCGCGTTGTGCCTGCTTCTAGCCTCCCATGGAGGCTATTGAAGCATGGCAAAAGTAAAAAAAAAAGTTGAAAAAAATATTTAAAAAATAAAAAAAATATAAAAGTTTAAATCACCCCCCTTTCGCCCCAATCAAAATAAATCAATAAAAAAAAAAAATCAAATCTACACATATTTGGTATCGCCATGCTCAGAATCGCCCGATCTATCAATTTAAAAAAAGCATTAACCTGATCGCTAAACAGCGTAGCGGGAAAAAAATTCGAAACACCAGAATTACGTTTTTTTGGTCGCCGCGACATTGCATTAAAATGCAATAACGGGCAATCAAAAGAACGTATCTGCACCGAAATGCTATCATTAAAAACGTCATCTCGGCACGCAAAAAATAAGCCCTCAACCGACCCCAGATCATGAAAAATGGAGACGCTACGAGTATCGGAAAATGGCGCAATTTTTTTTTATTTTTTTTTAGCAAAGTTTGGAATTTTTTTTCACCACTTAGATAAAAAATAACC